>NW_027361816.1:3135000-4335000 GCF_039654945.1 Dendrobates tinctorius | reverse complement strand
GTGAGGATTACACGAAAAAATTCCAATCTTTCCCGTTGTGAATTGTCTGCTTTGGAGGAATTGTATGGATAATATTGTAATAAAAATGTCTGACAAGGAGGGGTTTAGTAGTTGTTTTGGATTCAGAAGGTTATAATGAACAAATATTACTATTGTTGTCTGATTTGTCCACTTATAAAAAAACTTTCCAGTAATCCTCTACCTTTGTACACTGAGGAGACTCATTTAATTATTAATGAAGGTTTTGCATTGTGGATATTTTCTAAACAACTAAAAGATTATTTAATTGTTGAACAGCCAAAACTACCCCTTTATTTATGGTCTCCCCAAAATGCAGAAGATACTTTTTCCACCACCGATGAGACCAGTTATATCTGGAATAGGTTCAGTCACAGAGTGTGCGGGTGAGTGGTTGGATTCCATGCTGCAACCTCTGGCTCAACAGGCATGCGGCTTTCTCAAAGACTCTCGTAACGTGTTGGAACAACTGTCCCGATTGTCTTGAAGTGGCGATTGCTCATGGGTAAATTGTGACGTGGTCTCACTATACACCCGCATTCCTCACCAAGTAGCACTGCAAGCACTTGATTTTCATTCGTGGCAATACGGTCAGTACTCCCAGGATTTTTGCGGTTATATCTTGGATTTAGTCTTTTTTCTCATGGCACATAATGTTTTTCTTTTTGATAAGCAATTTTATTTGCAGTGCAAGGGAGATTCTATGGGGGCGAAGTTCTCCCCGTTCCTCGCTAATTTGGTGATGTCGTTTTGGGAACTAAATTGGCTTTATGTGTGCACTATTCCATATATTTCTTATCTTTTCTGGTACGGGAGATTTATTGACGACCTCCTATTTATTTGAAGAGATGATATGTCTCTAATATCCGATTTTGTGCAATATACCAATACTAATCTCTATGGTTTGTCTTTTACATGGTTTCTCACAAATCATCCATTTCTTTTTTAGATTTATAATTGGTGGATGTGGATAATAAAATCATCACTTCTACATATTCTAGACCACTTTCTGGGAATAGCTTTTTGCATGCATCCAGATGTCACCCCAAACATACAGTAAGATCAATTCCTGTGGGTGAGTTCACTTGCATTAAACGAAATTGTGGCGATGATGGTAATCTAAGGGGTGAATTTTTTGATTGTGAAAATAAACTAAAAAATTGGGGTTACGCCATATGGATGCTATATAGGGCCAAGAAAATTGTGGAACAAAAAAATCGTCCTGATTTGTTGGTTAATTATACACACAAACCAAAAAAATGGGACAACAAACCTGTTCTTCCATTACAATACAGTCCTCAATTTATGGCCATCAAGAGGATATTTTATAAGTATCTTCCTATATTGGAGGACAATGTTATTTCTAAAATTTTAAGTTCTGGTTGTGCGGTTGTTACAAAAAAAAAGAGCTCAAACTATAGGCAATATCTTATCTAAACCCCATACTACTAATCAGGATAGGCACACCTGGCTTGATTGCAAGGGATTTTTTAGATTTGGGGAAAACAGATATAGGATGTGTAAAAAGTTTTCAGAGCTCTGATGCATCCAAGTATTTTTCAATTAAGCAATTTTTAAATAGTGATAATGTTGTATATGTTATTAATTGCTCTAGTTGTGACAAAATGTATGAGGGTTGCACTTCAGAAATCTTACAAAACACATTTCTGAACATCTGACTGATATTTATACTAATTCTGATTCAATTTGTACAATGTCACAGGCTTCCAGACATTTTATACAGGTTCATGGACGAAGCACTTCATCTTTCGTGTCTAAGCCATAGAGAAGATTCATTTGACAAGAGGGGAAGGAGACATTAGAAAACATCTCCGTGATCGGAAAGCATACTGAATGTTTTACCTGAACACTTGCAGTCCTGCAGGATTAAAACTCCGCAAGGAATTGTTATTTCATTATTAATTGCTTGTAGTTGTCGTTTTTTTTGTTTGGAGTCGATTGTATCTGTGTTTTAAAAAAAAACAAAAAACTTTCTGATAGTTTTATCACATGATTTTCAGGTGGGGTATTGGCCAGTGTATAAAATACCGGTTAGTTGCACAGTATGTATTGCAGCTTTGACAAAGAACACAGTTGGTGTTCGAAACACTTTGCTGGGTTACTTGGGAGCCATGTAATACTTTTTTATGAATTTGCAATAAAGGAAAAGCCTTTTTATCAGCTGGACTCATTTTCACATTTTTCTACTGAGCTATCAAGTTGTCCGCTTGGAGTCCGGGCTGTAACACACCTGTGTGGTAAGCTGGCATTTACCTTCTCTTATAAGTATTCAGACCCTTTGCTCAGTATTGAGTAGAAGCACCGTTTGAGCTAGTACAGCCATGAGTCCTCTTGGGAATGATGCAACAAGTTTTTCATACCTGGAATTGGGGATCCTCTGCCATTGTTCCTTGCAGATCCTCTCCAGTTCCGTCACTTTTTAATGGTGAACGTTGGTGGACAGCCATTTTTAGGTCTCTCCAGAGATGCTCAATTGGGTTTAGGTCAGGACTCTGGCTGGGCCAGTCAAGAATGGTCACAGAGATGTTCTGAAGCCACTCCTTTGTTATTTCAGCTGTGTGCTTAGTGTCACTGTCTTGTTGGAAGGTGAACCTTCGGCCAAGTCTGAAGTCGAGACACCATGGAAGAGGTTTTCATCCAGGATATCTCTGTACTTGGCCGCATTCATGTTTTCTTCAAATGCAACCAGTCGTCCTGTCCCTGCAACTGAAAAACACCCCCATAGCATGATGCTGCCACCACCAAATTTCACTGATGGGATTGTATTGGGCAGGTGATGAGCAGTGCAGGTTTTCTCCACACATACCACTTAGAATTATCCCCAAAAAGTTCTATCGTCGTCTCATCAGTCCAGAGAGTCTTATTTCCCATAGTCTGAGAGTCCTTCATGTGTTTTTTAGCAAACTCTATGTGGGCATTCAAAAGTCTGGCACTGAGAGGCTTCTTTCAGGCCACTTTGCCATAAAGGCCCGACTGGTGGAGGGCTGCAGTGATAGTTGACTTCATGGAACTTTCTCCCGTCTCCCTACTGCATCTGTGGAGCTCAGCCACAGTGATCTTGGGGTTCTTCTTTACCTCTGTCACCAAGGCTCATCACCCACAATTGCTCAGTTTGGCTGGATGGCCAGGTCTAGGAAGACTTCTGGTGGTCCCAAACTTCTTCCATTTAAGGATTATGGAGGCCACTGTGCTCTTAGGAACCTTGAGTACTGCAGAAATTCTTTTGTAACTTTGGCCAGATCTGTTCCTTGCCACAGTTCTTTTTCTGAGCTCCTTGGCCAGTTCCTTTGACCTCATGATTCTCATTTGGTCTGACATGCACTGTGAGGTCTCATATAGACAGGTATGTGCCTTTACAAATCAAGTCCTATCAGTTTAATTAAACACAGCTGGACTCCAATGAAGGAGTAGAACCATCTCAAGGAGGATCACAATGAAATGGACAGCATGTCACTTAAATATGAGTATGAAGAGGAGGATGAATGAACTCATGGAGATCAACATCCGACACTGCGGAGACACCATCATGTGTTTCTCAACGCAGTGATTCTAGAGCACTGCCCCCATCCCTTATGGGAAACATGTAAAACATGCAAAACAGAAGCCGCGGAGACACCATCACGTGTTTCTCAACGCAAGCAATGACCAGCCAGGTCTTTGTCCGGGAAGGAACAACCACGGGAAGGGCAGTCTCCAATGAAGGAAACCACCTATGCCAAAACATGGTATCCATCCACATACAGCTGTTTCGGGGTATTGCCCCTCATCAGTGTGGAGTAGGAAACTGGCTGGTAGAAGCAATGCCTAGTAAAAAGACTATGAAGAGGAGGATGAATGAACTCATGGAGATCAACATCCAACACTGCGGAGACACCATCACGTGTTTCTCAACGCAGTGATTCTAGAGCACTGCCCCCATCCCTTATGGGAAATATGCAAAACATGCAAAACAGAAGCCGCGGAGACACCATCACGTGTTTCTCAACGCAAGCAATGACCAGCCAGGTCTTTGTCCGGGAAGGAACAACCACGGGAAGGGCAGTCTCCAATGAAGGAAACCACCTATGCCAAAACATGGTATCCATCCACATACAGCTGTTTCGGGGTATTGCCCCTCATCAGTGTGGAGTAGGAAACTGGCTGGTAGGAGCAATGCCTAGTAAAAAGACTATGAATAGGAGGATGAATGAACTCATGGAGATCAACATCCGACACTGCGGAGACACCATCACGTGTTTCTCAACGCAGTGATTCTAGAGCACTGCCCCCATCCCTTATGGGAAATATGCAAAACATGCAAAACAGAAGCCGCGGAGACACCATCACGTGTTTCTCAACGCAAGCAATGACCAGCCAGGTCTTTGTCCGGGAAGGAACAACCACGGGAAGGGCAGTCTCCAATGAAAGAAACTGATGAGGGGCAATACCCCGAAACAGCTGTATGTGGATGGATACCATGTTTTGGCATAGGTGGTTTCCTTCATTGGAGACTGCCCTTCCCGTGGTTGTTCCTTCACGGACAAAGACCTGGCTGGTCATTGCTTGCGTTGAGAAACACGTGATGGTGTCTCCGCGGCTTCTGTTTTGCATGTTTTGCATATTTCCCATAAGGGATGGGGCAGTGCTCTAGAATCACTGCGTTGAGAAACACGTGATGGTGTCTCCGCAGTGTCGGATGTTGATCTCCATGAGTTCATTCATCCTCCTCTTCATAGTCTTTTTACTAGGCATTGCTCCTACCAGCCAGTTTCCTACTCCACACTGATGAGGGGCAATACCCCGAAACAGCTGTATGTGGATGGATACCATGTTTTGGCATAGGTGGTTTCCTTCATTGGAGACTGCCCTTCCCGTGGTTGTTCCTTCCCGGACAAAGACCTGGCTGGTCATTGCTTGCGTTGAGAAACACGTGATGGTGTCTCCGCGGCTTCTGTTTTGCATGTTTTGCATATTTCCCATAAGGGATGGGGGCAGTGCTCTAGAATCACTGCGTTGAGAAACACGTGATGGTGTCTCCGCAGTGTCGGATGTTGATCTCTATGAGTTCATTCATCCTCCTCTTCATAGTCTTTTTACTAGGCATTGCTCCTACCAGCCAGTTTCCTACTCCACACTGATGAGGGGCAATACCCCGAAACAGCTGTATGTGGATGGATACCATGTTTTGGCATAGGTGGTTTCCTTCATTGGAGACTGCCCTTCCCGTGGTTGTTCCTTCCCAGACAAAGACCTGGCTGGTCATTGCTTGCGTTGAGAAACACGTGATGGTGTCTCCGCGGCTTCTGTTTTGCATGTTTTGCATATTTCCCATAAGGGATGGGGGCAGTGCTCTAGAATCACTGCGTTGAGAAACACGTGATGGTGTCTCCGCAGTGTCGGATGTTGATCTCCATGAGTTCATTCATCCTCCTCTTCATAGTCTTTTTACTAGGCATTGCTCCTACCAGCCAGTTTCCTACTCCACACTGATGAGGGGCAATACCCCGAAACAGCTGTATGTGGATGGATACCATGTTTTGGCATAGGTGGTTTCCTTCATTGGAGACTGCCCTTCCCGTGGTTGTTCCTTCCCGGACAAAGACCTGGCTGGTCATTGATTGCTTGCGTTGAGAAACACGTGATGGTGTCTCCGTGGCTTCTGTTTTGCATGTTTTGCATATTTCCCATAAGGGATGGGGGCAGTGCTCTAGAATCACTGCGTTGAGAAACACGTGATGGTGTCTCCGCAGTGTTGGATGTTGATCTCCATGAGTTCATTCATCCTCCTCTTCATAGTCTTTTTACTAGGCATTGCTCCTACCAGCCAGTTTCCTACTCCACACTGATGAGGGGCAATACCCCGAAACAGCTGTATGTGGATGGATACCATGTTTTGGCATAGGTGGTTTCCTTCATTGGAGACTGCCCTTCCCGTGGTTGTTCCTTCCCGGACAAAGACCTGGCTGGTCATTGATTGCGTTGAGAAACACGTGATGGTGTCTCCGCGGCTTCTGTTTTGCACTTAAATATGAGTGTCTGAGCAAAGGGTCTGAATACTTATGACCATGTGATATTTCAGTTTTCCTTTTTTAATAAATTTGCAAAAAATTCCACATTTCTGTTTTTTTTTCAGTCAAGATGGGGTGCAGAGTGTACATTAATGAGAAAAAAATGAACTTTTTTGAATTTACCAAACGGCTGCAATGAAACAAAGAGTGAAAAATGTAACGGGGTCTGAATACTTTCCATACCCACTGTAGAGCGGAGTATATATTATATAGTGTAGAGATGTGGCAGTGTATATAGTGTGAATTACACACTATATACACAGCGCCATACCATATAAACATCTCTACACTATATTTATATATACCCTACACAACAGTGAGGAACTCTAGCTCGCTCCTACGAAGGACTCCATGCTCCTGTCAAAGATTTATCCAGCTGATAAATCCGTGGCTCAGAGGCAGGTAATGGTAAGGGCAGCATGGGCAGATTTACCCAATAAGAAAGGCGGACACTTTATTTTACGGAGTGTCAATGGACCCTTCTAACACAAATATAATCTTGTCTAAAAAGGGGAGGCTATTTAAGAGTGGACATTAGAGTCTCTGAGACTTGGGATGATGTACAGTATGCACTTATAATATGCGTAGCACTGGTTTTTATTGGTATATTCATTTGTGTCTTTTGTTTAGTTTTTCTATTGTCCAAGGCCTTGAAGCTCTACCTGGCACGAGGATTTGTTGAACTATTTTCATTCTTAAGGCCCAGCTGTTGATTGCTGAAATTGAAACCATACAGTGAGTAGCATTCTTAAAATCCTTTATTTTCTACTACTTATGCAGAACTATAGCAAGTGTAGAGATCAAGGTTTCAAATATATTGCTATTTAAAAGTGTATGTATTTTACATGTGTGTCAGGTTAGGCTAGTAAATAGTAAACCAGATTTATTTGTACTGATTTCACTACGGGGGAGGGTGCTGTTTTGTAGTTCACCTCAGGCAGCAGAGAGGCTAGGTTCACCCCTGGCTATAACCTCATAAATTGACAGTGATCAGAATTGCAAACACTGGTCATAAACGTCAAAATTGGGGTTAGTGTTAGCGCAGAAGCAGGTGAATCGCTGGCAGGAGCGGTCTGTGAGCACTATATGCCGGCAAAGAATGGTGCCGAGCACAACAGGCAGGTAGGAAGTAACTATTTTTTAAGATGGAAATAAAATGAACATGTACCCTACTGTAAGCAAGTAAAAAGCAATAGTACATATAAATAATGTAGGATACTTAGTAAACACTGTTTTTGATCAAAAAAAGTGTAAAGTCATACTACGTACGCCAAGGTGTACCCAGTTAGGACGGTCCTAACTTCTAGTATTAAAACCTTATGTATCATAAATGAGCTCGATACGAATAAGGGCCGAGCAGGACCAATGGCATCCAAGTGCTGTCTGATTTTTTTTTTTACGAGTCCACAGACTTGCATTGGCGAGACTGATCCAAGGTGTGGATCAAAATTGGACCCATCTCCATGATTTAGTTCCAACCACTCAGTCCATAAAATACAACAAATGTGAACAACTCCATAGATTATAATAATTGCGCATTCTATGCATGAAAATCGCAAATAGAACTTGTACATGAAGAAACGATGTCTGAATAAGGCCTTAGGGCGCAATCACACCGCCGTATATTCTGTCATGCGAGAGAATCGGGCTGATTATGATAATGACACTCTGTCAGAGTTTGATCTGAGTGTGATCCAATTCTCTTGCATGAACACAACGGTTCATAATGGTGTAAAATAGTCACAAATTATGGGACAAGCAATCATTTTATAAATTGCATAGGAAAAACATCAGAAAAAAATACCGCACTTAGTACATGAATGATTTAAAAAAAAAAAAAAGAACAAACCCCCAAGAATTAGCTTTGCAATTATAGCTTAGATATAAGCCTGTTACATCTGCTGAGAAAATTACTACAATATAAATCTGCCACAAAAATAAAAAAATGTGCAATATTCCACTCTGCTGAAGAAAAAACGCAACACATATTAAAAAAAAAACAGCTAAGACTAGGCAGTTTGTATTTTCAGGGGTTTGAATGGTGAAGATATTTTTCAGGATGTACTGTTTTAAAACTTGTGTGTTTTTCATACATTATCTTTTTAATGGATTAATAAAGTTCTTTTTTATCGCAAAATTTTGGAGTTTGGGGTTTTTGACAAGATTGTTTTTCCAATACAAACCAGAACAGCCCACGATGGCAATGCTGTTTAAAGCTAAATAGAAAACCCTAAATCAAATAAAAAACGTTTAAATAGCAAAGATTTAGGCTATGTACCCACGTTGCGTGTTAAAACGCACACTAAAAACCGGACTCCTTCCCAGAAATCGCACGTTTTTTTTCCACGCGATTTCACCGCGATTTTACCGCGATTATGATTGCGATTTTGCCGCGATTTTCGCGTGCGATATTCAAGCACTTTCCAAGCAATTTGAAGCTTCACTTGGAAAGTGATTGACAGGTTGGTCACACTCATCAAACATAGTGTTTGACAAGTGTGACCAGGTTTTTACTATTGAGGCTGCCTATGCGGCATCAATAGTAAAAGATAGAATGTTAAAATGCTAAAAAAAATCGGGGTATATTTACCTTCCGGCGTCCCGCGCTGCCATCCCGGGCTTCAGCGTTCCCAGCGATGCCTTGCGAGACCTGTGATGACGTTGGTCTCGCGTTGCTATAGCAATCTCACGAGACCGCTAGAGTCACGCGAGACTGCGTCATCACAGGTCCTTGCCGCAAGGCATTACTGGGAGCACTGAGGCCCGGGAATGCAGCTCGGGACGCCGGAAGGTAAATATACCCCGATTTTTTATTTTTTATTCTTTTTTTTACAGGGGTATGGTACCCAGGGCCTGGAGGACAGTCTCTTCTCCTCCACACCGTGGGTACCAACCGCACATGAGACGCTTAACTTCCCGCATGGTGGGCATAGCCACATACGGGAAGTAAGCGATTCTCATGCATTCCTATGGGTGCGGAATCGCGGCAATTCTTTGCGATGCTGCACAAAAGAATGACCATGCTGCGATTTTTCCGCGATGTGATTCCGCTGCGGAAAAAAGCGCAGCATTAGCACAGCATGTGCGGAATGCCATAGGAATGCATGGGGTGCATTCTGTACACGATTTTTAAACGTTTTGGCAGCATTTTCGCGCCGAAAATCGCTGCAAAAACGCTTAAAAATCGCTACGTGGGCACACAGCCTAAAACAAACTTCTTCTGGGAGACAGACTTGTTCACTATCACCTGGTGGAAAAACAAGACATTTTATCTTCCAGATGCTGTTGATTGACCAGGTGTATGAAAACTGGGCATGCAGCCCACAGTGGTCAATCAGATTTCATTTCTCAATTTTTATACAGCATAGAACAAATGAGATAAGGACTGTGATTGGTTGGTTTGAGCGGAAACTCCGACACGTAGCTTTTGAAGCAAGCAACCTATTTATTATGCATTTAAATATGCATGAAGTACAAATCTAAAGTTTTTCTGCACCAACAAGTCTAAAAAAGCACAGAAATAAAACTTGAAATAACAGCTGAAAACCACACAAAACCAGTGATTTCTTCACCAAACATGGCAGTAGCAGATGTCACCTGTCCTTGAATCCTCATGCATGAATCAAGCCAGGACCAGGAAGTATTTTGTGGACATGGACGCCCGGGGTCCCTTTTCCACTGTCATCTAATTGTGCTCGTTGTTATTAGTTTCTCTCATCTGGCCATGATTCCCTTCACGGACACTGAGCAGAGCTCTCACCCTGTCCCCTCCACCCAGTCCTGCACCCCCTTCCACAAGTCCTCCACCTGCCTCCTCCCTTCCAGTCCTGCACCAACTCCCTCTCCCCAGACCTGCACCGGCCCCCTGCCCCCATTCCTTCACCTGCCACCTCCCCCTAATCCTGCACCTACCTCCTCCCCTGAATCTGCCTTATGCATATGACATAATCAGGATCTGTACTAATGTAAAAATTATGTTTTTGTGGATTTTCAGTAGTAGAAAACTATCTCATCCCGTCTAACTCATCCCCACGTTGCTTTTAATTTCAGGACAGAAATTGAACTGTTTTGTAGATTTATCAATCCGCAACGTGGTTCAAATTTCCACCATAGACAAAAATGGGTGGCTAAACGCCGCAGTTGATTTTGCTTCAGATCCATATGTGAAGACGTTTAAAGAAATATATACTGTATATTGGAGTTTGTGCAAATCAATTCAAAGGACCCCTTAATAAATAGACCGCATATGGACATAAAAAACAGACGTGTGAAGGGGGGCCTAAGGAAATGGACAAGAGTGAAGAATACAGTTGAAGTTGATGCCTAGCTGAGTAATTGCAAGCGATCACAGTCATCTGCTGGTCAAAGGCGAGAGTTAAAGTAAAGAAAAAATTACAGTAGTAGGAACTTATTATTGGGAACCTGTGTTCCCAGAGGAGCAGATAAAATATGACACCAGGACAGGTGACATTTGTGCTGCAGTTATTAATTATAAAAGGTCTGGCCTATAAGAGGCAATTGGCACCATAATCTGCACCAGGACAGGTCATATGGCTGCTAGGTGGGCTTACAGCCACAATTGCACAGAAGGGTCCGAGAGCGATCAAATGCCAGAGAAGACCTGAGCTGTGAGGAAGATCTGTACCTAGAGCCAGAAGATCCATACCTCACACCAATAGAAGATCCGCAAGCAGCGCCAGTAGAAGACTGTGACCATATCCGAATCAGGAATCTGAACCAGGCTCAGGAGACGATCCGGCTGTAGCAGAGGATGGTTCCTGTGGGCTGTTACTTCAAACATAGACATAGGATACAGGGTGTGGACTGGGGTCGTGCTTAAGTAAGCAGAGACGGCCAGCGCGACAAGCACACTGTATAACGAGGGATACACATATCTAGGACTTTCCCTAGCGGGAAATCAGCATCACTGTTTGAAAAAGAAAAAGGAGAGTAAGAAATTGGCCTGGCGTGTGCACACCAAAAGTCCGATCTACTGCCTCCATTACATCTCCTATCCCCACTAGATTTGGTCCCTTAGGATAAAAGGGTCTCCTCAGAAGAAAGATTGTCTTGCACGCATCTGAAACCAGGCGCAGTATTAGACACCTGCCCTGCCACTAATGCATTACCTCACTTTTTACCTGAAGGGGATCATAGCATCTCCTATCACTTGCAATCCTGCTTTTCCCTTTTCTTCTTCCAGCTAGTAATGATTCGCCACCCCGGATGTGCTCTGCCCCGCCGTCCCGCTTATCTCTAAGCCCCTCCTCTGGCACTGCTGCCGTGCTGACAGCAATTCTGTCCTTCCATTGTGCTGAGCCATGACCCTTCCTCACTCACTGACCTCTCCCATCACCTCCGGCTAATGCTCAGTCCTCCCAGTGATGCTGGGCTTGCTGGTGTGGGCTGTGCCAGAACTCTTTTGTGGCCACCTGGGTGTGCTTGAGGACAGGCGGGTTGGCAGGCAGGTTCTGCCCTGTGGCCCGCCTCACAGAGTTGGCGATGTTGTCAGCTGAAGTGTCTTCTCCTTGCTTCCGGTACCTGGACATAATCTCTTCCAGCCATGACGATTTTCGCAGCTGCGTATGCTCCATCACCCTATTCTCCAAGGTATCACATATAGTGGCTCCGTGATTCTCCAATGATGAGGTGACTTGAATAAGGTACCCTTCTTCCATCCTTTTAAAACCCCTTTGACCCTTCCTCTAATAATCCATCCACCAATCCAGCATCCTCTGGATGTGCATGTGGAAAGTAACAGCTTTTTTGTAGCATCTTCTTTCTTCTTGCAGTCTTTGACACCTTCACTACTTGCTATGATGATGCCCATAAAAAGGGTACATCTGTAAGATGGAAATGAATAGACATTGTCGAAGTATCAGACTCCGGCCACAAGTGGTCACTGTTGCTTCTTGAATAAACTCTACTGCAGACCTTATGGTGTTTTTCAGTTCGAGTAGAGAGCTTACTGGAGTGGCACGACCCACTGCCATCCTGGGAGCTCAGAGTTCACTGTGATCCAGAAACTGACCAGTGTACTGGATAAACATGCACCTGTTCCCATAAGTCACGTAGAGAGAAAGAATTACTTTGGGGGGCGACTATGGTTGGATGCAGAGTTGGATTCCCCCCAAGGCATCTGCTGTGATGTGAAGGATCCCATGCTGGCCTATCAGGCTAAAACTGCACTACAGGTGACAAGTCAAGGATCCACTCCTTGGCTTCCCAGCTATACAACTAAATGGATGATCAGCCATCCTTATCAGTGACTAGGTTACGGCTAGTAATTCCTGAGCTCAGGCCCCACCACAGGGATCCTGGTGGGAGCGTATGTGGGGAAGGTGACCTGACGGACAGACAGACTTGTTAGAATAGAGAAAGGAAGGTTTGCACAGTTTAGACAGGTGTCAGTTACTACAGTGGGGAAACAGCTGAGAAAGTGTAGTGGACGTGCAGTACCTTGGGTTGACCATTAGAGGGCAGGGAGGAGTGTGAGCAAAGGACTTGACATCAGCTTAGGGCTTAGGAAACCGTTGGTCATGGGGGGCGGAGTTACAGGGAACAGGGAATGATATAAATTTGACAGGAGGGTGCGAGAAAGTTCCAGTCCCCAGGGGGAGCTCCAGTGACAGGAAGACTACGACAGTTTGTGCACTGTGAGGAAAACTAAACCAGGGGGACTGAGGAGAGAGAAAGTCAGGGGGGTGGTCCTGACACAAAAGTACCGCAGCATAAACGAGGCACCAAGGTAAAGCATACCGTGTTAGGAGAGACAACTGATCAGTAAAAGTACTGTTGGTTTACGGGCCTAAGGCGGCCACAGTAACGGTTCTGACAGGAGCGTCGAAGAGTAAAGGGGGACAGTGCGTATATGTACGTCCCCGGTGTAAAGTACGGTGTGCGTGAAGCGGCCCTGGAAACGGAGGTCCGATAAGTGAAGTGAAGTGAATTGAAATGCGGTGTACTTCGGAGGCCGTCAGGCGGACGGCAAGAGAATAAACTTGGACCTGTTGTACCCGACACTTGCCTCCATCGTGTCTCTGTTACGTCTCTGCGCGGTAAGAGAGGGACCACCCCCCAGTCCGGCCCACCGACCCTACACTTGGCGTAGTCGGCAGGATCAACACCGCTAATACAAGATCTTCTGCGGAAGGCCTGCTCCAAGGGATGGAAAAAGACTCAGACTGCTCTGTGTGGATTATAAGCACCTGTGGAATACAAATCACCTACCTGTGGATTATAAATTGGGAGCGCTGTGGCGCATCTGCGTTGCCAGCAGAAGATCCGGGACAGTGTCTGGTCTGGAGCAAGATGGCGGTGCTGCTTCAGCGCAGAGGAGAGATCCAGGTGTTTGCCATTGTCCCCAATGGACTGGGGCCCCCTCCTACGTATCCCTGGGGACAGCAATATGTACCAAGAGGCCGACGCTCCCACATACTGGACCCTGATAAGTGGGTGGAAAGGCCTGCAGATGCCTCACCCAGCAGAGGGAGTGGCCCAGAGGAAAAGTTTGGCTGCGGCTGTCTGGCACCATTTGAGTGCTGCTCATCGGACGATATGCGACACTGTGGATGTCGGGGCATCGGGCGCCTGGAGTGGCGGTGGTGCCGGGAGGTCGAGTCACGCCAGGAAACATCCCCATCAGAGTCCCGGGCAGGAAGCTGGATGATGAGCGTAGATGTGGAGCCTTTGCGGAGCCAGCGGGAACAGCCACTTAAGATACCAGCAGGGGACCGACCCACGGAGCTCCTGAGTCTAGAGGCTAGCCCCGCTGGACAGCGGGGTGGAGAGCAGAGACTGTGGGAGGAGCCAAGTGATAACGTGACGGAGGCCACGGTGCCAGGGAAGGTGAGAGTTCCCCTGGTCCCACCAGTGGCCCCACAAGCGGTCTTTACCATTCAGCCACAGCCCGCGGCATCATGTGTCCCTGAGAGTCTGATCAGGGGAGGCCCTACTGTCTACGTGGAGCTGAGCGGGGCCTCTGCTCCTAACCCCGAGCCACCCCGCCCGGTGATGCCACGTCCGGTGTCGCCGGTGCGGAACCTGTAGCTGGAAAACGCTGTTGCGTTCCCCCTGCCAGACGTGACATCTTCCCCGAAGGCAGTCGTTACTACTACTATACTGGCTCCGGCTCCGGTTGAAACTTTGGATGCGGCCCATCTTGCGGCCACGGCTATGCCGGCATTGGAGCCGTCTGTAGCCGATGAGTTGGTTCCTGTGGCCCAATCTGCGTGAAACACGGCTGTCCCTGCGCGCCACCCGGTCCCTGCGCGCCACCCGGTCCCAACGGCTGCTGGGCTGCAGACCTCATCAGCTGCCTCTGTCCTGCTCTCATCCCCAGCTAAGTCCCGCCCACCAGACTCCCGGGCTCATACCGGACCCTCCGTTTGGGTTGCGAATGTCATCAAAGGGAAGAAGGCCAGAGAGCGGGAGATTTGGGGGCTTCTTCATGAAAAAGGAGAGGCTGGCATGGCAGCCACATGATCCCAGGGACGGCTTGTGTATACAAACATACCCAGAGGATATGGGTTTATCCGTGATCTTGTGACAGGCCAGAAGGTTTATCTCAACGTTGCCTCTGTTCGTCATGGCCGGGCCGTGCAGGAGGGGGACTTAGTATCCTACTATAAGGAGTATTGTCCCCGCGGTTACTATGCCGTAGCCGTGCTCGCAGAATCCGAAGAACATGAGCCCCCATAAAGAGGACTGTTGCTGACACTCTCGGTATCCCGGGTACTCCATGGCTGTGGGGCCCTCACTACTGACCACCAGAAGGTGGACTGAACTGTCAGGAGATCGTTGCACCGTTGTGCAGATCATATGGACAGTTATGTTAAAAAAATTAAAAATGCTTTTGTTGTTGTGGTTTAACTGTTGTTTCTATTTTCTTTTTCTTTCTTTCTTTTGTCTATGTTCCTTTTAAAGGAGAGTATTCGTATATATGTTTGCCTGGCAGAGCGGGGATACGAAGAAGAGAGGGAGTGTCCATGTTCAAGGAAGGGGGGGGGGAAAGATATGCAATGTTATGTTGTTATATGTTGGTTTTAAAAGCAAAGGAAAATGAAAAAAAAATATAAAAAATGGGGTACTTGTGATATTGTAAAGTTGCTTTGTTGTATAATATGCACAAGTAAATGCAACAGGTCTGGGTAAGAGAGTGTCTGAGCGACAAAAGGGAAGTGTGAGATCCAAAGGGGGTCTATGTGTTGAGAAGGTCTGGGAGACCGAGACGCCGACCATGACATGTAACTGAAAGAAAGGTAAAAGAGATGGAAGACGTGAGAAAGACAGCTGTCCTAGGTCAGGTCCCCAAAACCAAGGACACCCCTGAAGGAGGAAGGTGGACGCCGGCAATGATCTGGTAGGTGTGAGGCCTCGATCATGGCGTACCGGACAGTGGGAGGTGACAGAAGGGAAGAGTAGGGGAAGGTACACACCATAGAGAGAATATGGGTGTACCTAGCCCAATTTGAAAGACGTTGTCATGTGGCGTGCGCGCTGGTGAGTAGCAGTAGGCTGCTCCCAGTATGGTTCAGCCCCCGTGGGTAGTGGGTTTGGCCCAACAACTGGTCCGACAACAGAGTGTAGGTGAAGCTTCAGAACGATGAAGGTAGGGATTACGATTGTCGAGGACGACAATACACAAAGAAAGGGAGAGTGTGGGGAAGGTGACCTGATGGACGGACAGACTTGTCAGAATAGAGAAAGGAAGGTTTGCACAGTTTAGACAGGTGTCAGTTACTACAGTGGGGAAACAGCTGAGAAAGTGTAGTGGACGTGCAGTACCTTGGGTTGACCATTAGAGGGCAGGGAGGAGTGTGAGCAAAGGACTTGACATCAGGTTGGGGCTTAGGAAACCGTTGGTCATGGGGGCGGAGTTACAGGTAACCGGGAATGATATAAATTTGACAGGAGGGTCCAGAAAGTTCCAGTCCCCAGGGGGAGCTCCAGTGACAGGAGGACTATGACAGTTTGTGCACTGTGAGGAAAACTAAACCAGGGGGACTGAGGAGAGAGATAGTCAGGGGGGTGGTCCTGACACAAAAGTACTGCAGCATAGACGAGGCACCAAGGTAAAGCATACCGTATTAGGAGAGACGACTGATCAGTAAAAGTACTGTTGGCTTACGGGCCTAAGGCGGCCACAGTAACGGATCTGACAGGAGCTTCGAAGAGTGAAGAGGGGACAGCGCGTATATGTACGTCCCCGGTGTAAAGTACGGTGTGCGTGAAGCGGCCCTGGAAACGGAGGGCCGATAAGTGAAATGAAGTGAATTGAAGTGCGGTGTACTTCGGAGGCCGTCAGGCGGACGGCAAGAGAATAAACTTGCGTACCCGACACTTGCCTCCATCGTGTCTCTGTTACGTCTCTGCGCGGTAAGAGAGGGACCACCCCCCGGTCCGGCCCACCGACCCTACACGTACATGCAGACTAAAGGTACTGTCACACTTAGTGATGCACCAGTGATCCCGACCAGCGATATGACGCGGTCAGGAGCGCTGGTGCATCGCTAAGTGGTCGCTAGTGAGCTGCCACACAGGCAGATCTCACCAGCCACATAGCAGCGGTCGGGGGTCGTTACTTACCTGTCAGACGAAGCGATCCTGACATCCTCCCGCCCGCGTCCTCGCGTCGCTCGTCGGCGCCACAAAAAGCCCATCAAGAAGCTGACGACGAGAAACAGTCCAGGACGTTCTCGCGCGATCAGCGATAATCAGCGGGGAAGTCGGTCGGAGGTAAGTATCACACATAGCGATATCGCTAGCGATATTGCTGCTGCATCACAAAAACCAGTGACGTTATAGCGATATTGCTAGCGATATCGCTTAGTGTGACAGGCCCTTTAGAGAAGGATAGGCACCAAACATAGATTTTCTGTTAGAGACATTGGTTGCTAGTAGAAAATAAGGTTTTTCTACAGGAGTACACTTCAGGAAACAATGCTGTTTCAATTCTTTTTGAAAATAATTTTGAGGATTTGTTTTCCACACAGTGTTTACCGTCGTTTTGACTTGACTTTTACTTAATTTTTTTTACTCTAAAGATTTCTAATCCTTGTTAAAGGAAAAAAAACCTCTCTGCTTGAACAAAGTGAATTTAAAATTGAATTGATTAGAAGAATTCAAAGTGTATTTAAAGTGTTTTTTGCTGTGGATTTTGGAGAGGATCTTCTCCTCAATATTAAGGATCTGCTCCAGAAAACAGGTTAAAAATTGCTTGAAAAATACTTTTATCCATTTCAATTGTAAAACCACCTTGCTGTTCATATCTTCAGTCATTTGAGCATTTTTTTCTGCTTCAGGTTTGGAAAAATGTCTGGTGGCAAAAAATAAAGAGAAAACTGAGCAGTGACCCATGCCTCAGCCTAGCTATGTAGGACATAGCAGAGGTTAATATCAAGGTTGTGGGGAGGTTAAGTGGAGGGGAAAAGTTTAAGGGGATGAGTGAAAGGGGGGTGGTGGTTACAAGGAGGAGAAAGAGCAGGGCTATAAAAAGTAGGTATCACGACTCTGTGGTCGGGTGTCTCGGGATGAGGGGCTCCTTCCCTGTCCCTAAGGCTAGGAGGCTCCCTAGCTTGCCCTGTTTCCCTGGTTACTTCTGGTGGTGAAAATGCCAAGGCCACATACCTTGCCTTAGTTCCTCAATCCAACCTCAGTCAGTACCCTTCCCCCACCCACAGAAGAGGGGAGTAGTAGTGCACTGTAATACACCAACCAGACTAACAAGGTAATACGAACGGGTTAACAAAAAACACCAAACATACAAATATACAACAAAGGTATGCTCCGGGGAGTGGAGGATGGGTTAAAGCCAAAGTAAGAGAAGAAAGGGAATTATTACACCCTCAAAACCTAGCAACAGTCACAGATAAATCCACCAAATGCCTTTCTCCAACAACCACCAGCAACAACCTCCAGTCATGCAGAAAAAGCTACTCTGACAATGAGTGATAGTCAGGAGCCAGATAATATAGGAGACAGGAGTGGCTAACAGTGCACAACAGAGAGCCTTAGCTCCTGGAGCTCTCAACAGAGTAGATTAACCCCTTTCACTGCCCAAAGAAATTTACACTGTTTAATTTAATAAGAAGGTGAAGTGCTTTTAATCTGAGCAGGAGTAGGAGAAATCAGACACTGCGTTCTTCTGTCTCCTCTCTGTCGTGGTAACCCCGTGACAGTAGGAGGGTGAGGTGGCTACCTAATCTGCACATCGTCACCATTCAGAAAGGTCCTGGTCACCCGCTTTCTTTTTTATTATTGTTGTTATCAGTAAATAAGTGGATTTTAATTGGTTTATGGTTTATGTTTTTGATGTCATTTCGACAGGAGGAGGGGAGGAGGTTCTTGGAGTTGGTGTCAAAATATTGGTGCGCGTTGTATATCGTGGAGATGGACACCTCCTATTCGTTTTGGAATTATGGCAATTGCTTGGTGTATTTTGCCTCTCTCAAGGTGGGGTCCCTGGGAGTTGGTGAATGAAAAATGTTTTTCGGCTATGAGGTGCTCCCAAGTCTGTGGCTAGATGGTTAATTGGTTTCCACCCAATTTGGCCAATTTAATCCAAAATGGTGTTTCTTCTGTTTATTTGGGAGAATCTGGGAATGCTGGGTCTGGTAAAGAAGGGTAACTTCTGAGAAAGGGAAGCTTCTACAATACTGCAGTGCTTGTCATTTCTTTGAAGCTGCTCCTGGTGAAAAATGCTACAAACTAAACACTGTTCAGTGAAAAGTCTACAAAAATTTATTCAGGATACCAGTTCTGAAATGCAGTTCGAACAAACTCACTCTCAGATATACAGTGAAGAAAACAATTATTTGATCCCTTACTGATTTTGTAAATTTGCCCACTGACAAAGACATGAGCAGTCTATAATTTTAAGAGTAGGTTAATTTTAACATTGAGAGATAGAATATCAAGAATCCAGAAAATCACATTGTATAAATTAAATAAATTTATTTGCATTTTGCAGTGAGAAATAAGTATTTGATCTCTCTGGCAAACAAGACTTAATACTTGATGGCAAAACCCTTGTTGGCAAGCACAGCAGGCAGATGTTTTTTGTAGTTGATGATGAGTTTTGCACAAATGTCAGGAGGAATTTTGGTCCACTCCTCTTTGCAGATCATCTCTAAATCATTAATCGCTTGGCAACTCGGAGCTTCAACTCCCTCCATAAGTTTTCTATGAGATTAAGATCTGGTAACTGGCTAGGCCACTCCATAACCTTAATGTACTTCTTTTAAAGCCTCTCCTTTGTTGCCTTGGCTGTATTCTTTGGGTCATTGTCTTGCTGGAAGACTCAGCCAGGACCCATTTTTAATGTCCTGGTGGAGGTAAGGAGGTTGTCACTCAGGATTTTACAGTACATGGCTCCATCCATTCTCCCATTGATGCGGTGAAGTAGTCCTATGCCCTTAGTGGATAAACACCCCCAAAACATAATTTTTCCACCTCCATGCTTGACAGTGGGGATGGTGTTCTTTGGGTCATAGGCAGCATTTCTCTAGCAACCTTCCACGACAGCATAGGAGGTTGTCTCCACACCCTAATGGGGGACAGGAAGCACAAAGAGGTTAAAAGGTACCTCCCACCTCCCTCTCACCAGTGTCTTTCCTGTCCCCCATGTGGCATAGAGAGGTTATGGGTATGCTGCGTGGCCGGCTGCTGCAGTGTACCTGAGGATTTCAATGCAGGGCAGTGGTGGCTCTGCCTTCCCTTCTCCGTGCTGCTCCCATTTTCGTTTGAATTCGGGACCTTCCTGGCCCACCCGCGCTCCCTCTGGGGGTAAAGCGGGCCAGTGACCCTGACCGGAGGCCTCCCGCAGCTCTCCGGTCTCTCCTCCTCCTGTCTCGTGGCTGCCGGCAACCCGGAAGTGACGTCACGCGCGCGGTCACTTCTGGGGTACGCGTTCCTCCAAGGGAGCGCAGATGATGTCAGGACCTATGGCGGCCCCCGGGTAGCTGGCAGCACGTGGAGCATGCCGGTTAGAGCCATGCCTGCTCTGACCCCGGGAGAGGGAGGGGGAAAGAAAGCATGAGCATAGCGCTGAGGGCAGAGTTAACCCTTCATTAACCCGCCGGAAGAAGCCGACAGGTAAGACAAATACCCTGGTCAGCATGGACGGTTCTTCCTGCCCTGCATCTACAGAGCCCAGCGCTGCCCCAGACACAGTGAGTGTGTTATTTGGGGTGGGACCTAGCGGTGCAATTCTGGGTATGGATCCTCAAAATGCTTCTCTCCTCTTTTGTAGGGAGAAAAGTCTGCCCATAAAAGCACCAATACCACCAGTAAACCAGCTAAATGTACCATATGTAGTACAAAGCTTCCCTCAAATTGGAGGAAAAAATTATGTCAGGCGTGCACGAATGGAGTGGTCAGGTCTGAGCACCCATCATTGATTGAGGAAATACGCAGCCTGGTCACACAACAGGTTCAGACCTCCCTAGCCACCTTTTCTCCCCCCCAACCTCCATCAACTGCAGGTTCACCTCCCACAAAAAAGCGAAGGCTTCAACTAGAGGACTCGGACTCCGAGTCAGAGCATTCCTATGATTCAGGATCTGAAAAATGGGAGGAACCAAGAACCTCTAAATCAGCCGAGGCCAGAAGATACCTCTTTTCCTCAGAAAAGGCCACAGATAGAAAGAAAGCGCTCCCTGAGCAGAAGGCCCCAAGAAGGCAGTTTTTTTGCGCCCCCCAGAATCGGTCATCCCAGCCGAAAGGGAAGGGAAAGACAGGAAGATGGAGCTATGCTAAGGGGAAAGGCAAGAAAATCTTGGTCCCCCAGTAGCAGCAGCAACAGCAACAGGAAAAACAATGACTCGGCCCCGGTGGGGGGAAGGCTTTCAAATTTTTTCCATTCTTGGCAGTCGATCTCTGACAGCCCCTGGGTCCTAAGTGTGATCAAGGAGGGCATTCTTCTAGAATTTGAATCCTCCCCTCGCGGTGCCTGAGAGTCACCTCCCTACCATCTCGGAAGGCCTTGGCAACACTAGAGTCTGGCGTTCAGCTCCTTCAGCAATCAGGTGCCATTTCTCGAGTCCCTGTGGGAGAGCAAGGAAGGGGCCATTATTCCAGGCTGTTCTTAATAAAGAAGCCCACAGGAGAGGCGAGAATAATAATAAACTTGAAAAATCTCAAACGCCACATTGCATACCGCAGATTCAAAATGGAGTCGATAAGGACTGCCATCACCCTGATAGGGCCTCTTTCCTTCATGGCAACCATAGATTGTCACGTGCCCCGTCCTGAGTGACACGGCCAGCAGGCCGGTAACTGATACAACAGGACGCGGCACATGTAATTGTCCTATGTGACGCGGCCCGCAGGCCGGTAACTAATACAATAAGACAAGGGAATAGGGAAAACCTGGGTAACAATAACAATGGTGGCCCTGCGATAGGGAAACGGGGATGTGGAGACCTCCTGCACTCCCCTGAGTCAGTGTCTCTACACTCCTAACGTTCCCTAGGCCGGTTCCACACCTAAACCCTGACTCGCCCTGCACCTAAACCCTCACTAGGGAATTGGTCGGTGTGGAAACTAATCCCACCACTGCACTAAACACACATAAGGAAAAGTGACAAAACAGGGGAACGCCACTTAGCTTTGCTCTGTTGCTTACGCTCAAAGCAACAGAGCCCACCACCTGCGTGCATATTTTCCTCCACCGTGTCCGACATCTGGGTGCACTGTCCAGAAATGGATCTTCTCAGCACCATAGTGCAGCCTTGGAGCAGGCAGAGTCCACACCTGCGTGCAGCTGTCCAGAAACAGAGTCCCGCAATTGAGTCCAGCTTTTCTGCCAAAAAGTCCAGCATGCTTGAATCCAGCTCTCAGCAACAATGTCCAGCATTTTGAGTGCAGCTCTACACCATAGCTGCCACTCCACCAATCCATGCACGAACTCCTTGCTGACACCATAGCTGCGACTCCACCACGCCATGCCAGCACTCCTTGCAGACACCATAGCTGACAGTCCAGGAATCTCACTGAGCTGCCTGTGACTCTCCTTTAGCTCCATCCTTCACCCAGGCTTGCTTGCAAATTAAGACCTTATCACCAACAGTGATTAACACACCTGATACTCTCTTATAGAGCTATCACACCTGTTACATAATTACGTGCACGAACTAAGGTAACCAATGTGCAATGACCCTATTGGTCACTGGGGGGAAAACTACAACTGAAATCACCACAGTGCAATCATCCTAATGGCCACCGGGGGCAAAACCACCTTTGGCACACAGCCAAAGGGAAAAAAAAAGGTTATTTTGTGCATTTAATCTGTCAGATCCAACCTGGATCGTGACATAGATCTGAAAGATGCCTATTTTCACATCCGTATACATCCTGCTCACAGGAAATATCTAAGGTTTGCGATCCGTCAGGGTCCCGAGATCAGGCACTATCAGTACAAAGTGCTTCCCTTTGGTATATCCTCTGCCCCACGAGTGTTTTCAAAAGTTATGGTGGAAGCTGTGTCCCACATCAGAAGTCGAGGTATATGTGTGGTGCCCTACCTGGACGACCTATTCATAATAGTAACCTCCTACCAGACCCTGGAAAACCAAGTGACTCAAACTCTGGACATTCTCCGATCTCTGGGGTGGATCCCGAATGTAAAAAAAAGCAGATCCAGCCCTCTCAGGAAAAAAGATTGTTAGGAGTCCTCTTAGACTCAAGAAGACAGATGTCCTTCCTAACGGAGGATCATCAGGTGGCTATAAAATCAAAGATCTTGAGTTTCAGAAAACAGAGGTCCCCGACCCTCCGGTCAGCTATGTCAATACTGGGGTCGATGACGTCCTGCTTCCAGTCACTACCGTGGGCACAGGCCCATTCCAGAATCCTCCAGTCCCATATCTTGAGAAATTGGAACAGAGACCACAATTGCCTGAACAAGAGAGTCCTCACCCCAGTGAAGGTAAGGGCTTCACTAGCCTGGTGGCTGGACCGCCAAAACCTGCGCAAAGGGGTCAGCTGGTCCCAGGTCCCCTTGATCACAGTAACATCATATGCCAGCAAAAAAGGATGGGGAGCTGTAGTATCCCAGCTGCCATTCCAGGGGTTATGGAGTCAAGAAGTGAGTATGAGATCTTCAAATTTCAGAGAGCTGAAAGCAGTGGAAAAAGCTCTCCTGGCTGCAAGACACCTGGTCCAGGGTCATCATATCAAGGTCTACTCCGACAACTTAACGGCAGTGGCACACCTCAGGCACCAGGGCAGCACGAGGTCGAACAGCCTACAAAACCTTTCTGGACAAATATTTTCTTGGGCGGAAAGGCACCTCCTTTCACTTACAGCAGTACACCTAAAGGGGACTTCCAAGGCAGGAGATGTATCCAGCCTGGCGAGTGGAGTCTGAACGGAAGAATCTTTCAGAAACTAGTGAGCAGGTGGGGCCTTCCGGAGGTGGATCTGCTAGCATCAAGCAGAAATGCTCAAGTGAGGAACTACTTCTCCCTGAACCCCAGGGACAGATCTCTGGGGGTAGATGCCTTTGTCCACAAGTGGGAGTTCCGTCTGGCGTATGTCTTCCCCCCAGTTACAATCCTTGCTGCAACCCTGAGAAAGGTCCGAGAAGATCAAACTCAGACCATCCTGGTGGCTGAAGAGGAGCTGGTATTCTTTAATCACGGAACTCCAGGTAGACGGGCCGCTCCTCCTACCCCTGGAAGACGACCTTCTCCTGCAGGGCCCCCCACGTCACCCAAACCTTCGGGGGATGAAGTTAGCGGCATTGTTACTGAGGCCCAAATCTTGAGGGCCAAGGGTCTATCAGAGGCGGTAGTTGCGACCCTTCAGAAGGCAAGGAAGCCGGTCACCAATGCCATATACAACAAAGTATGGAAGAAATTTTCATCATGGTGTCTGCCGAATCCTCCTGACCCAGTAAATCCTAACATCTCCCGTATACTAGATTTCTTGCAGAAGTGGCTCGAGTTAGGCCTAAAACCTAGCACCCTGAAGGTACAGGTCTCGGCCTTAAGCTCCATGTTCGATTGCGACTTAACCAGCCACCGCTGGATAAGAAGATTCATGACATCAGCTACTAGGCTACACCCAAAAAACTAATTGTCATTCCTTCATGGGACTTGAATGTAGTGCTTAAGGGGCTCACTCAATCCCCCTATGAGCCCCTATCATCTTGTACTTCTCAACTTGTCGCCTGTAAAGCGGCCTTCCATGTAGCAATAACCTCAGCAAAACGTATAGGAGAGCTCCAGGCTCTTTCAATCAGAGAGCCCTACCTAACCATTAGAGATGATTTCATAGTCCTGTCTCTTGATCCATCCTTTCTCCCGAAGATTGTGTCTGACTTTCATAGGTCACAGGAGATAATTCTTCCCTCGTTTTGCCAGAACCCAATGAACCCTAAAGATGAGGTGTTTCATACGCTTGACGTAAGGGGCATAATCCTTCACTACCAGAGTTGTAGTAAACCCTACAGAATCGACCACACCTGTTTATCCATTCGTCGGGTGCAAACAAAGGAAAGAAGGTTGCAAAGAACACCATTGCCAACTGGATCAAGAAAGCCATCTCTCAGGCATATATAGCGCAGAATATCACACCCCCTATGGGGATCAAGGCTCATCCAAATACTCACAGAATCATCCAGGTGTTCACTGGAAAACTTCAAATGAGCCTGCCCATGTGCCTTTTTGAGCAGGGCGACCTTGCAGGCACTGCAGGAATTTAAACCTTTACAGCGTAACGTGTTACCGATGGTTTCCTTGGTGGCTGTAGTCCCAGCTGCCTTGAAATCATTAACAAGTCCCCCCGTGTAGTTTTAGGCTGATCTCTCACATTTCTCATGATCAAGGATAGCCCACGAGGCGAGATTTTGCATGGTGCCCCAAATTGATGTCGATTGACAGTCATTTTGTATTTCTTCTATTCTCTTACTATTGCATCAACTGTTGTCTCCTTCTCACCCAGCGTCTTATGTATGGTCTTGTAGCCCATTCCAGCTTTGTGCAGGTCTATGATCTTGTCCCTGACATCCTTAGAAAGCTCTTTTGTTTTATAAAGGTGACTATGCAAGACAGCTGTCTTTAATGCAGGTATCGAGTTGATTAGGAGAATCTAACTGGTCTGTAGCAGCCAGAAATGGTTGGTAGGGGATCAAATACTTATTTCTCACTGCAAAATGCAAATAAATGTATATAATTTATACAATGTGATTTTCTGGATTTTATTTTTGATATTCTATCTCTCAATGTTACAATAAACCTACCCTTAAAATTATAGACTGTTCATGTCTTTGTTAGTGGGCAAACTAACAAAATCAGGAAGGGATCAAATACTTATTTCCTTCACTGTACTGTAAACCTATTTTGCAGCCTGCTATGTATTATGATGCATAGAGGCTGTAGACTACAAATGGTTAAGTATTCTGTATGAAACCCTATTGTCAACATGCTTTTTAGCTAAAAATACATGCATTTAGTTAAAAAAAACATTAAAAAGTGTTAAAAACCTTTGAAGGGAATCTGACACCCCTTTTTTGAGATATCATACAATGATATCATTCAATTGTGTGTCACATAAGGATTCTTAGTACTTTTGCTTCCCCCTGACCCCGCACACCTTTCATGCATAAATACCTTTTTTATATCGGTTTAGATGTATGTAAACTGCCGCTGTCCGGTCGGCTGGGCGGGGCTTATTCACCTGCTCCCTCCCTCCCTGTCTTGTTCTACGCATTTCTTCTTGTGTAGAGCCAGACAGGGATGGGGGGGAGCAGGTGAATAAGCCCCGCCCATCGGACCGGACCGCGGCAGTTTACATACATCTGAACCGATATAAAAAAGGTATTTATGCATGAATGGTGCGGGGTCAGGGGGGAAGCAAAAGTACTAAGAGAATCCTTATGTGACACACAATTGAATGATATCATTATATGATATCTCAAAAAAGGGGTGACAGATTCCCTTTAAAACCTTCAGCCTGTCATCTCATCAATATTTTGATTAAACAGCAACCTTTTTTCTGGTGTTAGTCACACACAAAGAAATAAAAAAAAGTGAGCTGGAAATTTTCTATTGCTGGAAGATATTGCTTCACCGTGGTTTTTGTAGTATGTCATTTGGCAATGTTTGGCCTCCTTCACACATCCTGGTGATTCCTGTACAAGAAAAAAGAGTACTGGTGAGATCCAAGGACTGTGTCCATGTGTATGTATGTGACATCTGTGTGCCATTCATGTGTGTGTGGTTGTTGCTCGTGTATCCATATGTTACATCCGTGTGACACACACTGGCGCCTGGGAAAAGCAATACAGTTCACGTTAATACCAGGTGCCAGCTGCAGTAAGCAGGTCTCATCATTGTCACCTGGTCGTGCTGAGACCCCTTTCAATTGCTAACCCCGTGCTTGATGTCACCTGACAATACAAAGGTGCCATCAACCCCACAAATATTACCCCTCTTTCCATCGCCACAGGGCAATTGAGAATAGCGTGGCTAAGCGCCAGACTTGGCGCATCTGCGCCATTTCTGAAGTGGTTGAGACCTGATGTTGGTCGTATCCTACGACGTAGTTCCTGGGAGGTTTGACCGATGTAAACCCGATGACAAGGACAGATCAATGCATAAACCACACAACTGGTTTTGCAATTAATATACGACATTAGCCTATGTCTAGTGCCATCCCCTGGATTCACAAGGTATTTCGCAATTTGGGGTTTCTGGGAGACCATCTTATTTTTTTTATGTCTTATCCCACACAGTTTCACTGTGTTGGATTGATTGCCTTGGCAATTTCTCCCCTTTTTTTGAAAATAAATTTTTCTTTATTCATTTTTTGTTTCATCTTGTTGTTATGGTTATCCATAGCACAATTTTGTATTTTTTTCGAAGTTTGATAGTCATCGATTGACCATTGATTATTAGTAATTATTGATCTAATGGGTCCTATTCACCATTAGGAGTATGTGTAGCCCCTGTTCCCCTTCTCTTGGCTCTGAGGGTTGTCCAATATTTATTACATTATGACGAACTCTATTCCTTCTAGGGGTTGTGTTTGGTGTTCCCTCCCTTATGTGTCTATATATGTTGTATTGTTTCATGTTTGTCCTCTTTATATATTGTGCTCCCAGGAGCGGCGCGCGCTTTCACATGCTTGCACTTATTGTGCCGGCATAGCTATTAGGCTGATTGTTTTTATGTGTTGTATATGGATTAGCCTGCATCAGGTTTTGACGCATGATCTAGGGTTCCATGGGAAAGCTTTATGCGTTCCACTGGACGCAGGCGCGGTGGAGCTGTTACTCCTGGTTTATAGCTCCTTAAGATTCTACTGCGCATGCGTGGCGTCCATGTTTTTTCATCACATGACCGGGACGCCGGTCTCCATGCACTTATTGTGATTGCCGGATGGAGGGATTTTCTCTCTGGTGCATGTGCACATCCACCTGGATTTCAGCAAGGTATTTAAAGCACCTCGGGCCGCGGTCAGTTCACTTCCCCTGACGAAGCCGCACGGGTTGCGGCGATACGCGTGGGGTACGGTCCTGGGCTGGGCACCCACTTGTCTGCTTTTTTATTACAGCTTTCAACCTCCCATTATGTCTTGGATATTGTCTGGTTTGGCATACTTGAGTATTGCATTGTTAATTTTGGTGATTTTGCTGTGCGGCCTATAGTGGCCTGTATGCTCAAATCAGTTAGCATAAATGGCTATATGGATTGAATAATTTCATTCAGTGATTTTGTAGCATTAGGGCCTTATGGTCCCCATGAGCCTAGTTGTAGGGAGGTTTGCTGATATATCCTTATAGTTGGGTCAGACTGGGTATGGGCAATTATATCATGATTTATATGTTTTCATATGTTACATTTAATTGCTATGTACTCGTGGGATGCCTGTCATGTTTTTATCATGGTTTTAATGTATAACTCTTTTGCATCAATAAACATTTTCACATTTTCCACATTATATTGTTGGTTCAGTGTGCGCTCTTTTGCAGTGGTGCTTTTCTTTTCTCCTTGATAGGCTATTAATATCAACCCACAGCTGTCTGTTAAGCCTTTGCTGGTTTAAACTTATAGGGGGTTCCCACATCATTTTTTTCTGTGGTTCCCTGTAAATTCACCAGGAAAGGATAAGCAAATAGCTGTGAACTGTTAATCATAGCCTGGGAACCTTATTGGGTATTGTCCCTTATTCCTGATTATTAACATCAGCCCCAAGCCATTAGCTTTCTCTCTGCTGGTTATGAAAATTGCGAGGGGGCCAATGTTTTTTTTTTATTTATTTATTTTACACAGGAGTTACACAGCTGCTGTTGACGACAATTGCCATCATTGTGTCCTGGTCACACTGATCTCAGCGCGGTCAGGAGACAGATCAGGAGACAATGATGAGAGCTGCTTTCAGCAGCCAACCTGCGCCAGGGAACAGCGAGAACTGTACCGCTTCTTTATTCTGCACCAGGCAACAGCGCAAACTGTACCGCCAATTTGTGCCGCAGATATCACTGGGTGAAATGTGTGGAAAATTTGCACTTTTTTGCTGTGTCCACCCCTTACAAAATTTGCCAACAATTTGCACCTTTTCCAAGAACAGAATGTGCGGCAATTAATGATTTTGCAGCATTTTTTTCAATTAAAATTTCTCAAAGGATTTCACATGGGAATGTTCCATACGAAGCCCTGATCTACATGGAAATACCCAATATGCTTTATTAGGTCTTACAGGTTAATATATCTCCTTTCTGTCCTGTCAATTCCCCTATCTATCCCCTAAGAAGCTGTGTGATGAGAACTACGTGTTCCTCTCAGTCTAGTTATACGGATTGATTGTGTCACTTTTGTTTTCAGAACGGCAGGAACATGACAGCATAAAGAGAGCTTGAATTTAATATGTGGCAGTGATAGGGAAGGAACATTTGCTCCAACTTGTCATATTTTCTCTCCATTTCAGCACTCAGGTAATGAGCAAAAAAATGACAAGAAAGCTCCTAGAACCTCATATAAAAGTCTTGTCCTGCAGCAAAAATTATCTCGGACAACTCTGCTTTTCAGTATAAGCCATTTTCATGCATGGATTGCTTTAGTAATGTCACATGTGCACCATTTATAATGTGGTAAGACGGTTTCACTGTGTGAATCCAATATATTTTCTGCCACTTTGGGGTATGGTAAAGGGTACTGCCCCCATCATTTTTAATATATAATTTTCTTTAACATGTTTTTTGTAGGAGCACAACTTTTGTCCAAAGTGAGATTGTGAGAATCGATTATCCAATTAATTATTAAATGACGTAATATTACTCTTTGCTGCAAAATTTTAAATTTGATATATTGGTGTTTCAGACTCCTGAGAGTGCATGAGGAACAACATCATTTTAGGCCATTTTGTAAGTTATGTTGTTGTAATAGCCTTATCGTCTGCTGGTGCCAGTCACTAGAACGAGCAGGTTGTTCTTATGTTTTTATGCTTCTCTCTTCATCTAGTAATTTCTCCTTTTCTTTTCCATAGACTTTTATAGGCAGCAAGTGTAATTTTATCTGTCTGTGAAAACACATTTGAGCAAAAGGGAGATAATAAATGACCGATAAGCTGGGAAAGAGGAATTTTACTCTTAAGGCTATATGCACACTGGGTCTTTTAGACACAGCTGACCAGTTTTCTCAGGCAAAGTCACTTCAGGAAACCACTGGTGATCCTTTTCCTGAGGTGGCTTTGCCGGTGTTCTTACGGCAGCTCTGCCTCCTGCGTCTTTTACTCTGTACTGTGAAGCGAACATCTTCCTAGCAGAAGTCACCCTAAGGCCATATAACATGGACAACAATTGCATCACAATGCCCAGACTGGCCAGCAGTTCTCCTGACCCTAGCGTGACTACATATATTTCTATGCAGTGGTCAGGAGAGCCAGCGGTCAGTCCGAACATTGTGATGCAGTCTGTGTTATATGGCCGTCTGGCTGTGCCCTTAGAATGAGCATGTCTCTTCTTTAATCCTATTCAAAGTTTCCGAAACCTTAGGCCATTATGACATAAGACAGATCATGTCACATCAGTGTCGTTTTGACATTGCTGTGCACTATGTTCATGTTATTTGGTGCTTTTTCAGCGTGTACACTAGGGTGACCACAAAAAATCGATGTCGGAATTTTGTCCGTCTGGACCCCACAAAACGATTCCCCTTTCCAGATATTGAGAGAGCCAAAATTTGAGCTCGATCAAACGACGTTAACCCATGCCGCTCGTCGCTCAAAGTTTGAAAAAATCCAAATTGCGGTATTTTAAGATTTAGGTATTTTGCATAGTCTGTTAGACTATAAAGAATGTGACAACAACATTGCAGAAATAGCCCTGACCAAATTTTCGAACCATTTGTGGTATTTGAATGCAGACTTGGTGGGATTATCGTTTTTTGATCCCACCATTACAGACAATGAAAAGTTGTTAATGGCTAATAAATTTCTCAGTAGCACAGATGAACCATCAGAGCACGCTAACCTATATGAGTTGATAATTTTACATAGTTATCTAATCTATTCTAGAGCTTTTGTTAAAGTAGTTTTTGAAACGTCAGAATATAATGCTCGGCATTTGCTTGCAACTTGCAGGACATATTGCTTTTGTTCTTCATCTTTTGTCAGAAGGTCGTTAAAGTCGGTTACTTCCTACCTCTTTTAATTTTTCTTTCCTAACTTTTGGATTTACAACCCTAGCGTGCTCTGATGGTTCATCTGTGCTACTGAGCAATTTATTAGCCATTAACAAGTTTTCATTGTCTGTAATGGTGGGATCAAAAAACGATAATCCCACCAACTCTGCATTCAAATACCACAAATGGTTCGAAAATTTGGTCAGGGCTATTTCTGCAATGTTGTTGTCACATTCTTTATAGTCTAACAGACTATGCAAAATACCTAAATCTTAAAATACCTCAATTTGGATTTTTTCAAACTTTGAGCGACGAGCGGCACGGGTTAACGTCGTTTGATCGAGCTCAAATTTTGGCTATCTCAATATCTGGAAAGGGGAATCGTTTTGTGGGGTCCAAACGAACAAGATTCCGACATTTTTTTCCCCCCATATGAGATCCGGTCACCCTAGTGTACACATACCTTAAGTTATATTTCAAAGTTTCTTATCTTCGCTTATACTGTTATCAAAATATCTGTATAGTTACACTTTATACTATACTAACTAAAGGCTCTGAAAAAAGGTTTGCCCTCTGCACTTCACTATTAGTACATATCGTTAAAAAATAAAGAGTAGCTAAAGGTTTGACTCACTTTTCTTTAGATATTTTTTGGGCTTTGTAATTAGAATAACCCCTCAAAACCCAGATCATCTAAAAACGAGAAGTGTGCAGGTCAGAGACACGGGCACACAGACCAAAGTATGGAGTACAGAGAAAGCTTATGACTTCGTATTGAGCCTATAATCTGTGCGCTAACTCTGGCAGGGGATCCTTCCTCCTGAGCAGTTCACTTGTCATAGGCATTTTAAGGGACCAGTGGGGGTCATAGGGCCTGTAATCTCACCAATCTCCAATCAATTAAAGTGCCTAAAAATATTTTAAGAAAAGGTCAAAAAAGTATTTAATCTTTAACGATAACTCCTAAAATAAAAGCTTGTTGCTAGATTCTCATGCATGGTGCCATTCAGGTACAAACCTCTTGTTATCTGTTCCTGCGGTCTCCCTTTCAAGTCCGGCTGCTGCGATGGTTGCTCAGCACAGACGTCGGTCCCAGCGTCTTGCTCATGCTCATGGTATACGCTTGGCTACTGCTGGCTCCTCAGCCAAGTATATGGTAACTGGTAATATACAGGTGCAGCCTTGCACTCTGGAGTCTAAGTCCAGAGATCACCTTACTGAGCATGTCTGTGATGTGGCGTTAGCTGCTCTGGTGAGGTGGCAGCTCCGGATTGGCCCACGGGTGATGCCTCGACCGACTGGGCGTGAGTGTTTGGGGTGAAACGTAGCATATAAAAGGTTCTCAGTGGTGCACGCGGGTACGCTAGTGTCATTTATGTTCGGTGTGTGTGGGTGGATACTTGCCACGCTGTCTGCAAGTTTGTGTGTGTGTCTGTCTGTGCTCAAGGACTGTACATGTTGGCAGGCAGGTAGCACACCTATGTGGTTTTGTACCCATGGTTCAATGCCTGAGTCTCTAGCCTGCTACATACTTAGAGTGCCGGTCAGGCACAAGTTCGGTATCGTCAGGACTGGGGTAACTAGCCGCTTGGCTTAGCATCTGTTTCGTTCTGGTGTGCGGGTGGCACAGTTCAGTTACAGAGCAAGCTCAACCATTATATTTTACCTCTCTGTGAAGACAACAGGGTATTGTACCTAGCGTCATAAGAGTTCTTTTCTTCCAGCTCAGTATCTGCTTCATTCGTGTGTGCAGTTAACAAAGTTTAGTTGCAGAGCTAGCTCAATCCACGTGCTCACATACCTGTGACGTTAACAGGGTATAGTACTACTTAGGGCAGTTCCTCTCAGTGAAGTCACTGAGCTTGGTACTTTGCGTTCCGTTCACACTGTGTGGCGTTAACACAGTGTACTGAGGTAACGCTCGCTGCTTTGTCGCGTCATTATTCTCACTAGCAGCAGGTTACGTCTCTACACAGTGGATCCTGGGTTGCAATTGCACTTTATCTTTTTTTTTGTGCAATCTGCCAACCATAACAGTACACTAGCACCAGGGTCTGGCTAGTAATGGCGGAAGAGCAGCAACTCCACCGGTACATGCAGCAGCTGGAGGGCAGGATGACATACTCATCTATTCCCCAGATGTTGACACTCACCGTAAAGATGTTTGTAGGGTCTTTGAGCTCTTACGCACCAATTGTCTTTTCACCAAACTGGAGAAGTGCGTGTTTGAGCAGGAGACCCTACCGTTTCTCGGATACATTGTTTCGGCCAAGGGTTTAGCTATGGACTCTGTCAAGCTGGAGTAAGTGTTGAACTGGCAGGAGCCTCGTTCTCTTAATGCAGTGCAGCGTTTTATATGCTTCATCAATTATTACCGCCAGTTCAAACCCCACTTCTCCACATTAGCAGCTCCGTTGGTAGCCTTCACCAAGAAGGGAGCTAATCCTAAGCAGTAGTCTGAGGAGGTCTCCAAGCCTTTACCTCCCTGAAGGCCCATTTTGCTGGGCGCCAGTTCTGCATCGGCCCGATGTTGATAAATCTTTTATTTTGGAGGTGGATGCCTCTTCCGTTGGAGCTAGAGCAGTCCTATATCAAAAGGATGCTCAAGGTCGGGAACATCCATGTTTCTTTTTGTCCAAGACATTTTCTCCAGTGGAGAGGAATTATTCCATTGGGGATAGGGAACTGCTCGCCATGAAATTGGCTTTTTCAGAATGGAGACATCTCCTGGAGGGAGCTCGGCATCCCTTTAAGGTCTTTACGGACCATAAGTGTCAACTCACAATCCAATTTTGGATTTGTGGTAGCTCTGGTTCCACTCAGGTAAAACTTTTTTCCTTTTGGACCATTGGGGGTTAATGTCAGTTTTTCCCTGCTGGCAATCTGGTGTTACTGCAGTAATGCTGGGTAAGCTGATGTGGGTGGTGACCACTCCCACCAGCCTGTAAAAGGTCACCTAATGCATCAGATGAATGTTGGTGATACAGTTCCTTTCTGGAGACCAGCCAAGCAGGAGCAGTTCTCTGGTGTCAGCCACATCTGACATTTGGAGTCAAGTTGCTGTTATTATCTGCGGTGTGGAGCTTAGCAGCGGTGTACATAAGCTAAATCTGGTGTTTTTGTTTCCTTCTGCCATTGTGGTCTGTCACTTACCCCTGTGTTGGTATAGCGATCTTTGGACTACCGGTTAACCGATTAATATGCCAAGTGACCAAACCGTGGAGTTCAACTCTGCACATGTTGTAGTGACTGTGGCAGTAGTGCCGAGACCTGGTGTAGTATGACATTTTGCATAGCCTGGCACATTGCAGTACGGAATTGGTGCAATTCAGACTTGCATAGCGGACACAGATGAAGGACCTCTGCACCCTTCTGCATGTTTTTGAAATGGCTGCTAAGATGGTTAACAGTGACGATGCCGTCACCAGCATCACTATTACTGTCAGGTAAATGCTGGACCACACTTTAAATAGTCTGGCTGAGGAGGTGGTGGTGGTCTCGGGGGTAGACAAGGAAGCAGAAGAGGATGGCTTTAGAGTTAACAATTTCTCTAGTCTCAGGTCTGTCGTCTCACAGGCGGTTGCCAAGGGAGGAACAAATGGAGAAGGACCATTAAAAGGACGAGAAAGAAGAGGTGATGGACGTGCACCAGTTAGGAGATGGGGAGGATAATGATTCCCTCTCTGTTGTCCATGATTGCCACACAGGGATGGAGGAAGAAAGCTTTAGTGTTATCTTGCCACCAACACACTGTGGAGTTGGACATCATGAAAGAGACCGACCCATGTACGCCTTCTTGCAGCACTTTCTGCAACATGATTGTTCCCCGTATAGTTATGGTTCAAAATAGTGCTGACTTCTGGGTGCCAGTGTGTTCTATCCATAATACAAAAGTACATTTTGCCAGTTGCCTCCTCACCTGAAAAAGGGATGCGCCCGTTCTGCAGTATCAAAATATGCTTGGAGACAATCTTGTCAGTACCCCCTTTCACCCATTCTCTTTATTCTAGCGATTGAACCCCTGGCACAAATTATAAGGCAGAATAAGACAATAAAATGAATCGAAACCCCATCCCGTGAATTCAAGATCAGCCTTTTTGCTGATGATATGATTTTAACACTAACAAATCCCCAAAAACCCCTCAAAGAATTGCAAAGTACTCTTAAGGCCTTATCGGAAGTTTTTTTTTAAAATTAACGAAAAAAAATCAAAAAACTTGCATTTCCATATGGATAAATCCCAAATTCACGAAATAAGCCAAAACTCAGAGTTAAGTTGGACAGACAATGAAATTGAATATTTAGAAATTACTATTACTAAGAACATTAACGTTCTGATGCCCACCAATTTAAGGATTTTCTCTGATACTATAGCTAGAGATCTCCATTCTTTTGAAAGTCGGGACTTGTCATGGTGGGGAAGGAATTTGGTGACCAAAACCTTCATCCTTCCGAAGATACTATATATTTTTAGGACTCTTCCCTTTAAAATATCGACCTCATACCTCACTAGTATTCAGACGGCAATTAATTCATTTATCTGGTTCAGAAAAAAAGCCAGAACCTCTACCAAATTGCTATATAAAAACAAGGCCTTCGGAGGAATGGGGTTGCCTAACATTTCTGCATATTACCTGACAAACCTCATAAAACAAAGTGTTTACTGGTTATGAGACGACGAAACACCGGCCTGGATGGAACTAGAATACAAGATAAATAATCATAGATCCCCGAAAAAACTTCTCTTCAAACTCCTGTTCAATAAAAAATTTAGCACCCTAAATCATCCCATTTTTGAAGCAGCAATATACGCTTGGAAACAATTATCTAAAAGCAAAAAGGATATGAATAGAATTAAATTTCTTTTAAACTGCCCAATATCCCTAGCGGTAAAAAATACAAAACCTCGCCCTTAACCCCTTCTGACCAGATCATAATTTCAAAAAGATCAGAGACATTCATAATTGGAATAAATTTACCACTTTTAGTGACCTGAAAAAGAACTTTAAACTCCCTGCATCCGCATTTATGCAATTTATACTCCTGAAAGACCAGATACAGAACTTCCTAAGCAGTAAACCTTTAATAACTGAAGCAACAATTAACCTGCTAGGGAATATTAAACACAAAATCTTCTGGAGCGACCAGAACATATATACAGTAAATGGTTCAATAACGATACGGAAATAACTAAGCTGCCATATATGGTTAAATGGGATAAAGAAATGAATACTTCACACACCACTGAACAATGGGAAAACGCTATATACTATTCAAATAGGGCTAGTATTTCCATGTCTCTGCAGGAGACATACTTGAAGATACTTACAAGATGGTATTACACAGCTCCCCCCTCTGCTGGAGAGGATGCGGCCGCCATGGGAGCTTGCTTCATATGTTTTGGCAGTGGCTAAAAATCAAACACATTTGGACCCAAGCTGGCAAGAGCAAAATCATATTCACTCCGCAGCTACCACTCCTGTCCCTAGGAATAGAAAATATAAATCCCTCTGTTACGGATTGGGCTAGGATGGCAGATAAGGTTATCGCAACCCAGAGTGGACACTCTGGTCAACGGCACCAGAGCCCCTGCGGGCGAGCTGACGAGGTGGAGCCACCCCCTATACAGGGAGTGTTAGGGGCAGGCCCACAAGGGATGGAACCGTGACAGCCGGAGCCAAAGGGGCGACTGGGTGAGCACCAGGGACACTAGGGTGGAGAATCAGCGGAGCAGCAGAGCGGGGTAACAGTGAACACGGAGCTGGAGAGGGACACGGACGTGGAGCACTCAGGACTGGAGAAAGCAGGAGACTGTAAGAGAGAAAAGTAACCAAAGAGATTAGGACATGAAGTAAAACGGACTAAGAGAACAATGGGCAGGCAGTACACAGTTAGGACACCAGAGACAAAAGCAAGAGAAGGAGCCAGAGGCGAGACAGGAACAGGGACAAGGCGGTAGCGAGGTAACGCGCACAGCAGCTACCAAAGAAGGCACAAGCAGAGCAGACAAGGAAGAAACAATGGGCCTGGGAGAGTAGTGAATGCTGGTCAAAGAGACAGCGAGACCACAACGATACACAGGCATCTTACCAGGGATGATGCCGGGAAGAAATAGACGGTGGGCGCCGCCATGTTGGGAGCTGAACCACCGCGTCACAGGAACTAGACGGAGCGTCGGGCGCAGGAGCGCGGGTTTGACATCGCCGAGGCCGGATGTCAGGAGCGGGAGTGCGCCGTGGAGCGGGTGCACGCCGGGAGGTGCGCACGGGGTCGCTCAGGTAAGTATCGGTACCGGTGGAGGACGTGACAGTACCCCTCCTCTACTCGCTCCCCTCCTAAGGTTGTCAAGAAATCGTTTCATGATTCGAGGAGCATCAATGTTTTCTCGAGGTTCCCAGGACCTCTCCTCAGGACCGAAACCTCTCCAATCAACCAAAAACAAAGTTCGACCCCTAACAGTCTTCATAGCGAGTATATCTTTAACCTCAAAGGTATTATCAGAACTTCTGGGTTGGAAATTTTGGGAAGAAGTTGAGTGGAAGTGGTTAAATACCGCAGGTTTGAGGAGAGATACATGAAAAGTGTTGGGAATTCTTAGCGAAGCGGGCAATTTTAATTTGTAGGTTACGTCATTGACACACTTCAAGATTTCAAAGGGGCCGATGAAACATGGACCCAACTTATAGGAAGGGACTTTTAGCCTGATATACCGAGAGGACAGCCAGACCTTCTCTCCAGGGGTATACGGAGGAGCGTCTAAATGTTTCTTGTCCGCATAACACTTCATTCTGTGACTGGCCCTCTCTAGGACCTCCCTGGTGTCCCTCCAAATCTGGGAGAAGTCTACAGACAAGGAGTCCGCCGCCGGTACACCCGAGGTAGGGGAAACGGGAAGGGGAATACCGGGATGTCTGAAAACCACAAAAAAGGGAGACTTGGAAGAAGCTTCACTGGAATGATTATTGTACGCGAATTCAGCCCACGGGAGAAGAGAAACCCAGTCATCCTGGTGAGCGTTGGAAAAGTGCCGGAGGTAGGAAGTTGGAACTTGATTGACTCGTTCCACCTGCCCGTTAGACTGGGGGTGATAGGCCGAAGAGAAATCCAGAGTTATCTTCATTAATCCACAGAGAGCTCGCCAAAATCGGGAGGTAAACTGGACCCCTCTGTCTGAGACGATATGCTGCGGAAAGCCATGGAGTCGGAAAACATGGAGCAAGAAAATCTTCGCCAACTCAGGGGCAGAAGGCAGACCAGACAATAGAACAAAGTGAGCCATCTTGGAAAACCGATCTACGACCACCAAGATAACCATACATCTTGAGGACGGGGGTAGATCGGTGACGAAGTCCATAGCAATGTGGGTCCATGGAGTCATAGGTATGGGTAACGGATGCAGGAGCCCAGGAGGGCGGTGTCGAGGAACCTTGTTCCTGGCGCACGAAGGACAAGAAGCGATGAAGTCCAAGACATCTTGGCGAAGCGATGTCCACCAATAGTGGCGGGAGACGAGAGAGAGAGTCTTCCTGACTCCAGCATGTCCAGAAAATTTAGATGAGTGCCCCCAACGTAAGACCTTTGGCCTGTCCCCACTTTGAACAAAGGTTTTACCCGGTGGTGGTGAAAGCACGCTAAGGCTAGTTTCACACTAGCGTTTATTCGACGCAGCGCATGGCGTTGCTAAGCCACGCCCCCTGATGACTCCCTGCCCGCCCCATCTGGTCATTGCCGCCTACTATCGCACATGGACGCTTGCGATCTGCGCACCCTATCTTTAGCATATCTTTAGCATAGGGTGCGCAGATCGTGCGCTGGCCGTGCTCTAGTAGGATTTTGGCATGCGCTGCGCACTTTTGAAGGTGCGCCCGTGTGCGCCGAACGCAGCATGTTGCATTTCGGTGCGCTCGGTGCACCTTCAAAAGTGTGCAGCACACGCCAAAATCCTACTAGCGCACGGCCAGCGCACGATCTGCGCACCCTATGCTAAAGATAGGGTGCACAGATCGCAAGCGTCCATGTGCGATAGTAGGCGGCGATGACCGGATGGGGCGGGCAGGGAGCCGGCAGGGGGCGGGGCTTAGCGGCGCCGTGCACTGCGTCGAATAAACACTAGTGTGAAACTAGCCTAAGCGGAGCCACGGTAAGGATTTTCGCCGGATTGATGATATGCGTAGGACCATCCTCATTGTCCACAGGCGAAAATGAACGAGATAGGGCGTCCGCCTTGATGTTCTTGTTTCCTGGCCGAAAATGAGTTCAAAATCAAAGCTCCCAAAAAACAAAGACCATCTAGCTTGACATGGGTTGAGTCTTTGGGCGGACTGAACGTAGGCCAAATTCTTATGATCCGAGAATATGATGAACGGATGAACGGCTCCCTCAAGAAGATGGTGCCACTCTTCGAGGGCAAGTTTAATGGCCAGTAGTTCTCTCTCACCGATGGAGTAATTTTGTTCCAGAGCGGTGAAAGCTTTAGAGAAGAACCCACACGTGACCACACGACCAGAGGAGGTTTTTTGCAGAAGGACAGCTCCTGCTCCCATGGACGATGCATCAACCTCCAGGAGGAACGGCCTATTGGCATCTGGACGGTGGAGCACAGGGGACTTAGCGAATTCCTGCTATAAAACCTTAAAAGCAGCCTCAGCGTCCAAAGGCCAAATGATGGGGTTGGCCCCTTTGCGAACGAGAGCCGAGATAGGCTTGGTCAACGAAGAAAAATAAGGGATAAATTGCCTGTAATAATTGGCGAAGCCCAAAAAACGCTGAATTGCTTTCACACCTTGGGGACGCGGCCATTTGAGAATGGCAGAGACCTTTTCAGGATCCATCTCCAAGCCGGAACTTGAAATGATGTAACCAAGGAACGGTAGTGAAGCTTGCTCAAAGAGGCATTTCTCCAATTTGGCAAATAGGTGATTCTCTCTGAGACGGAGGAGAACTTGACGAACGTCTCGGCGGTGGGTAGACAAGTCGGGGGAGAAGATCAAGATGTCGTCAAAATAGACCACAACACAGACATAGAGGAGATCACGAAAGATGTCATTGACGAGTTCTTGGAATACTGCAGGAGCGTTGCAGAGTCCGAATGGCATGACTAAATACTCGTAATGACCGTCCCGTGTGTTGAACGCGGTCTTCCATTCATCCCCGGACCATATGCGAACAAGGTTGTAGGCTCCTCGCAAGTCTAACTTTGTGAAGATTCGTGCTCCTCTCAAGCGGTCAAAGAGTTCCGGGATTAGTGGAAGCGGGTACTTGTTCTTCACCGTGATGCGGTTGAGACCCCGATAATCAATACACGGACGAAGAGACCCGTCCTTCTTCTTCACAAAAAAGAAACCTGCTCCCGCAGGCGAGGATGATTTCCGAATGAAACCTCTGGCTAAGTTTTCTTGAATATACTCAGACATGGCTCATGTCCCAGCTAAAGAGAGAGGGTAAATTCTCCCGTGAGGAGGAGTGGTACCAGGAATGAGCTCGATAGGGCAGTCATAGGGTCGGTGTGGCGGAAGAACCTCAGGTTCTCTCTTGTCGAAGACATCCGAGTAGGCACTATATGCAGGCGGTAATCCGGAGGGATCAGGGAGAGGACGGGGGACACCTACGGGACGCACCGGCTGCAGACACCGAGACTGACAGGACTCCCCCCAGCGGAGAACAATGCCATTACGCCAGTCCACAGAAGGCTCATGAAGTCGTAAACAGGGAAGACCAAGGAGAACAGGATGAGAGATACCTGCTAAAACATAAAATGTAATTCTCTCCTTGTGCAGGACCCCAATCTGGAGCTCTACCTCATGCGACTAGCTTAACAGTCTCTTGCAAAGGATTACCGTCTACAGAAGCAAGAATCTGTGGGTTCTCAAGGGTCTTCACAGGGACAGAAAATTTGGAGACTACATCGAGCCTAATAAAATTCCCAGCGGCGCCCGAATCCACGTAGGCTGTCAAAGAAACCTGCTTGTCACCCACATGCAAGAGGACAGACAGAGAAAGGGGATGAGAGGAATCATGCACACCTAGGGAGGCCTCTCTTACGTGACCTAGGCGGAGAAGTTTTCCGGACAAGTTCGGAGCAAATGAGACCCACTGCGTCAATAAAAACATAGACCATGGGAACTTCTCTCCTTGCAATGCTGTTCGGAGAGCTTGAGGCGATCCACTTGCATCAGCTCGGGTACAGACGCAGAAGGAAGGGCCCTGAAACGATGACTGGGTGGTCTGCGAGTGGGTGGCACCGAGCGCGCGAGTCTTCTCTCACGAGCCCGTTCCTGGAACCGAAGATCGATTCGAGTGGCCAGAGAAATTAAACCCTCAAGGGCAGTAGGAGTGTCGCACCCTGCCAGCTCATCCTTTATACGACCCGAAAGGCCTCGCCAAAAGGCTCCCACCAAAGCCTCATTGTTCCAACCTAAATCGGACGCGAGGGTCCAAAATTGAATGGTATATTGACCCACAGATAGAGAACCTTGGCTTTGACTGAACAGAGACTCCGTAGTGGAGGCGAGGCGGCCAGGCTCGTCGAATACTCAACGAAAAGTATCCAAAAAATTGGTTAAGTGGGCAACCAGGGGGTCATCGCGCTCCCAGAGGGGGTTCACCCACGCCAAAGCGTCCCCTTCAAGATGGGAGATTATGAAGGCTACCTTGGACCGGTCTGTGGGGTATTGCTGTGGCAATAATTCGCAATTGAGACGACATTGGTTCAGGAAACCTCGGCATAATTTTGCGTCACCATTATAGCGCGGTGGTTTGGCCAACCACGGTTGAGGGTGAGGAATAACGACTGGGGAAGGAGCCGTAGTGGCTGCCTGGAGCGAGAGCAAGCGACCATCAACCGAGGCCATGTAGTTGAGAATATGAGTCTGAGCGTCACGCTGCTGCGCTAGCTCTTGCTGTAAGCCGGCCAGCTGAGCGGCATTACTAGGATCAGAGGTTTGAAGGGCGGAGAGGCGCGCGTCCATAGATTTCATAAAGGACATTATACGCGTTTGATTCTCCCGTAAGAACATTAACTCCTTCTGAGTAGCCGTGACTCCGGCGGGGTCCATGGCCTGTGTATCTGTTACAGATTGGGCTAGGATGGCAGATAAGGTTATCGCAACCAGGAGTGGACCCTCTGGGCCATGGCTCCAGAGCCCCTGCGGGCGAGCTGACCAGGTGGAGCCACCCCCTATACAGGGAGTGTTAGGGGCAGGCCCACAAGGGATGGAACCGTGACAGCCGGAGCCAAAGGGGCGACTGGGTGAGCACCAGGGACACTAGGGTGGAGAATCAGTGGAGCAGCAGAGCAGGGTAACAGTGAACACAGAGCTGGAGAGGGACACGGACGTGGAGCACTCAGGACTGGAGAAAGCAGGAGACTATAAGAGAGAAAAGTAACCAAAGAGAATAGGACATGAAGTAAAACGGACTAAGAGAACAATGGGCAGGCAGTAGACAGTTAGGACACGAGAGACAAAAGCAAGAGAAGGAGCCAGAGGCGAGTCAGGAACAGGGACAAGGTGGTAGCGAGGTAACGCGCATAGCAGCTACCAAAGAAGGCACAAGCAGAGCAGACATGGAAAAGACAATGGGCCTGGGAGAGTAGTAAATGCTGGTCAAAGAGACAGCGAGACCACAATGATACACAGGCGTCTTACCAGGGAAGACGCCGGGAAGAAATAGACGGTGGGCGCCGCCATGTTGGGGGCGGAGCCACCGCGTCACAGGAACTAGATGGAGCGTCGGGCGCAGGACGCGGGTCCAACATCGCCGAGGCCGGATGTCAGGAGCGGGAGTGCGCCGCGGAGCGGGTGCACGCCGGGAGGTGCGCACGGGGTGACGCAGGTAAGTATCGGTACCAGTGGAGGACGTGACACCCTCTATGAGAGCTATTATAATCCATATATTTTTGGTCATCAAAAATGAAATTGCCTACCACTGGAATAGTCCAGATCCTCCTATCTTCTCTGACGTGATAAATAAAATAAATTTACACAAAACATATGAATATAGTTTTGCTATTACCCATGACTATTTCAACAAATATGCCAAGAAATGGGCGAAGTGGCTGGAAACTTATCAAACGCATTGAACTAATTTATTAATGTCCACCAAACCGATTTCAAACCATCTGATTACATGTTTGTATGATTGTATGACTATATGATTATATGTTTAATGTAGACACTATATAGAGCCTGTTCGGACCTTGTGGTCCTCTCCTTGTTATTACCCTTCCCCCTTCCTCCCCCCTTTTCCCCCTTCCCCCCTCCCACTCCCCTCCTTTCTTATTTGTATTTAAATGTTCAATAAAAATTATTGGAAAAGAAGACAATCTTGTCAGTGATTTTCCCCAAGACAGCAGTGACGCACACAGTTTGCATCTCAGTGATAGGCTTCCAAACACAGAAACGTTGAATCGTCAACGCAAAAAAATTAACAGCCTTGCAGCGCTGGAGCCTGTGTTCCAACCCCACCAAGGACAGCAACTGCAAAGAGTTTGTATGTACTTACCGTATATACTCGAGTATAAACCGAGGCACCTATTTTTGTCACGGAAAACTGGGTAAGCTTATTGATTCGAGTATAAGCCAGGTATGCATTGCCCCCTCATCCCTGTCCTGCTCTGTGTGGCACTCCCCCCTCCCAGTATGCATGGCTTGGCTCCCCAGTCCCATCCTTCTATGTATGGCTCAGCTCCCAGTCCTCCCCCGTGCTCCTCATTGCTGCCCCCGTCCTCCTCAGTGCTCCCCCGTCCTCCTCAGTGCTCCCCCATCCTCCTCTGTGCTCCCCCATACTCCTCTGTGCTCCCCCCGTCCTTCTATGTGCTTCCTCATCCTCCTCAGTTCTTCCCCGTCTTCCTCAGTGCTTCCCCTGTCCTCCTCAGTGCTTCCCCCATCCTCCTCCATGCTACTCAGTGCTTCCCTGTCCTCAGTGCTTCCTCGTCCTCCTCCGTGCTCCTCAGTGCTTCCCCCACCCTCCTTAGTGCGTCCCCCATCCTCCTCCGTACTCCTCAGTGCTTCCCCTGTTCTCCTCCATGCTGCCCCAGTCCTCCTCCGTGCTCCCCCCATCCTCCTCCATCATACTCACTCTCCTCTTGCCATCGCTGAACGTCCCTGCATCCTCCGTTTTCCTGGTGCGGCAGCTTCTTCCTGTGTTGAGCGGTCACATGGTACCACTCATTAAGGTTATGAATATTCCTTCACGCCTATGGGAGTTGAGTCGCATCCATATACATTATCTTAATGAGCGGTACCATGTGACAGCTCAACACACACAAGAAGAAGCTGCCGGTCCTGGGACAACGGAGGATGCAGGGACATTCAGCGATGGCACGAGGAGGGTGAGTATGATGTCCCAGCCACCGGTTCCTGCCACCGCTCCCCCTTCCCCGCTGGCTTTCTGCACAATGACTCGTGTATAAGCCGAGGGGGAATTTTCAGCACAAAAAAAATGTGCTGAAAATCTTGGCTATACACGAGTATATACGATATTTTTCTACCCACACTCCAAAGATAAATAGATATTAAATTTCAATTGTGAGTCCCAATGGTGACAGTAGCAGTAATGTCTGTGAATGTCTGTAAAGCGAATGTTGAATTATTGGCGCTATATAAGTGATTTAAAAAATTTGAAATTGATGCTCAGCCACACTCAGATGGCACAAATATCAGTTTCATTGATTACTAGTGTCAGAAAAGTGTAAGAACAGTAACATGGGTAGTTAACTCAAAGAGAGTAGAGGACTGCCGGTCTCAGAGGCCTACTGCTACAGGCAACACACATGAAGGAGACTCAACCAGGAGTCTACACATTTCCAAAAATGTATTGGCAGACACCAACAAAGTGACATCAATTTCGCTACAGTAGAAATGGTATAATTGGGACTGACAAATCTACCACTACAGCCAACCCAGCAGATGGACACCCAACCAGGATTGTTCACATTTCCAAAAATTAATGGCAGGCACCAACAAAGTGGCATCAATTTCACCACAGCAGAAATAGTGCTATAGGGACTGACACATCATCCAATACACCCAATTTAGCAGATGGACACCCAAAGAGGAATGTTCACATTTTCAAAAATTAGTGGCAGTCACCAACAAAGTGGCATCAATTTCACCACAGTAGAAATAGTATAATAGGGACCGACAGGTCTTCCACTATACCCAACTTAGCAGATGGACAGTTGGGCACCCAACCAGGAGTGCTCACATTTCAAACAATTAGTGGCAGATACCACCAAAGTGGCATCAATTTTACAAGATTAAAAATACTATACTGGGGAGCGACATCTCTTCATCTACAGCCAACCCAGCAAATGTACATCCAACCACGAGTGAACACATTTCCAAAAATTAGCGGCAGACACCAATAAAGTGGCACCAATTTCACCACCTACCCCAATTAGACCTCGAACACCGAGCCTAATCCCCCTCCCACCACGACCTCAATTTTTCCCTGTCATGTTGCTCACATAGTGTGCTATGAGCACAGTATTAGCAACTAAAAATTAGATTTTTTTACTGTGCACCACCACTGCACAGCTGAATTTCAGTGGCACTAAATGAGAAGGTGAAATTTGGCATGCTGAATCGAGTTAGACACAGAAAAACTTTTTCTGTGTGGATGAGACCTGTATGACAAAGAAGATGTGCTCCAAACAATTTAAAACTGAGATCTCGCCTACTGTATGATGTTAGTAACAGAAGAATATTTTTGGGCCTGTTGATAAGGCCTGTATAAGATTGAGTGGATGTGTGGCGCCCCTGAGGCTCGGTCACCACAGAGGTACTGCACCTTCTCCTAAGGTGTAGTGCACCACCGTTCAGGTAAGGTGGGAACTCCTTTCCACACTCCAACACTCGCACCCCACACAACAGGGTAGTTCTGCACAACCACATTGCGGCTCAGTGCTTAGAGAGTAGCAGAGCACCTTTGGTGGTTCCCTGCATGGAACACTGGATGTGCTGGGAGGTGGGTGGAGTTGAGATACATAAAAGAGTGGGAAAGTGTAGGATGAGAGGTCAGTCTGACAGAAGGTCAGTCGGGTAGAAAGTCACTCAGACAGGAGTGAGGATCCCTGGAAGAAGGGATGGAGGAAGGAGTGCTGCAGCTGCCTCAATGATCTGAGCCAGCTGGCACGGGAAAGGAAAAGAAGGAGAAAGACGTAGAACTGCAACCTAAGCTTCCATAAGAGAGAGAAAGACAAGTATGGAACGAAGGAGTAAGGCAAACAGAGAGGACGTGGGTTAGAAGAGGAACCCTGCCTATAGGTTCTCAGCGCAAGGCCGGGGCCCGGTCCCCGAGGTTGTATGGACACTTATGGTTCTGCAGCAGACACCGGTGGAGTAGTTGGCTGTAAATGCACTACTCCCATCTAAGACTTGGGGCACAACAGCAATTGGATAGAGAGCCAGGACTCAGGAGAAGGGAATCCTCGAAGCAGCTGTCTGCCGTACAAGTAGAGTTCTTGGGAACATCAGTCAGGAGGAACTCCATTGTAACTCAGTACTAGGAGATCTTCACACTTTAAGGCGCTACAGAGGAGTCGTTCAGAAAAGGTACATGTTGGTGGAGTGTTGGAGAGAAGCTTTCCATCTTGCCTGGAGGTTGACTGAGTCTCTGACCCGGAGGACCCGGCCCGGAGGCAGGCACCCTTGTGTACCACAGACTGTTAGTAAAGCTTTGGAACTAGAAGCCCCGGTGTCCTCCATTCATTCTTGCGCCAACCCACTCAGCACCGCTACATCCGGGTACCATCCTTTACACTGCCTGCGCCTTTCCTCATCCATTGCAACTATACGGCCCTGGGGCTACAGCTTCACCTGTGGGGAGCTACACCATCTATGCTGCAACACATCACCAGCCCCAGAGGATCCGCATGCAGCGTCGGCCTAACATCTCACTTGCCGAACACCACAGATGGTGTCACGAACTATTCAATTCCATTCACTACATCATCCCCCTCATTACTTGGGCACCCAGGGCCATGGACCGGGTCACCGCTGCTGTGACACATTCCCCTGACACTGGCCCGGTACCGAGTACCACACAGCCCTGGGAGGGCGACCCACTTGGCGTCACGAAATGGATGACGAGACCCAATGCCATCGGGTTCTGTGTGCCTAAGATTTGTTAGACTTTGAACTTTTGAAAATGTGTAGAAGACCTGATTTAATAGACTGTAAAATGGACATTAGAAATGGCCGCTGGTGCGGAGAAGAAGGGCGTGAAGAGATGGGATGTCCTAGGAAAAGACCGCGAAGAGTATTGGGCCTTCCCTGCCTGAATTACTATGTGACGGCGACATGGCCCACCCCACGAGGGGTTTGTATACTGGCTTGGTATGGAGGCGCTGGAAGAACACGCCGCCCCCAGAAGGAGGGGCAGAAGAAGCCAGTGGCGCGAAAGGGGCCGAGGCGGGGAGAAGAATACCAGAACGCCATTTTGGAGAGAGAGGGAAGGAGGCCTGTAGAGCGCGCGGAGGTTAAGTTGGATCTCCCCGGCACCATGGCTGAAGGCTCCGACCCCGTCTCTGAGATGAGCCGCCAGCAACTAGAAGATGACATCGCCCAGCTGACGTGCCGTCTGCGACTGAGGCAGGAGGCCTTATGGAGGCTGAGCAGGCTGCACGCCCAGGAGGGGCCTACATCACCGGCACCTCTGGACCCGGTACCTTCACCAACGGTACCTGCCACCGCTGCATCGGACTGTCCTCAGGCAGCGCCAGTGTACACCTCCACGCTGTCCATACAGCTGGTCACGGCCTGCCCGGAGGAGTCACCGAAGACCCCGGGAGCCGAGGCCGTGCTCTCGCCTGGACCTGACGCGGCTGCGCAGGTCCCACCGGAGGCCCCTACGGACCCGGAGCTGCCGTCCGCTCCACCACCGCCGGCACCGAGACCAGCCATTCCGGTGGATATTCCTGCAGCGGCCCACCTTCTCAGACCTGCACCAGAGCTGGAACACCGCCAGGAGGCCCCAGGTATGACTGCAGCCCCTGCACCTGGGAAGGCCCTGGGGTGTATACCTGTGGTAGCGGCAGGACAGGTCGTGCTGGACCTTGTCTGGGACAGGGATGCTAGTCCCCGGGGGGAAATGTCTGAACCCCTAATGGTGGTGCCGCGAGCCCCAGTGGGTAAAAGCAGGTCCCGGGAGGAGGAAGAGAAGACTGAGGCCTACTGTCAGCAGACCATCTGGCAACTGGCAGCTGAACACCGGGAGAGTATCGCCGGCTAGCGGTCCTAGGCCCAAATCTGGATAGGAAGGAGAAGGCCATGCGGGTCGCTATGGTCCCGGGACTTGGCTGGATGGGGACAGGTCCTCAACGTGAACCGTGAAAGGGGGTTTGGGTTCATCGCCGACCCCCAGAGGATCTCAGACTTGTTTTTCAGCTGGAGGGACGTGGAGTCTCACCTCCGGAAGGGACACCCAGCAGGAGACCTGCAGCCAGGGGAATATGTCACCTATACCCGGCATGAGGGCCTAGGCGGTTGGTACGCTTTAAACGTACGCCGCATACCGGAGGACTTACTGTCCACGTACTTGAAGGAGAAAGTGCGTGCATCCCCACCGGTACCAGTCCCCACCCCTGCGGTACCCCAAGCAGCAGCATCTCGGCAGAAACCACCTACTGCTCCCATTGGCCAGAGTGTACCAAAGGTACAGAAAGCTACAAGTTTCACCCCGCTGGAGGAGGAATATTTGAGGACTGTAGATGCATTCTTTTCATCTGGTAGCAGTACCCCAGCAACAGCTTCCGGAGCCCCAGGAGGGGACCAGCATTAAAAATTTACAGTAACTCTCCTGACTCAGGAGGGTTTGGTTGCACCGTTGTGCCTTTTGTTTATTTTTGACCATCATGGTTGGTTTTGTTTTTCCAGAGTTGCCCTGTTTATTGACAGCCTCCCTAGTGAACTAGCGATCATGAACTTGGAGTGATCCAAAAACTTTTACCTGTAAATAGTTGCACCTCTTTAGGTGCCCTCTCTTAGTTTTATATAAGGACACTTTGCGAAGATGATGTCTACCTCAAAGGACACTGCAAGAGATCCCGGCTGGGAGCGGTGTCCAGCACTTACAAGAATAATTGTTGAAAGTTTTAATGCAAAGTATTTCTTGATAATGATGTATCTTACGAGAATATTAGTAACTAGGAAATGACTTTTATATAGAATGAGAAATGTTTTGATACCGAGATGAGAGATTTGAATAAAGAGTTGAAAATGTAAATGGTGAACCAGGTATTACGGTTGTCACTTGAAAGAAAGTAGAAAATGTACACTAGAAAGAGAAAAGAACCGTGTAATAGAAAAGGAAAGATGAAGGATACTGAAGTGATGGTGAGTCACAGATAATAGCACTTAGAATTACGTAAAGTATGAAAAATTGCACTTTTGACTTGAAGTTTAGACGGTTAATTAAGATTGTTTGCAACATTCAAGAAATAATGCCTCCTATATTAGGAAGTTTAGTATAAGGAATGTTTATGCAGCATTACAAAATTTTGTATGTTCCTGTACTGTCAACTTTGTTTATCTTGCAGCCCGCAGATGTGCTGTGTTTAACGGGGGGTATGTGGCGCTTCTGAGGCTCGGTCACCACAGAGGTACTGTACCTTCTCCTAAGGTGTAATGCCCCACCGTTCAGGTAAGGTGGGAACTCCTTTGCACACTCCAACACTCGCACCCCACACAACAGGGTAGTTCTGCACAAACACATTGCGGCTCAGTGCTTAGAGAGTAGCAGAGCACCTTTGGTGGTTCCCTGCATGGAACACTGGATGTGCTGGGAGGTGGGTGGAGTTGAGATACATAAAAGAGTGGGAAAGTGTAGGATGAGAGGTCAGTCTGACAGAAGGTCAGTCGGGTAGAAAGTCACTCAGACAGGAGTGAGGATCCCTGGAAGAAGGGATGGAGGAAGGAGTGCTGCAGCTGCCTCAATGATCTGAGCCAGCTGGCACGGGAAAGGAAAAGAAGGAGAAAGACGTAGAACTGCAACCTAAGCTTCCATAAGAGAGAGAAAGACAAGTATGGAACGAAGGAGTAAGGCAAACAGAGAGGACGTGGGTTAGAAGAGGAACCCTGCCTATAGGTTCTCAGCGCAAGGCCGGGGCCCGGTCCCCGAGGTTGTATGGACACTTATGGTTCTGCAGCAGACACCGGTGGAGTAGTTGGCTGTAAATGCACTACTCCCATCTAAGACTTGGGGCACAACAGCAATTGGATAGAGAGCCAGGACTCAGGAGAAGGGAATCCTCGAAGCAGCTGTCTGCCGTACAAGTAGAGTTCTTGGGAACATCAGTCAGGAGGAACTCCATTGTAACTCAGTACTAGGAGATCTTCACACTTTAAGGCGCTACAGAGGAGTCGTTCAGAAAAGGTACATGTTGGTGGAGTGTTGGAGAGAAGCTTTCCATCTTGCCTGGAGGTTGACTGAGTCTCTGACCCGGAGGACCCGGCCCGGAGGCAGGCACCCTTGTGTACCACAGACTGTTAGTAAAGCTTTGGAACTAGAAGCCCCGGTGTCCTCCATTCATTCTTGCGCCAACCCACTCAGCACCGCTACATCCGGGTACCATCCTTTACACTGCCTGCGCCTTTCCTCATCCATTGCAACTATACGGCCCTGGGGCTACAGCTTCACCTGTGGGGAGCTACACCATCTATGCTGCAACACATCACCAGCCCCAGAGGATCCGCATGCAGCGTCGGCCTAACATCTCACTTGCCGAACACCACAGATGGTGTCACGAACTATTCAATTCCATTCACTACATCATCCCCCTCATTACTTGGGCACCCAGGGCCATGGACCGGGTCACCGCTGCTGTGACACATTCCCCTGACACTGGCCCGGTACCGAGTACCACACAGCCCTGGGAGGGCAACCCACTTGGCGTCACGAAATGGATGACGAGACCCAATGCCATCGGGTTCTGTGTGCCTAAGATTTGTTAGACTTTGAACTTTTGAAAATGTGTAGAAGACCTGATTTAATAGACTGTAAAATGGACATTAGAAATGGCCGCTGGTGCGGAGAAGAAGGGCGTGAAGAGATGGGATGTCCTAGGAAAAGACCGCGAAGAGTATTGGGCCTTCCCTGCCTGAATTACTATGTGACGGCGACATGGCCCACCCCACGAGGGGTTCGTATACTGGCTTGGTATGGAGGCGCTGGAAGAACACGCCGCCCCCAGAAGGAGGGGCAGAAGAAGCCAGTGGCGCGAAAGGGGCCGAGGCGGGGAGAAGAATACCAGAACGCCATTTTGGAGAGAGAGGGAAGGAGGCCTGTAGAGCGCGCGGAGGTTAAGTTGGATCTCCCCGGCACCATGGCTGAAGGCTCCGACCCCGTCTCTGAGATGAGCCGCCAGCAACTAGAAGATGACATCGCCCAGCTGACGTGCCGTCTGCGACTGAGGCAGGAGGCCTTATGGAGGCTGAGCAGGCTGCACGCCCAGGAGGGGCCTACATCACCGGCACCTCTGGACCCGGTACCTTCACCAACGGTACCTGCCACCGCTGCATCGGACTGTCCTCAGGCAGCGCCAGTGTACACCTCCACGCTGTCCATACAGCTGGTCACGGCCTGCCCGGAGGAGTCACCGAAGACCCCGGGAGCCGAGGCCGTGCTCTCGCCTGGACCTGACGCGGCTGCGCAGGTCCCACCGGAGGCCCCTACGGACCCGGAGCTGCCGTCCGCTCCACCACCGCCGGCACCGAGACCAGCCATTCCGGTGGATATTCCTGCAGCGGCCCACCTTCTCAGACCTGCACCAGAGCTGGAACACCGCCAGGAGGCCCCAGGTATGACTGCAGCCCCTGCACCTGGGAAGGCCCTGGGGTGTATACCTGTGGTAGCGGCAGGACAGGTCGTGCTGGACCTTGTCTGGGACAGGGATGCTAGTCCCCGGGGGGAAATGTCTGAACCCCTAATGGTGGTGCCGCGAGCCCCAGTGGGTAAAAGCAGGTCCCGGGAGGAGGAAGAGAAGACTGAGGCCTACTGTCAGCAGACCATCTGGCAACTGGCAGCTGAACACCGGGAGAGTATCGCCGGCTAGCGGTCCTAGGCCCAAATCTGGATAGGAAGGAGAAGGCCATGCGGGTCGCTATGGTCCCGGGACTTGGCTGGATGGGGACAGGTCCTCAACGTGAACCGTGAAAGGGGGTTTGGGTTCATCGCCGACCCCCAGAGGATCTCAGACTTGTTTTTCAGCTGGAGGGACGTGGAGTCTCACCTCCGGAAGGGACACCCAGCAGGAGACCTGCAGCCAGGGGAATATGTCACCTATACCCGGCATGAGGGCCTAGGCGGTTGGTACGCTTTAAACGTACGCCGCATACCGGAGGACTTACTGTCCACGTACTTGAAGGAGAAAGTGCGTGCATCCCCACCGGTACCAGTCCCCACTAGAGTTGAGCGATACCGTCCGATACTTCAAAGTATCGTATCGGATGGTATCGGCCGATCTTTAAAAAAAGTATCGGTATCGCCGATTCCGATACCGGAAGTCCCATTCAAGTCTATGGGACTTCCGGTATCGGAATAAGAAAAACCCTTTCCTGCCCTTGTACAGCCTCTCTGGGGTCTGTACGGGCCTTTCGGGGGGCTGTGCCGGCCTGCCAGGGGGTCTGTGCAGGCTCTGGTGGTCTGTGCCGGCCTGCCGGGGGGCTGTGCAGGCTCCGGTGGGCTGTGCCGGCCTGCCGGGGGGCTTTGCCGGCCTGCCGGGGGGCTGGGCAGGCTCCGGGGGGCTGTGCCGGCCTGCCGGGGGGCTGTGCCGGCCTGCCGGGGGGCTGTGCAGGCTCCGGGGGGCTGTGCCGGCCTGCCGGGGGGCTGTGCCGGCCTGCCGGTGGTCTGTGCAGGCTTCGGGGGTCTGTGCAGGCATCGTCCGATGGGACTACAAGTCCCATCGGGCGATGCCTGCTACCATGACAGTGATTGACACATTAGCCAATGATGGGACAGTAGTAGTCCCATCATCCGGCTAATGTGTTAAATGTAAAAAAAAAAAAAAAAAAATATTACATGCTACATACATACAACATGCATACTACATACATGCTACATTCATACTACATACTACATACATGCTACATTCATACTACATAAATACTACATGCAACATACATACTACATATATACTACATACATACTACATATATACTACATGCATGCTACATACATACTACATGCTACATACTACATACATACTACATGCATGCTATATACTACATGCATGCTACATACATACTACATATATACTACATGCATGCTACATACATACTACATGCTACATACATACCACATATATACTACATGCATGCTACATACATACTACATGCTACATACTACATACATACTACATGCATGCTACATACATACTACATGCTACATACATACTACATACTACATGCATGCTACATACATACTACATGCTACATACTACATACATACTACATGCATGCTACATACATACTACATGCTACATTCATACTACATACTACATACATGCTACATTCATACTACATAAATACTACATGCAACATACATACTACATATATACTACATACATACTACATACATACTACATGCTACATACATACTACATGCTACATACATACTACATACATACTACATGCATGCTACATACATACATACATACTACATACATACTACATATATACTACATGCATGCTACATACATACTGCATGCTACATACATACCACATATATACTACATACATACAATACATTCATACAATACATACATAGACATACAGTACATATAACATAGAGTAACATACTTACCAATACTTGTCACATTGTTCCCCGAAGCCATTGTCGTCTACGGAATAAATATTAACATAACAAACCACAAAAATACTCACCCACGATCCGAAGCAGTCCACGAGTGTGTCCCACGACGATCTTGGGTAGAGAACTGCAGCATCAGATGATGCTGCCGTTCTCTACGGGCTGCAGGAATCCAATGACGGAAGGTAGGTATCCTTCCGCACTGTATTCCTCCGCCACTTAAAAAAAAAAAGTCCCTAGTCTCACTTTATGCCATTGCTGCGTGGGAAATTCCCACACAGCAATGGCATAAAGTGAGACTAGGGACTTTTTTTTTTTTAAGTGGCGGAGGAATACAGTGCGGAAGGATACCTACCTTCCGTCATTGGATTCCTGCAGCCCGTAGAGAACGGCAGCATCATCTGATGCTGCCGTTCTCTACCCAAGATCGTCGTGGGACACACTCGTGGACTGCTTCGGATCGTGGGTGAGTATTTTTGTGGTTTGTTATGTTAATATTTATTCCGTAGACGACAATGGCTTCGGGGAACAATGTGACAAGTATTGGTAAGTATGTTACTCTATGTTATATGTACTGTATGTCTATGTATGTATTGTATGAATGTATTGTATGTATGTAGTATATATGTGGTATGTATGTAGTATGTATGTAGTATGTATGTAGCATGCAGTATGTATGTAGCATGCATGTAGTATATATGTAGTATGTATGTAGCATGCATGTAGTATATATGTAGTATGTATGTAGCATGTATGTATGTGGTATGTATGTAGCATGTAGTATGTATGTGGTATGTATGTAGCATGTAGTATGTATGTAGCATGCATGTAGTATATATGTAGTATGTATGTAGCATGTAGTATGTATGTAGCATGCATGTAGTATGTATGTAGCATGCATGTAGTATGTATGTAGTATGTATGTAGCATGCATGTAGTATATATGTAGTATGTATGTAGCATGCATGTAGTATATATGTAGTATGTATGTATGTAGCATGTAGTATGTATGTAGCATGCATGTAGTATGTATGTAGCATGCATGTAGTATGTATGTAGTATGTATGTAGCATGCATGTAGCATGCATGTAGCATGTATGTAGTATGTATGTAGTATGTAGCATGTATGTAGTATGTATGTGGTATGTATGTAGCATGTGGTATGTATGTAGCATGTAGTATGTATGTAGCATGCATGTAGTATATATGTAGTATGTAGTATGTATGTGGTATGTATGTAGCATGCAGTATGTATGTAGCATGTATGTAGTATATATGTAGTATGTATGTAGCATGTAGTATGTATGTAGCATGCATGTAGTATGTATGTAGTATGTATGTAGCATGCAGTATGTATGTAGCATGTAGTATGTATGTAGCATGCATGTAGTATGTATGTAGTATTATTTTTTTTTTTTTTTTTTTTTTTTTAACATTTAACACATTAGCCGGATGATGGGACTACTACTGTCCCATCATTGGCTAATGTGTCAATCACTGTCATGGTAGCAGGCATCGCCCGATGGGACTTGTAGTCCCATCGGACGATGCCTGCACAGACCCCCGAAGCCTGCACAGACCACCGGCAGGCCGGCACAGCCCCCCGGCAGGCCGGCACAGCCCCCCGGAGCCTGCACAGACCACCGGCAGGCCGGCACAGCCCCCCGGCAGGCCGGCACAGCCCCCCGGAGCCTGCACAGCCCCCCGGCAGGCCGGCACAGCCCCCCGGCAGGCCGGCACAGACCCCCACAGGGTGCACAGACCACCGGCAGGCCGGCACAGCCCCCCGGCAGGCCGGTACAGACCCCGGGCAGTCCACACAGCCCCCCCGGCAGGCCGGCACAGCCCCCCGGCAGGCCGGCAGAGACCCCCGGAAGGCCCGAAATGACGGCGCATCATGATGCGCACACACCGCGCATCATGATGACGTCAGGCCGTCAATCAACTTTGAACTTCCGATTCCGATGCCGAATTCCGATATTGAAAAAATATCGGAAGTCGGTATCGGAATTCCGATACAGCAAGTATCGGCCGATACCCGATACTTGCGGTATCGGAATGCTCAACACTAGTCCCCACCCCTGCGGTACCCCAAGCAGCAGCATCTCGGCAGAAACCACCTACTGCTCCCATTGGCCAGAGTGTACCAAAGGTACAGAAAGCTACAAGTTTCACCCCGCTGGAGGAGGAATATTTGAGGACTGTAGATGCATTCTTTTCATCTGGTAGCAGTACCCCAGCAACAGCTTCCGGAGCCCCAGGAGGGGACCAGCATTAAAAATTTACAGTAACTCTCCTGACCCAGGAGGGTTTGGTTGCACCGTTGTGCCTTTTGTTTATTTTTGACCATCATGGTTGGTTTTGTTTTTCCAGAGTTGCCCTGTTTATTGACAGCCTCCCTAGTGAACTAGCGATCATGAACTTGGAGTGATCCAAAAACTTTTACCTGTAAATAGTTGCACCTCTTTAGGTGCCCTCTCTTGGTTTTATATAAGGACACTTTGCGAAGATGATGTCTACCTCAAAGGACACTGCAAGAGATCCCGGCTGGGAGCCGTGTCCAGCACTTACAAGAATAATTGTTGAAAGTTTTAATGCAAAGTATTTCTTGATAATGATGTATCTTACGAGAATATTAGTAACTAGGAAATGGCTTTTATATAGAATGAGAAATGTTTTGATACCGAGATGAGAGATTTGAATAAAGAGTTGAAAATGTAAATGGTGAACCAGGTATTACGGTTGTCACTTGAAAGAAAGTAGAAAATGTACACTAGAAAGAGAAAAGAACCGTGTAATAGAAAAGGAAAGATGAAGGATACTGAAGTGATGGTGAGTCACAGATAATAGCACTTAGAATTACGTAAAGTATGAAAAATTGCACTTTTGACTTGAAGTTTAGACGGTTAATTAAGATTGTTTGCAACGTTCAAGAAATAATGCCTCCTATATTAGGAAGTTTAGTATAAGGAATGTTTATGCAGCATTACAAAATTTTGTATGTTCCTGTACTGTCAACTTTGTTTATCTTGCAGCCCGCAGATGTGCTGTGTTTAACGGGGGGTATGTGGCGCCCCTGAGGCTCGGTCACCACAGAGGTACTGTACCTTCTCCTAAGGTGTAATGCCCCACCGTTCAGGTAAGGTGGGAACTCCTTTGCACACTCCAACACTCGCACCCCACACAACAGGGTAGTTCTGCACAAACACATTGCGGCTCAGTGCTTAGAGAGTAGCAGAGCACCTTTGGTGGTTCCCTGTATGGAACACTGGATGGGCTGGAAGGTGGGTGGAGTTGAGATACATAAAAGAGTGGGAAAGTGTAGGATGAGAGGTCAGTCTGACAGAAGGTCAGTCGGGTAGGAAGTCACTCAGACAGGAGTGAGGATCCCTGGAAGAAGGGATGGAGGAAGGAGTGCTGCAGCTGCCTCAATGATCTGAGCCAGCTGGCACGGGAAAGGAAAAGAAGGAGAAAGACGTAGAACTGCAACCTAAGCTTCCATAAGAGAGAGAAAGACAAGTATGGAACGAAGGAGTAAGGAGAACAGAGAGGACGTGGGTTAGAAGAGGAACCCTGCTTATAGGTTCTCAACGCAAGGCCGGGGCCCGGTCCCCGAGGTTGTATGGATACTTATGGTTCTGCAGCAGACACCGGTGGAGTAGTTGGCTGTAAATGCACTACTCCCATCTAAGACTTGGGGCACAACAGCAATTGGATAGAGAGCAGGGACTCAGGAGAAGGGAGTCCCCGAAGCAGGCTACAGCTGTCTGCCGTACAAGTAGAGTTCTTGGGAACATCAGACAGGAGGAACTCCAGTGTAACTCAGTACTCGGAGATCTTCACACTTTAAGGCGCTATAGAGGAGTCGTTCAGAAAAGGTACATGTTGGCGGAGTGTTGGAGAGGAGCTTTCCATCTTGCCTGGAGGTTGTCTGAGTCTCTGACCCGGAGGACACGGCCCGGAGGCAGGCACCCTTGTGTACCGCAGACTGTGAGTAAAGCTTTGGAACTAGAAGCCCCGGTGTCCTCCATTCATTCTTGCGCCAACTCGCTCAGCACCGCTACATCTGGGCACCATCCTTTACACTGCCTGCGCCTCTCCTCATCAATTGCAACTACACAGCCCTGGGGCTACAGCTTCACCTGTGGGGAGCTACAACATCTATGCTGCAACACACCACCAGCCCCAGAGGATCCGCATGCAGGGTCGGCCTAACATCACACTTGCCGAACACCACAGGTGGCGTCACGAACTATTCAATTCCATTCACTGCATCATCCCCCCATTACTTGGGCGCCCAGGGCCAAGGACCGGGTCACCGCTGCTGTGACACATTCCCCTGACACCGGCCCGGTACCGAGTACCCCACAGCTCTGGGAGGGCGACCCAGATGCTCCAAACAAGTTTAAAAGTGACATGTTCCCTGCTGTATGACGTTAGTAACAGAAGAATTTTTTTGAGTTTGTCAATAAGGCCTGTATAAGATTGAGTGGATGCTCGAAACAATTTAAAAGTGACATGTCACCTACTGTATGACATTAGTAACAGAATTTTTTTTTGGCGGGAATTGGAACGTACAACAGGGCGTCTATGGGAAGTACAAGATCCAGCCTACAACTATTACTCATCTACCCATCACCAATTACCAGAGCGCATTTAATGCTCATCAGAAGATAGGTGTAACAGATGTGTGTCTCAAGCTAGGTATAAAAGAAATTGGATGCCAAAGATGCACATGTGGCACCCCTATGGGTATTTGCCACAAAAGTGGGATCACCACAGAGTTACTGACACAAGACACAAACAAGAAGAGGGACACTGCATTACCACCTCCGGCCAGAAGGGGAAGCTCCAGAGACTCCCCTATATCAATTCTGACCTGAGGAAAAGGAGTTAGTTATTCCCAGGAGTTCAGATCTGGAGGGTCAGAGTGTGAGGAGCAGTATCAGGCTCCTGAAGGACTGACTGACAATTTCAGGGCCAACAGAACACCGGTCTGAGGAAAAAGGGACAGAGAAAGAGGACATTTTAAGAACCGGGTAGCACTAATTACTACCCAGAACAGGCGCAGAGACGGATACCGGATCCGTGGCTGCATTCATTATATATAATACAGCAACCGGAAAACGTGAGGTGATACCAGCCTCACTAGGGTCAGACGCAGCAACAGGTGTAGAGTTCAGCGGTACTCCCGGAGGGGGTAAGAAAAGGAAAGGACTCGAGTTGCCAGTTGAATCAAGACCCGGAGAGGACAGATTGGGCCAGCAGCCAGTTCACACACAGCAGCAGGGCCACACAGAAACAGCGCAAAATAGGAGGTAAAAGCCCCGGCAGGGCCAGAGTAACCCAAAAGTTCCCATACAGACTCCGGTGACGGGACTTATTGTAACCCCCTATTTGTTGAAGTAAACTGGTTAACCGTTTCCAGTGTCTCAGACTTTCATTTTGACAGTAGCCATCTACCCAAGATCAGGAGCATTACCGCTGAGAGAATCCGCTGCTGAACAAGTAAGTGCCCGTGCTCTTCAAGTCCCCTCATAATACCCCCTTTTGCACTGTGCATCGCCTGAGGCCACAGCACCGGGTCAAGCCACCCGTGACATTCCCCAGAGGTGAAGCAAGGACACCACCGATCCGGTGCTGGGTATTCCATGGTCTCCCGGGCATTACAAATTGGCGTCACGAACAGGATTCACCGTGCTCGCTAACCGGGTATTGTGTGCCGTGATTTGAGCCCAAAATTGTGAAAATTCGGAAGAAAAAGACCTAAAATTGACTTTATTAGAGAAAAATTGCTGTCCCCATTGAGAATCATTGAATCTGACTTTTTCCCATTGACTAACATGGAGTTAAAATGGCCGCCAGCCTCTGAGGTAAATACCTCATAACTGCCAGGGCGCGAGACTGCTGTTTGAACTGCGCCACAGCCTGAACCCTGATCTGACAGAAAAATTTCAGAATCCGCCATTACAGAGCGAGTGGCGAGCGGGAGCAAAAAGGGGCGTGTCATTGTGGGCGGCACTCAGCTGAGGGCTCTGACACCAGAGGAAGGGGAAAACGAATCCGGCTGCACAGCAGAACGATTCTACACTATCCCGACGGAAGCAGAGGACCGAAAGGGTCCAGATTAACTAAGGGGGCACAGAATGTCGCAGCACGGGGACGCTGAAGCTCCCGGCGACGCAACTGCAGCTGAAGGGCAGAATGTAAACAAAGCGCCCGATGGTACAGCGGCGCAAGGAGCAGCGCTCATTATGCCGCTGCTGATGCCATATACCCCGGGCGCCCCGTGGCATCCGAGGTATGAAGGTAAGCCAAATACCCTCGATGATTTTAAGGAACAGATGCTGGCCCATTTCAACATATTCCCCATGCCAGAACAGCAGCGTGTTGGGTATCTGATAGCACAGTTAGGAGGCAATGCCAAGCGGGAAGTCACAGCATGGGCAGCTGACCTCAGAGACACTGTTGAACATATATTTGTTGGATTAAAAGCAGCATTTGAACCCACAGCTGGTGGTAAAGCTAAAGCACAATTCTTTAATTGCAAACAGAAAGCCAATGAGGGCGTGAGAGACTTTGCCTTAAACCTGCAGGAAGCCCTTAAAGCACTTACACTGGCTGAACCCATTTTTAACACCGGAGCGGATAAGCTGCTAAAAGATCAATTCATTGAAGGACTCTACGCCCCTTCTCACAGGGGTCATGTGAGCATGCTGGCTTTTAAGGACCCTGAATTGACATTTGCCCAGTTAAAAGAGAGTGCTATACGTCTCCAGCTGGCAGAGGCACCTTGGGATCAGGATCCTGCGCACCCCATGGCAGAAGCATCTCAGCAACCGGGTGTACCAGTGACATCAGCTATGTCCGGGGCCAGTGCTAAGTCCCTGGAGCCCAGCACCAATGAGGCTCTTCAACAAAAGCTTGACTCTTTAACTGATGTTGTTGCTTCAATGGCTAAAACCATGCAGGAGATGAGAGGACCCTGGATGGAGTTGGCGAACCGTAGAGAGGATGTTCCATGGATGAGACCCCGGAGATACCCAACGTGGAGAGGACGACCAAGCGACCGCTACCAACCGGATGGACAGCCCATCTGCCGCCGTTGCCAGCAGCCAGGCCACTTTGCACGAGATTGTGATTTAAACAAGGATCCCCTGGGAATGCGGGCCGCTTCACAGGAATGAACTTTCAAGGCCCAACACCTTGGCACGACAAGTACATCGGAGGACGTCCCGTTATCCCTATTGTGCTGGACGGAATCCCCCTCAACGCTTTGCTGGACACCGGTTCCCAGATTTCATCTATACCATATATCCTTTATAAGAGGTACTGGGCTGACGCAGATATTGATAAAGGACCCTCTGATGTTGGGCTAGATATATGGGCCAGTAATGGTAAGTTGGTACCGCAACTAGGATTCCGAGAGATGACTGTAAAGATTGGTAAAGTAGAATTGAAGAAACAGGGTATAATTGTTGTTGATGTTGACCGGCGGAACTGTGAACCAACTGTACTGATAGGAATGAATGTGTTAGAAAACTGCTTTTCCGAAGTTATTTCTGTCTTACAGCAAATTGTTGAAACTGCCCAATCCTGCCAGCAGAGAGTTCTCCGGAGGGAAATAAAAGTATTGATGCTAAAGCAACAGGTAGAGGTTGCAGGTGGAGAAATCGGCAGTGTGAGGGTAAGTGATACAACGTCCATTGTAATTCCACCAAAAACAGAAATGCTGGTATGGTGTAGAGCAGCCATTGGTACGAAGGGACGAAATTATCAAGCCTTGGTAGAACCAGTGTACACTGACAGTAGGCCCACTATACTCATGGCAAGAGGGGTAGCCGAGGTACACCGGGGACGAGTGCTGGTACGGCTCTTGAACTGTGGAGAGGAAGAGGTCACCTTGCCAAGGTATGCTACAGTGGCAAAGCTATATACTGTTGACACCAATGCCATCACGACCATTGGGCCCTTAGAACCAACCTGTCAGGTGGAAGACAACGGCTCAGATGGAGAATTGGAGGATTGGTGCCAACAGCTGCACGTGGGCACAAATTCAACACCTACCCATCAAAAACAAGGGGTGTATAGGCTAGTGACGGAATATGAGCAGGTCTTCAGTAAACACCCATTGGACTTCGGACGGATAGAAGGGGTAGAACACACAATCCCCACTGGTGACCACCCACCAATAAAAGAAAGATATAGGCTCATACCACCCGTTCACTACCAATGTGCAAAAGATATGCTCAGGGAGATGAAACAGGCCGGGGTAATAAGAGACAGCTGTAGCCCCTGGGTGGCCCCTCTAGTGATTGTTAAAAAGAAGGACGGAACCATGAGAATGTGCATAGACTACTGACAGATTAATAACATTACCCATAAAGACGACTACCCCTTGCCTAGGATAGAAGAGTCCTTATCTGCTTTAAGATCTGCTAATTATTTTTCCACCCTAGACTTAACAAGTGGGTATTGGCAAGTCCCTGTGGCTGAGAGAGATAAAGAAAAGACAGCATTCACCACACCAATGGGTCTCTGTGAATTCAGTTGTATGCCATTTGGACTCTGCAACGCACTCGGTACCTTCCAACGGCTGATGGAATGCTGCCTCGGACACAAGAACTTCGAGACCGTCCTCCTGTACCTGGATGATGTGATCGTCTACTCAAAAACTTACGAACAACACTTACAAGACCTGGCAGAAGTGTTCGAAGCCTTATCCAGATATGGCATGAAGATCAAGCCATCCAAATGTCACCTTCTCAAGCCAAAGGTACAGTACCTGGGACACGTTGTGAGTTCAGAGGGAGTAGCACCGGATCCTGAGAAAGTAACCGCAATAAGGGATTGGCCAAGGCCCACCAATGTGAAAGAGGTGAGGCAATTCCTGAGACTGGTGGGCTACTATCGCAGATTCATAAGAGGGTTCACGAACTTAGCAGCACCCCTACAAGACGTCCTGGTAGGGCAGACGAAGAAGCCTTCAAACCGAAATCCTCCTTTCCAGTGGAGTGATGAGAGGGAAGACTCCTTTGAGAAGCTAAAGAAGGCATTAACAGGAGAAGAGGTTCTAGCATACCCAGATTACCATCAACCCTTCATCCTCTACACAGATGCCAGTAATGTGGGACTAGGAGCCGTACTGTCTCAGAAGCAGGGAGGCAAGGAGAAAGTCATCGCCTTTGCAAGTAGGAAGCTCCGGCCTACTGAAAGAAATCCGGAAAATTACAGATCCTTCAAGTTGGAAATACTGGCAGTAGTCTGGGCTGTGACTGAGCGTTTCAAACACTATTTGGCCGCTGCAGAATTTACCGTCTATACTGACAACAACCCGTTGACCCACCTGGATACGGCTAAATTAGGTGCGCTAGAACAGCGATGGATAGCCCGGTTGTCCAATTACAACTTCGTGATCAAGTATAGAGCAGGCCTCAAGAATGGAAATGCTGATGCCCTATCCCAGATGCCACACTTGAGGGACGTGGAAGAAGAACCGGAAGAGCTTGAAGAGATAGAGCTACCAGCCTTCCATCATCCCAAGGCAGAACAGCATCAGTCAAGTACCTACCAGAAACAACAAGAGGTGAATTTTAACCCGTTGGCACACCATAGATGGGCTGACACACAAGATAGCAATCCGGCTGTGAAGTTGGTGAAAGAACTGTTGACTGAGCAAAGTGCATACCCCGATGAGAATGCTCCAGAAGAGACGCATCAACTCTGGAAGGAGAGAGGCAAAATGTTCTTGTACCAAGGGAAGCGCTGCAGAAGGTACACTAATCCAAAAACGCATGAATTGGTCTGGCAGATCATCGTGCCTAAACAAGATGTGAAAATGGTCCTAGAGGCTTACCACAATGGTGCCGGTCACTTCGGATGGAAAAAGCTCGAAGTACTCCTAAGAGAAAGATTTTATTGGGTCGGAATGAGAAAATCAATTGAACAATGGTGCAGAAATTGTGGCCCTTGTAACCTTAGAACAAAAGATCAAAGAAACCAAACAGCACCACTGCAGCCCATAATCACCAAGCAGTCACTTGAACTTGTTGCCATAGACCACGTGAAGTTGACACCAAGCCGGTTCGGCTATGTTTATGCCTTGACCATTGTGGACCATTATTCACGCTTCTTGGTAGTAGTACCCGTAAAAGATCTGACAGCAAAAACAGCAGCCAAGGCGTTCCAAACGTACTTTTGTAGACCCCATGGATACCCAGAACAGGTACTCACAGACCAAGGTACAGCCTTTGAATCAGAGATCTTCAGAGAATTTTGTAATATGTATGGTTGCAAAAAGATCCGGACGACGGCCTATCATCCACAAACAAACGGCTTATGCGAAAAGATGAACCATATTGTAATAGATCTACTGAAAACCTTACCAGAATCGGAAAGAAATCAGTGGCCGGAGAAATTGCCTGACTTGGTAGATCTATATAACCATGTCCCAGTAAGCTCCACCAACTGCACCCCAGCTTACCTTATGCGTGCAAGACCCGGCCAACTACCAATCGATCTAGAAATGGGAATTCTGAAACCAGACGTAGACGTTCAAGACTCAAATTGGGATACCATATGGCAAAAGCAGTATCGCCAAGTACAAGAAAGTGTGGAAAGAAGCCTTCAGCAAACTAGAGAAAGACAAGAGCGAACTTTCAACCGGAATGCTCTAGCAACCCCATTAAAACCGGGTGACCAAGTGCTCAAGAGAAATCGTCGTACCAATAAATTGGACAATCAGTGGGAAACCGTTCCCTATACAGTTTTACCAACAAGAGTGAACAACCCAAAAATGTGCCTTATCAGCAAAAACGGAGGACTAACATCAGTACTAGTATCTAGAGACAATCTGAAACTATGTCCGGAAACATTGAAAGAGCCAGAAATTATCCAACCGGAACCAGAAGTCATTCAACCCATACAGGTTCAACCTGCTAAGGAAGAGGAAGAAGTGTATCATACCACATTAGGAGACTTTCCTAAGACATGGCCAACCTACTATGGCTCAGTAATAGTTCCAGTGATGGCCTTTTACCCAACACCAGAACCCGTAGTACCAGAAGCCCCAAGACAAGAAGTTGACCCCGTACCACAAGAAGTCCCAAGACAGGAAGAACAGATTCCTGGTCATGGTGATCCCATTCACGGTGGACTTGCCAACCCCATAATTGTGGAATTATCTTTAGCAGAACGGGCAGACACCATATTAGCAGTAGACCGTAGTACGCCACCTGAAGAGACATCGTTATTACGTAGATCACAACGTAGTACTCAGGGTCAATTACCGGAAAGGTATACGGATTACCAAATGTGAATACCATTTATGAGAATTGAATATATGTTATGCCATTTATAGTTGAACAGAAAATCTAGCTTAGCCATTTGTTATCAGTTTGCCACATTTAAGCCCAGTATCTACGGAGACTCTTCTGTATGAACTTCTTGCATATTCTTGAACTTTCTTTTTGAACTTTATCTTTAGACTCTGTTGGAAAAAAAAAGGAACTAAATTCCTGGACACTAATTGCAGTGCCTTTCCTAACAAATAAATAACCCTCAAGGATAGAACTGTATTAATGGACGCTATTTGAAGTGACTTCTTACAGAACTCTATTTTTGATCTTTGAATGGTTTTTGTGACTTTTCATTTTAAGACTCTGTATATATTAGTTGTTATTTCAAATGTTTATTGTCCCACAGTCCCGGAGTACTGTTCTTAACTAAGGGGGAATGTGGCACCCCTATGGGTATTTGCCACAAAAGTGGGATCACCACAGAGTTACTGACACAAGACACAAACAAGAATAGGGACACTGCATTACCACCTCCAGCCAGAAGGGGGAGCTCCAGAGACTCCCCTATATCAATTCTGACCTGAGGAAAAGGAGTTAGTTATTCCCAGGAGTTCAGATCTGGAGGGTCAGAGTGTGAGGAGCAGTATCAGGCTCCTGAAGGACTGACTGACAATTTCAGGGCCAACAGAACACCGGTCTGAGGAAAAAGGGACAGAGAAAGAGGACATTTTAAGAACCGGGTAGCACTAATTACTACCCAGAACAGGCGCAGAGACGGATACCGGATCCGTGGCTGCATTCATTATATATAATACAGCAACCGGAAAACGTGAGGTGATACCAGCCTCACTAGGGTCAGACGCAGCAACAGGTGTAGAGTTCAGCGGTACTCCCGGAGGGGGTAAGAAAAGGAAAGGACTCGAGTTGCCAGTTGAATCAAGACCCGGAGAGGACAGATTGGGCCAGCAGCCAGTTCACACACAGCAGCAGGGCCACACAGAAACAGCGCAAAATAGGAGGTAAAAGCCCCGGCAGGGCCAGAGTAACCCAAAAGTTCCCATACAGACTCCGGTGACGGGACTTATTGTAACCCCCTATTTGTTGAAGTAACCTGGTTAACCGTTTCCAGTGTCTCAGACTTTCATTTTGACAGTAGCCATCTACCCAAGATCAGGAGCATTACCGCTGAGAGAATCCGCTGCTGAACAAGTAAGTGCCCGTGCTCTTCAAGTCCCCTCATAATACCCCCTTTTGCACTGTGCATCGCCTGAGGCCACAGCACCGGGTCAAGCCACCCGTGACATTCCCCAGAGGTGAAGCAAGGACACCACCGATCCGGTGCTGGGTATTCCATGGTCTCCCGGGCGTCACACACATAATCTAGAAGATAGCCTCGAAACAATTTAAAAGTGGCATGTCCCCTGCTGTATGACGTTAGTAACAGAAGATTGTTTTGGGGCCTGTCAATAAGGCCTGTATTAGATTGAATGGATGTTCAAAGCAATTTAAAAGTGACATGTCCCCTGCTGTATGACGTTAGTAACAGAAGAAAGTTTGGGGGCAAAAATGTGAACGTACAACAGGATCAATAACAGGGCAGCTAAGGGAAGTACAACATCCAGGATTCAGCCTACAACTATTACTCATCTACCCAACACAAATTACCAGACAGCGTTTGATGCTCGTCAGAAGATAGGTGTAACAGATGCGTGTCTAAAGCTAGGCATAAAAGATGCCCATGAGAAATTGGATGCCAAAGAAGCACATAATTTGAAAGATAGGCTCAAAACAATTTCAAACTCAGATCTCGCTTGCTGTATCAAATTTGTAAATAAAATAAATTAATTTTAATGTGCAACAGCTCTTCACAGAACAATTTCAACATCACTAAATGAAAAGGTTGGATATAGCGGGCTGTATCACGTTTATCAACAGCAAAAATTAGAATTTTTTTTAAATGCGCGTTAGGGCTTTAGACAGGTTCATATCACTGCAACAACATGACAATGTGGGATACGGCAGGCTGTAGCTCATTCAGCAAAAGAAAATATTATATTTTTTTTAATGCGCGTTAGGTCTGCAGACAGTTTCAGATCACCACAGCAATAAATGACAAGGTGGGATACAGCAGGCTTTTTCACATTTAGCTATTGAAAAAATATTATTTAGAATGCTATACTTGTGCATGGAGCACAATAGAAGCAAATGCTATACTTGTGTATGGAGCACAATGGAAGCAGTGCACAACACACTTGTAGGACATGTGCCCTGCTGGCTTTGTCTGTGGACCTCAGTAATGCCCAAAAAAAAAATTCTGGAAGGTAAATTTTGCAGCCACACTGGACACTATCTAGCTATACTATCTGACTGATATGCAACCACCTATCTAACTAGCTAAAATGTGGGATACAGCAAGGTTTTTCACATTTAGCTACTGAAATAATATTATTTAGAATGTTATACTTGTGCATGGAGCACAATAGAAGCAGTAGACCCGTTGAAGCGCAGGTGCATGAATCGGCCGTTGACCACAGTTCATACATCTCTTCTGAGCCTATGCTTTTTATCTGATAACAAATTCACTACTTCAGAATGGTGAGCACCATCCCTTTTGTTTTTCTCCATATGATATAGCTGTGCACATTTTTCTTTGGATTGAGCACCTGTTTTGTGGGTAGCTGGCATGCAGCCCAGGTGTGTGAGTTTGCACCGCACTATAGTGCTATTTTAACCCCTTCACCCCCAAGGGTGGTTTGCACGTTCATGACCGGGCCAATTTTTACAATTCTGACCACTGTACATTTATGAGGTCATAACTCTGGAACGCTTCCATGGATCCCGGTGATTCTGACATTGTTTTCTCGTGACATATTGTACTTCATGTTAGTGGTAAAATTTCATTCAAATAACTTGCGTTTATTTGTGAAAAAATGGAAATTTGGCAAAAATTTTGAAAATTTCGCAATTTTCCAACTTTGAATTTTTATGCCCTTAAATCACAGAGATACAGCACACAAAAAACTTGATAAGTAACATTTCCCATATGTTTACTTTACATCAGCACAATTTTGGAACCAAAATTTTTTTTTGTTAGGAAGTTATAAGGGTTAAAAGTTGACCAGCGATTTCTCATTTTTACAACACCATTTTATTTTTAGGACCACATCACATTTGAAGCCACTTTGAGGGGTCTATATGATAGAAAATACCCAAAAGTGACACCATTCTAAAAACTGAACCCCTTAAGGTGCTCAAAACCACATTCAAGAAGTTTATTAACCCATTAGGTGCGTCACAGGAATTTTTTTTAATATTTAAAAAGAAATGAACATCTAACTTTTTTTCACAAAAAAAATACTTCAGGTTCAATTTTTTTTATTTTACCAAGGGTAACAGGAGAAATTGGACTGCAAAAGTTATTGTGCAATTTGTCCTGAGTACGCTGATACCTGATTTGTGGGGGGGAACGACTGTTTCGGCGCATGGCAGAGCTCAGAATGGAAGGAGCGCCGTTTGACTTTTTCAATGCAAAATTGGCTGGAATTCAGATCGGACGCCATGTCACGTTTGGAGAGTCCCTGATGTACCTAAACAGTGGAAACCCCCTACAATTGACCCCATTTTGGAAACTAGACCCCCCAAGGAACTTATCTAGATATGTGGTGAGAACTTTGAACCCACAAGGGCTTTACAGAAGTTTATAACGTACAGCGGTACAATTAAAAAATCATATTTTTTCCACAAAAATGATCTTTTCACCCCAATTTTTATTTTCCCAAGGGTAACAGGACCCTAAAAGTTATTGTGCAATTTGTCCTGAGTATTCTGATACCCCACATGTGGGGGTAAACCACTATTTGGGCGCATGGCAGAGCTCGGAAGGGAAGCAGTGCCATTTGACGTTTTTGGCTGGAATTGAGATCGGACATCATGTCGCGATTGGAAAACCCCTGATGTACCAAAACAGTGGAAACCCCCCACAAATGACACCATTTTGGAAACTAGACCCCCTAAGGAACTTATCTAGATGTGTGGTGAGAACTTTGAACCCCCAAGGGCTTCACAGAAGTTTATAACATAAAGCCGTACAATTAAAAATCATATTTTTTCCACAAAAATGATCTTTTCACCCTCAATTCTTATTTTTCCAAGGGTAACAGCACCCTAAAAGTTATTGTGCAATTTGTCCTGAGTACGCTGATACCCCACATGTGGGGGTAAACCACTATTTGGGCGCATGGCAGAGCTCGGAAGGGAAGCAGCGCCATTTGACGTTTTTGGCTGGAATTGAGATCGGACACCATGTCGCGATTGGAAAACCCCTGATGTACCTAAACAGTGGAAACCCCCCACAAATGACACCATTTTGTAAACTATGAACATAAGGATGAGTGACCTCATGGAGATCAACATCCAACACTGCGGAGACACCATCACATGTTTCTCAACGCAGTGATCTAGAGCAATGCCCCCATCCCTTATGGGAAATATGCAAAAGCATGTAAATCAACAGCCGCGGAGACACCATCACATGTTTCTCAACGCAAGCAATGACTAGCCAGGTCTTTCCCCGGGAAGGAACAACCACGGGAAGGGCAGTCTCCAATGAAGGAAACCACCTATGCCAAAACATGGTATCCATCCACAGACAGCTGTTTCAGGGTATTGCCCCTCATCAGTGTGGAGTAGGAAACTGGCTAGTAGGAGCAATGCCTAGTGAAAGGCTATGAACATAAGGATGAGTGACCTCATGGAGATCAACATCCAACACTGCGGAGACACCATCACATGTTTCTCAACGCAGTGATCTAGAGCAATGCCCCCATCCCTTATGGGAAATATGCAAAAGCATGTAAATCAACAGCCGCGGAGACACCATCACATGTTTCTCAACGCAAGCAATGACTAGCCAGGTCTTTCCCCGGGAAGGAACAACCACGGGAAGGGCAGTCTCCAATGAAGGAAACCACCTATGCCAAAACATGGTATCCATCCACAGACAGCTGTTTCGGGGTATTGCCCCTCATCAGTGTGGAGTAGGAAACTGGCTAGTAGGAGCAATGCCTAGTGAAAGGCTATGAACATAAGGATGAGTGACCTCATGGAGATCAACATCCAACACTGCAGAGACACCATCACATGTTTCTCAATGCAGTGATCTAGAGCAATGCTCCCATCCCTTATGGGAAATATGCAAAAGCATGTAAATCAACAGCCGCGGAGACACCATCACATGTTTCTTAACGCAAGCAATGACTAGCCAGGTCTTTCCCTGGGAAGGAACAACCACGGGAAGGGCAGTCTCCAATGAAGGAAACCACCTATGCCAAAACATGGTATCCATCCACAGACAGCTGTTTTGGGGTATTGCCCCTCATCAGTGTGGAGTAGGAAACCATTTTGTAAACTAGACCCCCCCAAGGAATTTTTCTAGATGTGTGGTGAGCACTTTGAACCCCCCAGTGCTTCACAGAAGTTTATAACGCCCGGGCGTGAAAATAAAAAATTCGTATTTTTTCCACAAACATGATCTTTTAGTCACCATTTTTTTTATTTTCCCAAGGGTAACAGGAGAAATTGAACCCCAAAAGTTGTTGTCCAATTTGTCCTGAGTATGCTGACACCCCATATGTGGGAAAAAACTACTGTATGGACACACGTCAGGGCTCGGAAGGGAAGTAGTGACGTTTTGGAATGCAGACATTGATGGAATGGTCTGCGGGTGTCATGTTGCCTTTGGAGAGCCCCTAATGTACCTAAACAGTGGAAACCCCCCACAAATGACCCCATTTTGGAAACTAGACCCCCTAAGGAACTTATCTAGATGTGAGGTGAGCACTTTGAACCACCAAGGGCTTCACAGAAGTTTATAATGCCCGGGCATGAAAATAAAAAAATCGTATTTTTTCCACAAACATGATCAATTAGTCCCCAATTTTTTCATTTTCCCAAGGGTAACAGGAGAAATTGGACCTCAAAAGTTGTTGTCCAATTTGTCATGAGTACGCTGACACCCCATATGTGGGAGAAAACTACTGTATGGACACACGTCAGGGCTCGGAAGGGAAGTAGTGACGTTTTGGAATGCAGACTTTGATGGAATGGTCTGCGGGTGTCATGTTGCCTTTGGAGAGCCCCTAATGTACCTAAACAGTGGAAACACCCACAAATGACCCCATTTTGGAAAAGAGAACCCCTAAGGAACTTATCTAGATCTGTGGTGAGCACTTTGAGCCCCCAAGGGCTTCACAGAAGTTTATAATGCCCGGGCATGAAAATAAAAAAATCGTATTTTTTCCACAAACATGATCAATTAGTCCCCAATTTTTTCATTTTCCCAAGGGTAACAGGAGAAATTGGACCCCAAAAGTTGTTGTCCAATTTGTCATGAGTACGCTGACACCCCATATGTGGGAGAAAAGTACTGTATGGACACACGTCGGGGCTCGGAAGGGAAGCAGTGACGTTTTGGAATGCAGACTTTGATGGAATGGTCTGCGGGTGTCATGTGCGTTTGGAGAGCCCCTGATGTACCTAAACTATTGAAACTCCCCACAAGTGACCCCATTTTGGACACTAGACCCCCTCACGGAACTTATCTAGATGTGTGGTGAGCACTTTGAACCCCCAAGTGCTTCACAGAAGTTTATAACGCTCGGACGTGAAAATAAAAAAATCATTTTTTTCCACAAAAATGATATTTTTGCCCCCAAATTTTTATTTTCCTAAGGGTAACAGGAGAAATTGGACCCCAAAAATTGTTTTGCAATTTGTCCTGAGTAGGCTGATACTCTACATGTGGGGGTAAAACACTGTTTGGGCGCATGGCAGAGCTTGGAAGGGAAGGAGCACCATATGACTTTTTCAACTCAGAATTGGCTGAAATTGAGATCAGACGCAATGTTGCATTTGGAGAGCCCCTGATGTGCCCAAACAGTGGAAACCCCCAATTCTAACTCCAACCCGAACCCCAACACACCCCTAACCCTAATCTCAGCCCTAACCCTAACCCTAGCCCTAACCCTAGCCCTAACCCTAGCCCTAACCCTAACTCTAACCCTAGCCCTAACCCTAGCCCTAACCCTGGCCCTAACCCTAGCCCTAATGGAAAAATGGAAATAAATACATTTTTTTTATTTTATTATTTTTCCCTAACTAAGGGGGTGATAACGGGGGGTTTGATTTACTATTTGTGGCGGTTTTTATGTTTGGCAGCTGTCACACGCTAAAAGACGCTTTTTATTGTAAAAATAGTTTTTGCATCACCACAGTTTGAGAGCTATAATTTTTCCGTATTTTGACCCACCGAGTCATGTGAGGTCTTATTTTTTGCAAGACGAGTTGACGTTTTTATCGGTACCATTTTTGGGCACGTAACATTTTTTGATCGCTTTTTATTCCGATTTTTGGGACGCAGAATGAACAAAAACCAGCGTTTCATGAATTTCTTTTGGGGGGGTGCGTTTACACCGTTCCGCGTGCGGTAAAATTGATAAAGCGGTTTTATTTTTTGGGTCAGTACGGTTACAGCGATACCTCATTTAGGTCGTTTTTTTATGTTTTGTCGGTTTTATGCAATGAAAACTATTTTATATAAAAAATAATTATTTTTGCATCGCTTTATTCTGCGAGCTATAACTTTTTTATTTTTTCGCTGATGATGCTGTGTGGCAGCTCGTTTTTTGCGGGACAAGATGACGTTTTCAGCAGTACCATGGATATTTATATGCGTCTTTTTGATCGCGTTATTACACTTTTTGTTTGGCGGTATGATAATAAATCATTATTTTCTGCTTCGTTTTTTATTTTTATTTTTTAAGGGGTTCGCTAAAGGGGTTAACTAATGGGACAGTTTTATAGGGCGGGTCGTTACGGACGCAGCGATACCTAATATGTGTACTTTTATTGTTTTTTTTTTATTATTTTCAAAAAATGAATTTATTGGGGAATATTTTTTTTTTTTTTTTACTAATTTATTTGGCGATTTTTTTTTATTTATTTTTACATTTTTTTTTTTATTTTTTTTTCACTTTATTACATAGTCCCGGGTGGGACATCACTGTCCTGTGACAGATCGCTGATCTGTCACATCACAGATCACTGTGACAGATCAGCGATCTGTCACAGGCAGTGCCGAAGGCTTCCTCATGCCTGCGCTTTGCAGGCACTGAGGAAGCCAGCTTCCTCAGGTCCCCGAAGGCCCCCGTCGCCATCTTGGATTCGGGGGCCTGGAGGATAGGAGCCCCCCGCAGCAGCGCTGCACATTGCGCTGCCGTGGGGGGCTCAGGGAAGCACGGAGGGAGCCCCCTCCCTGCCGATGCTTCCCTTTAACCCCCGGTACACCGCGATCGCGTTTGATCGCGGTGTGCAAGGGGTTAACGTGTCGGGGGCGGTCCGTGACCGCCCCTGACACATTGTGCCGGGTGTCAGCTGTGATAATCAGCTGACACCCGGCCGCGATCAGCGGCACTCACCACGTGGGCGCCGCTGATCGCGGTAGACGTACTATCCCGTCCACGGTCATACGGGCCCGGGTACCGTGGACGGGATAGTACGTCGGATGTCAGGAAGGGGTTAAGGTGGTTGCATCGGTGCCAAATTTTTTTCTCTTTCTCTGGACAGTGCATTCCAAAGAGTTGGCACAGCATGTGAGAATTCTTGGAGACAGGAGTGGGAGTTTCAGATTATTGAGGATGTTAATCTTAGGTCATTAGGTCTGGCATAAGATAGAGGCATCGGTGTATCAGTTGGTGAGGAATAGGATCCTGGCTGTGACATTCAAGACAGATTGGAGAGGGGAGAGTTTAGTAAGAGGGAGACCGATTAGTAGAGAATTACAATAGTCCAGACGAGAATGAATAAGAGCTATAGTAAGAGTTTTTTGCAGAGTCGAAAGTAAGAAAAGGTCGAGTTCTAGAAATGTTTTTGAGGTGGGTGTGGATAACAAGAGCGAGCCAGTGGTCGGACATGGAAGTGAATGAAAGATCTGAATCAAGTATGACCCCAAGACAGCAGGCATGTTGCTGGGGAGTAATGGTATAAACACACACGGCAATGTCGGGCATAGGTAGGTTTAATAATTTTTCAGTATTATATTGCTCTTCCACAGGGTATTATGTCTTCTTGGGTGCATGTATTCGTACTGACTAGTGTTGAGCATTCCGATACCGCAAGTATCGGGTATCGGCCGATACTTGCTGTATCGGAATTCCGATACCGACTTCCGATATTTTTTCAATATCGGAATTCGGCATCGGAATCGGAAGTTCAGTTGATTGACGGCCTGACGTCATCATGATGCGCGGTGTGTGCGCATCATGATGCGCCGTCATTTCGGGCCTTCCGGGGGTCTCTGCCGGCCTGCCGGGGGGCTGTGCCGGCCTGCCGGGGGGCTGTGTGGACTGCCCGGGGTCTGTACCGGCCTGCCGGGGGGCTGTGCCGGCCTGCCGGTGGTCTGTGCACCCTGTGGGGGTCTGTACCGGCCTGCCGGGGGGCTGTGCCGGCCTGCCGGGGGGCTGTGCTGATGTCCGGGGGTCTGTGCAAGCATCGTCCGATGGGACTACAAGTCCCATCGGGCGATGCCTGCTACCATGACAGTGATTGACACATTAGCCAATCATGGGACAGTAGTAGTCCCATCATCCGGCTAATGTGTTAAATGTTAAAAAAAAAAAAAAATACTACATACATACTACATGCTACATACATACTACATGCTACATACATACTACATACATACTACATGCATGCTACATACATGCTACATACATACTACATATATACTACATACATACTGCATGCTACATACATACTACATACATACTACATACATACTACATATATACTACATGCTACATATATACTACATGCTACATACATACCACATACATACTACATGCTACATACATACCACATACATACTACATACATACTACATACATACTACATGCTACATACATACTACATGCTACATACATACTACATATATACTACATGCTACATACATACTACATGCTACATACATACTACATATATACTACATGCATGCTACATACATACTACATATATACTACATGCATGCTACATACATACTACATGCTACATGCATGCTACATACATACTACATACATACTACATGCTACATACATACCACATATATACTACATACATACAATACATTCATACAATACATACATAGACATACAGTACATATAACATAGAGTAACATACTTACCAATACTTGTCACATTGTTCCCCGAAGCCATTGTCGTCTACGGAATAAATATTAACATAACAAACCACAAAAATACTCACCCACGATCCGAAGCAGTCCACGAGTGTGTCCCACGACGATCTTGGGTAGAGAACTGCAGCATCAGATGATGCTGCCGTTCTCTACGGGCTGCAGGAATCCAATGACGGAAGGTAGGTATCCTTCCGCACTGTATTCCTCCGCCACTTAAAAAAAAAAAGTCCCTAGTCTCACTTTATGCCATTGCTGTGTGGGAATTTCCCACACAGCAATGGCATAAAGTGAGACTAGGGACTTTTTTTTTTTAAGTGGCGGAGGAATACAGTGCGGAAGGATACCTACCTTCCGTCATTGGATTCCTGCAGCCCGTAGAGAACGGCAGCATCATCTGATGCTGCAGTTCTCTACCCAAGATCGTCGTGGGACACACTCGTGGACTGCTTCGGATCGTGGGTGAGTATTTTTGTGGTTTGTTATGTTAATATTTATTCCGTAGACGACAATGGCTTCGGGGAACAATGTGACAAGTATTGGTAAGTATGTTACTCTATGTTATATGTACTGTATGTCTATGTATGTATTGTATGAATGTATTGTATGTATGTAGTATATATGTGGTATGTATGTAGCATGTAGTATGTATGTAGTATGTATGTAGCATGCATGTAGCATGTAGTATGTATGTAGCATGCATGTAGTATATTTGTAGTATGTATGTAGCATGCATGTAGTATATATGTAGTATGTATGTAGCATGTAGTATGTATGTAGCATGTAGTATGAATGTAGTATGTATGTAGTATGTATGTGGTATGTATGTAGCATGTAGTATGTATGTAGCATGCATGTAGTATATATGTAGTATGTATGTAGCATGCAGTATATATGTAGTATGTATGTAGTATATATGTGGTATGTATGTAGCATGTAGTATGTATGTAGCATGCATGTAGTATGTATGTAGTATGTATGTAGTATGTATGTGGTATGTATGTAGCATGTAGTATGTATGTAGCATGCATGTAGTATATATGTAGTATGTATGTAGTATATATGTGGTATGTATGTAGCATGTAGTATGTATGTAGCATGCATGTAGTATATATGTAGTATGTATGTAGTATATATGTAGTATTAATGTGGTATGTATGTAGCATGTAGTATGTATGTAGCATGCATGTAGTATATATGTAGTATGTATGTAGTATGTATGTAGCATGCAGTATGTATGTAGTATGTATGTAGTATATATGTAGTATGTATGTAGCATGCATGTAGTATGTATGTAGCATGTATGTAGTATGTATGTAGTATATATGTAGTATGTATGTAGCATGTAGTATGTATGTAGCATGCATGTAGTATGTATGTAGTATTTTTTTTTTTTTTTTTTTTTTTACATTTAACACATTAGCCGGATGATGGGACTACTACTGTCCCATCATTGGCTAATGTGTCAATCACTGTCATGGTAGCAGGCATCGCCCGATGGGACTTGTAGTCCCATCGGACGATGCCTGCACAGACCCCCGGAGCCTGCACAGCCCCCCGGCAGGCCGGCACAGCCCCCCGGCAGGCCGGCACAGCCCCCCGGAGCCGGCACAGCCCCCCGGCAGGCCGGCACAGCCCCCCGGAGACTGCACAGACCACCGGCAGGCCGGCACAGACCACCGGAGCCTGCACAGACCCCCTGGCAGGCCGGCACAGCCCCCCGAAAGGCCCGTACAGACCCCAGAGAGGCTGTACAAGGGCAGGAAAGGGTTTTTCTTATTCCGATACCGGAAGTCCCATAGACTTGAATGGGACTTCCGGTATCGGAATCGGCGATACCGATACTTTTTTTAAAGATCGGCCGATACCATCCGATACGATACTTTGAAGTATCGGACGGTATCGCTCAACTCTAGTACTGACCCAAAGAATAAAACTGCCTTATCAATTTTACCACACATGGGACGGCAATAAAAAAAAAAACCTTAAAAAATTCCTAAATTGCTGGTGCTTGTTCATTCTGTCTCCCAAAAATTGGAATAGAATGCGATCAAAAAATGTCATGTGCCTGAAAATAGTACCAATAAAACGTCAACTTGTCGTGCAAAAAACAAGCTCTCACATTACTCTTTCAGCCGAAACATGGAAAAATTATAGCTCTTAAAATATGGTGATGCAAAAACAAATTTTTGCAATAAAAAGGATCTTTTAGTGTGTGACAACAGCCAAACATAAAAACCCAATATAAATATGGTATCGCTGTAATCGCACCGACCCAAAGAATAAATTCACCTAATCACTTAGAGGAACGGCGTAAAAAATTAAATCAAATTCTTCACCTGCTGTTAATTTGTTCATTTTGCCTCACAGAGATCGCAGTAAAGCTCATCTCACTTTTATCCTGAGCTCTGCGGTGAGCGCTTACAATGGGGTTTCCTTGTAAATCTCTGAAATAAGTGATTCAGACGGAACCCCAGGAGCAACATTCCCTATAATGAGGCAGATGGAGGCACTTTGGATGCTGTCTGACCTGTGATCCGGCAGTGTCCATCTTTTTACTAATTCATGAAAGCTCGGTCCGCTAGTTTTGTACATCTCTGAAAAGGACACCACTGAACAGAGGCCAGACAAGAGTACAGAGTTACTCTGCTGCCTTAATATAGTGAATGGATCCCTTGCGGGTTTCATCTGAATCATGTCACTCTGAGATTTAGAAGGAAACCCCAAAGTAAGTGCTCAGCGTAGAGCGTCGGATAGATGTAATCCCAAATATTCTGTAAAATGTTCCCAATAAAATCTTTAAATCATTCCACAAAAAAAGCAAAGAAGCAAGTCCTCACTCAGGTTCGCCGATTCGCTGAGGAATTATACTCTATCATAAATACCCATGACCTCTTTTAACTGGCCACCCCTCCTGACGAAGCCACAGGCAGTGAAAAGCGCATCGAGGCTTAGCGTGTCTCACATGCTCTCTGCATTTATATCCAGCTGCATCATGTCTGAAGGTATTTATCCCTAGGGTACCTCTGTCATTCATTGACCCCTGTCTACCCGCTTGATTAGAAACTTTCTGTCCAACTACAGTCATATGTTTCAATACAAAAAATGGTGGGGGGGAACAAGAGGCGCAATAGTGCCCTATCACTAGTGACACTTGAAGTATGAGCGGTATAATACAGTTCCACTCACCTATTCCAGTTGTGTAACCCACAACTGGCTTGAGAGCATATCACAGAATCAGCTGCTGCAGGACCTCCACCAACCACTCACACGTGGAAAAACCTTCAGAAAGTTGTGGGAAACAGGGTGTGTTGCAGTCCGCGCTGCCGAGATTCACAAATCACCTGGGATACAAGATGTTGTAGCAGTGTACTCCTTTATTTCCTCCTACGCGTAGGAGGAAATAAAGGAGTACACTGCTACAACATCTTGTATCCCAGGTGATTTTTGAATCTCGGCAGCGCGGACTGCAACACACCCTGTTTCCCACAACTTTCTACAGTCATATGTTAAAGTTTGGGCACCCCTATTAATGTTAACCTTTTTTCTTTATAACAATTATGTTTTTTGCAACAGCTATTTCAGTTTCATATATCTAATAACTGATGGACTCAGTTATATTTCTGGATTTAAATGAGGTTTATTGTACTAACAGAAATAGTGCAATCTGCATTTAAACAAAATTTGACCGGTGCAAAAGTATGGGCACCTCAACATAAAAGTGACATTAATATTTCGTAGATCCTCCTTTTGCAAAAATAACAGCCTCTAGTCACTTCCTGTAGCTATTAATGAGTTCCTGGATCCTGGATGAAGGTATTTGTGATGATTCCTGTTTACAAATCAATTCCAGTTCAGTTAAGTTTGATGGTCGCCGAGCATGGACAGCCCGCTTCAAATCATCCCACAGATGTTCAATGTTATTCAGGTCTGGGGACTGGGATGGCCATTCCAGAACATTGTAATTGTTCCTCTGCATGAATTCCTGAGTAGATTTGGAGCGGTGTTTTGGATCATTGTCTTGCTGAAATATCCATCCCCTGCGTAACTTCAACTTTGTCACTGATTCTTGCACATTATTGTCAAGAATCTGCTGATACTGAGTTGAAACCATGCGACCCTCAACCTTAACAAGATTCCCGGTGCCGGCATTGGCCACACAGCCCCAAAGCATGATGGAACCTCCACCAAATTTTACTGTGGGTAGCAAGTGTTTTTCTTGGAATGCTGTTTTTTAGCCTCCATGCATAACGCCTTTTTGTATGACCAAACAACTCAATCTTTGTTTCATCAGTCCACAGGACCTTCTTCCAAAATGTAACTGGCTTGTCCAAATGTGCTTTTGCATACCTCAGGCGACTCTGTTTGTGGCGTGCTTGCAGAAACGGCTTCTTTCGCATCACTCTCCCATACAGCTTCTCCTTGTGCAAAGTGCGCTGTATTGTTGACCTATGCACAGTGACACCATCTGCAGCAAGATGATGCTGCAGGTCTTTGGAGGTGGTCTGTGGATTGTCCTTGACTGTTCTCACCATTCTTCTTCTCTGCCTTTCTGATATTTTTCTTGGCCTGCCACTTCTGGGCTTAACAAGAACTGTACCGGTGTTCTTCCATTTCCTTACTACGTTCCTCACAGTGGAAACTGACAGGTTAAATCTCTGAGACAACTTTTTGTATCCTTCCCCTGAAAAGCTATGTTGAATAATCTTTGTTTTCAGATCATTTGAGAGTTGTTTTGAGGAGCCCATGATGCCACTCTTCATAGGAGAATCAAATAGGAGAACTACTTGCAAGTGGCCACCTTAAATACCTTTTCTCATGATTTGATACACCTGGCTATGAAGTTCAAAGCTCAATGATGTTACAAAGCCAATTTAGTGCTTCAGGAAGTCAGTAAAATGTAGTTAGGAGTGTTCAAATCAAGAAAATGATAAGGGTGCCCATACTTTTGCACCAGTCAAATTTTGTTTAAATGCAGATTGCACATTTTCTGTTAGTACAATAAACCTTATTTGAATCTAGAAATATAACTGAGTCCATCAGTTATTAGATATATGAAACTGAAATAGCTGTTGCAAAAACCAAAATTGTTATAAAGAAAAAAGGTTAACATTAATAGGGGTGCCCAAACTTTAACATATGACTGTATATGGTTATTTTACCTTACTTTATCATAGTATATATTGGCATACATTTTCTGCCTTTTTATTGGGATTAAATAGGGTTAGGCTTGTTTGACATCAGTTGAAATCCGCCAAAGTGTGAAAAAAACGGATCCGTTTCTGCCATGTAACAAAACGGATCCATTTTGTGGACGGATCCACCAGTGTATGAAATTTAAAGAAACAGAACTCTGGAAACGAGAGACAGAGAGAGATTTTTCGCCACTACCAGAACGCCGTTTAGGGTTAAAATGCATGACAGGAAAGATCTTCCGGTCATACGCAGTTATAAATAGCGGTCCACCACTGGAAAAAAAAAAACGTTCCTTTGTCCGTCTACTCCATACAGTAGATGCTAAAATTCAAGCGGATCTGTCAAAAAACGGATGCAATGGATGACCATCAGTCAAAATCTGCCACTAATGCAAGTCTATGGGTAAAAAAACGGATCCGCCAAAAAATGGCGGATCCGCTTTTTTTTTTTTATAAAAATGGCAGATTTTGACTGATGTCAAACAACTGAAGTGTGAAAGAGGCCTTATCATGTCTGATAGTAGGCATTATCATTGCAACTATCCTTCTCAGCAGTCTGGTATCTGCAGATATGCTAAGTGAGACACTTGTTTCTCTTTAGGTGTAACTTTATATTACATACTTTTTTGATGTAACCATTTGTATCCTAGAGAGCTAGTGTATCTCATATGTCTCTTATATTTATGGATAACCGCATTTTACTTGAGAGCATTTAGCTTTCGATATCCCCCCTTTTTCTTGACAGCTGATTTTTGTTTAATCACTTAGTTGGAATTCCTGTTCAATTGTTCAGCGAACCCCAATCTTGTATCTTATACACTGGGACATATTTTTATCCTAATCTAGTGGATATATTAGGGTTTTGCATAAGGATATTAATTTAAAGTAGTAGATATCGATATTATTGCTATCACTTTTTTGTGGTTTATAGACACATCTAGTGAGACACTTGCTTCTCTTCATGGTACAGTATGATCCCTCGTAACTGTTTATGCACCAGTCCATCTTTTACCTGCTGTCCTATGTCTATTTTTGTGCTATGCATGTTTTTGTAACATATGTAAATTATCTAATATATAAAGCTCAATGTGTGTGTGTATGTATGTATGTATGTCTGGGATTGGCATCCGCACCGTCGCAGCTACAGCCACAAAATTTTGCACAGTCACACGTCTGGACCCCGAGAGCGTCACAGGCTATGTTGTGAGGTGAAATTTTAACCCCGCGTGTTCCAATTCAGCAAACAATTTTGCTCCTATCTACATAATGGGGAAAAAGTGAAAGGAAAACTGTTGGAGGCAAATTGACAGCTGCCAGATGTGAACAAGGGGGACTTAAAGAATGAGAGTGATGGCACCAAAGAGTATATACCGTACAGTTGCTAAGGTGGGGCCCTGACATGGGATACTCACCACACACGGGGATATGAACACACACAAAATGCGCCACACACTACCACGTGCTACACCACATATACCACCCTCAGCACACATTTCACCACACATACATCAACCTCGCCACATAAAAGTCGAAACACAAAAGTCGCCACTCAAAAGTCGCCACGTTGTCCCAGAGCTGTTTAAAAGATGAAAGCTGAGCTGTGATTGATTGCTATCAGCAACAGTTTTCTTTGTAGACAGCTGTGGTAACTGAGGCCTATTATTCTTATCATTTCTATGGTGTTATCGTCCTTCTGTAAAGCTGGAAATAACACAATTTATTACCGTGCCAACACAGACCACCCTCTGACACAGACTGCAGGGGGAGCCCAGTATCACACAGGATATGATTAGATACACGGCTCAGCAGGCAGTATCACACAGGATAGGATTAGATACACAGCTCAGCAGTCAGTATCACACAGGATAGGAATAAATACACGGCTCAGGAGACAGTATCACACAGAATAGTATTAGATACACGGCTTAGCAGACAGTATCACACAGAATAGGATTAGATACACGGCTCAGCAGTCAGTATCACACAGGATAGGATTAGGTACACGGCTCAGGAGACAGTATCACACAAGATAGGATTAGATGCACGGTTTTTATGTGCAATATAATCATTATAATTTGTTTTAACTAACCACAGTTGGTTACTATGCCCAGGCAACGTCGGGCTCTTAAGCTAGTTACTAATAAATTTCTATAATTTTGATACTCATAACTTTTCTTGTCAGCCTCTAATATTTAGTCTGAGATTGTTTGAGCATTTGCTCATATGATTTTTAGTTCTGTGGTGATTTACTTGTAATCAGGGCTGCCACTAGGAATTTCAGGGCCCCATACTGGCAAAATTTTCGGGGCCACCCTTGAGACTCCGCCCAGGCTCCACCCCTCAAACTGTCCACAGTCCCACCGCTCTCTCTTGGAAAAACTCCACTTCTCACCTATCACACATTAACAGTTCCCATCACCAGATCACACATATAGCGGGCAGCTTTTGCTCTGGACAAAAGATTTTTTTTAAGCCGCCACCATAACAGGGTAGACACTCTACTCTACTGTAATCTATTAAATATTTGTTAAAATATGCAATACACTTTAGGTATATTTTTATTTATTTTTCAATTTTTAAAATGACCAATAATATCACATACAAGGAACAAATATGGCTACACCATGTCCAGACCACATATTACCACCACATAGTGACCGATAATACCACATACAAGGAACAAATACCACCGCACAATGACCAGACCACATATTACTACCATAGTGACCGAATAATATCACATACAAGGAACAAATACCACCGCACCATGACCAGACCACATATTACCACCAAAAAGTGACAAAATAATAGCACACACAAGGGAAAAATACCACCGCACCATGCCCAGACCACATATTACCACCACATGGTGACTGAATACTACAATACTGAACATTAATAAAAAAACATAATACTATCACCATAAGTGGCATTATACACAGGAAATCTCTACTTAGTATGCAGTGTCTGTGTACAGGTAATATAGTGATCAATTAGATCATACACAGGAGCTCTGTATATAATGTACAGGTAACACAGTGATCACTGGTGACATTATACACAGGACCTCTGTATATATAGTATACAATGTATAGTGTCAGTGTACAGGTAACACACTATCTCACCAGTGACGTCTCTAGGGGAAGTCCTTCATCCTTGCTTTTCATTCATCCAGCACAGATCGCCATCACGTCTTCCAGTCAGGACTCGTCTCTGCAGGAAATAACAGTTATCTAGAGCTCCACTTGCAGAACACATTACTTATTTTTTCCCAACTTCAACATTACACCACATGAAGAAAAAAAGGCGACATAGTGTCGCTCTGCACAGTAACAGAACCGCCCCCCCATTTAAAACCGTATCCTCAAAAAATTAAATACATCACTGCAGTAATAATATCCCTTAATTAGCCACTATGGTAATAATATCACCCATCCTGACCCCCGTGTGTCTCATTCCTGGCTTTAGCCATATGTTCTCCCATCCCGCCCTCATGAGTATCCATTCTGCCCCCATATGATCTCCATCGTATCCATCCTGCCCCATGATCCTGTGCGATCTGTCTCCAATCATGCCTCGTGTCTCCATTCTGCCCCAGTCTCCAGCATTCTGCCCCATGTTCAGCATTCTGCCCCATGTTCAGCATTCTGCCCCAGTCCAGCATTCTGCCCCATGTTCAGCATTCTGCCCCAGTCCAGCATTCTGCCCCATGTTCAGCATTCTGCCCAAGTTCAGCATTCTGCCCCCATGTTCAGCATTCTGCCCCCATGTCCAGCATTCTGCCCCAGTCCAGCATTCTGACCCCATGTCCAGCATTCTGCCCCAGTCCAGCATTCTGCCCCATGTTCAGCATTCTGCCCCATGTTCAGCATTCTGCCCCCATGTCCAGCATTCTGCCCCCATGTCCAGCATTCTGCCCCAGTCCAGCATTCTGCCCCAGTCCCGCATTCTGCCCCATGTTCAGCATTCTGCCACAGTCCAGCATTTTGCCCCAGTCCAGCATTTTGCCCCATGTTCAGCATTCTGCCCCATATCCAGCATTCTGCCCCATGTTCAGAATTCTGCCCCAGTCTCCAGCATTCTGCCCCATGTCCAGCATTCAGCCCCCATGTCCAGCATTCTGCCCCAGTCCAGCATTCTGCCCCCGGGCCCCCTGGATCGCTGCTGTCAAAAAAAAGTTCTCTTACCTGGCCGCACTCCAGCGGCGGGCGAGGCTCCGTCCCTCCATGCTGTCCCTCCGACTAGGTGGCTGACACTGACGTCATACGCCGGCAAGGTGTGCGCTGCGGCTGACGTCAGCTGCCAGCCTCTGATTAGCTGTCAGCTGTTAACTATTGACGTGCGGGCTGCCGGGCCCGCATGTCAATAGCGTTTAGCTGCTGTCCGCAATGCCGCTAGCCAGGGCCCGGTTAACCTGCCGGTAGGGGCCCGGGGAGCAGAGGAGACCGGGCCCGATGCGGGCCCCCTCTGCCCACCGGGCCCCATACGCCAGTCAGGGCAGTAATGCCCCGATGGTGGACCTGCTTGTGATTCTCGGGTACTGAGTCCATGTGAGTAACAATTATCTTGGATAAACACCATATTTGATTTTTTCAATCCATGACGTTCATTTGCTTTTTGGTTTTATAACTTATGAAATAGGACTGGACAGAAATGATGGTACCTCTGAAAATAATGTAACAAAAGGGACATGTTAAATCAAGGTGTATCCACTAGTTAGCATCACAGGTGTCTACAATCTTGGAATCAGAGAGTGGGCCTGTATAGAGGGCTACAGATACTCACTGTGCTGTTTGGTGACATGATGTGCATCACACTCATCATAGAACCAGAGTAAGCGAAGGAAAGAGTTGTCTCAGGAGATTAGAAAGAAAATTATAGACAAACACGTTAAAGGTAAAAGTTGTAAGTCCATCTCCAAGCAGCTTGATGTTCCTGTGACTACAGTTGCACTTATTATTCAGAAATTTAAGCTACATGAAACTGTAGCAAACCTTACTGGACGTGGCTGCAGGAGGAAAGTTGATGACAAATCAAAGAGACGGATAATACGAATGGTAAAGAAAAGAGCCCAGAAGAACTTCTAAATAGATTAAAGGTGAACTTCAAACTCAAGGAACATCAGTGTCAGATCGCACCACCCGTCGTTGTATGAGTCAAAGTGGACTTCATGGGAGACGACCAAGGAGGACACGATTGTTGAAAAAAATCATAAAAAAGCCAGACTGGAATTTGCCAAACTACATGTTGACAAGCCACAAAGCTTCTAGGAGAATGTCCTCTGGATAGAGGAAGACAAAAATGGGAGGTTAGCCACAGTGCCATGGGCTTTAAACGTCTTGATGACACTGCGCACGGTAGACACAGGAACATTCAGGTCTTTGGAGATGGACTTGAGATTGCTCATGCTTCCTTACAATTTGGTTTCTCAAGTCCTCAGACAGTTCTTTGGTCTTCTTTCTTTTCTCCATGCTAAATGTGGTACACACAAGGACACAGGACAGAGGTTGAGTCAACTTCAATCCATGTCAACTGGCTGCAAGTGTGATTTAGTTATTGCCAACACCTGTTAGGTGCCACAGGTAAGTTACAGGTGCTGTTAATGACACAAATTAGAGAAGCATCACATGATTTTTCGAACAGTGCCAATACTTTTGTCCACCCTCTTTTTTATGTTTGGTGTGGAATTATATCCAATTTGGCTTTAGGACAATTCTTTTTGTGCTTTTTCATTTAAGACAAATTAAATGAAGATACTAATACCAAAGAATTTGTGTTTGCAATCATTTTCAGGTAGAAACTGAGTATTCTGACAGAATTGCAGGGTGTCAATACTTTTGGCCACAACTGAATACTGTTGTGTGAAAAACTGTTTGCCCCTTCCTAATTTCCTATTCTTCTGCATGTTTGTCACACATAAATGTTTCAGATTACCAAACAATTTTAAATATTAGACAAAGATAACACAAGTAGTCACAAAATGCAGTTTTTAAATGAAGATCTTTATTATTCAGAGAAAAAGAAATCCAAACTTACAGTGCCCTGTGTGAAAAAGTGATTGCCCCCCCATAAAACATAAATTAACTGTGGTTTATCGCATTTTTTGGAACCTGAGTTCAAATTAACTAGCCACACCCAGGCCTGATGACTGCCACACCTGTTCTCAATCAAGAAATCACTTAAATAGGCCCTTCCTGACAAAGTGAAGTAGACCAAAGATCTTCAAAAGCTAGACAGCATGCAGCGATCCAAAGAAATTCTGGAACAAATGAGACACAAAGTAATTGAGATCTATCAGTCTGGAAAAGGATATAAAGCCATTTCTAAAGCTTTGGTACTCCAGCAAACCACAGTTTGAATCATTATCCACAAACAGCAAAAATATGGAACAGTGGTTAACCTTCCCAGGAGCAGTCGGCAGACCAAAATTAGTCCAAGAGCTCAGCGATGACTCATCCAAGAGGTCACAAAAGACCCCACAACAACATCCAAATAACTGCAGGCCTCACTTGCCTTAGTTAAGGTCAGTGTTCATGACTTCACCATAAGAAATAGACTTGGCAAAAATGGCCTGCATGGTATACTTCCATGATGGAAACTAGTACTGAACAATAAGAACACAAAGGCTCAGCAATGTTTCCAGAAAATATCTTGATGATTCCTAAGACTTTTGGGAGAATACTCTGTGTACTGATGAGACAAAAGTTGAACTTTTTGGAAGGTGTATGTCCCATTACATCTGGTGTAGAAGTAACACAGCATTTCAGAAAAGGAACATCATACCAATAGTAAAATATGGTGGTAGTAGTGTGATGGTCAAGGGCTGTTTTGCTGCTTCAGTGCTTCAGGATCTGGAAGACCTGGAAGACTTGCTGTGGTAAATGGAACCATGAATTCTAATGTTTACCAAAAATCTTAAAGGAGAATGTCTGACCATCTGTTTGTGACAGATGAAGCACACTTGAGTTATGCAGCAGGACATTGATCTAAAATACACTTGCAAGTCCACCTTTGAATATCTTAAAAAAGAATGTCTTAAAAAAGCAAAATTAAGACTTTGGAGTGGCCTAATTAAAGTAATGACCTTAATCTGATTGAGATGCTGTGGCATGACCTTAAAAAGGTGGTTTGTGCTCGGAAACCCTGCAATGTGGCTGAATTACATCAATTCTGCAAAGATGAGTGGGCCAAAATTCCTCCAGAGCGTTGTACAAGACTCATTGTCAGTTATTGCAAATGATAGATTGCAGTTGTTGCTGCTAAGAGTGAACCAAACAGTTATTAGTAGGGTTGAGCGAAACGGGTCGAAAAATTTCAAAAGTCGCCGACTTTTGGCAAAGTCGGGTTTCATGAAAAGAAACCCGACCCTAGGATGAGGTCGGCCACGAGGTCGGCGACTTACGCGCCAAAGTCGCGTTTCAAAAGTTTGTTTAGCGCTCTTTTTCAGCCAATCAGGATCCACGGACACTGTGGGCAACGTGATGACATAGGCAGGGGTCACCACCATCTTTCAGAAGGGCATGCAAGTGATTGGCTTGCTTTGGTGGGCGTCACAGGGGTTATAAAAGGGCGTGCACGCCGACCGCCATCTTACTTCTGCCGATCTCAGTATAGGGAGAGGTTGCTGCTGATTCTGTAGGGAGAGCGTTAGGCAGGGAAGAAGACAAAAAAACTGCTTCTGCTGCTAGCGATTTGGCCTGCACAACACACCAGTCACTGTGTGTGCAGTGCAAGGGGAGGCTATATAGTGGTGTATCAGTGGTGTTGGTTGTTGGGCTGCCTTCTAAGGCTTCCTGACATTCCTGCATTGCTGTTTACCCACTGCTCCGCAAACTGCTTTTTTAAAAGCAATCCCAATTTTTTTTTTTGTCCTGCTGAGAAGAAAAAAAAACTGCTTCTGCTGCTAGCAATTTGGCCTGCACAACACACCAGTCACTGTGTGTGCAGTGCAAGGGGAGGCTATATTGTGGTGTATCAGTGGTGTTGGTTGTTGGGCTGCCTTTTAAGGCTTCCTGACAGGCTGGCATTGCTGTTTACCCACTGCTCTGCAAACTGCTTTTTTAAAAGCAATCCAATCTCCCTTATCCTCTAGTCACTTTGGTCACAGCTGTGCCATCGAGCCTGTCACATAGCGCTCAGATATTCATTGGGCCTCACACAATCCAAAAGTGTCCAGTGTCCACAAGTGTCTGCAGAAATTCAAAATCTCCCTTATCCTCTAGTCACTTTGGTCACAGCTGTGCCATCGAGCCTGTCACATAGCGCTCAGATATTCATTGGGCCTCACACAATCCAAAAGTGTCCAGGGTCCAAAAGTGTGTGCAGAGATTCAAAATCTCCCTTATCCTCTAGTCACTTTGGTCACAGCTGTGCCATCGAGCCTGTCACATAGCGCTCAGATATTCATTGGGCCTCACACAATCCAAAAGTGTCCAGTGTCCACAAGTGTCTGCAGAAATTCAAAATCTCCCTTATCCTCTAGTCACTTTGGTCACAGCTGTGCCATCGAGCCTGTCACATAGCGCTCAGATATTCATTGGGCCTCACACAATCCAAAAGTGTCCAGTGTCCAAAAGTGTGTGCAGAGATTCAAAATCTCCCTTATCCTCTAGTCACTTTGGTCACAGCTGTGCCATCGAGCCTGTCACATAGCGCTCAGATATTCATTGGGCCTCACACAATCCAAAAGTGTCCAGTGTCCACAAGTGTCTGCAGAAATTCAAAATCTCCCTTATCCTCTAGTCACTTTGGTCACAGCTGTGCCATCGAGCCTGTCACATAGCGCTCAGATATTCATTGGGCCTCACACAATCCAAAAGTGTCCAGTGTCCACAAGTGTCTGCAGAAATTCAAAATCTCCCCTGTCCTATAGACACCTTGTACCTTGTTTTACATTACTATATAGTTTGTTGGATTTTGTCTACATTTCTACCAAAAATGAGGAAGGCTGGTGGAAGCGGCCGTGGAATTGGGCGGGGGTTGGCAGCTGGTAATGATGGTGTTGGTGGTGGATCTGATGGTAGTGGCAAGAGCAAAATAGGACCGAATGCAGGAGGTGTTGAGCCTGCGTCATCGTCTGGCTACATAAGGCCTCGAACGCTTAGTTTTCTAGGAGTTGGCAAACCGCTTTTAAAGCCAGAGCATCAGGAAAAAGTTTTGTCTTACATTGCTGACTCAGCCTCCAGCTCTATCGCCTCCTCTTCTTCAGTTGTAAAAAGTAAAAGCACTGAGTCGTCATTGGAGGCTCATGTTCATGAACCACACCTTTCCTTGTGTCCTTCACCCCAACCAAGATTGAAGGATGACGCAGGCCATACTACTGATTACTCCATGGAGCTGTTTTCACATACCATGCCTGGATTATCAAGTGAAATGGTGAATTACCCAGGCCAAGATGAATCTGACATGGAGTGCACTGATGCACAGCCGCTGATGGATGATTCTGCTGGTACATTCACTCAGAGCACTACATTGTCCTCGCAGTGTACAGAGCCAGATTCTGACCCTGATGAGACTCAGGTGCCCCTTCCCGCACACTATACCACCATACACGGTGACACAGAGGAAGGTGCACATGACATAGAAGAGGAGGTGATGGATGACCCAGTTGTTGACCCAGATTGGCATCCATTGGGGGAAGAGGGTGCTGCTTCCAATAGCTCAGATGAGGAGCATCCACAGCAGACATCGACATCGCAACAGCTGTTATCTGGCAGGCCCGGAGCACTCCAAAGACAGGTTCCAAACATCAAAAGAGTTGCTGGACAGCTTGTCCAGAGGGTCAAAAGATCACAGCGTGCTAGGCCGCAAAATGTCTGCCAAAGTAGGAAGAGTGCAGTGTGGCACTTTTTTGAACAAAATCCTCATGATCAGGCCAAGGTTATCTGTAAGAAGTGCGCAAAGACCTTTAGCCGAGGGAAAAATCTGAAAAATCTGAATACCAATTGCATGCTTAGACATTTAACCAGCATGCACTTGCAAGCGTGGACACAACACCAAACCTCAAGTGCCACATGTGCAACTGATCACAACGAAGGTAGTCAGCAACGCTACATTGTTTCCCCCACTGTAAGCCCACCGGTTAGCACAGCAGCAAATGTTGAGGTGTCGTTGCAATGCCACAGCAGTCAGGGAATCCCACTGTTATATCAACGAAAGACTGATTCTAGGCCATCAGAAAGAACAACAACTCCATCACCATCATCAACCCTCTCTCAGTCCGCCCTGTCAACCGCTACTTCCACCATATGCAGCTCTCAAGTCCAGCTCACCCTCCCAGACACTATGAGTAGGTCAAGAAAGTACTCAGTCTCTCATCCGCGTACACTGGGTTTGAACGCCCACATTGCCAAACTAATCTCGTTTGAGATGATGCCCTTTCGGTTGGTGGAAAGCGCAGCTTTCCGCGAACTCATGGCCTATGCAGTACCACGCTATGACCTACCCAGTCGCCACTTCTTCTCTCGCAAAGCCATCCCAGCCCTCCACCATCATGTGAAAGACCGCATTGTCCATGCACTCAAGCAGTCAGTGAGCGGAAAGGTGCACCTCACAACTGATGCATGGTCCAGTCGGCATGGCCAGGGCCGTTACGTGTCCATCACTGCACACTGGGTTAATGTGGTGGATGCAGGGTCCACAGGGGACAGCGGTGGTGGGACAGTGCTCCCTAGCCCACGGTATAGGAAACAGTTGGCTGTAGGCGTTCGACCCTCCTCCTCCTCCTCCTCCTCCAGAAGCGAAAGCTCGTCCACAGAGCGCAGTCGTACGAGCACTCCATCTGCAGCTGCCACTGTTGCACACGATGTGTCCCCCTATCGAGCAGCTAGTGGAAAGCGTCAGCAGGCTGTGTTGCAGATGATGTGTTTGGGCGACAGACACACCGCCGAGGTACTGGCCGAGTACTTGAAGCGACAAACTGAGTCATGGCTGGGCAGTGTACATCTTGAGGCAGGCAAGGTAGTTAGTGATAACGGCCGTAATTTTGTGGCAGCCATAGCCCTTTCAAAACTCAGCCACATACCTTGCTTGGCTCACACCTTGAACCTGGTGGTGCAGTGCTTCCTCAAAAATTATCCGGAGTTAACAGCCCTGCTCCATAAGGTGCGAAGACTGTGCGCGCACATCCGCCGGTCGCCTGTACACTCCGTTCGTATGCAGAAGCTGCAGCGATTGCTCCACCTTCCCAACCACCGCCTCATTATCGACATTGCAACAAGGTGGAACTCCACCCTGCACATGGTGGAGCGGCTGTGCGAGCAGAGGCAGGCCATAATGCATTTGTGGGAGGATACACGGCCAGGCACTTTGAGAGCAGACATGGAGTTGACAGGTGTGCAGTGGTCGAAGCTGAAAGACCTCTGTAAAGTCCTTCAGTGTTTTGAGGAATGCACACGGCTGGTAAGCGCAGACGACGCCATCCTAAGCATGAGCATCCCACTTATGCGTCTGCTCATGCAAACTTTGACGCACCTTAAGGAGCAGGCGTCTGCAGCCAATGTTGATGAGGAGGAAGAGGAGGAGGGAATCCTTGATGACATTCAGCCATTGTCTGCTCAGGGACCTCTCCTGGACGAGGTGGAGGAAGAAGAGGAGGAGGAGGATGATGATGGGGATGATTACTTAGGGGAGGAGGATGCATCTCGTGGGGCAAGTGAAAATGTTGGCGTGGCAAGGTCTGGTACAGGGTTTGTGCGTGACTGGAGGGATGTGGATTTGCCAGAAAGTGCTCCTCCAACCAGCACTCGCAGTGCATCATTGACACCGGGAACATTGGCCCACATGTCAGATTATGCCTTGCGGATCCTAAAAATGGACCCCCGCATTGCCAAAATGATGAACGATGACGACTACTGGTTGGCCAGCATCCTGGATCCACGCTATAAAGGCAAATTACAAAACATCATGCCACAGGAGAACCTTGACCTAATATTGGCTAATAAACAAGCAACTCTGGTAAATCGGTTGCTTGAGGCATTCCCAGCACACAGCAGCGGTGATGGTTCTCACACGAGCCGTACGGGCCGGGGGCAGCTTGGCAGAGGTGTTCGTGGTGCACACAGCAGAAGTGGCGTTGGAGACAGGGGTTTCATGACAATGTTGTGGACTGATTTTTCAAATACCGCTCACACAACTGGTAATACTGCATCGATGGAAAGTGACAGGAGACAGCAGTTGTCAACTATGGTTACAAACTACTTTTCCTCCCATATCGATGTTCTCCCACACAGGTCATTCCCCTTTGACTATTGGGCCGCTAAACTGGACACCTGGCCTGAATTGGCCCAATATGCCTTACAGGAGCTCGCTTGCCCAGCTGCAAGTGTGCTATCGGAAAGAGTCTTCAGTGCAGCTGGATCAATCCTGACAGAAAAAAGGACCCGTCTGTCAACCCAAAATGTGGATGATCTAACCTTCATTAAAATGAACCATGCATGGGTTTCCAAGGGCCCCAGCATTTGCAATCTTTACCTCTCCCAGCTCCTCCGCTGTGTAATCTGGGCCGTCAAATCCATACTGTGCCTGACACCGTCTGAGCCTGCCTCCTGATGCATACGCGACCCTAAAAAACCAAAAGTCGCTCAACTCTAATGGATAGCGTACACATTCAAAATATATGTCTCAGGAGGCAGGCTCAGACGGTGTTAGGCCCAGTATGGATTGCACGTGATTGCACAAAGGTTAGAAAGGGTACCGTTTCACCGGATAACATGTATGGATAGCGTACACGTTCAAAATGTATGTCTCAGGAGGCAGGCTCAGACGGTGTTAGGCCCAGTATGGATTGCACATGATTGCACAAAGGTTAGAAAGGGTACTGTATCCCCGGATAACATGTATGGATAGCGTACACATTCAAAATATATGTCTCAGGAGGCAGGCTCAGACGGTGTTAGGCCCAGTATGGATTGCACGTAATTGCACAAAGGTTAGAAAGGGTACCGTTTCCCCGGATAACATGTATGGATAGCGTACACATTCAAAATATATGTCTCAGGAGGCAGGCTCAGACGGTGTTAGGCCCAGTATGGATTGCACGTGATTGCACAAAGGTTAGAAAGGGTACCGTATCTCCGGATAACATGTATGGATAGCGTACACATTCAAAATATATGTCTCAGGAGGCAGGCTCAGACGGTGTTAGGCCCAGTATGGATTGCACGTGATTGCACAAAGGTTAGAAAGGGTACCGTATCCCCGGATAACATGTATGGATAGCGTACACATTCAAAATATATGTCTCAGGAGGCAGGCTCAGACGGTGTTAGGCCCAGTATGGATTGCACGTGATTGCACAAAGGTTAGAAAGGGTACCATTTCCCCGGATAACATGTATGGATAGCGTACACATTCAAAATATATGTCTCAGGAGGCAGGCTCAGACGGTGTTAGGCCCAGTATGGATTGCACGTGATTGCACAAAGGTTAGAAAGGGTACCGTGTCCCCGGATAACATGTATGGATAGCGTACACATTCAAAATATATGTCTCAGGAGGCAGGCTCAGACGGTGTTAGGCCCAGTATGGATTGCACGTGATTGCACAAAGGTTAGAAAGGGTACCGTTTCCCCGGATAACATGTATGGATAGCGTACACATTCAAAATATATGTCTCAGGAGGCAGGCTCAGACGGTGTTAGGCCCAGTATGGATTGCACGTGATTGCACAAAGGTTAGAAAGGGTACCGTATCCCCGGATAACATGTATGGATAGCGTACACATTCAAAATATATGTCTCAGGAGGCAGGCTCAGACGGTGTTAGGCCCAGTATGGATTGCACGTAATTGCACAAAGGTTAGAAAGGGTACAGTTTCCCCGGATAACATGTATGGATAGCGTACACATTCAAAATATATGTCTCAGGAGGCAGGCTCAGACGGTGTTAGGCCCAGTATGGATTGCACGTGATTGCACAAAGGTTAGAAAGGGTACCGTATCCCCGGATAACATGTATGGATAGCGTACACATTCAAAATATATGTCTCAGGAGGCAGGTTCAGACGGTGTTAGGCCCAGTATGGATTGCACGTGATTGCACAAAGGTTAGAAAGGGTACCGTATCCCCGGATAACATGTATGGATAGCGTACACATTCAAAATATATGTCTCAGGAGGCAGGCTCAGACGGTGTTAGGCCCAGTATGGATTGCACGTGATTGCACAAAGGTTAGAAAGGGTACCGTTTCCCCGGATAACATGTATGGATAGCGTACACATTCAAAATATATGTCTCAGGAGGCAGGCTCAGACTGTGTTAGGCCCAGTATGGATTGCACGTGATTGCACAAAGGTTAGAAAGGGTACCGTGTCCCCGGATAACATGTATGGATAGCGTACACATTCAAAATATATGTCTCAGGAGGCAGGCTCAGACGGTGTTAGGCCCAGTATGGATTGCACGTGATTGCACAAAGGTTAGAAAGGGTACCGTATCCCCGGATAACATGTATGGATAGCGTACACATTCAAAATATATGTCTCAGGAGGCAGGCTCAGACGGTGTTAGGCCCAGTATGGATTGCACGTGATTGCACAAAGGTTAGAAAGGGTACAGTTTCCCCGGATAACATGTATGGATAGCGTACACATTCAAAATATATGTCTCAGGAGGCAGGCTCAGACGGTGTTAGGCCCAGTATGGATTGCACGTGATTGCACAAAGGTTAGAAAGGGTACCGTGTCCCCGGATAACATGTATGGATAGCGTACACATTCAAAATATATGTCTCAGGAGGCAGGCTCAGACGGTGTTAGGCCCAGTATGGATTGCACGTGATTGCACAAAGGTTAGAAAGGGTACCGTTTCCCCGGATAACATGTATGGATAGCGTACACATTCAAAATATATGTCTCAGGAGGCAGGCTCAGACGGTGTTAGGCCCAGTATGGATTGCACGTGATTGCACAAAGGTTAGAAAGGGTACCGTATCCCCGGATAACATGTATGGATAGCGTACACATTCAAAATATATGTCTCAGGAGGCAGGCTCAGACGGTGTTAGGCCCAGTATGGATTGCACGTAATTGCACAAAGGTTAGAAAGGGTACAGTTTCCCCGGATAACATGTATGGATAGCGTACACATTCAAAATATATGTCTCAGGAGGCAGGCTCAGACGGTGTTAGGCCCAGTATGGATTGCACGTGATTGCACAAAGGTTAGAAAGGGTACCGTATCCCCGGATAACATGTATGGATAGCGTACACATTCAAAATATATGTCTCAGGAGGCAGGTTCAGACGGTGTTAGGCCCAGTATGGATTGCACGTGATTGCACAAAGGTTAGAAAGGGTACCGTATCCCCGGATAACATGTATGGATAGCGTACACATTCAAAATATATGTCTCAGGAGGCAGGCTCAGACGGTGTTAGGCCCAGTATGGATTGCACGTGATTGCACAAAGGTTAGAAAGGGTACCGTTTCCCCGGATAACATGTATGGATAGCGTACACATTCAAAATATATGTCTCAGGAGGCAGGCTCAGACTGTGTTAGGCCCAGTATGGATTGCACGTGATTGCACAAAGGTTAGAAAGGGTACCGTGTCCCCGGATAACATGTATGGATAGCGTACACATTCAAAATATATGTCTCAGGAGGCAGGCTCAGACGGTGTTAGGCCCAGTATGGATTGCACGTGATTGCACAAAGGTTAGAAAGGGTACCGTATCCCCGGATAACATGTATGGATAGCGTACACATTCAAAATATATGTCTCAGGAGGCAGGCTCAGACGGTGTTAGGCCCAGTATGGATTGCACGTGATTGCACAAAGGTTAGAAAGGGTACCGTTTCCCCGGATAACATGTATGGATAGCGTACACATTCAAAATATATGTCTCAGGAGGCAGGCTCAGACGGTGTTAGGCCCAGTATGGATTGCACGTGATTGCACAAAGGTTAGAAAGGGTACCGTATCCCCAGATAACATGTATGGATAGCGTACACATTCAAAATATATGTCTATACATCAGGAGTCAGGCTCAGACGGTGTCAGGCACAGTATGGATTTGACGGCCCAGATTACACAGCGGAGGAGCATGGAGAGGTAAAGATTGCAAATGCTGGGGCCCTGCCCAAGCAAGGGGGGCCCACTCGTGGGCGTCGGTACTGGCACTGGTCCCCTCATAGTACAGCGGTGTGTCTGATGGCGGGTGTGCACCACCACCATCAGAGACACTTGATTGCACTATGAGGGACCCTGTGCCAGTGCCCGCGCCCAAGAGTCGGCCTACCCACCTGTCCAGGGCAACGGCACTCGCACGGTGTCGTGCGCTAGGTGGTGACCACGGCCATGGGGGGGAGGCAGCACAGTTAGGGAGTTTTAGAAAGTGGCATATGTTGATGTTGGACATTCAGCTGATGCAAAAGGCGAAATAGGTGAAGTCCCAGGAAGAGGTGGACCAAAGCAAGCCATTTTTCTGTCACCCTATGTGTCATCAGGGGAAGGTGGGACAAAATCCTTGGAAACCCATCCATGGTTCATTTTAATGAAGGTTAGATCATCCACATTTTGGGTTGACAGACGGGTCCTTTTTTCTGTCAGGATTGATCCAGCTGCACTGAAGACTCTTTCCGATAGCACACTTGCAGCTGGGCAAGCGAGCTCCTGTAAGGCATATTGGGCCAATTCAGGCCAGGTGTCCAGTTTAGCGGCCCAATAGTCAAAGGGGAATGACCTGTGTGGGAGAACATCGATATGGGAGGAAAAGTAGTTTGTAACCATAGTTGACAACTGCTGTCTCCTGTCACTTTCCATCGATGCAGTATTACCAGTTGTGTGAGCGGTATTTGAAAAATCAGTCCACAACATTGTCATGAAACCCCTGTCTCCAACGCCACTTCTGCTGTGTGCACCACGAACACCTCTGCCAAGCTGCCCCCGGCCCGTACGGCTCGTGTGAGAATCATCACCGCTGCTGTGTGCTCATGCTTAGGATGGCGTCGTCTGCGCTTACCAGCCGTGTGCATTCCTCAAAACACTGAAGGACTTTACAGAGGTCTTTCAGCTTCGACCACTGCACACCTGTCAACTCCATGTCTGCTCTCAAAGTGCCTGGCCGTGTATCCTCCCACAAATGCATTATGGCCTGCCTCTGCTCGCACAGCCGCTCCACCATGTGCAGGGTGGAGTTCCACCTTGTTGCAATGTCGATAATGAGGCGGTGGTTGGGAAGGTGGAGCAATCGCTGCAGCTTCTGCATACGAACGGAGTGTACAGGCGACCGGCGGATGTGCGCGCACAGTCTTCGCACCTTATGGAGCAGGGCTGTTAACTCCGGATAATTTTTGAGGAAGCACTGCACCACCAGGTTCAAGGTGTGAGCCAAGCAAGGTATGTGGCTGAGTTTTGAAAGGGCTATGGCTGCCACAAAATTACGGCCGTTATCACTAACTACCTTGCCTGCCTCAAGATGTACACTGCCCAGCCATGACTCAGTTTGTCGCTTCAAGTACTCGGCCAGTACCTCGGCGGTGTGTCTGTCGCCCAAACACACCATCTGCAACACAGCCTGCTGACGCTTTCCACTAGCTGCTCGATAGGGAGACACATCGTGTGCAACAGTGGCAGCTGCAGATGGAGTGCTCGTACGACTGCGCTCTGTGGACGAGCTTTCGCTTCTGGAGGAGGAGGAGGAGGGTCGAACGCCTACAGCCAACTGTTTCCTATACCGTGGGCTAGGCAGCACTGTCCCCTGTGGACCCTGCATCCACCACATTAACCCAGTGCGCAGTGATGGACACGTAACGGCCCTGGCCATGCCGACTGGACCATGCATCAGTTGTGAGGTGCACCTTTCCGCTCACTGACTGCTTGAGTGCATGGACAATGCGGTCTTTCATATGATGGTGGAGGGCTGGGATGGCTTTGCGAGAGAAGAAGTGGCGACTGGGTAGGTCATAGCGTGGTACTGCATAGGCCATGAGTTCGCGGAAAGCTGCGCTTTCCACCAACCGAAAGGGCATCATCTCAAACGAGATTAGTTTGGCAATGTGGGCGTTCAAACCCAGTGTACGCGGATGAGAGACTGAGTACTTTCTTGACCTACTCATAGTGTCTGGGAGGGTGAGCTGGACTTGAGAGCTGCATATGGTGGAAGTAGCGGTGGACAGGGCGGACTGAGAGAGGGTTGATGATGGTGATGGAGTTGTTGTTCTTTCTGATGGCCTAGAATCAGTCTTTCGTTGATATAACAGTGGGATTCCCTGACTGCTGTGGCATTGCAACGACACCTCAACATTTGCTGCTGTGCTAACCGGTGGGCTTACAGTGGGGGAAACAATGTAGCGTTGCTGACTACCTTCCTTGTGATCAGTTGCACATGTGGCACTTGAGGTTTGGTGTTGTGTCCACGCTTGCAAGTGCATGCTGGTTAAATGTCTAAGCATGCAACTGGTATTCAAATTTTTCAGATTTTTCCCTCGGCTAAAGGTCTTTGCGCACTTCTTACAGATAACCTTGGCCTGATCATGAGGATTTTGTTCAAAAAAGTGCCACACTGCACTCTTCCTACTTTGGCAGACATTTTGCGGCCTAGCACGCTGTGATCTTTTGACCCTCTGGACAAGCTGTCCAGCAACTCTTTTGATGTTTGGAACCTGTCTTTGGAGTGCTCCGGGCCTGCCAGATAACAGCTGTTGCGATGTCGATGTCTGCTGTGGATGCTCCTCATCTGAGCTATTGGAAGCAGCACCCTCTTCCCCCAATGGATGCCAATCTGGGTCAACAACTGGGTCATCCATCACCTCCTCTTCTATGTCATGTGCACCTTCCTCTGTGTCACCGTGTATGGTGGTATAGTGTGCGGGAAGGGGCACCTGAGTCTCATCAGGGTCAGAATCTGGCTCTGTACACTGCGAGGACAATGTAGTGCTCTGAGTGAATGTACCAGCAGAATCATCCATCAGCGGCTGTGCATCAGTGCACTCCATGTCAGATTCATCTTGGCCTGGGTAATTCACCATTTCACTTGATAATCCAGGCATGGTATGTGAAAACAGCTCCATGGAGTAATCAGTAGTATGGCCTGCGTCATCCTTCAATCTTGGTTGGGGTGAAGGACACAAGGAAAGGTGTGGTTCATGAACATGAGCCTCCAATGACGACTCAGTGCTTTTACTTTTTACAACTGAAGAAGAGGAGGCGATAGAGCTGGAGGCTGAGTCAGCAATGTAAGACAAAACTTTTTCCTGATGCTCTGGCTTTAAAAGCGGTTTGCCAACTCCTAGAAAACTAAGCGTTCGAGGCCTTATGTAGCCAGACGATGACGCAGGCTCAACACCTCCTGCATTCGGTCCTATTTTGCTCTTGCCACTACCATCAGATCCACCACCAACACCATCATTACCAGCTGCCAACCCCCGCCCAATTCCACGGCCGCTTCCACCAGCCTTCCTCATTTTTGGTAGAAATGTAGACAAAATCCAACAAACTATATAGTAATGTAAAACAAGGTACAAGGTGTCTATAGGACAGGGGAGATTTTGAATTTCTGCAGACACTTGTGGACACTGGACACTTTTGGATTGTGTGAGGCCCAATGAATATCTGAGCGCTATGTGACAGGCTCGATGGCACAGCTGTGACCAAAGTGACGAGAGGATAAGGGAGATTTTGAATCTCTGCACACACTTTTGGACACTGGACACTTTTGGATTGTGTGAGGCCCAATGAATATCTGAGCGCTATGTGACAGGCTCGATGGCACAGCTGTGACCAAAGTGACTAGAGGATAAGGGAGATTTTGAATCTCTGCACACACTTTTGGACACTGGACACTTTTGGATTGTGTGAGGCCCAATGAATATCTGAGCGCTATGTGACAGGCTCGATGGCACAGCTGTGACCAAAGTGACTAGAGGATAAGGGAGATTTTGAATCTCTGCACACACTTTTGGACACTGGACACTTTTGGATTGTGTGAGGCCCAATGAATATCTGAGCGCTATGTGACAGGCTCGATGGCACAGCTGTGACCAAAGTGACTAGAGGATAAGGGAGATTTTGAATTTCTGCACACACTTGTGGACACTGGACACTTTTGGATTGTGTGAGGCCCAATGAATATCTGAGCGCTATGTGACAGGCTCGATGGCACAGCTGTGACCAAAGTGACTAGAGGATAAGGGAGATTTTGAATTTCTGCAGACACTTGTGGACACTGGACACTTTTGGATTGTGTGAGGCCCAATGAATATCTGAGCGCTATGTGACAGGCTCGATGGCACAGCTGTGACCAAAGTGACTAGAGTATAAGGGAGATTTTGAATCTCTGCACACACTTTTGGACACTGGACACTTTTGGATTGTGTGAGGCCCAATCAATATCTGAGCGCTATGTGACAGGCTTGATGGCACAGCTGTGACCAAAGTGACTAGAGGATAAGGGAGATTTTGAATCTCTGCACACACTTTTGGACACTGGACACTTTTGGATTGTGTGAGGCCCAATGAATATCTGAGCGCTATGTGACAGGCTCGATGGCACAGCTGTGACCAAAGTGACTAGAGTATAAGGGAGATTTTGAATCTCTGCACACACTTTTGGACACTGGACACTTTTGGATTGTGTGAGGCCCAATCAATATCTGAGCGCTATGTGACAGGCTTGATGGCACAGCTGTGACCAAAGTGACTAGAGGATAAGGGAGATTTTGAATCTCTGCACACACTTTTGGACACTGGACACTTTTGGATTGTGTGAGGCCCAATGAATATCTGAGCGCTATGTGACAGGCTCGATGGCACAGCTGTGACCAAAGTGACTAGAGGATAAGGGAGATTTTGAATCTCTGCACACACTTTTGGACACTGGACACTTTTGGATTGTGTGAGGCCCAATGAATATCTGAATATCTGAGCGCTATGTGACAGGCTCGATGGCACAGCTGTGACCAAAGTGACTAGAGGATAAGGGAGATTTTGAATCTCTGCACACACTTTTGGACACTGGACACTTTTGGATTGTGTGAGGCCCAATGAATATCTGAGCGCTATGTGACAGGCTCGATGGCACAGCTGTGACCAAAGTGACTAGAGGATAAGGGAGATTTTGAATCTCTGCACACACTTTTGGACCCTGGACACTTTTGGATTGTGTGGGGCCCAATGAATATCTGAGCGCTATGTGACAGGCTCGATGGCACAGCTGTGACCAAAGTGACTAGAGGATAAGGGAGATTTTGAATCTCTGCACACACTTTTGGACCCTGGACACTTTTGGATTGTGTGGGGCCCAATGAATATCTGAGCGCTATGTGACAGGCTCGATGGCACAGCTGTGACCAAAGTGACTAGAGGATAAGGGAGATTTTGAATTTCTGCAGACACTTGTGGACACTGGACACTTTTGGATTGTGTGAAGTCCAATGAATATCTGAGCGCTATGTGACAGGCTCGATGGCACAGCTGTGACCAAAGTGACTAGAGGATAAGGGAGATTGGATTGCTTTTAAAAAAGCAGTTTGCAGAGCAGTGGGTAAACAGCAATGCCAGCCTGTCAGGAAGCCTTAAAAGGCAGCCCAACAACCAACACCACTGATACACCACAATATAGCCTCCCCTTGCACTGCAGACACAGTGGCTGGTGTGTTGTGCAGGCCAAATTGCTAGCAGCAGAAGCAGTTTTTTTTTCTTCTCAGCAGGACAAAAAAAAAAAATTGGGATTGCTTTTAAAAAAGCAGTTTGCGGAGCAGTGGGTAAACAGCAATGCAGGAATGTCAGGAAGCCTTAGAAGGCAGCCCAACAACCAACACCACTGATACACCACTATATAGCCTCCCCTTGCACTGCACACACAGTGACTGGTGTGTTGTGCAGGCCAAATCGCTAGCAGCAGAAGCAGTTTTTTTGTCTTCTTCCCTGCCTAACGCTCTCCCTACAGAATCAGCAGCAACCTCTCCCTATACTGAGATCGGCAGAAGTAAGATGGCGGTCGGCGTGCACGCCCTTTTATACCCCCTGTGATGCCCACCAAAGCAAGCCAATCACTTGCATGCCCTTCTGAAAGATGGTGGTGACCCCTGCCTATGTCATCACGTTGCCCACAGTGTCCGTGGATCCTGATTGGCTGAAAAAGAGCACAAAACAAACTTTTGAAATGCGACTTTGGCGCGTAAGTCGCCAACCTCGTGGCCGACCTCATCCTAGGGTCGGGTTTCGTTTCATGAAACCCGACTTTGCCAAAAGTCGGCGACTTTTGAAATTTTTCGACCCGTTTCGCTCAACTCTACTATCCATACATGTTATCCGGGGATACGGTACCCTTTCTAACCTTTGTGCAATCACGTGCAATCCATACTGGGCCTAACACCGTCTGAGCCTGCCTCCTGAGACATATATTTTGAATGTGTACGCTATCCATACATGTTATCCGGGGATACGGTACCCTTTCTAACCTTTGTGCAATCACGTGCAATCCATACTGGGCCTAACACCGTCTGAGCCTGCCTCCTGAGACATATATTTTGAATGTGTACGCTATCCATACATGTTATCCGGGGATACGGTACCCTTTCTAACCTTTGTGCAATCACGTGCAATCCATACTGGGCCTAACACCGTCTGAGCCTGCCTCCTGAGACATATATTTTGAATGTGTACGCTATCCATACATGTTATCCGGGGAAACGGTACCCTTTCTAACCTTTGTGCAATCACGTGCAATCCATACTGGGCCTAACACCGTCTGAGCCTGCCTCCTGATGTATAGACATATATTTTGAATGTGTACGCTATCCATACATGTTATCTGGGGATACGGTACCCTTTCTCACCTTTGTGCAATCACGTGTAATCCATACTGGGCGTGAGAACGGCTGGCGAGCTGTTAAGCAAGCTACAGCACCTGTGGTTTGCACACGTAAGTTTTTCATTTTTTCAGGAATGACGGTTAGGCCTAATTCCGGAACTGCGGTTGACCTGCACTTACTGGGAAATCATTGTTCGCGGGTAATAATTGTAACCAGTGATCCCCATCACTAACGTTGTTCAGAGGGTTATCTGCACCTGTAAGCGACAAACGCTGGCCTTTTCAGTGTAGCGCACATGCAGCCACGGACATGTAAGGGCATGACACACCAGTTATTGGCCAATCTCATGTGCCAGAGCCTCACGTGTCCCTCTAGTAAGCCGGACTCGGACCGCGGGGCATGACGGAGTCTCGTTCGTTAACGGAATTAAGCTTGCAATGTGTGCATCTGTTCTGTAGCTGGCATGGTTGAGGTTTCCCAGGTGGAGTCGAATTTAACCATAGGCTCCACTCCTGGTGGTGCCCTTCTGGACATTCCTTTAAGGTTCAGCTTTGCAACCATACTGCCCACGTAAAACAAACACTTTGCCTTCATGAACGCTGTTTGGAGGGTCATGACTCGTGGGAATAACGCCGCCCAATCAGTTAACCTGCTAGAGAGATCGTTCGTTGCTCCCAAGCATGACATCACACTCCCTAGGAAGAAGGTAATGCCACTGTGGCGACCGTACTCCTGGGGGCGACACAAGTGCACTGATGCCCAGCCACTGCTCGATGAATCTGCTGGTACATTGACCCAGACCACTACATTCCCCTCGCACGCTACACGACCTGAATCTGACCCTGATGAAACTCAGGTTACCCTTCCCATATACAGTTCCATCTTACACGGTGACAAAGAGGAAGCTGCAGATGAAAGTGCAGGTTCGGCCCACCCGCCATCAGACACACCACCGTACTATCAGGGGCCCTGTGCCAGTGCCGTCGCCAACGAGTGGGCCCCCCCTGCTTGCCCAGGATCACAGCACTTGCAAAGTTGAAATACTGTGCAGTGAGATGGAAGATGGGGACGACGAGGAATCCAGACAAGTACAGGGATTCCCTAGCGAGGAGACTTATTTGATTGTTTTCAATGTTGGGACAGCAATTTTTGGGGAGCACTATACTCTGGAGAATGATAGATGGGGCCCACCATACACTGGAACATTCCAAAGGTGGACATCAGACACTGGAGCAGCATTTACAGGGCTCATTATACACTAGAGCATTAGAAATGGGGCCCATTATGTTTCGAGCATTATTTGGGCCCATAAGACAGTGGAGCTTCATCCATGGGGACCAACATATACTGTAGCATTATGTGGAGCTCATCATATACTGTTTCAAACATTATATGGGACCAATGATTCTGTATGGAGAAATAGATGGGCCTCGTCATGAGATGTAAAAAGTGAGGTATTTTTCATTGTACTATACCGCTATTTCTCTGCCGTATCGGAGCATGATGAGTTGTGGTATGTGTTAAAGGGGCGCTCTTTCGCCCAGGGCACATGAAAACCTGCAGCCAGCCCTCCCCCCCACAACTTTAGCCAAATAACCCCCATTTTTCAGTGCGTAACTTGTATTATGAAGTTAATTAAGGTTGACAAGCTTAAGTAAGAAGAATTGATGCTTTTGGCATTCAAATGGGCACTGTAGGTGTGTTTCCTGTCCTCCTCTCACTGCCGACTTTTATTCCCCACTGACTTACATTGGGTTTCGTGTTTCGGGACGACCCCGACTTTTCCCTATAATCGGACGATCTTGCTCAACCCGACTTTTGGAAAAGTCGGGTTTCACGAAACGAAACGCGACCCTAAAAAACCAAAAGTCGCTCAACTCTAGTTATTAGGTATAGGGGGCAATCACGTTTTCACACAGGTTTGAATTAATTTTTTCCTTAATAATAAAGATCTTCAATTAAAAACTACATTTTGTGAGTACTTGTGTTATCTTTGTTGATTTATTTTTTTTGATGATCTGAAACATTAAAGTGTGACAAACATGCAAAAGAATAGAATATCAGGAAGGGGGCAATCACTTTTTCACACAACTGTGTCCAGTTCTGGCCACCACGTTGTAAAAATGACATTGAAAAACTGGAGCTAGTTCAGAGGAGACCTATCAGGATGTTGAGCGGACTGAAAAGTTTGTCCTATGAGGAACGATTAAAGGATCTGGGAATGTTTAGCTTGCAAAAAAGAAGGCTAAAAGGAGACTTAATAGCTGTCTACAAATATCTGCATTTTCACATTTTCGCATGCAAACACGAGAAGCAGTGGAATGAAACTGAAAGAGAAAAGATACAGATTAGATATTAGAAAAAGCTTCTTGACTGTGAGGGTGATCAATGAAATTGGTTGCCACAAGAGGTGGTGAGTTCTCCTTCAATGGAAGTCTTCAAACAGAGGCTGGACAGACATCTGACTGAAATGGTTTAGTGAATCCTGCACTGCTTACAACAAGGGGTTGGACACGATGACCCTAGAGGTCCCTTCCAACTCTAACATTCTATGATTCTATGATGTTTTGTGATTTTCAATTATTGATTCTCCTATAACATTTTCCCATGTTTTTCCTGTAGACATGCAGTGGCTGTGGAGCCAGGACGCCTCTCGTGATCTGCTCCTCGCCGTTCACCCTACTAATCTCATAGTATTGTGGAACGCAGATTCTGGCACCAAACTATGGAAGAAAAGCTACGCGAGAACATCCTGAGCTTTTCCTTCAAACCCTTCCAGCCTTCACAACTTGCCTGTGAGAATCATTTATTATTTATTTCCCATTGTTTCAGCGCTCTGCACACTGTATTTAAGATGTGACAATCCCCCTGTACCCAGTTGGGATGGCAGATTTAATTTCCCCAGCCGATTACACTGCTACCAATTTCAATTATTATATTATTGTGTTTTGGATGCGAGGAAGAAATCTATGAAATCTTCATAGACCCAGGAAGAACAGAATTTCTTGGCTCCATGCAGCTATTTCTGTAGTTACTACTACCAGCCAGAATGTTCTTGAAAGCAAATTGTGAAGGTCTTTAAAGTGTTCTTGTAAGCGCTTCTGACAATTATAAAGGGGCTGCTCCATGGGATAAGTATAAAGGTATAGATAAGAGAGGGTTCAAATGTTGGGACCCCCACCAATCACCAAAACACATTTAAAAACAGTTAAAAAAAAGCCAAAAAGGCTAAATGTAAGTAACAACTGGAGGACCATATAAGGACCCACCAGACTCCTCCACTATGTGCACCTGGGTGTGCTAGGATATTGCACACCGAAAAATGTCCTGGAAAATGGCTATTTAAAGATAATATTAGTCCATATAACACAGTTTATATATTATAGACATGGACAGTAAGGGATGGAGCATAATCCTTAACCATTGGGCCCCCAAACAAGATTAGTTCCTGATAGAAAGTAGGAAAAGCAAAGTCAAATATAGTGGTATCGCAAAAATGAGGGATACAACAATCACAATGGAAGGACACAGAGATCCAGGTGAGTAAGGCTGTATAAGGGTACGTTTCCATGTACCGTAATGTCTGCACTTTGGACGGAGCGGAAACCTCGCCCCAAACCCTGCCCCCTTCTGCACGAGCGGTGATTCTGGTTGTGCTCATTGAACACATCCGGAATCGCCGCAGCGTATCCATAGAGTAGGCTGTTTACATTGCTGAGACTGAGCATCTCCACAAGCTAAACAAACATGCTGCGATTTAAAAAGACATGCCGCCTGTCCGGATTAGCAGGTGTGTCACTCGCGTATTAGGACGCATAGTGGAGACAGGATTTCATAATATCCCCTCCACTATGCTGTAACATCTGGCCGCTGTGGAACAACTGGAGGACCATATAAGGACCCACCAGAAAGACTTTCCCTTGAGGAAGCCATGCTGTCTCGCAATACGCGTTGGGTGCCAATACCTCCACACACCATGATGTGACCGGATGATCCCTATCCAAATATCTCTACCAACAAGTCTAAGGGCATGTATCCACGTAGCGGAATCATTCAGTATTTGCTGCGGATTGAATGCTGCGTACAGCGTTACATATATTTAGCCTTTGGGCTTTTTAACTGTTTTTAAATGTGTTTTTTGTCTGGCTTGCAATTTTGAATTTCAATAAATCTTATTCAGTTTTGTTTATTAATGGCGATCCTTGCCTTTGTCTACACACTCCCTGTTCTCTTCCCCATTTGTGCCTTTCAACTGTGTGGCTAGTGATCCCATATATATATATATATATACCGTATATATATATATATATATATATATATATAATATCTGTAGTGCCCTAAGCTTGTCTCTATTTTATATATGGAAAGGTGATAAGTTATAAACTTGACAGCCCCTATAAGTAAAAACTTGCTTTTCCCCCATAAAATAACAATTGTGGGTGACTTTTTCTCAAAAATCTGCTGTGTTCCATTTCTGTGTTAATCCCTTGAAGATATGTCAAAAACATTGACCGTGTTGAGTGTTACCATTCCCTGTGTCAAAGGAAATTGTCATGTCCCACTGATGCTCTGAATCTTTGCACACACCATTTCAACAAAGGAAGTGGTGCTGACTAGTTATCAAGTTATTTATGTATTTCTAGGAAGGCTAAAAGATGAATGGCACTATGCAAAAAATCGCCCAGGATTGTAAGAAAGAAGAGTTGGTCTGTCTTTGTCACACTATGGAGAATACTAGCAGGTAGAAATGATGACAGGGTCCCAGATCTTCTTCATGTTATGTATAATATCACTATCACTAGAGTAAGAGGGTAAATTTGTGCGTTTTAGATATTTTTCCGTTTTTCTCTTGCAGTATTCACCAGTGAGGGCATCGTATTTGTCTCCAGCAAGTAGTGGGCGGAAAGTTTATCTCTCAAGCGCTCATTGCAGCCCGGCACATGCGAAACCAGTGTCCACCAGGGAGCTAAGAAAGCGCTGAACAAGGTGAAGATTCTCATTGCTAGAGTTGAGCGATACCAGCCGATACTTGAAAATATCGGATCGGAATGGATCGGCCGATCTTAAAAAAAAGTATCGGTATCGCCGATTCCGATACCGGGAACCAATGCAAGTCAATGGGGCCAAAATATCGGAATTAAAAAAAACCCTTTCTTTCCTTGTAGGTTAATTCTACATGAAGAAAAACAACTAAGAATAATGTAGAATGTATTGTGGGAGGTGGAGGAGACATTAAAGCCATAGAGGTTTAGCCCAATCAAATGGAATAGCAGGAATTAAACTTTTTTTTTAAAGATGTTAGGAGTTACAAAGATATTGACTATGTTAGCCTCATTTATATTTTGCCAGACATGTATGTCTTCTTCTTCTTTCTTCTTTCTTCTTCTTTCTTATTCTTCTTCCTTTTTTTACCTTCTTCTTCTTCTTCTTATTCCTTTTTTTACATTCTTCTTCTTCTTCTTCCTTTTTTTACATTCTTCTACTTCCTTTTTTTACATTCTTCTTCGTCTTCCTTTTTTTACATTCTTCTTCTTATTCCTTTTTTTACATTCTTCTTCTTCTTCCTTTTTTAAATTCTTCTACTTCCTTTTTTTACATTCTTCTTCTTCTTCTTCTTCTTCTTCTTCTTCTTCTTCTTCTTCTTCTTCTTCCTTTTCTTACATTCTTCATATTCTTCTTATTCAACAATTATTATTCTACATATTCAGCTTCTTCATCTTCTTCCTATTCTTCTTCATCATATTCTTGTTTGTGTCAGGCATTCCTGTAGTTGTTATCTAGAAAAGTTAGAAGTTTACACCTTCCGTTCTGCCTGTCACAAAAGATTTACAACAGGATTTGTCCGCGTTCAGTTTGGCCTGCAGCAGCAGGCCTTTTCCAGGGGCACCACGAGGAGGAACGGACTCACCCCCATACACTGCTTAGTCTTCTTCTGCTTATAAATAAGATAATATCATTTGCTCAGAGTATTAGTCTTATGCTTAATGTTCTTCTGCTTTGTTTTTTTTATGCTTCTTTGTCTTCTCTCTCTTGTTGTTCTGCATCTTGGTGGTTGTCTTCCTGTTCTTTGTCCTCTTGAACCAGCTGACGGTACTGGCACCCGGAGGGGCAGCAGAAGGAACAAGAGCCAATGGCACTACCGAGGACCAGCTGACGGTGCTGGAACCCGGTTACTAAGCAGGAGGTACCTGTGCTACAAAGCACTACCAAGGACCAGCAGACGTTGCCGGAACTCGGATACCGAGATGGAGGCACCTAGGCCAAAGGCTCTGACGAGAACCAGCTGACGGTGCTGGAACCCGGAGGGGTAGCATAAGCTGCAAGAGCAAATGGAAATAGCGAGGACCAGCTGACAGTGCTGGCACCCGGAGGGGCAGCAGAAGGAATAAGAGCCAATGGCACAACCGAGGACCAGCTGACGGTGCTGGAACCCGGTTACTAAGCAGGAGGTACCTGTGCTACAAAGCACTACCAAGGACCAGCAGACGTTGCCGGAACTCGGATACCGAGATGGAGGCACCTAGGCCAAAGGCTCTGACGAGAACCAGCTGACGGTGCTGGAACCCGGAGGGGTAGCATAAGCTGCAAGAGCAAATGGAAATAGCGAGGACCAGCTGACAGTGCTGGCACCCGGAGGGGCAGCAGAAGGAATAAGAGCCAATGGCACAACCGAGGACCAGCTGACGGTGCTGGAACCCGGTTACTAAGCAGGAGGTACCTGTGCTACAAAGCACTACCAAGGACCAGCAGACGTTGCCGGAACTCGGATACCGAGATGGAGGCACCTAGGCCAAAGGCTCTGACGAGAACCAGCTGACGGTGCTGGAACCCGGAGGGGTATCAGAAGTTACCCCTGAAAAGCAAAGTTGGCATGCCGCAAGCTGGCCGCAGTTACCGAATCACACAGTCCTACAGGGGGTGCTTGTCCTACTGGCACTATGGAACAAGCCTTTCTTACCAGAACCCGCAGTCCACATAGGAAGCACCTAAACTGCTGGCACCCTAGCCTCGGCTAACCCAACCGCAACACGACATGGCAACTTGGGGTGGCAAACTGACATTGACACTTCCCGGAAACAGCAGGCAGGGCTGGAACCAAGCTGGGCAGGAGGGAGTACCCGTGCCAAAGTCAGTTATGAGCAGCAACTGGCGATGTTGGAGCCCAGGACAAGCACTTAGCAGGCTGAGGCCTGATGTGCTGTCAATTGGGAGGCAGCAGGACAGATTGCCATCAAAACAGCAGGGGAACAGCTGACGTTACTGAACCCCACAAACACAGGAGCTAGTGTTTTACTCTGTGAAGACGGCACTTCCGAGCAACAACTGGCTGTGTTGAAGCCCAGGGACAAGCACGGAGCAGGCTGAGGCTGCATTGAAGAAATTTTAAGATCGGTTGTAGACTACTAATTTGAACCAAGCTCCACTTAGGCCTGTGGCTTCACTGATTTTCGTATTTCCCCTGTCCTCCAACCCCGCCAGTTACAGCTCCGAAGTGGCGTCTGCACAATCCACACTTGTTCCTGTGTTACAGGTGTTCAGTCCGGTCAGTTAATCCCCTGATGTGTGTCCGGCAATGTCGCCTGCTCTGTCCACATTCCCATATGGGAATGTGGACAGAGCAGGCGACATTGCCGGACACACATCAGGGGATTAACTGACCGGACTGAACACCTGTAACACAGGAACAAGTGTGGATTGTGCAGACGCCACTTCGGAGCTGTAACTGGCAGGGTTGGAGGACAGGGGAAATACGAGAGACAGTGGAGCCACAGGCCTAATTGGAGCACGGTTAAAAATCAGTAGTGGTACGACTGTGTAGGCAGCAGGAGACTTTGCCATCCACACAGCAGGGGATCAGCTGACATTACTGAACCCCACTGAGACACGGGAGCAAGTATCTCTTTCCGTGTGGACGGCACTTCCGAACTACAACTGGCTGTGTTGAAGCCCAGGAAATAGGAGGGTGTAGGCAGAGGCCTACTGTATTTTGAATGAGGTGACAGCAGGAGAGACTGCCATCCACACAGCAGGGGATCAGCTGACATTACTGAACCCCACTGAGACACGGGAGCAAGTATCTCTTTCCGTGTGGACGGCACTTCCGAACTACAACTGGCTGTGTTGAAGCCCAGGAAATAGGAGGGTGTAGGCAGAGGCCTACTGTATTTTGAATGAGGTGACAGCAGAAGAGACTGCCATCCACACAGCAGGGGATCAGCTGACATTACTGAACCCCACTGAGACACGGGAGCAAGTATCTCTTTCCGTGTGGACGGCACTTCCGAACTACAACTGGCTGTGTTGAAGCCCAGGAAATAGGAGGGTGTAGGCAGAGGCCTACTGTATTTTGAATGAGGTTACAGCAGGAGAGACTGCCATCCACACAGCAGGGGATCAGCTGACGTTACTGAACCCCACTGAGACACGGGAGCAAGTATCTCTTTCCGTGTGGACAGCACTTCCGAACTACAACTGGCTGTGTTGAAGCCCAGGAAATAGGACGGTGTAGGCAGAGGCCTACTGTATTTTGAATGAGGTGACAGCAGGAGAGACTGCCATCCACACAGCAGGGGATCAGCTGACATTACTGAACCCCACTGAGACACGGGAGCAAGTATCTCTTTCCGTGTGGACGGCACTTCCGAACTACAACTGGCTGTGTTGAAGCCCAGGAAATAGGAGGGTGTAGGCAGAGGCCTACTGTATTTTGAATGAGTTTACAGCAGGAGAGACTGCCATCCACACAGCAGGGGATCAGCTGACGTTACTGAACCCCACTGAGACACGGGAGCAAGTATCTCTTTCCGTGTGGACGGCACTTCCGAACTACAACTGGCTGTGTTGAAGCCCAGGAAATAGGAGGGTGTAGGCAGAGGCCTACTGTATTTTGAATGAGGTGACAGCAGAAGAGACTGCCATCCACACAGCAGGGGATCAGCTGACATTACTGAACCCCACTGAGACACGGGAGCAAGTATCTCTTTCCGTGTGGACGGCACTTCCGAACTACAACTGGCTGTGTTGAAGCCCAGGAAATAGGAGGGTGTAGGCAGAGGCCTACTGTATTTTGAATGAGGTGACAGCAGAAAAGACTGCCATCCACACAGCAGGGGATCAGCTGACATTACTGAACCCCACTGAGACACGGGAGCAAGTATCTCTTTCCGTGTGGACGGCACTTCCGAACTACAACTGGCTGTGTTGAAGCCCAGGAAATAGGAGGGTGTAGGCAGAGGCCTACTGTATTTTGAATGAGGTTACAGCAGGAGAGACTGCCATCCACACAGCAGGGGATCAGCTGACGTTACTGAACCCCACTGAGACACGGGAGCAAGTATCTCTTTCCGTGTGGACGGCACTTCCGAACTACAACTGGCTGTGTTGAAGCCCAGGAAATAGGACGGTGTAGGCAGAGGCCTACTGTATTTTGAATAAGGTGACAGCAGGAGAGACTGCCATCCACACAGCAGGGGATCAGCTGACATTACTGAACCCCACTGAGACACGGGAGCAAGTATCTCTTTCCGTGTGGACGGCACTTCCGAACTACAACTGGCTGTGTTGAAGCCCAGGAAATAGGAGGGTGTAGGCAGAGGCCTACTGTATTTTGAATGAGTTTACAGCAGGAGAGACTGCCATCCACACAGCAGGGGATCAGCTGACGTTACTGAACCCCACTGAGACACGGGAGCAAGTATCTCTTTCCGTGTGGACGGCACTTCCGAACTACAACTGGCTGTGTTGAAGCCCAGGAAATAGGAGGGTGTAGGCAGAGGCCTACTGTATTTTGAATGAGGTGACAGCAGGAGAGACTGCCATCCACACAGCAGGGGATCAGCTGACATTACTGAACCCCACTGAGACACGGGAGCAAGTATCTCTTTCCGTGTGGACGGCACTTCCGAACTACAACTGGCTGTGTTGAAGCCCAGGAAATAGGAGGGTGTAGGCAGAGGCCTACTGTATTTTGAATGAGGTGACAGCACAAGAGACTGCCATCCACACAGCAGGGGATCAGCTGACATTACTGAACCCCACTGAGACACGGGAGCAAGTATCTCTTTCCGTGTGGACGGCACTTCCGAACTACAACTGGCTGTGTTGAAGCCCAGGAAATAGGAGGGTGTAGGCAGAGGCCTACTGTATTTTGAATGAGTTTACAGCAGGAGAGACTGCCATCCACACAGCAGGGGATCAGCTGACGTTACTGAACCCCACTGAGACACGGGAGCAAGTATCTCTTTCCGTGTGGACGGCACTTCCGAACTACAACTGGCTGTGTTGAAGCCCAGGAAATAGGAGGGTGTAGGCAGAGGCCTACTGTATTTTGAATGAGGTGACAGCAGGAGAGACTGCCATCCACACAGCAGGGGATCAGCTGACATTACTGAACCCCACTGAGACACGGGAGCAAGTATCTCTTTCCGTGTGGACGGCACTTCCGAACTACAACTGGCTGTGTTGAAGCCCAGGAAATAGGAGGGTGTAGGCAGAGGCCTACTGTATTTCGAATGAGGTTACAGCAGGAGAGACTGCCATCCACACAGCAGGGGATCAGCTGACGTTACTGAACCCCACTGAGACACGGGAGCAAGTATCTCTTTCCGTGTGGACGGCACTTCCGAACTACAACTGGCTGTGTTGAAGCCCAGGAAATAGGAGGGTGTAGGCAGAGGCCTACTGTATTTTGAATGAGGTGACAGCAGAAGAGACTGCCATCCACACAGCAGGGGATCAGCTGACATTACTGAACCCCACTGAGACACGGGAGCAAGTATCTCTTTCCGTGTGGACGGCACTTCCGAACTACAACTGGCTGTGTTGAAGCCCAGGAAATAGGAGGGTGTAGGCAGAGGCCTACTGTATTTTGAATGAGGTTACAGCAGGAGAGACTGCCATCCACACAGCAGGGGATCAGCTGACGTTACTGAACCCCACTGAGACACGGGAGCAAGTATCTCTTTCCGTGTGGACGGCACTTCCGAACTACAACTGGCTGTGTTGAAGCCCAGGAAATAGGACGGTGTAGGCAGAGGCCTACTGTATTTTGAATGAGGTGACAGCAGGAGAGACTGCCATCCACACAGCAGGGGATCAGCTGACATTACTGAACCCCACTGAGACACGGGAGCAAGTATCTCTTTCCGTGTGGACGGCACTTCCGAACTACAACTGGCTGTGTTGAAGCCCAGGAAATAGGAGGGTGTAGGCAGAGGCCTACTGTATTTTGAATGAGTTTACAGCAGGAGAGACTGCCATCCACACAGCAGGGGATCAGCTGACGTTACTGAACCCCACTGAGACACGGGAGCAAGTATCTCTTTCCGTGTGGACGGCACTTCCGAACTACAACTGGCTGTGTTGAAGCCCAGGAAATAGGAGGGTGTAGGCAGAGGCCTACTGTATTTTGAATGAGTTTACAGCAGGAGAGACTGCCATCCACACAGCAGGGGATCAGCTGACGTTACTGAACCCCACTGAGACACGGGAGCAAGTATCTCTTTCCGTGTGGACGGCACTTCCGAACTACAACTGGCTGTGTTGAAGCCCAGGAAATAGGACGGTGTAGGCAGAGGCCTACTGTATTTTGAATGAGGTGACAGCAGAAGAGACTGCCATCCACACAGCAGGGGATCAGCTGACATTACTGAACCCCACTGAGACACGGGAGCAAGTATCTCTTTCCGTGTGGACGGCACTTCCGAACTACAACTGGCTGTGTTGAAGCCCAGGAAATAGGAGGGTGTAGGCAGAGGCCTACTGTCTTTGTAATGCGGAGACAGCAGGAGAGACTGCCATCTCCACAGCAGGGGATCAGCTGGCAATGATGAACCCCACTAACACTTGAACGAATGTGTTTGGCTCTGTGGAGACGACACTTCTGAACACCAACTGACGCTGTTGGAGCCCAGGATTAGGCGAGGAGCAGGCTGTGGCCTACTGGATTTTGGCAGGTGAAGGCAGCAGGAGACTTGCCATCTCCACAGCAGGGGAACAGCTGGCAGTGCTGAACCCCACTAACACTCTAACGAAGGTGTTTGGCTCTGTGGAGACGACACTTCTGAACACCAACTGACGCTGTTGGAGCCCAGGATTAGGCGAGGAGCAGGCTGTGGCCTACTGGATTTTGGCAGGTGAAGGCAGCAGGAGACTTGCCATCTCCACAGCAGGGGAACAGCTGGCAGTGCTGAACCCCACTAACACTCTAACGAAGGTGTTTGGCTCTGTGGAGACGACACTTCTGAACACCAACTGACGCTGTTGGAGCCCAGGATTAGGCGAGGAGCAGGCTGTGGCCTACTGGATTTTGGCAGGTGAAGGCAGCAGGAGACTTGCCATCTCCACAGCAGGGGAACAGCTGGCAGTGCTGAACCCCACTAACACTCTAACGAAGGTGTTTGGCTCTGTGGAGACGACACTTCTGAACACCAACTGACGCTGTTGGAGCCCAGGATTAGGCGAGGAGCAGGCTGTGGCCTACTGGATTTTGGCAGGTGAAGGCAGCAGGAGACTTGCCATCTCCACAGCAGGGGAACAGCTGGCAGTGCTGAACCCCACTAACACTCTAACGAATGTGTTTGGCTCTGTGGAGATGACACTTCTGAACACCAACTGACGCTGTTGGAGCCCAGGATTAGGCGAGGAGCAGGCTGTGGCCTACTGGATTTTGGCAGGTGAAGGCAGCAGGAGACTTGCTATCTCCACAGCAGGGGAACAGCTGGCAGTGCTGAACCCCACTAACACTCTAACGAATGTGTTTGGCTCTGTGGAGACGACACTTCTGAACACCAACTGACGCTGTTGGAGCCCAGGATTACGCATGCCGCATGCAGAGGCCAATGGGCAGCGGTTTTTATGGAGGTTGTGGACTACTACTGATTCTAACCATGCTCCACTTAGGCCTCTGGCTCCACTGTCTCTACTATTTACCCTGGCCTCCAACCCCGCCAGCTACATCTCTGAAGTGGCGTCAGCACAATCTACACTTGTTCCTGTGTTACTGGTGCTCAGTCCCGTCAGTTGATCCCCTGATGTTTGTCCGGCAAGTTCGCCAGCTCTGTCCTCATTCCCACTACTGGTTATGGGAATGTGGACAGAGCAGGAGACCTTGCCGGACACACATCAGGGGATAAACTGATGGGACTGAGCCACAGGAACACAAGAACAAGTGTAGATTGTGCTGACGCCACTTCAGAGATGTAGATGGCGGGGTTGGAGGTCAGGGGAAATAGTAGAGACAGTGGAGCCAGAGACCTAAGTTGGGCACGGTTAAAAATCAGTAGTGGTTTGAATGTTGATGGAGCTGGTGACTTTGCCGTCCACACAGCAGGGGATCAGCTGGCATTACTGAACCCCACTAACACAGGAGCTAGTGTGTTTCTCTGTGCAGACGACACATCTGAGCGACAACTGGCTGTGTTGAAGCAAAGGGATTATAGTTCAGGTGGTAGAAAAATGAACACACCAGCAGACCTAGATACAGTTGCCAACCACTAATTTAGTCTGTAAGAGGAATGGCAAAGTCTTTGGAGATCCAGGCCTTGTTCATTTTCAGAAAAGTCAGCCGGTCAACATTATCGGAAGATAGTCGCGTGCGACGGTCTGTTAGTACACCACCTGCGGCACTAAAGACACGTTCCGATAATACACTGGCAGCAGGGCAAGCCAGCACCTCCAATGCATACTGGCTAAGCTCTGGCCATGTATCCAGCTTAGAGACCCAAAACTTGAAGGGGGAAGAGCCATCTGGGAGTACAGCGACAGGGCAAGACATGTAGTCTGACACCATCTGACGGAAGCGTTGCCTCCTGCTGACTCGAGGCGTCGCTGATGGTGTAGAAAATTGTGGTGGACACACAAAACTTTGCCACATTTGGGCCATAGTGGTCTTGCCTTGTGCTGCGGCGCTGCCTCTGCTCCCTCTTTGTGCAGAGTTTCCTCCACTGCCTCGACGCACAGAGCTGCTTTGTAAAGCACTAGCAACAATGCTGTCGGGTGGAATGGAAAACATTATGGACTGCACCAGTGACTCTTCGTACTCCCGCATTTTACGCTCCCGGTTCAACGTTGGTATGAGCCTTTGTACGCTGTCCCGGTAGCGAGGATCTAGGAGGGTGTACACCCAATAATCAGCCGAGACGAGAATGTGGGCGATGCGGCGGTCGTTTCTCAGGCACTGCAGCATGAAATCAACCATGTGCTGCAGACTCCCAACTGCCAAAGAACCGCTGTCCCCTGTTTGAGGCGTGACCTCGGCCTGCTCTGCATCACCCCACCCTCGCTGTACATACTGAGTAGAGGTTTGTGTACCTCCCTCCTCTGGAGAGATGTCTTCCTCCTCCATCGACTCCTCCTCATCCTCCTCACAAAGTGTCCCCTGCCTAGGCCTTTGTGAGGAAACACGTAGCGCAGACTGTCCAGAAGCAGATGGCATTTGGGACTCCTCATCCTCCACCTCTTCTGAAACCTCATCCCTTAGTGCTTGCAGTGTTTGTTGAAGCAGGCAGATAAGGGGGACAGTCATGCTGACTAGTGCATCATCTGCACTCGCCATCTGCGTGGATTCATCGAAGGCACGCAAAACGAGGCAGATGTCCTTCATAGAGGCCCACTCAATGGTGCTGAAGTGTGAACGGCGCACAGTGCGACTTGTTTGCGCCTGATGCAGCTGGTACTCCATGACTGCTGCCTGCTGCTCACACAACCGCTCCAACATATGTAACGTTGAATTCCACCGGGTGGGTAGGTCACATATGATGCGATGTTCCGGAAGGCCAAATCGTCGCTGCAGAGCAGCGAGGCGCGATCTTGCCGTGCTGGAACGTCGCAAGTGAGCGCACTCTATGCGGACCTTGCGCAACAGTGCAGCAAGATCCGGATAGTCCCTCAGAAAGCTCTGCACGACCAAGTTAAGAACATGTGCCAGACATGGGATGTGTGTGAGGTTGCCTAGGCCAAGAGCTGCCACCAGATTTCGGCCATTGTCACACACTACCAAGCCCGGCTGGAGATTCGCTGGCCCAAACCACACATCGCTCTCCAGCTTGATAGCATTCCAGAGCTCCTGCGCTGTGTGGCTTCGATTCCCCAAAGAAATTAATTTGAGTACAGCCTGTTGACGTTTGGCCACGGCTGTGCTCATATCGGTCGTAACAGGCTCCTGCTCTGCTGTTTCTGAGGAACTTGAGTAGGAGGAGGAGTCTATGTGTACAGACTGGAGTCCTGCAATCCGTGGCGTTGGAAGAACACGTACAGCGCCACTCTCCAGATCCGTACCCGGCTCCACAACATTGACCCAGTGGGCAGTGAGGGAAAGGTATCGTCCCTGTCCATGGTTACTGGTCCACGCATCGGTGGTCAGGTGGACCTTGCTACTAACGGCGTTTAGTAGCGCATGTTTTATTTTGCCCTCAACATGTTTCTGCAGGGCAGGGACGGCTCGCCTGCTGAAATAAAAGCGGCTGGGCACGTTGTATTGGGGGACTGCCAATGCCATTAAGTCCCGGAAGGTGTCAGTGTCCACCAGCCTGAATGACAGCATTTCAACTGCCAGAAGTTTGGCAATGCCAGCATTCAGAGACTGTGCTCGGGGATGGTTTGCCGAGTAAGGGCGCCTTTTATCCCATGCCTGTGCTACCGATGGCTGTGATGGATGGGAACGTGCTGCTATGGGTGTAATCTGACAGGGTCTCCGGACAACAGTGGCAGAGGTTCTTCCTTGGCGATCCTGTGAGGAAGCCGAACCAGCAGTGTGTGAGCTGGAGGAAGAGGGCCCAACACGAACTGAAGAGGTGGTAGGTGGTGCTGTACGTTGGCCTACGTCTTCAGGGTGTCTCTGCAACTCCAACTCGTGCTTGGTGCGCACATGTTTCCACATATTTGTGGTATTGAGGTTGCTGACATTTCTCCCTCTTTTGACTCTCTGATGACACAGCTTGCATTTGACAAAGCAAATGTCATCTGCAACTGTGTCAAAAAAGGACCACGCACTGCAACTCTTGTGAGCGCCCGGTTTGCCTTTGGAAGGAGGAATGCTCCTAACGGGTGCCGAAGTGGAGGGTACAGGCAACCAAGTCTTCCCCCTCCCTCTGCCTCCTGTTTTGGCCGGTATGGGAATCTCTTCCTCCGAGCTGCTCCCACCACCTTCCTGTTGCTCACGCCATGATGGGTCAAGGACCTCATCATCTTCCCTCCCCTCTTCAAACAGCTGCTTCTCCGGGGTTGTCTCGCCAGCACCGTACGCACCAGAAAGTGGCAACTGAGTCTCGTCATCATCTGATGCGTACTGAGGTGTGCTGACCATAGGCACTGGCCCACTCGCCTCTTCAGATTCAGAGGGACTAAGAAGTTGCGCATCACTGCATACTCCCTCTTCTTCACATTCAGGAATGCTGCTTGGCTGGCCCCCTCTTTCCAAGCCAACAGATTCCGAGAACAGAAGTAGAGACTGTGATGGCTCCTGTCCATGTCTCTCTGACTGCCTGGGTACTTTGGCAGGTGGTGAAGAGACAGATGGTTGCTCTTCGGTGCTCTGACCCTGAGAGGATGCGGAAGTAATTGAAGTCGATGCGTTAGCTGCCATCCATCCGACAACGGCTTCAATTTGTTCCTCCCGCAGCAGTGGGGTACGTTGAGGTCCTACAAAGCTGCGCATAAAGGACTGTTGCCTGCTAAAACTGGGGGATGCTGATCCACTGGTGCCCGCAGCAGGCCCAGAATCCCCACGTCCTCTACCTGTAGAATCCCCACGTCCTCTCCCTGCAGAATCCCCACGTCCTCTCCCTGCTGAAACTCCACGCCCACGCCCACGCCCACACGCCTTACTCCCTGCCTTCTTCATCTTGCAAGACTGCTTAAGATAGGCAAAAAAGTACAAAGGGGGGCCTTAGTGTGCTTATTCCTGAACAGCTGGTTACAGGTACAAGAAACACTAATTTTATGAAGTGTGTGTGTGTGTGGACTAGACTTTAATAGGAGCTGATGTGGCCTACACAAGTTCAAAATGTAGTGTTTGGTGAACTTTTTTTGTGGTTTCTTTGTTGGAAACAAACTCAAAGTATGTGAACAAAGAATTGAAACTGATAGTATCACCAACTTTTTGGAGCTATTACAATGCAGGCAGGTAACCTACAATGCAAAAGATGAGGCTCCAAAAAAATTGGGTAATACTAATCTGGCTGCGCCGGCAGGGCACAAGCCAGAAAAAAAGGCTCCTCTATCTACTCCTATATAGTGTTTGCAACCAACCAATGTTGATGGATACGGATGGATGCACACTAATAGAAGAAAAAATGAGCTGCACTCAAAGACAAATATGTGTGAGGCAGTGACGCACGTTGAGCGTCCTACAACCAGACGTAGCTGCAGGACACTCTACTCAGCGTGAGCTGCACTCACACACAGTCAGAGGCCTCTCAGACAGCCGTCAACAGTGCAGCTAAGTGGGCACTGGCACTGACAGGCTGCAGAAAGGCTCCGCTGTGTACTCCTTTATAGTGTTTGCAACCACCGTAGATGGAGACGGATGGATGCACACTAATAGAAGAAAAAATGAGCTGCACTCAAATAAAAATATGTGTGAGGCACTGACGCACGCTGAGCGTCCTACAGCCAGACGTAGCTGCAGGACACACTACTCAGCGTGAGCTGCACTCACACACAGTCAGAGACCTCTCAGACAGCCGTGAACAGTGCAGCAAAGTGGACACTAGCACTGAAAGGCTGCAGAAAGGCTCCGCTGTCTACTACTAGTGTTTGCAACCAACGTATATGGATACGGATGGAAGCACACTAGATTGAAATTATGTAAAAAATGCAGCTCAAAAAATAAAAGATGTATGAGGCAGCAGTGATCACACTGGGTGGCCTACAGCCTGACGTGGCTGCAGGACCCACTCCACAGCGTGAGCTGCACTCACACAGCCCTTGCAGACAGCTGTGAACACTGCTGCTAGGGCAAAGAAGGCTACAGTGGTGGTTTATGTAGCCTGGGTAAAGCACTAGATGTTTGGTGGAATCGCTATTTCTAACTGTCCCTCACAGTCTTCTACAGCAGCCTGTCCCTAACTGAATTCACAGCAGAGTGACCAGAAATGGCGGCTGCGGTGGCTTTTATAGTGCATCATGACATCATTTCGGCAGCCAATCACAGCCATGCCAATAGTTAACATGCCTACATGCCTAACAGGATGTGCCCACACTTCGGAGGATTCCCATTGGCTTAATCAAAGCAAGCAGGCTCATAGCATGATGGGAACTTCCTATTCCGATTCCGATTCCGGAATCCGATATGACAAAAGTATCGGAACTAAGTATCGGAATTCCGATACCGCTAATATCGGCCGATACCCGATACTTGCGGTATCGGAATGCTCAACACTACTCATTGCCAATGAGAAGCCAACGTGGGTTCAGATGGTAGAAGCCCTCAGGACCTTGTAATCCTGCATATTAGTGGGAAATGGCGTAGTGACTGATCCAATACCACAGCATGGCCATAGTTGATAGATGAAACATCTTATGATATAAATACATAATATACCATCGAGAGTCACAAAGAATATACAAAATATACATGTACATTAGAGGTCAATTTTTAAAGGGATTGTGTACTGGCTTTTTTATGGACGAGTCTGTCAAGAGAATGTTAACTGACTGTATTGTGCCAACCAAAATGTTTGGTGGAGAAGGGATAATGCTATGGAATGTTTCTCAGAGGTCATCCTCGGCCACTTAGTGTCAGTGATAGGAAATCTCAAAGCTTCAGCATACCAGGACATTTTGGACAATGATATTCTTCCAACTTTGTGGGAACAGTTTGTGGAAGACCCTTTTCTATTCCAGCATGACTGTTCCCAGTGCAAAAAGGCATGTCCATAAAGTCATGGGTGGGGTAGTATGGTGTGGAAGCACATGATACAGAGCCCGGACCTCAACACCTTTGGGATGAACAAGAACAGAGATTGGGAGCTCAGCCATCCCTTCCATCAGTGTCTGACTTTACAAATGCTCTTCTGGATGTCAGGGGAACGCATTATTCCCCGAAATGCCTTGGTTTCCTTTTTGGCTCCTTTGGGACACCATACTGTGTGATGTCACAGTTTTTTTTTCAGTGCCACTGTCCATCTTAAATTCAGGCACCCGTGGGACTCTCCAGCCGGAGTGTTCCCTGGCTCTGCACACGTGGCTTCTCTTCCTCCCCAGATATTTGCCGACACATGTCATCACAATGGAAGCATTCCTGCCATGGTCTCATGCCCTTCTTGCCATAGGTTCTTGTCCCAATGGCTACATCCTAACCTGCCAAGGAGCCACGTTCTATTCTGTCACAGGGTCGCACCCACTTCCTGCCACTGCGTTCCGCCTCTTCCTGCCACTGGGTCACAAATCTTCCTGCCACTGGACCATATCCTTTCTTGCCACAGGCCCACGCTTTTCCTTTCACTGGGCCACACAAGTCCCATTTTGCCACTGGGCCACACTCCTTCTTGCCACTTGGCCTTCTTCTTTTCTGCCACAGGGACATGGAAATTGTTTCCCATTTTCCAGTACAGTATATGGAAAAATCAATAGTGCCATTCAAAAGTACAACTCTTCCCACAAAAAACACATCCTCATATGACTATACTGACAGAAAGATGAACAAGTTAGGGCTATTACAAGAAGGGGAGGAAAAATGAAAGCAAAAAAATGGAAACTGGCACAAGAATGAATGGGTTAGTATGGATGGTCCTTTGACGTGTTTGAATGGCTTTTGCGCTCTTTGATGAAAAAACGCTAAGTACCTTTTACGTTTTTAACATTATGCACCACCTGCACATTAATTCAATACTAACGGTTTGTGGACCTGAAGCCCTGTAGCAGGGAGGACTAAGGCTACTTTCACACATCAGTTTTTTGCCGTCAGGCAGGATCCGGCTTTTTTTAGAAAAAACGGATCCGGCATAAATTTTGGAGAACTGTAGAAACGGATCCGTTTTTTTGCTGGATCCGTCTCTGTTCCTGGCGGCTGGCCAATTGGATCTGAGCATGCGCAGACTTAAAAAAACCGGATCCGGTTGCTGGATCCGTCTTTTTCTGGATCCGGCGCATTCCGGCGCCCATAGACTTTCATTGTAGCAAAAAGCTGGAAGCGCCGGATCCGGCGCTTCCGGCTTTTTCGCCGGAGACAAAAAACGTTACAGTAGACGTTTTTTCAAGACGCCGGAATGAGACAAGTTGCCGGATCCGGCAAAAAACGGATGAAACGCAATGCCATCCGGCGCGATCCGGCACTAATGCAAGTCAATGGGGAAAAAACGGATCCGGCATTGCATTTTGCCGGATCCGTTTTTTCCAAAAAAAGCCGGATCGCGCCTGAAGGCAAAAAACTGATGTGTGAAAGAGGCCTTAGGAACAAAAGGGAAGTTGCAAGTAATTTTTAGTAAGTAGCAGAGAGAGAGATCAACGAGAAGAGTGAAGTCAGTCATAGGAAAGGTAATAGTGTGTGTGTGTGTGTGTGTGTGTCTGATACAGGATTGTATCATAGCAATTTGGATCTGATTACAGCAGGCCATTCTGGTGCTCAGAGGAGTAAAAATGAAACAGTTAGGCAAGTTCAGCTTCTGGGGTTCAGAGCCACAGGTCCAAAGGTATAACCTTGGGTACTTGAGGACCCTAACATGGCTCAGAAGAAAGGGACAGAGGCTGCGAGTAAATTGCACCCTGAAAGCATTGGTAAAGAAATACTGGGCTTGCCAGGCTGGAGCACCTTTACTGCACCAAAGTGAGCAGTGGTTGGAAGGAAAGCAAGCAGAAGGAAATGGGGGTCCCTGCTTCTTAAGTCTAGAAACAATACCGTCACAAGGAAAGTTCCCTGAAAGAGACATGGACACATATACACACCCATTTCACTAGTGACTGGGGTCCCTAGAGACCCTTGCATATACGCTTTTAAAAGTTCCGGGTTATATTTAGCACAGATGCCATATGTGACCTCTTTCTCCCATAATAAAATTATTTATATATGTGTATACGTAACAGAAGCATACAGGCTAGATCACGTGAAGTAATAATTATCCCCCTTTACTCCTCTTTAGTGAGAACTCATCGGGAATATGGTGTCCAGTTCTGGTGTCCAGCGTGTCACACTGTAAAGGGATCATCTTTATTCTCATTTGCACAAGGAAAGTCTATAAGGAATGGGATGAAAATGAATGGGAGGAGACACAGATTAGATATTAGAAAAAAACATCTTTTTGACAGTGAGGTTGATCAATGAGTGGAACAGGCTGCCAAGAAAGTTGGTGCATTCTCCTTCAATGGAGGTCTTCAAATAGAGAATGGACAGACATCTGTCTGAGATGGTTTAGTGAATCCTGCATTGAACAGGGGGCTGGACACTGTGAAGATGTGAGGTTGTGGGTTATAAAAATCACCTAGGCAGGTTAAAGATGGAATATTTTTATTCCATACACCCATGGTAGTACAATAAATCCAGGTAGATCAGTAGTTCCACTGGCCCCGTACCAGGCGATACCCACTGTCTCCCAACTTTTGGTTGGCCAACAGCTTGTGGTATCTCCAGCCTATATAGTATGCAGTCACAGCCTATGTTCCTTCAGATGATGGATATCATGACCACAGCTCATGGATACCCCTCCAGCCAACAATCAATCTACAAAACTCCATAGATCATCCAACCATCCCAGCTTGGATCCTCTCCCTTCAAAGTCACTCCAACAACTGCCTGATTCAACCCATGTGTCTTTTTCTCCCTCCACCTTAAACAGTTTTCTTTAGCTCACAGGATAAAGCATATCTATCACCTGGGAGCAACAAGTATACTCGCTCATCACTAGTCTCTATCTCTTTGAGCTGTGGACTCCGCTCTACGTCCATTTGTCCTATTGTCTTTAGTAAGTGGCCATATCCTCACAGACATGATGACACTGGAGGTCCTTTCCAACTCTACCATTCTATGATTCTATGACTTCTTTTTATTGGATAATGTTTCATAGTTTATGTAGTCTACTGTGCTTCTCCATGGCTTTTGCTTTTTATACCCTCCAGACTGCTGTCAGAAAGAGACTCTTTTTGCCTTGTCACTTTTTTAGTACCCTTTGTGTATCTTTATTATGTATGTAGAGAGCTTTGCCCGACGTACAAAGTAGGTAAAGTTCACAACGAGATGTGAAAATGTCCTAAGGAAGCAAACGGATATTATAAAGAGTTGTCAGAAAGCTTTTGAGTTTCTGAAAAGTTTTGTGTATTATCGTATTCTTGCACTTCTCCTGTCTGACATGAAGATTAATCACCTACCTTAATACCAATGTTTGTAATCTTTTATCACCATGGTAACTGAATAAAACTGGGAAATGGAATAAAAATAAAGGGCAGTGGCATCAATTTGGTGCTGTATAACAGCTGCCGGGGTGTCAGACATCAGCATGGGACGAAATGAGCGCAAACTATTCTATGCAAAATTAATGAAGATTCGAGGACACCTGCGGATGAGTCTGACGTGCCGAGCCCGAAGCCCAAAGTCTGAATTAGCAGGCTTGCCTCTAGAGCGATATTTGAAATTCTTAATTCCTGTTCTTGAGCTTTATGAATTGCTTTTCATCTTTCCTTCCAGCCACAAATGGAAGAAAAAAAAACTCAATAGAGACTAAGTTCTTAAAATTAAGTACATTTTTCCTTTCTTGGTCCAAAGCACGGCTCTAGGCTTGCCATCTTATTCATTGCATATTGTCTTTAGACACAAACTTAATAAACTATGCAAACTGCTGTGATTGCGAGACACACAAATGAATCCCTTGGGGAATATTTAATGGCTTTATTCATCGTGAATTATGTCATGGGACTTTTACTTATCTTGTCCTTTTTCCTTTTTTTCTTCCTTTTTCCTTTATGATGAACTTTTTCTCTTTCCTTAGCAGAGTCTAATCCGGTGCTGGAGATGACTTATGATCTGCGCTGTCAGTGCAATGCCATCTGGGTTACAAAGACCGTGAATCCTTACAGCATAACCTGCAACCCTATAAATGAGAATGCTACAACTCTTATTATCAGCGATGGAAGGGTCATGATTTGGGAGCTGAAGTCTAGCGTCCCTGGGTGTGCTCATTACTCGAGTTTTCTGAGCATGCGCGGGTGTTCTCCGAGTATTCTGCACAATGGCCAGTAATGTCCGATGCTGGGAGCGTCCTCCCGTTGATGAGAAACCCCCGTGTCTCCATGGGGATTCTCATCAACGGGAGGACGCTCCCAGCATCAGACATTACTGGCCATCAGGCCCGGATTGGCAATATAACCAACCGGGCATTTTCCCGCTGGGCCGCTGTCATGTGGGCCGAGGGCGGCAGCGCCCGATCATCTGGCCGCTTGCCAGCTGCCGCGGCCACTGTTGCTCCTGCCGCCGACCCTCTGCGACACGGCGGTGATAGTTTCCAAGTTCCTCCCGCACTGCAGGGAGATAAGCTACCACGCCCCCCCCACGCACCCCATCGTCGCCATAGCATGAGACACCCCCCCCCGCAGCCACTCACAGTGTCGCTTGCCTTCTCTGTTCGCAGGACCTGTGATGAGGTCACAAGAGGGGAGGAGTCAGGGGTCACATGATCAGAAGCCTTTGCCCAGACCCCTGATCATGTGACCCCCTGACTCCGCCCCTCCTGTGACCTCATCACAGGTCCTGTGCGCTCAGCCTTGCCTCTTGGTGTCTGCTGTGCTGTTGGCTGTTGTCATGGTGCTGGATGTGATAAGTATGTGTGGGGTCAGGAGGGGTTAACAGGGTAGATGTAGCAGAGCTGTATGTGTATGGGGTGTACTGAGCGGAGCCGTGTGTGTATGAGGTGTACGGAGGGGAGCCGTGTATGTATGAGGTGTACGGAGTGTAGCCGTGTGTGTACGAGGTGTACGGAGTGGAGCCGTGTGTACGAGGTGTACGGAGCGGAGCCGTGTGTGTACGAGGTGTACGGAGCGGAGCCGTGTGTGTACGAGGTGTACGGAGCGGAGTCGTGTGTGTGCGAGGTGTACGGAGAGGAGCCGTGTGTGTACGAGGTGTACGGAGCGGAGCCGTGTGTGTACGAGGTGTACGGAACAGAGCCGCGTGTACGAGGTGTACGGAACAGAGCCGCGTGTACGAGGTGTACGGAACAGAGCCGCGTGTACGAGGTGTACGGAACAGAGCCGCGTGTACGAGGTGTACGGAACAGAGCCACGTCTACAGAACAGAGCCGCGTGTACGAGGTGTACGGAGCGGAACCGTGTGTGTACAAGGTGTATGGAGCGGAGCCATGTGTGTACGGAACAGAGCCGCGTGTACGAGGTGTATGGAACGGAGCCGCATGCACGAGGTATACGGAGCAGAGCCGCGTGTACGAGGTGTACGGAGCGGAGCCGTGTGTGTACAAGGTGTATGGAGCGGAGCCGTGTGTGTATGAGGTGTACGGAACAGAGCCGCGTGTACGAGGTGTACGGAACGGAGCCGCATGCATGAGGTGTACGGAGCGGAGCCGCATGTACGAGGTGTACGGATCCGCATGAGTACGAGGTGTACGGAGCAGAACCGTGTGTGTACGAGGTGTACGGAGCAGAGCCGCGTGTGTACGAGGTGTACGGAGCAGAGCCGCGTGTGTACGAGGTGTACGGAGCAGAGCCGCGTGTGTACGAGGTGTACGGAGCAGAGCCGCGTGTGTACGAGGTGTACGGAGCAGAGCCGTGTGTGTACGAGGTGTACGGAGCAGAGCCGCGTGTGTACGAGGTGTAAGGAGAGGAGCCGTGTGTGTACGAGGTGTACGGAGCAGAGCCGCGTGTGTACGAGGTGTAAGGAGAGGAGCCGTGTGTGTACGAGGTGTACGGAGCGGAGCCGCGTGTGTACGAGGTGTGCGGAGCGGAGCCGTGTGTGTACGGAGTGGAGCCATATGTGTACGGGATGTACGGAGCGGAGCCAAGTGTGTACGAAGCATACAAAGCGGGCTTTTCCCACGGACACAGGAGTACACGGCGGAGCCCCGAGGAGCATTTTAAAACACACATGATGTTCCACCTGAAGTGATGTGCTGGAAGCTGACCGGAAATGAGATAATTTCTTGAGGAGATTGTAACAGAACCAGGAATGCTTCAGATCCATCACCGTGTCCTCCTCCGACAGCGCAGACAGCAGGATCGCCTTGGAATCGGGGATGCCGGCCATGTGAGCGGATCATGATATGTCCTGCATCGGGAGGCTCAGGTGGGCACTACAATGGGAGCCGGGCTGCTATAGTATCTTTATAGAATCTTTCTTTATTTCTTTCTCTCTTTTTCTTTCTCTGTTCTTTCTATCTCATTCTCTGTTCTGTCTTTCCCTCATTTTCTTTCTCTCTCTGTTCTTTCTCTCTCTAATCTTTCTTTTTTCTTTCTCTCTCTCTGTTCTTTCTTTCCCCTCTTTCTTTCTTTTTCTTTCCTCTCTTTCTTTCTCTCTGTTCTTTCTTTACTTCTTTCTTTCTCTCTCTATTCTTTCTCTGTCTCTCTCTGTTCTTTCTTTCCCCTCTTTCTTTCTCTCTCTGTTCTTTCTCTGTTCTTTCTTTCTTTCCCCTTTCTTTCTTTCTCTTTTTTCTTTTTTCTCTCTCTCTCTCTCTGTTTTCTCTCTTCCTTAGTGCCAGTCAGTGTGCCCATAATGCCAGCCACTGTGCCCTCAGTACAAGTCAGTGTGATCAGCTGTGCTAAATGGGTGCAATTAGGCGTGGACATGGGTGTGACTAGTTGCGGAATGGGTGTGGCCGGGCGTGGCCTAAAATTAGCAGCTGCGCGCGCCGCAGTCTTTGTCCCTCTTTCCCTTCCTCAAAAGTTGGGAGGTATGATAGGGGTAGCTATGACCAGGGGGTCTGGTTGCCCAATAGAGAGCAGTTCTGCCAGGAATTCTGTAATCATGCATACAAAAGGGGACAGAGCTTTGGGAGGAGTACTGTACCTAAAAGCAATAAATAGGACTGAGCTGAAATACTGGGCACAGCTCTGACTACATGTTATATAGTCGTGTTAATCTCCTCTCACTTCTTGTAACCTACAAGTGTACAAAAATTTTATATAGTCACCATGTGACTAGTGGGCCTGTGTAACTTCAAATGCCAGGGCTGAATTTTAGTCCCAGTCCGGCCCTGCTGGCCATTGTGCAGAAAACTCCCACCGACGTCTGATCATCACATGCAGGACCCTGTCACACTTCCTCCAGCTTGTGAATGACAAAGACAGGTCATTTTCATTTCACCAGCAACTTCAGAGCTTGCTATTGAGCGCGGCAATCTAATTTTCATTTGAACAGTTACTATTGTATAGGCAGATTAGCACACTATATCTGCCAGACTGCCAGCAGCTTGTCTTTCAGGTACATTTTGATCAGCGCCAGTGTGAGCCTTTGTTTTTTCACTCCGAGTATCTTGGGCGTGCACATAGATTATGTTTGTGTCTCCGCAGCTGCATCTGTGGCGCCCTACGTCTTTACCGCCACAATAGCGTTAAGTATGTACTGCTTAGTATGTGTTTTGTGAGCAATGGGAGTTATGCTTTCTCTGCTAGAGACCACTCACACACACAATTCACCTCACTCCCTTACTTGTCTGAAGCTTAGAGCTTTGCAGACACACCCTAACTGAGAGGGGGAGGAGTTGAGAATTGTTTTCAGTGAAGGAGGAGAAGAATGCTCTTGGTAGCCATGACACATGTGGTTCATCCAGGAGTAAGGCCTGTTTCACACATCATTTTTTTTTGTCAGTCAAAATCCGCTAAAATGGCAGATAGCGGATCCGTTCCTGTACTGACCACAACGTTTGTCACCGGACCGTTATTTTAATGGATCCGTCAAAGGAAGAATTTTAAAGGAACCGCTGCCTGGGGAAAGAGAGAGAGAGAAAAAAAAATTTTCAGCCGCCAGAACAGAGTTTAGGGTTAAATTTCCGGCTGAGTGAAGTCTTTCGGGCATGCGCAGTGAGAAGTGCGGATCCTGCCGGCCGAAAAAACGTTGCATGGTCCGTTCCGGCATGTCGGCGGACATCAAAATTTTGGCGGATCCGCAAAAAAACGGATCCAACGGATGACCATCCGTCAAGATCCGCCGGTAATGCAACTCAATGGAAAAAAAAACGAATCTGCCAAGAAAAATGGCGGATTCGGTTTTTTTGCAAAACGGCGGATTTTGACTGATGAACACAAACGGATGTGTGAAACAGGCCTAAAAGCTAAGAAGCATCAGGGAATCAGCCCCTAGGCCTTCCATGCTTTCAGAGCAGGGTGGTAAGCTGAGAAACTGTGTGGGATTATACAACCAACAGCAGAGTGTTTTCCCCTGGAAAACTGCCGTGAACTAGGATCAGTGAAGGATTGTGCAGGAAGGAACTTGAGCTGCTTCACACAGGATTCACACTGCAAGTTGCCAAAGGGGAAATACACAGTGAGTAGTGCTATACTAGAAGTTTCTAAATGCCGGGAAGCCTTGGTCCCTGAAGGGATTAGAATGGCAGGAAGTTACACTGAGTCACAGCAGAGTGAAGGATAACTCCCATTCTCCAGAGCAGACTGTAACCAAGATACTCAGAGAACACCCGCGCATGCTCAGAAAACTCGAGTAATGAGCACGCTCACTCATCACTAATAACCATAATTTACTGGTGTTTGCCGAGCTTCAATTTCAGAAATGACCCATGGAGAAAAGGCTAACACTGTTCTGTGTTCAAGTATGGATGGATTTTTAATTTTCCAGCTGAGGTTATGCTATAAAGTGGTTTTCAGATTTAGGAAAAACACTGTTCCCCGGTTGCAGTTTAATTGAAAAAACTCTTCTTTCCTCACCCTCCCCAGGTCCAACATGGAGTTTCCGCTTCTAGTTCTGGTGTCTGCTCTTGTCTGCAGCGCTGGCATCATGTTGATGGCACTGCAGACAATAATTGAGCTCATGTCACCCACTCAGACAGAGCCACTGAGCTCATTCAATGGCTGCAGTGCTGTTAACTTGACATCGGAGCTGCATACAATAATAGACACAGGAAGATGCGGCCGAGACTCAGCCCCCGACCTGTGGAGGGTGAGAGAGGCGCCATTTTTTTTTTTTTTTTTTTTTTAAATGTTTTATCACAGCTCTAATGGAGTGTCAGCATGCTTTGTGCTGGGTTGGTTGGCAGATTTATCCAGAGATCAAGTACCAGATATTTTATAGATTGCAGTCGCAGCTCTGTGCCTCGTCTCCGATCCCATTAGAATGAAGAAGGTGACAGGACCTTTATTTGCCTATAATGGAAACTTGGCAGTAACGTTTTTTTGTTTTTTTTTAACGAGCCCAAAAGCTGTGTCAAGGTGCGATGAATAATGCATTTAAATATAATGGTTTCTTTGTGGGCATTTTGATTTGGGACTTTAGCGACCCTTTTAAAAGGAGCTTTTTTCATCTGTGAAATAACATCACAAGATATCCATATTGCCATGGCAACAAAACTTGTGTCTTAAACTTGTGTGGAGTTTCATCAGCATATCATTTGTTTTATGTGGTACCCAAGATGTGTGTGTGGGATCAGCAAGGCATAAAACTCCTACCTGCACGCCATCCTTTCATCTCCATCATCTAGAGAAGTGCCGCAGGTTACAGTCTGAAGAAGGCCGCCATTACAGAAGTGTTTCGTGGAGCCTCCTCCAGCTAAATGTCACCATTACTGCCTTAGCTGCTAAATAAGCATATGTATCTTATACCCCAAACTCGCTCCCAAAGTATTTAACATTCTCTGCTGGTGGATTTATTGAGTTCATCCATGCAGTGTTTATTCTGGATTATTAAACTTCAGCTTGTAGGCACAATCAAGTCATTATCTGTCGTTTCACGGAAAGCTGCCATTTCGATAAGACGCAGAAGGATTCCCTGCAGCGGTCTATGTTATTAGCCTCCCATATCTCCCTTACAATTACCATATGTTCTGCATTCGATGTTCTCATTGGTGACAGTGCAACTAAAAAAGAATGACTTTGTAGAGAAATGTGAGGCAATTTATAATAGGAGCCATTCCCTTCCATTGTGGCTCCGTAACAACCGTGTCAGCTGCTTCATGCGATTGAATGTCTGGTCCTAAAAATGGGAAAAAAAACAATTATGGAGACTCATATTCCTTTTTTATGTTCTGGATGTTCTAGTGCCAGCAAATATCACAGAGCAGTCACTGACCCCAATGTGTGTCATGAATGAATCAGAGGCTGCAGAGGGTCTCAGCAGTTTGCTTTGAAGACTTCTGCCTGGTCCTTCTGACGCTAAGACCCAGTGGCCACCACCCCCGGCTCTAATGGTCACACCTGGATCTGGGTGTTTATAACTCCCAACTTCCTGTTGGGAGTTGCAGGTTATATTTTCTATTTGCACTTCCTTGTTGAGACTTGAAGCTGTAGCAGTCAGCTGGCGTCCTCTTTGGAGTTTGGAGGGCATCGGTGTTTCTCTCTGAGTCTACTCAAGCTAAGTATCTCCCTTGTTTTGTATATCCTAGCTGTGTTTAGTGTTACTGGGGTTTGACTAGAAATCACCTCTTCCTTCCCTAAGCAGGGCTTACCGTTAGGGTCTGACAGGGACTAGGTATCCTACTCGGCGCTAGGTGTGGAACTTATTAAGGGTCTCTTATGTGGACAGGGTGACATTAGATCTGCCTAGGGGTCTCAACTCCCTGATTCCTTAGTGTTGTGCCAGCCTTCCCCTTATCCCTTTGTGTTGCACATAGTCTGTCCTACATTGTGCGTGACAATGGGGCTTACAGTCTACTTGACTTATTTGGTTAAGTGCTATATTATGCATATAGGAAATATTGGAAATGCAATCCCAATGTGCGCACGCACCGCCTCCAGTGGCCCACGACCGCAAGAAAATGGCAGTCGGGAAACCAATGATGCACTCATCTCTGCTTACCGCCGACACCGGGCACGCAGCATCGCCACACTTCTGCCGCCGGCGGCTTCCTGAGGAAGGCACATGCCTCACAGCCGTGAGCCGAAACCAGGAGTGAAACAATCAGAGGAATAGTATAATAGAAACACGTCACCACTTTTGTATTTATCACCCACTCGTGGTTTTGGCTTACAAATACTGATGTGAAATACTGAACGTGTGAACGTGGCCTAAGATGGACCTCCATCTTATAAGAAAAAATTTCTATTTTCCACCCCAAAATTTGGGGTGCGTCTTTATGGTCCGGTGCATTTTATCGTCCTAAAAATGCAGTATTCACTGGTAAATAGCTGGACAGTACAGAGATTAATCTGCTGCAACAAAGCTTAATGAAACTTATTTAAAAAAAGCCTGTTGGGCAACCCGTAGACTACTAGGTAAATAGGCTTCATTGAAATATGGCAGAGACAACAGGGGTCTACACTCAACCTGATTCCCATCTGGACATTCATTAAACTTCACATGATCATGTAATGAGATGGACATATTGCTCTGCTCCCCCTTGAAGACATCAGTACTGTGTATAATGTGGTTTAATCTGAATAATGTCATGTGCCTTGTTTACATCTTGTGTCATGTGAAGTGTAAGATGTTTACCTATGTAATGTCATAATGTAAAATATCATAATATATACAGTATTTATGTGATGCATGAAAGGCATAGGCTAGGACTTAAGGTACTGTCACACTTAGCGATGTACCAGCGATCCCGACCAGCTATATGACGCGGTCAGGATCGCTGGTACATCGCTAAGTGGTCGCTAGTGAGCTGCCACACAGGCAGATCTCACCAGCGACATCGCTGGGGACGGGGGTCGCTACTTACCTGTCACACTAGGCGATCCTGCGTCCTCCCGCCCGCGTCCACGCGTCGCTCGTCGTCACAGCAGGAAGCGCCGCAGGAAGCTGACGACGAGAAACGGTCCAGGACGTTCTCGCGCGATCAGCGATAACCAGCGGGGGAGCCGGTCGGAGGTAAGTATCAGACACAGCGATATCGCTAGCAATATCGCTATAACGTCACTAGTTATAGCGATATCTCTTAGTGTGACATGCCCTTAAGTGCATAAGGTAGTGTTTGCATAGAATATAGGTGAAAGGGGACGTTTTCCCAGCAACATACTGCAGGGTCAGGGAGAGAATTAATGTTAGGACCAGCCCACAGGGGGAGGGTTTAGTGCTAGGGCAAGTGACTTGCTTCCTGAAGTTAGTCAGAGAGGAGTTTGAGTCTGAAGAAGTGACCAGTGTACAGTGCTGCTGTTTGGGTGAACTACAGCAAAGGAGACAACGGGACAATGAGATAGCATGACTAGAAACTTATAGAAAAGACAGAGTGGTGTTCTACCTTGAAGGGGTCCCTGGATAGGAAGAAGTGTCACGAGAAACCCTGAGATTGATAAACGCAGAAGAAGGTGCGGACCTAAAGAGGACTGATACTGTGGGACTAGTGAGAGTCCTGAGCAGTAGATCCAGGGTATACATAGCGTTAGGATGCAGAGCCACTGAGCAGGTTGAGAGAAAATCGCTGAACTGTACTGAGGCAACAGGCTAGGCTGTGATGAAGTAGAGCAAAACAGTGTACTATACCGACTCCGGAGTAGACTATAGTGGAAGGACTATGTGAATGAAACATGTAAAGGGCCATTTACACATAGCAAGATCGCTAGTGATATCGCTAAAGCGTCACCGATTTTGTGACGCAACAGCGATATCGGTAGCGATATCGCTACATGTGACACTTACCTCCGACCGGCACCCCCGCTGGCTATCGTTGATCGCGCGAGATCGTCCAGGTCCATTTCTCGTCATCGTCTTCCTGCTGGCGCCGACGAGCGACTCCATGGACGTGGGAGGAAGTCGTCACCAGAGCTGCCATCTGACAGGTAAGTAACAACCGCCAACCGCTGCTGCATTGCTGGTGAGATCTGCCTGTTTGGCAGCTCACTAGCGACCATTTAGCGATGCACCAGCGATCCTGACTGGGTCATATCGTTGTCAGGATCGCTGGTGCATCGCTAAATGTAACGGGACCTTTAGGCTGGGTTGACACGTAGCAGAACTCTCGCGGAAATTACAGCGAGAATTCCGGAATTCCATTCCGCGGGAAAATCGCATTTTAAATTGCCGTGATTTTCCTGTGGAAAAACTAGCATTTTGCAAGCGTAATTAGCTTGCAGAATTGCTAGCGTTTTCCAAGCGATCTGTAGCACCGCTTGGAGAACTGATTGACAGGTTGGTCACACTCATCAAACATAGTGTTTGACAAGTGTGACCAACTTTTTACTACTGAGGCCACCTATGCGGCATCAATAGTAAAAGATAGAAAGTAAAAAATAATAATAAAAAAAAATATTGTTATTCTCATCTTCCAACGTCCCGCGCAGCCTTCCCGCCTCTCTCCACGCTCCCAGTCCCAGTAATCCTTTGCAACAATTACCGTGATGACGTCCGTTCTCGCGGGATCGCGACGTCTCGCGATCATTCGCGATGACGTCACGCAAATGACCACGAGACTTCACGATCCCGCAAGAACGGACGTCATCGCTCGCAAAGGCTTACTGGGACCGGGAGCGTGGAGAGAGGCGGGAAGGCTGCACGGGACGTCGGAAGGTGAGAATAACAATATTTTTTATTTCAAAAATTCTATTTTTTACAGGGATATGGTACCCAAAGCCCAGAGGACAGTCTCCTCTCCTCCGAACAGTGGGTACCATCCGCAAATGTTCTACTTACTTTTCACATGGTGTGCACAGCCACATGCAGAAAGTAAGCAGAACAATGCATTCCTATGGGTGCGGGATCGCCACGATTCTGAGAAATTAATGAGCATGCTGCTTTTTTTTTTACCGCAAAGCGATTCTGCCGCGGTAAAAACCGCAGCATTAGCACAGCATTGCGGAATCCCATAGGAATGCATAGGATGCTTATTTTTCGCAGCAAAATCGCGCGGTTAAAACCGCTACGGAAACGCAAAAAAAGCCACGTGTGAACTCAGCCTTAAGACTGTGTACCTGCTATCAGGGCCGATGAAGTGGGTCGACAGCAAATGATGAAGTGAGGGATGTGAGCGGGACTGCAAATGAAGGGAGGGGATGTGGATTGCAAAAGATAGAGAGGGGAGGGGCACTGCAAATGATGAAATGAGGTGGACTGCAAATGATGAAGTGGGGGGGACTGCAAATGTTGAAGGGAGGGGTTTGCAAATGATGAAGTGAGGAGAGGACTGCAAATGATGAAGTGAGAGGGGACTACAAAAGATGAAGTGAGGGAGGAGGGGAATTGCAAATGATGGCGTGAGGGGAGGCCAACTGCAGATGATGAGGTGAGGGGAGGGGGACTTCAAATGATGAAGTGAGGGGAGGGGGACTGCAAATTATAAAGTGAGGGGGGACTGCAAATGATGAAGCGGGGGGAGATGGACTGCAAATAATGAAATGGGGAGGGACTGCAAATGATGAAGCGGGGGGAGATGGACTGCAAATAATGAAATGGGGAGGGACTGCAAATGATGAAGTGAGGAGGTAGGGGGACTGCAGATGATGAAATGAAGGGGACTTCTAATGATGAAGTGGGGAAATGCAAATGAAGAAGTGGGGGGAACGAGGGAATGCAAATGATGAAGTGGGGAGATGGGGACTGTAAATGATGAAGTGGGGGGACAGGGGACTTTAATTGATGAAGTGGGGGGACTGCAAATGATGAAGTGGGTGGGACGGGGGATTGTAGATGATGAAGTGAGGAGGGAGAAGGGGCAACCATCACTGCAATGGAGGGGCCAATATTGTCTGATTAATACATGAGCATCAACCATACTAATGAATAAGGGACATGGATATCATTGTCTCTTGCTTTACCTGTACACTGATGCTATATATAGAGCTCCTGTGCATAATGTTACCAGTGATCACTGTATTACCTGTACACTGACACTATTTGCAGAGTTCCGGTGTATAATACCACTGGTGATGACTGTATTACCTGTACACTTACAGTATATACAGAGCTCCTGTGTATAATGACACTTAGTATTGTGTTCTTTTCTTTATTAATGATCTGTATTGCAGTATTCAGTCACTATGTGGTGGTAATATGTTGTCTGGTCATGGTGTAGCGGTATTTGTTCCTTGTACAGTATATGGTATTATTTGGTCACTATGCGGTGGTAATATGTGGTCTGGTCATGGTGTAGCGGTATTCGTTCCTTGTGTATGGTATTATCTGGTTACTATGTAGTGATAATTGTGTGGTCTGGCCATGGTGTGGTGGTATTTCTTCCTTGTATGTGGCATTATTCAGTCACTTTGTGGTGGTAACCTGTGGTCCGGCCATGTATTTGTGCCTTGTATGTGGTATTAATGGTCATTTTAAAAAATGGATGTGACTCATTCCCTTAAAGAAAAATAAATAAAAATGTGCCAAAAAAGAGTATTGGATATTTTAAGAAATTTTTAATAGGTTAGAATAGAGTAGGGCCGGACAAAAGAGTCTACCTTGTCGTGGTGGCGGCTTAAAAAAATTCTTTGGCCAAAACAAAAGTTTCTGGCTATGCATGTGATTTGGTTTTAGATGGAAACTGTTAATGTGTGGTTGGTGAGGACGTGGTGCAGAAGTGAAGTTTTTCCAATTGTGGCAGGAGGGACTGTGGAAGGTTCGAAGGGTGGAGGGAAAGCTGGGGTGGAGCCTGGGCGGAGTCTCAAATGAGCCCAAAAATTTTGCCAGTATGGGGCCCTGAAATTCCTGGAAGCTATCCCTTGTACATAACCCTCATCAAGTTTAGTAAAGTTCCCATGTTTGAGCAGAAGTCTTCTTTAATAATCTGTAGAACTCGTGGTCCTGGCCAGCCAATACCATTGGCTACCAGCGGTCTGCATGGACACAAGACCACTGTAACACTACTGTGATGTTGTCACATCTCCTGTTGTTTGTGGGCTGTTGCCCTTGTTTGCATTCTTTGCCTAGTAACAGTGATGTAGGGGAGAGGAGGAGTCGGGGGGGGAGGGACGTAGAGAGGAAGGAGGAATTAAGGAATAAAAAAAAGCACGGCCTGTGCAGCCAAGCACCAGCACATCAGCGTACATCTCTGAATTCTTTATCGCCGACATCACGACACTACAACTGGCGACGAGGAAGCGTTCATTCATCAGTCACAGGTATTTCAGTCCCACGAACAGTCTACAAGGCTATCAGCACTCACTATGGCTTGTCTACCCGCATGTCCTGCTTTTGATGTGCATCAGTCCCAAGCAAACCTGGCAGTATCTTGGGATAAATGGCTAAAGCGATTCGAGATATTTCTGCAAGCCATGAATGTCTCTGATGATACCCGAAAAAAAGCCATGCTGTTACACTACGCAGGGGAGCAGGTTTACGATATATTCATTACTCTGCCGAATACGGGGGAGGACAAGGACTATGAGCTCAGCAAAGCTGCGTTAAGCAAGCACTTCTCCCCTTACAGAAATCCGGCATTTGAAATTTTTAAGTTCAGGCAGTCAAAGCAGTCGCCAACAGAAAGCATGGCTGAGTATCATGTCCGGCTACGACACCTTGCAGCGCACTGTGAATTTGCGGAAGTAGACAAAGAAATCCAAATGCAGATCGTACAAGGATGTATTTCCTCCAAGTTAAGGAGACAAGCACTCAGAGACCCCACCATGACGTTAGCGAAGTTGCTAGATACAGCGCGTATAAATGATGCTGCAGACAAACAAGCTAAACTGATAGAGAACATCGAGCATGAGCCAGACGCGACATCTTCTATAGCAAAGCTTACACAGAAACCAAATGTGCCTCGCACGCAGGCAGCCACATGTTACAACTGCGGTGGATCGTATCCTCACCAGAATGTCTGCCCAGCAAAGGGAGGAACTTGTCATAATTGCGGAAAGCAAAATCATTTTGCAAAGGTGTGTAGATCCAAGCCACAATCTCCTCATACCACCGCACAACCTAGGCCACCAAAGATCCAAACACTGCAGATTAATGACGAGTCCCACAGCACCTATTTATTCTCCGTGACGGAAGAGGGATCTAATACTGTGCACGCAGTTACTAATCCAAAACGAGTAATCCTAGTGAATGGCAATCCAATAGAAGCCCTGGTAGACACGGGGGCATCAGTCAACGTCATCAGTCATACTGTCTACAACCAGCTCCTAAACAAACCTACTCTACAAAGTACTAATATAAAGATTTTTCCTTATGGCTCAGCAGCTGCACTGCCCCTGTGCGGAAAATTTCAGTCAGAAGTTGCAGCTGAAGGAAAGTCCATCACTGACACCTTTTATGTGGTAGAATGCTCTGCGGACACACTTCTCAGCTGTACCAGTGCAATATCTCTGGGCCTTGTGAACCTTGTCAACAGCATTACAGGTCCTTCGGCCCACCACATTATGCAGAAGTACCCAAATCTCTTTAAAGGCCTAGGTAAGCTAAAGGATGTTCAAATAAAATTGCATATAGATCTGTCAGTACAGCCCTCTATTCAGCCCCACAGGCGCATTCCATTCCATGTCCGCAAGCTTGTGGAGCAAGAACTGCAAGACCTGGAGGCGTCCGATGTCGTCGAACGCGTTGAAGGCCCGACCCCCTGGGTTTCACCAATCGTTGTTGCACCTAAACCGAAGCAGCCAGGTAAAATCCGACTATGTGTGGATATGCGCCACGCCAATCGGGCGATCCAAAGAGAAAGGCACATCACGCCCACTATTGATGACATTCTCGTAGACCTGAATGGTGCGAAGGTATTTTCAAAAATTGACCTAAACTCGGGCTATCATCAACTTGAATTGCATCCAGACTCCAGGTACATTACAACTTTTAGCACGCATGTGGGCCTGCGCAGATTTAAGAGATTGAACTTTGGCATCTCATCGGCCGCAGAAATTTTTCAGAATATCGTCAGCCAGGTTCTGTCTGGCATTGCAGGAGTCCTCAACGTCAGTGAGGATATTCTCATTTATGGCACAACCCAAGAGGAACATGACAATCGCCTAGAACAAGTGTTTCAAAGACTCCAAGCCTGCAATCTCACTGTCAATCCGTCAAAATGTGAATTTAACCAAAAATCATTAACTTTTTTTGGATACATCTTTTCTGAACAAGGAGTTTCAGCTGACCCACAGAAAGTGGCTGCCATACAATCGGTAGCCCACCGCAAAATGTGTCAGACGTTCGCAGCTTCCTAGGACTGGTCACATACTGTGGGCGATTTATACCTGACCTAGCCACTGTTTCTGAACCTCTGCGAAAGCTCACAAAGAAAGACTCTCCGTGGACATGGGGTACTGAGCAGCAAGCAGCTTTTGACGCATTGAAAACCAACCTAACCAGCGACACTGTCATGGCCTATTTTGACCCGTCAAAACCCACACAGCTACTGGTGGATGCTAGTCCAGTAGGTCTAGGGGCAATTCTCACACAAGTGTCTAGCGCAGGTGACATATCCACAATCTCATATGCCAGCAAGACACTAACGGACACAGAGCAGCGATATTCACAAACTGAGAGAGAAGCCCTGGCAGTTGTGTGGGGGTGCCTTCATTTCCATTTATACCTTTTTGGACATCAATTCACAGTGATAACTGACCACAAGCCACTTGTTCCAATTTTCAATAAGCCCTCGTCAAAGCCTCCCCCGCGTCTTGAACGCTGGTTGCTCCGCTTACAGAACTATCATCTCCAGTTGAGATACGAGGCGGGAGCTGGAAATCCCGCAGACTATTTCTCGAGACACCCAGCACCACAGCCCACCACAGGCGACATCCCCGCGACGATTCTGGCGGAGGAGCATGTCAACTTTGTCGTCGCCCATTCGGTACCGAAAGCTATGACCATACAGGAAATTAAGCAAGCGCTGGATGCCGATCACCAACTTCAATTTGTGATAGAGACGGTTCGGTCCAAGAACTGGAGCAGTTTTCTTGCTGAGGCCCGCCTTCACCCTCCTGATCAGGCTGGGTACCTGGAGGTTTTCTTTAACGCGAGACATTCACTATCAGTATCAGACTCAAATATGCTCTTAAGAGATAATCGCCTGGTGATACCTCAGAAACTTCAGAGCAGGGTACTGGATCTGGCGCATGAAGCTCATCAAGGGGTCGTGAAAATGAAGCAGCTACTTCGGGAGAAAGTGTGGTTTCCCGGACTTGACAAAAAGGTAGAGGCACTCGTTGAAACATGCATACCGTGCCAAGCCACTACAGATGCCCATAGACGTGCACCATTACAAATGACACCCCTGCCAGCCGGCCCATGGATAGCTGTTAGCATCGATTTCTGCAGTCTACCAGATAGCTCCTATCTGCTGGTGATCATGGATGACTTTTCAAGGTTTCCAGTCACCCAACATGTTTCTACAACCTCGGCCAAGGCTGTTTTACCAAAATTAGACAAGATCTTCTCGGCATATGGCATACCTGAGATCGTGAAATCTGACAATGGACCGCCTTTTAATAGCACAGACTTTCAGTCCTTCGCAACCTACCTGGGTTTCACACACCGGAAAATAACTCCTTGCTGGCCTCAGGCCAACGGAGAAGTCGAACGATTCATGCAATCGCTCAACAAGACCCTAAGGATTGCTACCATGGAGCACAAGGACTTACAGCAAGAGTTGAACGCATTCCTCAGACAGTACAGGGCTACACCCCACTCTACAACGGGAATACCACCTGCAACGGCACTGTTCAACAGGCCCTTACGGGTCAAACTTCCAAGCATTCCAGCAATCTCCGTCCAGACCCCGATTTCTATTAATGACTCCATATCAAAGGAAAAGTTGAAACGGTACGCAGATAAGCGCAACCATCAAGGCAGACAGCCGGCAATACAGGTGGGCGATTGGGTCCTGGCACAAAGGTTAAAAGCGACTAGCAAGTTTGCGTCACCGTACTATCCGGAACCCTTTCAAGTTATAGACGTTAAGGGCACCATGGTTACTGCCCGGAATCAAAGTCGTCAGGTCACACGAAATGTGTCCCACTTTAAAAAACTCCGAGCCACGTCCCAAAAACCACACCTATTGAGGAAGCGGAGATCGACGACTTCCTGCCAGAGACTGGAGATGCCGTAAGCCTAACAGGGGATGTCTCCGGGGATACTCAGGGCTCATCTGGTGATGGGCTGTCTCACCGCTATCCGACTAGGACCTATCGAAGACCACCTGCCCACCTTACAGACTATGTTCTGCAGTGAGACTTAATGTTTGAACGACAATATTCTTCAAATGTTTCAGTTTGTTTTTTTTGTTGTGAGAAAAGAAGAGGTGTGATGTTGTCACATCTCCTGTTTGTGGGCTGTTGCCCTTGTTTGCACTCTTTGCCTAGTAACAGTGATGTAGGGGAGAGGAGGAGTCGGGGGGAGGGACGTAGAGAGGAAGGAGGAAGTAAGGAATAAAAAAAAAAAGCACGGCCTGTGCAGCCAAGCACCAGCACATCAGCGTACGTCTCTGAATTCTTTATCGCCGACATCACGACACTACAACTACCACCCACCCAGGACCCACAATTGTTTGTAACGAGCCAGAGTGTCTGACACATGACAGCCACCTGCGGCTACCACCCTGGGCACCGTTACAATCAAATAATATAAAGCCTTTTTAAAGGCATGTGTACACAATGTCATTTTCCTGGCAGCAGATAAAGCAAATTTTTCTAGGCACAGTCTCTTCTAGAAAAATATAGCAGTGTTCTTGTTGAAGTGGCTTCACTTGTGGTTTTGCTGTCGCTTTTTTTCCTTGCACTCTCAACTATAAAGAGTGGGCAGCTTCCAAAGAAAGCCACCATGTTACCACTTTTAACCCCTTCCCTACATTTGGCGTACTATCCCATCCATGTGCCCTGGCCTTAATGCCGTGGATGGGATAGTACGTCATAGCGATCAGCTGCGCTCACGGGGGGGGGGGGCAGCTGATCGGCCGGGTGTCAGCCTGAGAGCAAGCGCTGAGAAGCCTCTTGCACTGCCTGTCAGATTGCTGATCTGACACAGTGCTGTGCAAAGTGTCAGATCAGCGATCTGACTTTACAAAGTGATGTCCTACCCTGGGACAATGTAATAAAGTAAAAAAAATAAAAAATTAAGATGTAAAAATTATTTTTTAAAAATTCCTAAATAAAGAAAAATAATTCATTTCTTTATGTAAATAAAAAAAAATAAAAGTACACATATTTAGTATCACCGCGTCCGTAATGACCCGCCTTATAAAACTGTTGCATTAGTAAACCCCTTTAGTGAACCCCTTTAAAAAAAAAAAAAAAGCAATGCTTTATCATCATACCACCAAGCAAAAAGTGCAATAACACGTGATCAAAAAGACGGATATAAATAAACATGGTACCGCTGAAAACTTGTCCCACAAAAAACAAGCCACCATGCAGCACCATCAGTGAAAAAATAAAAAGTTATAGCTCGCAGAATAAAGTGATGCAAAAATAATTATTTTTTATATAAAATTGTTTTTTTTCTTATAAAAGCACCAAAACATAAAACAAATATAAATGATGTATCCCTGTCATCATACTAACCCGAAAAATAAAACCGTTTTATCAATTTTACCACACGCGGAATGGTGCTAACGCCCCCCCCAAAAGAAATTCATGAATTGCTGGTTTTTGTTCATTCTGCGTCCCAAAAATCAGAATAAAAAGCGATCAAAAAATGAGATGTGCCCGAAAATGGTACCAATAAAAGCGTCAACTCGTCCCACAAAAAATAAGACCTCACATGTCTCAGTGGGTCAAAATATGGAAAAATTATAGCTCTAAAAATTTTTTGCAATTAAAAGAGTCTTTTAGCGTGTGACAGCTGCCAAACATAAAAACCTGCTATAAATAGTAAATCAAACCCCCCTTTTTTTCACCCCCTTATGTATTTATTTCCATTTTTGCATAAGGGTTAGGGCTAGTGCTAGGGAAGGGTTAGGATTGGGATTAGAATTGGGGGGTTTACAATGTTCAGGCACATCAGGGGCTATCCAAACGCAACATGGTATCAGATCTCAATTCCAGCCAATACTGCGTTGAAAAAGTCAGATGGTGATCCTTCCCTTCCAAGCTCTGCCATGCACCCAAACAATGGTTTACCCCCACATATGGGGTATCAGCCTACTCAGGACAAATTGCACAACAACTTTTGGGGTCTAATTTCTCCTGTTACCCTTGGGAAAATAAATAATTGGGGACTAAAAGATCATTTTTGTGGAAAAAAATATTTTTATTTTTATGGCTCTAAGTTATAAACTTCTGTGAAGCGCTTGGGGGTTCAAAGTGCTCACAACACATCTAAATAAGTTCATTGGTGGGTCTAGTTCCAAAATGGGGTCACTTGTTGGGGGTTTCTACTGTTTAGGCAGATCAGGGGCTCTCCAAACGCGACATGACACCCGCAGACCATTCCATCAAAGTCTGCATTCCAAAACGTCACTACTTCCCTTTCCTTCCGAGCCCTGACGTCTGCCCATACAGTAGTTTTCTCCCACATATGGGGTATGAGCGTACTCAGGACAAATTGCACAATAACTTTTGAGGTCCTGTTTCCCTTGGGAAAATAAAAATTGGGGGTGAAAAGATCATTTTTGTTGGAAAAATATGATTTTTTAATTTTACGGCTGTACATTATGAACTTCTGTGAAGCACTTAGGGGTTCAAAGTTCACACCACAAATCTAGATAAGTTCCTTGCGAGTCTAGTTTCCAAAATGGGGTCACTTGTGGGGGGTTTCTACTGTTTAGGCACATCATGGGCTCTCCAAACGCGACACGGTGTCCGATCTCAATTCCAGCCAATTTTGCATTGAAAAAGTCAAACTGTGCTCCTTTCCTTCCGTGCGCTGCCATGCCGCGAAACAGTGGATCCCCCCACATGTGAGGTATCAGCGTACTCAGGACAAATTGCACAATAACTTTTGGGGCCAATTTCTCCTGTTACCCTTGGTAAAATAAAAAAAAATTGAATCTGAAGTAATTTTTTTGTGAAAAAAAAAGTTAAATGCACATAACCTAAGACATAAACTTCCAGCAGCCATTCTCAAAAAAATAGATATAATGTGACATCATCACAACTTTGATCGTATCAATGCCCAAACATTCATCTCCAGCCCCTGTTTAGCAAAGTGAATTCTCACCCCAATCCCTTCACACACGTCTTCATTAATTGGTTATTGATCAGACTTCTCCCTTTTCAGGTGAAACCATAGTAGTGTGATTACCTTCTTAGCACAAAGGCTGTCTCTCCTAATAGACTGGCTTGTGGAGATGCTCTGTGTCTATATGAAATTAAAAGTCTGACTTGTGGAAAGGCTCTGTATCCATATGAAATTAGTGTTTGGCTCAGCAGGGATTTCACAGATCCCGATGGCCTATAATAGATCTGTCAGATTTCAATCTTTTCAGAAGGGTGCAATAGTTCAACAGACAATGTCAATCAATCAAAAACTTCAGAAATTAGACATAACTAAACCATGATGCCAGTGAGAAAATAATCTTTCCATAATCCCTGGTGACCAGTTTTATCTATTCGGACGTCAAGAGTCAGTCAACATGAACCTCTTGTAGAAGCTTTATGTCTGTTCCTGTAACTCCTCCTCCTGCCTAATTTTACCGTGGGTATGGATATGAATGTGGAATAAGTCTAAAGACATCACACTCAAAGGATGAGTTCACGAGGGTAAATCTGCCTAAAAGGAAGGCTGTTATGACAAGAGCACTCTTCCCACATTAGATGTGATATTTCTCAGCATTTCATAATTCCTTTACCAGGGAGTTCTTCTCTTTTCTGCTGTCAAGAGAACACTTAATGATTGTTGAATTTCTGTCAGTAGTGTCTACAAAGAAGAACGTTGTCAGAAACATCTGCGTCTGTGTTGATAGTGTGTCTGAGCACGTGTATGACAGCAATTGCGCTGGTTAACAATTTCTAGAAAGGAGCTGTCATATAACGCAGCCATGGAACTAGGCTTCTTCTCAACACTTCTATCAGCAGCTGGAGGCTCCGTGTACACTGGGTCTTATTGATGACCTCTTATTTGCCATAAATACTTTTAACCTGATCTAAATGCCTCTGTTGCCCTGAATCAGGCATTGTGTGTTTTGTTTTTTGTTTTTTTGTTTTTTTATGTATATGCGTTCTTTGTATATCAATCTGATCTTGTTATCCAAAGGGGCGTGAGCCTCAAGAAAACACAGAGATGATTTGAGAACCAGGCATAGTTGGCAGCGAAAGGGTTAAATTGAAGGTCCACCTTCACATGCAGCGCTTATGCTGACTCATATGTCTCAATGGTAACAGACTACAAACTGTAGTCTGACACCGCACCCATATTGTGGTACTCAGTTACATCTCACAGACAAGACCTAAGTCAGGATAGTCAAGGAGTCCCGAGATCAAATAGCCAGGAGGGTACGTCATTAACAGATGCGACCAAAGTCAAGTAACGGTCCGAGGACAGAATATCGAGAGGATAGTGGCTCAAAAAAGCAAAAGGATTAGTCAAACGTATAGTCAGAACATCATCCAATGTCAGGCACTGATTCATCAATAAGCTAGGCACAGCGAAAATAATCCACACAGAGCTGAAACTTAGGCTGACAGCTATCTGGGACTGCTAGTGTGGCACCCCGGGAGTTTGGTTGCCACAATGGCCTTGCCTCCCTCCAGGGGGGAGTGATGTCATGCCTGGAAACAAAGAAGGAATCCAGGTAGTTCCAGCATACAACACAGTTCCTGCTCCAGGCCAGCAGGGGGAGCTCTAAACCTGACTTCAGGGAACTGCTCTCTCTGGTCAGGAGGAGGAAGTTAGTGAGAGATAGAGCCTGAACAAGGTTGGGAGAGAATGTGTGGAGAAGAGCTGGGGATAGGAGCTCCATCTGAGCTCACCCCAGGCTTGAGCACCAGTGCCCTGGCACCGGAACCCAAGGCTGTGTGGGTATTAAAGCCCCAGCAGCAGAGTCTGGAGGACAGAAGACCGTATATCCTATGTCCCCAACTGATACTCGACGACGCAGCAGCACGTGTGAGCCGGAGACGCCAGAGAGGAGCTATCCCCGAAGCAGGCTACAGCTGCCTGTCATGCGAGTGGAGTTCTACCTTAGCATCAGAGAGAGGAACTTGAACAGAGTTTACAGCAGCTAGTACCTCCGAGAATAGCACTGGAAAGGAGGCCTCACAACCCACTTGACTAAGGAGATTCCCAACTCGCTTTCAGGCTGACTGGCTCCAGAACCATCTGTAACCTGAGCTCCGGACTGTACCTGCACTGCTCAGTAAAAGGTAAAGGAAACTGCACCCTCCTGTGTCTTCTGAATCTTTCCTGTGTCACCTGCTCTGCACCACACTCACTACCAACATCACCTTTAATACCCTAACTGCCCTGAGATACAGCTCTACCCATGGAGAGCTTAACCATCTTTGCTGCCCCATCACCATCTCAGAGGAACTGCATTGCAGCGTCGCTGTGTGTGACATGTATCAGCGACCGGCCCCCCTGCCGGGTATCGCTGATCATGCTCAAACGTCCTGGGCCATTTTATGATCGTTGGTCTCCCGCTGGCCAGCGCGCATTGCTGCGTGTGACAGCGAGAGACCAACAATCAGCGACGCTGGGAGCTGGTTTCCAATGTAAACAGCGGGTATCTAAGAGCCGCATGGCTCTTAGATACCCGCTGTTTACCTTGGATATCAGCTTGCTCTCTAGTCCTGATTGCTGGTGGGTCTGTCTATGTGACAGCTCACCAGCGATCAGGTATGTCCCAGCGATCCCATCCACGTCGGATCGTTGGTGGGATCGCTGGGACATTGATTCGTGTAACGGGGCCTTTACATTGCCACCAACACTCCTTGGACTTGGACCTCATGGAAGCGCCCGACTTATGAGTGCCTACTTGCTGCACTATCTGCAACTTGATGCCTGTATTTTTAGGATTAGAAGTAATGCTGACTACTCTGTTAGATCCATGGTAAGAGTACATTTTTCCAAATGCTTTTAACCCAGGAAATTGATGCACGCATACTGGAGTATCAAAATACACTTGTAGACAATCTTAAGAGTGCTTTTCCTCAAGGCACACAATGTGCATCACAGTTACAGACTACCAAACACTGGGAACGTCAAGTCGTCAATGCAAAAATATTAGCAGCAGCAGTGTAAATGGCATAAGGAATTTTTGTGAGTCGTTTCACAAAATTTTTAGACCAACCCATGCACCAGCAGAACAGAGTACAAGTCTGACACGTTGTGAATGACTGGAGAGGATGGTGGAGGAGTATCTCAAGCTCAAAATCATTGCCATCATGGGGATTTGAACCCTTTTGCATTTCGGACTTCAAAAATAGAAGAGTGGCCTTAGCTCGCCTGTCACGCCTTGGAGGTTTTATCATGCTCGGCAGCCTGTGCTCTCTCAGAATGTGTCTTCAGCACTGCTGGTGGTGCCCTGAAGGATAAGCACATTTAGTTTATTTTTGCAATGTGGAGACCCCAAGTTGGGTCTCTATCTGTTGGGTTGCCTGTAGTGCAAGGGGTGCCAGAGGTCCATTATACTATTTTTACTCTGGGGACATTGATGCCACATTAAGACTGGTTTCACATTAGCGTTTTTTAGCGCAGCGCATCCTGCGCGTCCATGCACATGCGCCCCTATGTTTAACATGGGGGCACATGGTCTAGCGTTTGCACGCGTTTGTATGCGTTTTTGTAGTGTGCGCCTAGGCACGCCGGATGCAACCTGTTGCATTTTTGGTCCGTCCAACCTGTCAAAAAAGCGCATGTGCACGCTTGCGCACGGAATATGCCAAAATAACACATTACAGTCTATGGTAATGCAGGCGTGTACATGGACACGCGCGCCTGCGTTTAAAATTGCATGCATTTTAAGAGTTAACATGGCTAGAAATTGGTTAAAATGCATGCGCCTAAAAAAAGCAAACGCATGATGCGTTTTTTGCATGTGTTTCTATTGCGCACAAAGCGCAGCACTAATAAACGCTAATGTGAAAGTAGCCTTAGCGGTAAATGGCAATAATTTTTTTTAAATGTTTACGCTCCAAGTTGGGTCTTCTTTGTGTGTGTTGCTTGTAGCAGTAGGGCTCCCAGACCAACAGGCATGCACTTACTTTCAATCTGCTATCCTTACATTTTTTCTACCAATAGTAATCTACGAAATTGATATTTGTGTTGCCTGAGTGTGGCTGGGAAAAAAAAAACAGTTTGATCTGTTGCATGAGGTATCAGGGTTCCCAGCAAAGAAGACTTACACCGCTCCTTCACCCAACTCGTCTTTATTGAAACTTCAACTCAAAGCTCTAAATGCTGGCCCAGACCCTCATACCTCATGCATGGCCCATGGTTGACTGCTTCTGTGCCATTATAAAATGTTCTACTGTGGGTCAATTTATCAATCAACTACCTATGTTACTATCCTTACATTTTTCTAACATTAGTGCTCTACCAAGCTGATATTTGTGCCACCTGAGTGTGGCTGGCGAAAAAGAACAGTTTGAGCTGTTGCATGAGGTATCAGGGCTCCCAGAAAAGAAGGCTTACACCGCTCCCTCACTCACCTTGTATTAATTGAAACTTCAATTCAAAGCTCTAAATGCTGGCCCAGACCCTGATACGTCATGCATGGCCCATGGCTGACTGCTGCGGTGCCATGGTCACATTTCTACTGAGCCACTTGATGCCACATTTCCTGGTGTCAGTATTTATTTGCTGACATAGTGTGCCTGCACCACCTAATTAGCCCAAACGAATTAGATTAGGAAATGAAGCCTCCTACCGGCATCACAATTTTAGCCCAAACACTTTTGATTAGGAAATGTGTCCTGGTGCCTGAACAACAATATTTGCTCAAACAATTTTGATTAGGAAATGTGTCCTGGTGCCTGAACAACAATATTTGCTCAAACAATTTTGATTAGGAAATGTGTCCTGGTGCCTGAACAACAATATTTGCTCAAACAATTTTGATTAGGAAATGTAGCCTGGTGCCTGTTTTGTTATGTTATGATTTAATAAAATGCTGTTGTGGCTATTTTACGCATGCCGTAAGTAGTCGTGTGTTTTATTTACATACAGGAAGGAGCTGTTATTGGCTAAGGCCTGATTCACACTTCCGATTGTGACCATCAGTCAAAATCCGCCGTTTTGCAATAAAAACGGATCCGCCATTTTGTTTTGCGGATCCGTTTTTTTTCCCATTGAGTTGCATTACCAGCGGATCTTGACGGCCATCCGTTGGATCTGCTTTTTTGCGTATCCGCAAAATTTTTTGCGTCCGCCGACATGCCCAGACGGACCATGCAACTTTTTTTGTGCTGCAGGATCCGCATGTTATAGTGCGCATCCCCGGAAATTTAACCCTGAAATCATCTCCGGCGGCCAGAAAAATTCTCTCTCTCTCTCTCTCTCTCTCCCCCCCCCCCCCCCCCTCCCCGGGCTACAGTTACTTAAAAATTCATCGGATCCGTCAAAAAAACGGTCCGGTAGCATCCGTTCACATCAGTTTTGCAACGGATCCGCTTTCCGCCATTTTGGCGGATTTTAACTGACACAAAAAGCTGAAGTGTGAAACAGGCCTAAGGAATAATTAAATGACCGGATCCCTCTTAGCTTGTCAAGTCTCTGATTGTGCAGCAAATCAGGCATGTAGAAGTGGAGGACAGGGGTGTTAATAGTAATACCGTAATAGAGGAGGAAAATGAGGAACTGTGGAGTACCTGTCGCATGAAAGAGAGATCTCCAGGCTTTATCTGCTCTATAGTATGTATGATAGTTAAAAGCAAAAGCAAAGATCCATCCTTGATTCTTTTAATTATTTTTGGCTTCTCTGCATCTAGAGACAAGAGTTCACCTAACAGACAGTGGACAGCAAGTAGTGAGATACCTAGTGGCTTTCTCTTTATGGCATTTGTAAAGAGGTAAGACATAATTTTCTTTAAATACAAGGATTTCTAATTGTGCCAATTAGTAAATTGGCTTTTCAATGGAGATGAGATGAGTTTGTTGAAATGTCAGTGACGATTTAAGGCTTGCTCTGTAATGCAACAGCAAAGTGACAAGTTTCAGATTCGACATTGCAAAGTGTAAAATCCAGACATTCTCCACACATTGCCCCCAATGTCTAGTGCAGATGTTTCATTATAAATTTACTGCACATTTAATCATAGACTAGTAAATCTACTTTTTGATTTGGGGCATTTCAGAAAATGCAATCTGCCATTAAAGGATTACTTCTTCTGTAATTTTTAAAATCAGAAAGATATGATTTACAGCAGTCATGTGGACCACAGAGAACAATAGTTGGGATGAGACTAATTGTCTTTTATAAGAGAGTATTTTAGGCACGCTCTGTGTCCTGTGTAGAAGTCATTCTGAAGGGGGGGGAGGAGGTGAGCTGTAACCTATGGTGTGATCCTGGAGGTCTCTACAGGACAGAAAGTATCAGCCTTACATTTTGTCATGCTCTTGGATTAGATCCCTTAAATTTGTGTTCAGTGCTCGGCTTCTCTTTCTGATTAGCCACAGGAGACACACCTTTTCTCTGAATGTTTTGGTTCTGCTTTTCAGGCTGCAGTCTACTTAGCTTAACACAGGTGTTTTCATTTGTGTGCCTATCACCTTTTGGGTGCAGCTTGATATTCTATCTTGCCGATAGCGTTTCCTGCTGGTGATAGATTCATTTGGATGTTCTGACTGATGTTTAGAGCCAATCTGTAAGATTCTAGCTATGGATTTTCGCTTTGCTGTTTCATTGCACCTATCTTCTGGTTAATATTAACAAATAGGCAGTATTTTTGTTAACAGTATTTGCTTTATTCTTTACTTGGTATTTGGTTATTTACTTTATTCATTCTGGGTCTTTCTTTTGTTCAGCACACTTCTCTTCTTGTAGGGAATTCACACTCTCCTCTGCCCTCTGATTTTTTTTAAGAAGACCGTGAAACAACCTGTTGGCCTATTAGGCAGCCTACATCAGAGTGTCCATCTCCTGGTTAGTTCTATCTCTGCACCCGCAGGTACCACTAAGGACTGTGGAGTCAAGATATCTTGTTTGTACAGGAATCGGCAGGGTCATTTACAGTTTTTGATGTATAACCTATAAACTATTTTCCCGAGTGAGTTGCTACAGAGGCATAGCTATACTAGGAACTGTTGGGAGCATTCAGTATGATATGCTGTTAAGTGGGGGCAGCATTGCATTATCTTAGGATGCCAACCTCTGCAGTCAGGAACGGCCAGACCAGGCTCAGAGTAGGGCTTTTACCAGTCTGAACAGGGATCTGTCAGGTTCAGGTATTTGTGCCCCTGGTTTGTACGCTACCTGTGTGCTTGCGCAGTCATAATCCATTTGGCTCAGTGGTGAAAACTGTAATATTTCAGGAAATTAGTTTTAAATGTTAAAAGGGACTTAGAAAAGTTAAAAGGGACTTAGAAAATTAACAAAAGAACTGATAGAAAAATTCATGACAGCCACAGCAATAGGTTGTCTGTTCGATCTGGTGGACCTTTAGCTGACATGAGCCCCCTTCGCTTTGGATGAAAGTCATACTAAAGCGGACATGTTCCTCTGTATGTCTTATGAACTACGGTATTTCGTTTTTTTTCTCTTATTTCAGGTAAAAGTATGAGGCAATGATGAGCGACCCTTGGAGATTATTAAATTGTCTCAACTGAAGTAAATGCTCCTGTATAATAATAATAATAATAATAATAATAATAATAATAACAATAATCTTTATTTATATAGCGCCAACATATTCCGCAGCGCTTTACAGTTTAACAGTTTCAAAACACAAGTCATAAGTAACAACGTTAACAATACAATAATAAAAGCAAAATAAGACGACGCTGCTCATGAGAATTTACAATCTACAATGCCGTACATCAGCAGAAATGCTATGTTATGATATAGATGGCAGTGATCTTTGCTTCTCCTGAGTCTTTTCAGTGTGTGACAGGTGTCTGCTTTTTCTGCTCAAGATACAGATTTACTATAGCTGCAGTGCTGATATTTCTGACCCTACATCATGAAGAGAAGATGGTGCAGATCTGACTCCTGTCCTTGTGTATTCCAGGCAGTACCTGGTTGTGGTGTTTAAAGACAAGCCAATGGAATTGTGGGATATCAGGACGTGTACCCTGCTGCGGGAAATGTCCAAGGTCTTCCCTACTGTGACAGCCTTGGTATGTTCTGATTTTCCATTATGAATGGGTGATTCATTGTAGTTAAGGCTGGAGAACGTCTAAGAGATCTCGTGGAAGCCATTATTTAGATCACAACCTGTTCCGCTCACTGACGTCTTGTAATTATCACGGAGGTTCTACAACAAGTTGATAAATTATGTGTCAACAGCAATGCAGCCATAGATACACATGTTGTCACATACAGTTACAGCACGCTGTATTATTGCAGTGCCACAATCTGCACACTTTTGCAATACATTCAGTTAACTTCTGTAATCGGTAGGATCACGTGAAATGGTCACTTACAATATCTTCCTGTATGAGGATTTATTAATGGGGATGTGCCATGTTTTTTGTTCATGAAGACTGACTGTTCGGACCAACGTCGTGGCTATGCCGCTGGTCCGAACTGTGCAGGTTTGTTGTTTCTGCAGCTTCATTGGAGCCCACGGGGCTAAAGATGGATGGATCCAGAGTCAGGGTACTACTTGCAACCTACAAAGCAAAGAACTTGCAAGTGTGTTCTCCTTGCGTAGAAGACCGGTTGCCGCTGATGGACTGAAGAGCTAACCTTGGCAAGAAACAGTACACTATAAAATTACTAATCAGTCCAATCTTGAGAACAGAGAGACTTTTGCATAAGACATACCGTAAATTGCATAGAGTGGTGTGAAAACGTGTTTGCCCCCTTCCTGATTTCTAATTCTTTTGCATGTTTGTCACACTTAAATGTTTCAGATCACCAAACAAATGTTAATATTAGACAAAGATAACACAAGTAAACACAAAATGCAGTTTTTAAATGGAGGTCTTTTTTATTAAGGGAAAAATATATCCAAACCTACAGCGCCCTGTGTGAAAAAGTGATTGCTAGCACCCCTTGACAACACAAATTAACTGAGCTTTGGTGCCTAGCATTGCAGAACCTTAGGTAACCATGGTTAGGACTAGAGTTGAGCGAAACAGGTCGAAAAATTTCAAAAGTCGCCGACTTTTGGCAAAGTCGGGTTTCATGAAACGAAACCCGACCCTAGGATGAGGTCGGCCACGAGGTCGGCGACTTACGCGCCAAAGTCGCGTTTCAAAAGTTTGTTTTGCGCTCTTTTTCAGCCAATCAGGATCCACGGACACTGTGGGCAACGTGATGACATAGGCAGGGGTCTCCACCATCTTTCACAAGGGCATGCAAGTGATTGGCTTGCTTTGGTGGGCGTCACAGGGGGTATAAAAGGGCGTGCACGCCGACCGCCATCTTACTTCTGCCGATCTCAGTATAGGGAGAGGTTGCTGCTGATTCTGTAGTGAGAGCGTTAGGCAGGGAAGAAGACAAAAAAACTGCTTCTGCTGCTAGCGATTTGGCCTGTGCAACACACCAGTCACTGTGTGTGCAGTGCAAGGGGAGGCTATATAGTGGTGTATCAGTGGTGTTGGTTGTTGGGCTGCCTTTTAAGGCTTCCTGACAGGCTGGCATTGCTGTTTACCCACAGCTCTGCAAACTACTTTTTTAAGAGCAATCCAATCTCCCTTATCCTCTAGTCACTTTTGTCACAGCTGTGCCATCGAGCCTGTGACATAGCGCTCAGATATCAGTGGGCCTCACACAATCCAAAAGTGTCCAGTGTCCACAAGTGTCTGCAGAAATTCAAAATCTCCCTTATCCTCTCGTCACTTTTGTCACAGCTGTGCCATCGAGCCTGTGACATAGCGCTCAGATATCAGTGGCCCTCACACAATCCAAAAGTGTCCAGTGTCCACAAGTGTCTGCAGAAATTCAAAATCTCCCTTATCCTCTAGTCACTTTGGTCACAGCTGTGCCATTGAGCCTGTCACATAGCGCTCAGATATTCATTGGGCCTCACACAATCCAAAAGTGTCCAGTGTCCACAAGTGTGTGCAGAAATTCAAAATCTCCCTTATCCTCTAGTCACTTTGGTCACAGCTGTGCCATCGAGCCTGTCACATAGCGCTCAGATATTCATTGGGTTTCACACAATCCAAAAGTGTCCAGTGTCCACAAGTGTGTGCAGAAATTCAAAATCTCCCTTATCCTGTAGTCACTTTGGTCACAGCTGTGCCATCGAGAGTGTCAGATAGCGCTCAGATATTCATTGGGCCTCACACAATCCAAAAGTGTCCAGTGTCCACAAGTGTGTGCAGAAATTCAAAATCTCCCTTATCCTCTAGTCACTTTGGTCACAGCTGTGCCATCGAGCCTGTCACATAGCGCTCAGATATTCATTGGGTCTCACACAATCCAAAAGTGTCCAGTGTCCACAAGTGTGTGCAGAAATTCAAAATCTCCCTTATCCTCTAGTCACTTTGGTCACAGCTGTGCCATCGAGAGTGTCAGATAGCGCTCAGATATTCATTGGGCCTCACACAATCCAAAAGTGTCCAGTGTCCACAAGTGTGTGCAGAAATTCAAAATCTCCCTTATCCTCTAGTCACTTTGGTCACAGCTGTGCCATCGAGCCTGTCACATAGCGCTCAGATATTCATTGGGCCTCACACAATCCAAAAGTGTCCAGTGTCCACAAGTGTGTGCAGAAATTCAAAATCTCCCTTATCCTCTAGTCACTTTGGTCACAGCTGTGCCATCGAGCCTGTCACATAGCGCTCAGATATTCATTGGGCCTCACACAATCCAAAAGTGTCCAGCGTCCACAAGTGTGTGCAGAAATTCAAAATCTCCCTTATCCTCTAGTCACTTTGGTCACAGCTGTGCCATCGAGCCTGTCACATAGCGCTCAGATATTCATTGGGTCTCACACAATCCAAAAGTGTCCAGTGTCCAAAAGTGTGTGCAGAAATTCAAAATCTCCCTTATCCTCTAGTCACTTTGGTCACAGCTGTGCCATCGAGCCTGTCACATAGCGCTCAGATATTCATTGGGCCTCACACAATCCAAAAGTGTCCAGTGTCCACAAGTGTGTGCAGAAATTCAAAATCTCCCTTATCCTCTAGTCACTTTGGTCACAGCTGTGCCATCGAGCCTGTCACATAGCGCTCAGATATTCATTGGGTCTCACACAATCCAAAAGTGTCCAGTGTCCACAAGTGTGTGCAGAAATTCAAAATCTCCCTTATCCTCTCGTCACTTTTGTCACAGCTGTGCCATCGAGCCTGTCACATAGCGCTCAGATATCAGTGGCCCTCACACAATCCAAAAGTGTCCAGTGTTCACAAGTGTCTGCAGACATTCAAAATCTCCCTTATCCTCTCGTCACTTTTGTCACAGCTGTGCCATCGAGCCTGTGACATAGCGCTCAGATATCAGTGGGCCTCACACAATCCAAAAGTGTCCAGTGTCCACAAGTGTCTGCAGAAATTCAAAATCTCCCCTGTCCTATAGACACCTTGTACCTTGTTTTACAATACTATATAGTTTGTTGGATTTTGTCTACATTTCTACCAAAAATGAGGAAGGCTGGTGGAAGAGGCCGTGGAATTGGACGGGGGTTGGCAGCTGGTAATGATGGTGTTGGTGGTGGATCTGATGGTAGTGGCAAGAGCAAAATAGGACCGAATGCAGGAGGTGTTGAGCCTGCGTCATCGTCTGGCTACATAAGGCCTCGAACGCTTAGTTTTCTAGGAGTTGGCAAACCGCTTTTAAAGCCAGAGCATCAGGAAAAAGTTTTGTCTTACATTGCTGACAGCCTCCAGCTCTATCGCCTCCTCTTCTTCAGTTGTAAAAAGTAAAAGCACTGAGTCGTCATTGGAGGCTCATGTTCATGAACCACACCTTTCCTTGTGTCCTTCACCCCAACCAAGATTGAAGGATGACGCAGGCCATACTACTGATTACTCCATGGAGCTGTTTTCACATACCATGCCTGGATTATCAAGTCAAATGGTGAATTACCCAGGCCAAGATGAATCTGACATGGAGTGCACTGATGCACAGCCGCTAATGGATGATTCTGCTGGTACATTCACTCAGAGCACTACATTGTCCTCGCAGTGTACAGAGCCAGATTCTGACCCTGATGAGACTCAGGTGCCCCTTCCCGCACACTATACCACCATACACGGTGACACAGAGGAAGGTGCACATGACATAGAAGAGGAGGTGATGGATGACGCAGTTGTTGACCCAGATTGGCATCCATTGGGGGAAGAGGGTGCTGCTTCCAATAGCTCAGATGAGGAGCATCCACAGCAGACATCGACATCGCAACAGCTGTTATCTGGCAGGCCCAGAGCACTCCAAAGACAGGTTCCAAACATCAAAAGAGTTGCTGGACAGCTTGTCCAGAGGGTCAAAAGATCACAGCGTGCTAGGCCGCAAAATGTCTGCCAAAGTAGGAAGAGTGCAGTGTGGCACTTTTTTGACCAAAATCCTCATGATCAGGCCAAGGTTATCTGTAAGAAGTGCGCAAAGACCTTTAGCCGAGGGAAAAATCTGAAAAATTTGAATACCAGTTGCATGCTTAGACATTTAACCAGCATGCACTTGCAAGCGTGGACACAACACCAAACCTCAAGTGCCACATGTGCAACTGATCACAACGAAGGTAGTCAGCAACGCTACATTGTTTCCCCCACTGTAAGCCCACCGGTTAGCACAGCAGCAAATGTTGACGTGTCGTTGCAAGGCCACAGCAGTCAGGGAATCCCACTGTTATATCAACGAAAGACTGATTCTAGACCATCAGAAAGAACACCAACTCCATCACCATCATCAACCCTCTCTCAGTCCACCCTGTCCACCGCTACTTCCACCATATGCAGCTCTCAAGTCCAGCTCACCCTCCCAGACACTATGAGTAGGTCAAGAAAGTACTCAGTCTCTCATCCGCGTACACTGGGTTTGAACGCCCACATTGCCAAACTAATCTCGTTTGAGATGATGCCCTTTCGGTTGGTGGAAAGCACAGCTTTCCGCGAACTCATGGCCTATGCAGTACCACGCTATGACCTACCCAGTCGCCACTTCTTCTCTCGCAAAGCCATCCCAGCCCTCCACCATCATGTGAAAGACCGCATTGTCCATGCACTCAAGCAGTCAGTGAGCGGAAAGGTGCACCTCACAACTGATGCATGGTCCAGTCGGCATGGCCAGGGCCGTTACGTGTCCATTACTGCGCACTGGGTTAATGTGGTGGATGCAGGGTCCACAGGGGACAGCGGTGGTGGGACAGTGCTGCCTAGCCCACGGTATAGGAAACAGTTGGCTGTAGGCGTTCGACCCTCCTCCTCCAGAAGCGAAAGCTCGTCCACAGAGCGCAGTCGTACGAGCACTCCATCTGCAGCTGCCACTGTTGCACACGATGTGTCCCCCTATCGAGCAGCTAGTGGAAAGCGTCAGCAGGCTGTGTTGCAGATGATGTGTTTGGGCAACAGACACACCGCCGAGGTGCTGGCCGAGTACTTGAAGCGACAAACTGAGTCATGGCTGGGCAGTGTACATCTTGAGGCAGGCAAGGTAGTGATAACGGCCGTAATTTTGTGGCAGCCATAGCCCTTTCAAAACTCAGCCATATACCTTGCTTGGCTCACACCTTGAACCTGGTGGTGCAGTGCTTCCTCAAAAATTATCTGGAGTTAACAGCCCTGCTCCAGAAGGTGCGAAGACTGTGCGTGCACATCCGCCGGTCGCCTGTACACTCCGTTCGTATGCAGAAGCTGCAGCGATTGCTCCACCTTCCCAACCACCGCCTCATTATCGACATTGCAACAAGGTGGAACTCCACCCTGCACATGGTGGAGCGGCTGTGCGAGCAGAGGCAGGCCATAATACATTTGTGGGAGGATACACGGCCAGGCACTTTGAGAGCAGACATGGAGTTGACAGGTGTGCAGTGGTCGAAGCTGAAAGACCTCTGTAAAGTCCTTCAGTGTTTTGAGGAATGCACACGGCTGGTAAGCGCAGACGACGCCATCCTAAGCATGAGCATCCCACTTATGCGTCTGCTCATGCAAACTTTGACGCACCTTAAGGAGCAGGCGTCTGCAGCCAATGTTGATGAGGAAGAAGAGGAGGAGGGAATCCTTGATGACATTCAGCCATTGTCTGCTCAGGGACCTCTCCTGGATGAGGTGGAGGAAGAAGAGGAGGAGGAGGAGGATGATGGGGATGATTACTCAGGGGAGGAGGATGCATCTCGTGGGGCAAGTGAAAATGTTGGCGTGGCAAGGTCTGGTACAGGGTTTGTGCGTGACTGGAGGGATGTGGATTTGCCAGAAAGTGCTCCTCCACCCAGCACTCGCAGTGCATCATTGACACCGGGAACATTGGCCCACATGTCAGATTATGCCTTGCAGATCCTAAAAAGGGACCCACGCATTGCCAAAATGATGAACGATGACAACTACTGGTTGGCCAGCATCCTGGATCCATGCTATAAAGGCAAATTACAAAACATCATGCCACAGGAGAACCTTGACCTAATATTGGCTAATAAACAAGCAACTCTGGTAAATCGGTTGCTTAAGGCATTCCCAGCACACAGCAGCGGTGATGGTTCTCACACGAGCCGTACGGGCCGGGGGCAGCTTGGCAGAGGTGTTCGTGGTGCACACAGCAGAAGTGGCGTTGGAGACAGGGGTTTCATGACAATGTTGTGGACTGATTTTTCAAGTACCGCTCACACAACTGGTAATACTGCATCGATGGAAAGTGACAGGAGACAGCAGTTGTCAACTATGGTTACAAACTACTTTTCCTCCCATATCGATGTTCTCCCACACAGGTCATTCCCCTTTGACTCTTGGGCCGCTAAACTGGACACCTGGCCTGAATTGGCCCAATATGCCTTACAGGAGCTCGCTTGCCCAGCTGCAAGTGTGCTATCGGAAAGAGTCTTCAGTGCAGCTGGATCAATCCTGACAGAAAAAAGGACCCGTCTGTCAACCCAAAATGTGGATGATCTAACCTTCATTAAAATGAACCACGCATGGGTTTCCAAGGATTTTGTCCCACCTTCCCCTGATGACACATAGGGTGACAGAAAAATGGCTTGCTTTGGTCCACCTCTTCCTGGGACTTGACCTATTTCACCTTTTGCATCAGCTGAATGTCCAACATCAACATATGCCACTTTCTAAAACTCCCTAACTGTGCTGCCTCCCCCCCCATGGCCGGGGTCACCACCTAGCGCACGACACCGTGCGAGTGCCGTTGCCCTGGACAGGTGGGTAGGCCGACTCTTGGGCGCGGGCACTGGTACAGGGTCCTTCATAGTGCAATCAAGTGTCTCTGACGGTGGTGGTGCACACCCGCCGTCAGACACACCGCCGTACTATGAGGGGCCCAGTGCCAGTACCGACGCCCTCGAGTGGGCCCCCCTTGCTTGGGCAGGGCCCCAGCATTTGCAATCTTTTCATCTCCCTGCTCCTCCGCTGTGTAGTCTGGGCCGTCAAATCCATACTGTGCCTGACACCGTCTGAGCCTGCCTCCTGATGTATAGACATATATTTTGAATGTGTACGCTATCCATACATGTTATCTGGGGATACGGTACCCTTTCTAACCTTTGTGCAATCACGTGCAATCCATACTGGGCCTAACACCGTCTGAGCCTGCCTCCTGATGTATAGACATATATTTTGAATGTGTACACTATCCATACATGTTATCCGGGGAAACGGTACCCTTTCTAACCTTTGTGCAATCACGTGCAATCCATACTGGGCCTAACACCGTCTGAGCCTGCCTCCTGATGTATAGACATATATTTTGAATGTGTACGCTATCCATACATGTTATCTGGTGATACGGTACCCTTTCTAACCTTTGTGCAATCACGTGCAATCCATACTGGGCCTAACACCGTCTGAGCCTGCCTCCTGATGTATAGACATATATTTTGAATGTGTACGCTATCCATACATGTTATCCGGGGAAACGGTACCCTTTCTAACCTTTGTGCAATCCATACTGGGCCTAACACCGTCTGAGCCTGCCTCCTGATGTATAGACATATATTTTGAATGTGTACGCTATCCATACATGTTATCTGGGGATACGGTACCCTTTCTAACCTTTGTGCAATCACGTGCAATCCATACTGGGCCTAACACCGTCTGAGCCTGCCTCCTGATGTATAGACATATATTTTGAATGTGTACGCTATTCATACATGTTATCTGGGGATACGGTACCCTTTCTAACCTTTGTGCAATCACGTGCAATCCATACTGGGCCTAACACCGTCTGAGCCCGCCTCCTGATGTATAGACATATATTTTGAATGTGTACGCTATCCATACATGTTATCTGGGGATACGGTACCCTTTCTAACTTTTGTGCAATCACGTGCAATCCATACTGGGCCTAACACCATCTGAGCCTGCCTCCTGATGTATAGACATATATTTTGAATGTGTACGCTATCCATACATGTTATCCGGGGAAACGGTACCCTTTCTAACCTTTGTGCAATCACGTGCAATCCATACTGGGCCCAACACCGTCTGAGCCTGCCTCCTGATGTATAGACATATATTTTGAATGTGTACGCTATCCATACATGTTATCTGGGGATATGGTACCCTTTCTCACCTTTGTGCAATCACGTGTAATCCATACTGGGTGTGAGAACGGCTGGCGAGCTGTTAAGCAAGCTACAGCACCTGTGGTTTGCACACGTAAGTTTTTCATTTTTTCAGGAATGACGGTTAGGCCTAATTCCGGAACTGCGGTTGACCTGCACTTACTGGGAAATCATTGTTCGCGGGTAATAATTGTAATCAGTGATCCCCATCACTAACGTTGTTCAGCGGGTTATCTGCACCTGTAAGCGACAAACGCTGGCCTTTTCAGTGTAGCGCACATGCAGCCACGGACATGTAAGGGCATGACACACCAGTTATTGGCCAATCTCATGTGCCAGAGCCTCACGTGTCCCTCTAGTAAGCCGGACTCGGACCGCGGGGCATGACGGAGTCTCGTTCGTTAACGGAATTAAGCTTGCAATGTGTGCATCTGTTCTGTAGCTGGCATGGTTGAGGTTTCCCAGGTGGAGTCGAATTTAACCGTAGGCTCCACTCCTGGTGGTGCCCTTCTGGACATTCCTTTAAGGTTCAGCTTTGCAACCATACTGCCCACGTAAAACAAACACTTTGCCTTCATGAACGCTGTTTGGAGGGTCATGACTCGTGGGAATAACGCCGCCCAATCAGTTAACCTGCTAGAGAGATCGTTCGTTGCTCCCAAGCATGACATCACACTCCCTAGGAAGAAGGTAATGCCACTGTGGCGACCGTACTCCTGGGGGCGACACAAGTGCACTGATGCCCAGCCACTGCTCGATGAATCTGCTGGTACATTGACCCAGACCACTACATTCCCCTCGCACGCTACACGACCTGAATCTGACCCTGATGAAACTCAGGTTACCCTTCCCATATACAGTTCCATCTTACACGGTGACAAAGAGGAAGCTGCAGATGAAAGTGCAGGTTCGGCCCACCCGCCATCAGACACACCACCGTACTATCAGGGGCCCTGTGCCAGTGCCGTCGCCAACGAGTGGGCCCCCCCTGCTTGCTCAGGATCACAGCACTTGCAAAGTTGAAATACTGTGCAGTGAGATGGAAGATGGGGACGACGAGGAATCCAGACAAGTACAGGGATTCCCTAGCGAGGAGACTTATTTGATTGTTTTCAATGTTGGGACAGCAATTTTTGGGGAGCACTATACTCCAGAGAATGATAGATGGGGCCCACCATACACAGGAACATTCCAAAGGTGGACATCAGACACTGGAGCAGCATTTACAGGGCCCATTATACACTAGAGCATTAGAAATGGGGCCCATTATGTTTGGAGCATTATTTGGGCCCATAAGACAGTGGAGCTTCATCCATGGGTACCAACATATACTGTAGCATTATGTGGAGCTCATCATAAACTGTTTCAAACATTATATGGGACCAATGATTCTGTATGGAGAAATAGATGGGCCTCGTCATGAGATGTAAAAAGTGAGGTATTTTTCATTGTACTATACCGCTATTTCTCTGCCGTATCGGAGCATGATGAGTTGTGGTATGTGTTAAAGGGGCGCTCTTTCGCCCAGGGCACATGAAAACCTGCAGCCAGCCCTCCCCCCCCACAACTTTAGCCAAATAACCCCCATTTTTCAGTGCGTAACTTGTATTATGAAGTTAATTAAGGTTGACAAGCTTAAGTAAGAAGAATTGATGCTTTTGGCATTCAAATGGGCACTGTAGGTGTGTTTCCTGTCCTCCTCTCACTGCCGACTTTTATTCCCCATTGACTTACATTGGGTTTCGTGTTTTGGGACGACCCCGACTTTTCCCTATAATCGGACGATCTTGCTCGACCCGACTTTTGGAAAAGTCGGGTTTCACGAAACGAAACGCGACCCTAAAAAACCAAAAGTCGCTCAACTCTAGTTAGGACCACTAGCAACTAGATAACACTACATCAGTGGTCGTAACTATAGATAGCTAAAGTGCAGTCCCTGCAGGTCTATGAGCTGCCAGCACCGACATCAGGGGCTTATCTCAGGGCCACCATCAGGGAATTACAGCCCTTACTTGTGTATGGGGCCCGGTGAATCGGGGGGGCCCGGCCGACCGAGCATGCTGGCAGCCCGGGCCACGCGCTCGGGCCCCCCCCGATGATTTGATTAGGCAGCAAGCGCTTTTATTTAGAATGCCCCGGGCCGCCTGGCAAAAAGAAAATGGGCAGGCACTGTAGCTTTAAGCTACGGCCCGCCCCAGTGCATTATGGGTCCCGTCCAGCCAGCCTCTCATGACATCACACGCTGCTCTGTAGCTCTGCTCCACTTCCTCATTTCGGAGCAGAGCGAGCAGCGTGTGCGGTGCCGGTGTGAGTGTCACGTGGGTGGCTGGGAGCGATGGATGGGCGGCGGACACCAGGAGAGAAGAGGTGGCGGCTGTGGCTTGGGCAGCGAACCGGACGTGGAGGCGGCAGGTGAGCGAGCAGGTGAGTGCTCTCAGGGCAGGGGTGGCCCAGCGCAGCCAGCCACACACACTGCAGCAGTCCCACCACAGCCACAGGGCCCCAGGGCAGGCAGGGTCTAGGGGGGGCCCTGAGCAGCAAGCTGCATGGCCTCAGTCTCACCACAGTCACAGGGCCCCAGGGCAGGCAGGGCCCAGGGGGAGCCCTGAGCAGCAAACCACACGTCCTCAGTCCCACCACAGTCACAGGGCCCCAGGGCAGGCAGGGCCCAGGGGGGGCCCTGAGCAGCAAGCCGCACGGCCTCGGTCCCACCACAGTCACAGGTCCCCAGGGCAGGCAGGGACCAGGTTGGGCCCTGAGCAGCAAGCCGCACGGCCTCAGTACCACCACAGTCACAGGGTCACAGGGCAGGCAGGGGGCAGAAAGTGAGACAAGGGGGCAGAATGTGAGACATGGGGGCAGAATGTGAGATACGGGGGCCGAGGGCAGAATATGAGACATGAGGGCAGAATGTGAGACATGAGGGCAGAATGTGAGACATGGGGTCAGAATGTGAGACACGGGGGCCGAGGGAAGAATGGACATAAGAGCAGAATGTGAGACATGGGGGCAGAATGTGAGACATGGGGGCAGAATGTGAGACGCGAGGGCTGAGGGCAGAATGGACATAAGGGCAGAATGTAAGACATGGGGGGAAGAATGTGAGACATGGGGGCAGAATGTGAGACACGGGGGGCCGGGGGCAGAAAGGACATGGGGGCAGAATGTGACAGTGAGGCACAGGAGGGGCAGAATGGATACGGGGCAGAATGTGACAGACAGTGAGACACAGGAGGGGCAGAATGTGAGACATGGGGGCAGAATGTGACAGTGAGACACAGGAGGGGGCAGAATGGATATGAGGGATTGAGGGCAGAATATGAGACATGGGGGGGCAGAATGTGACAGTGAGACACAGGAGGGGCAGAATGGATACGGTGACAGAATGTGAGACACAGGAGGGGGCAGGATGGGAGACACATGGGGCAGGATGGATACGATGTAGACAGAAGGGGCAGGATCGGAAGATCGCATGGGGGCAGAATGGATACTCATGAGGGCAGGATGAGAGAAAATATGGCTGGAGCCAGGAATGAGACGGGATGGGGGATATTATTACCATAGGGGCTAATTTAGGGATATTATTACTGCAGTGATGTAATTATTTTATTTTTTTGAGGATACTGTTTTAAATGGGGGGAGGTCCTGTTACTGTGCAGAGCGACACTATGTTGCCTTTTTTTCTTCATCTGGTGTAGTGTAGAAGTTGAGGAAAAAAATTAAGTAATGTGTTCTGCAAGCGGAGATCTAGATAACTGTTATTTCCTGCAGAGACGAGCCCTGGCTGGAAGACGTGATGGCGTTCTGTGCTGGATGAAAGATGAAAAGCGAAGACAAAGGACTTCACCTAGACACGTCACTGGTGAGTCAGTGTGTTCCCTGTACACTGACACTATATACAGAGTGCCTTTGTACAATGTCACCACTGATCACTGTATAACCTGTGCACTGACACTGTACACTATATACAGAGTTCCTGTGTACAATGTCACAAGTGATCACTGTATTATCTGTACACTGACACTTATATACAGAGTTCCTGTGCACAATGTCACCAGTGATCACTGTATTATCTGTACACTGGCACTACATACAGAGCTCCTGTGTATAATGTCACCGGTGATCACTGTATTACCTGTACACAGACACTGCATGCTAAGTACAGATCTCCTGTGTATAATGGCACTTATGGTCATAATATTATGTTTTTTTATTAATGATCAGTATTGTAGTATTCTGTCACTGGTGGTAATATGTGGTCTGGGCATGGTGTAGCTGTATTTGTTCCTTGTATGTGCTATTATTCTGTCACTGGTGGTATTGTGTGGTCTGGTCATGGTGTAGCTGTATTTGTTCCTTGTATGTGGTATTATTGGTCACCATGTGGTGGTAATATGGTGTCTGGACATGGTGTGGTGGTATTTGTCCCTTTGGATGTGATATTATTGGTCATTTTAAAAATTGAAAAACAAAATATATATCTAAATTATGTTGGATATTTTAACAAATGTTTAATAGGTTAGAGTAGCTTAGGGCCTGGCCAAAAGAGTCTACCTTGTCGTGGTGGCAGAATTAAAAAATCTTTTGGCCAAAACAAGAGCTGCTGGCTATGTGTGGGAACTGTTAGGCCGGAGTCACACTGGCGAGGAATACGGGTGCGTGAGAGGCGCAAAAAGCACGCATTGGACACGGACCAATGATTCTCTATGGGGTCACTCGCACCAGGCGTATATTTCTCCTCCGTATCCTACGCTCCATGCCACTCGCAGCATGCTGCGATTGTCAGCGTACTACGCCCGTAGCATGCCAATGCAAGTCAATGGGTGCGCAAAAAATACGGATTACACACTGACCACACGTGTGACCTGCGAGCAATACGCAGGTCTTTTGGCTGGTGAACAGGAAATGGGCCAATCCATCATCAGGAAGCGTAGACATGCAAATGAGCTCAAAAAGCGCTCCAAACATCCAGGAAGTACGCCTCCACGGAGTACAGCAGCAGCATGGCGTCCACTTACATAAATGTGGAGATGCTAATTGTGCTGGTGCAGGAGCGTCCAGAAATATGGGACCCACGCGACGCAAACTATGCGAACCGCACACGAAAGGAGGCGTCATGGAGGCGCATCTGTCGCCAGATGTACCATGACTTCGGTGACAGACCACGTGAGGAGCAGCAGAAAATTCGTAAGTGCAACCATAAAAATATAATTAACGTTAGCGCGCGCTATAAAATGACTCTACAATCAGCCCCCCCCCTTCCTGGGCATGTAATTTTAGCCTCATGAGGCCGTTACATTAGGATGTGACACGTGGCTTCACACAGCCATAATTAGGGGTTAGGCCACAAGCTCCTCATCCTCCTAGCCACAAAAATTATTTTCAGGGGAGCTAATGAGACCCTGGGTATCGGCCCAATTACATATGCCACCATGGGTAGAACGCACACCCCATAAGGCCCCATGCCTAGACTACTGTTTGAAAATGTGACCACTCAAATATGTGATTTTGACAATCTTTCCTGTCACATTGCAGTGGAAGATGTGATGAAACGGTGGAGAAGCATCCGGGACCAATACCGCCGGGAACGCCGGCAGCGGTCCAGGAGTGGGGATGCTGGCCATGTCAAGCGGAAATATATATATTATGACCGGCTGAACTTCCTCGCCCCAATTCTGGCTCTGAGACCGTAAGTACATACCTCACACCACATGACACAAAAACATTACACAAATACTTTACAGGGACAAAAATATTGATGTATTTTTGCCTCTGTTCTATTTCATAACAGAACTCAATCCAACCTTACGGATCGAGGAACGGCCTCAGAGGCAGAGCCCGTTATTGATCCTGTAGGGGATGAGGTGGCTGGCCCATCTTCTCCCCCTACAAGAAGGATGTCTGAAGAGGAGGCATCACAAGAGCACACAATGGCTGCTCAACAACACACCACCAGGACGGTCTGCAGCTGCAACCTCACCCATCCTGGAAGAGATGGGCAACTTGAGCAGCAGCCCAACTGCCCAGATCAGGCCCTCCCCACAGGCTGCTCTAGCAACACGGCGAATAAGAAGAAGGCGCCAGGTCGCCATTCAAGAGAGCAGGACGAATGTGGACACTGGGGTGCTGAATTACCTGTCCAGAGTCACTACAGATGATGGTGAGGAGGCCTATGCACGTAGCCTCACCCTTTATCTCCGTGCCCTTACCCGTGAGGTCAGGCTCCGTATTAGGGGGTGTATTCAGATCCTGCTTGATGCAAGCACCCCCCCAATACCCCATATGAGGTGTTTGAATTTCTGGAGAGGTGGCAGCTCTCACCAAGAAATTTAATGCGCATGAGACCATCCACACAGATGCTTGCTCAAGCAGGGTCTGAACAGCCCCTAATACGTGGGCCAACACCTCAACCCCTTCCTCCCCCTACCCATCCTTCTATTCCGCAGCCCCATATGTCTTCAGCAAGCCAACCCCACCAATATGGCCACTTGTACCCACCCAGTGTTGGAGGCTGGTCCCAACCTGGTTGGTGACGATCTGGCTATCTTGGTGGGTATGATCCACGGGCCTACCATAGCCAACAAGAAACCCCTCACCATCATCATTATTACTCTGGGCAGTATCACCAACAGGCCCAGGAGGCTGGATAACAACAGCATCATGGGCAACAGTATGGCCCCACACAGGGCGATGTTGGCCACAATGTCCAGCAGCACCCACAGGCTGTTCCTCCCCGTTCCCCATCCCCTACATATGAGGATTTATGAATCCAAACTTTGGAGATGTCCAGTGACATGTAACTGGTGCTTCTAATCTAGAGAAAAAAAACAGGTGTTCTCCTTCACCAACATTTAGAACATAATTTAACACTCACATTTGTAAACAATGTTTTCCAAACATATGAAACAATCCATCATGACAGGCAACGCTACCTCACGCCTTTCACACAGATATTACATGTGTGTATAAAAGAGAATATTTAAATGCGCTATACTGTTACCTGAAAGGATGAAAATACACTAATCACTTGTTAATGCATAGGAAAGGTGTGCTTGCCTTTAGTTAAGTAGTCAACTTTGTTATTAGCATTCTCTAGTAAACCAATTTGAGGCGAACAGCATTCACAATATCACGCTCACTCTATGTCTTAACAAGTGAGTTTTGTATTTTCATCCTTTCCAGTATAGCATGCTTAAATATTGTCTGTTCTACAGACAGGTAATATCTGTGTGAAAGATGTGAGGTAGCCTTGCCTGTCATGGTGGAATCTTTCTATGTTTGGAAAACATTATGAGGAAATGTGAGTGTTATCTTATTGACTTTATTTTGGTGATGGAGCTCACCCTTTGTTGCCTAATCCAGGTTAATGTAGGCATGCAGCAATGTTGTTATTGCATAATGTTTGTTGCAGTTATTTTCTGTTATGTTAATGTTACATCAAGTTAACGAAGGCCCAAAGGGTCATTTTGGCCATTGCCAAATTTGTGTTATGGCAAAATTATGTTTGCCTTTAAGCAAAACCCAAAAAACAAAAAGGCAAAACTAAAAATTTGTCTACTCTAGTTAACGTCTCTGTGTGATTTCTCACTATCCCTCACAACATACTAACAGACACCAACCAATGCAAAGAAACACTCATAGAATCATAACAAGGCTTGAGTAATATATATTTAGACACACTTTGAACCAAAAATAATTAGAACATAGACACAGCATTCTCTTGCCAAGAAGTAGCCCCCTCAGGTGAGATAAAGTAATTAGTGAATATATCACGCACTTTGAGGCCAGAGAGCGGTCTACGTTGAGGGATGATAGGTGGTCTCACCCTGCGCACATTGTCTGGCCTACGCACAACACCATCAGAGGAGGAGCAATCATGTATCCTGGTGAAGTTATGCAGAACAACACAGGCTTTCACAACTTCATTCACATTTTGCTCACTCAACTGAATGGCAGTTTGGAGTACCCGCCATTTGGCACAAAGAATCCCAAAGGAACACTCCACCAGTCGCCTAGCACGTGATAGGCGCAAGTTCAAAATTCTGCGCCTGTGGTCAAGGTTGCGCCGGGGATATGGCCTCATGACATTACGTGATAACTGAAAGGCCTAATCTGCCACAAGGACATAAGGGACTGATTGTTCGGGGGAGCCTGGTAGCTGGCGTGGTGGTGGTAGATCCAACTGGTTGGTGCGTAGCCGCCGACCCATTATGAAAGTATTGAAGACTCTAGAGTCTCCCGTCCTTCCATAGGCCCCAATGTCCACAATTATAAACTTGTATTGAGGGTCTACCAGAGCCAACAATACAACAGAAAAGTATTGCTTATAATTGAAGAATTGGGACCCTGAGTTCGGCGGCTTACGCACCCTGATATGTTTGCCATCCAGGGCCCCAATACAATTTGGAAACTGGCAGTCCTCCTCAAAGTCCCTTGAAATCCTTAACCAGTCTTCCATCCTGGGCTCGGGTAGGACCACCTGATGGAGTCTTGTCCAGATTTGTGCACATGTAGACCTCACTATGCCTGAATTGGTGGACTTTCCAATGAGAAACTCATGGTGGAGGGCGGCATAAGACAGGCCAGTGGACAGGAAGCTGTAGAACAACAGAAATAGTCCAGGTTAGAATGGCTAAAGTAAAAAAAAATCAGTTACATGCCGACCAAACTTGGTAGGAAATGAGAGAGAACAACACACACATATTTGGTGGCACAATGACTAAGTGATATGCAGTACATATTAGATGTAACATTGTGCTGTGTCAGGTGAAACATATTTTGAGTAAGATGAGGGTATTAAACATTGTCCAAGAAGGCCAAAAAACATAAATTAACACACACATTATGAACATAGAGAATGTGGTTGTGGAGTACATACCGTATTGTGAGTAGAAGTCGCTCCTCTGCAGATATGGCTTGGCGCATCCTAGTGTCCTGAAATGTGATCCCAGGGCGCACTGTCTCCAAGAGGCGATCAAATGTGGAAATGCTCATTCGACAGTACTGGTAAAAATTTTCCGGATGCTCCCGCAGAGACGAATAGAGGCGGTGAAAATGCCCTCTTGTGAGTCGTTGCCTCAAAAGTGTATGTACCCACATGCGTCTCCTCCTCCGCGGATCCACTTTCACAGGATATGGCTGGCCAAAGCGCCGTGACAAAAGCCAGGTAAAGAGAACCTGCTCGGTTGTATTGAATGTCAGACCCTCTGCCATGCTGCACAAAGAACACCAACACACCTCGTGAAAGCAAGGTGAGAAATGTACAGAATGTAGTCAGCCACCTATTTCTGAGTGTCTAAATAGGGTGCAGGCTAATGATTTAAATTGTTTGCAGGCCTCAAAACCGTTAAATGTCCATTTTGCAAGGCTGCGAGAAAATCTCGCCATACGGATTGCATACGGATTGCATACGGAGACACACATGCGCAAAATACGCGACCTCACCTTGCTTACGGATGACCTACGGACCACTATTTTGTGGTCATTGATCCGTATTAAGCATGTAAAATACGGAGCGTATTTTGCGCAGGTTAGTGTGACTCCAGCCTTAATGTGTGATTGGTGAGAAGTGGAGTTTTTCCAAGAGAGAGCGGTGGGACTGTGGACAGTTCGAGGGGTGGAGGGCGGGGCTGGGGTGGAGCCTGGGCGGAGTCTCATGGGGGCCCCGAAAATTTTGCCAGTATGGGGCCCCGAAATTCCTAGTGGCAGCCCTGGCTTATCTAAAGCATTCTGTAGAGGTCCGGCACCTGCACACTGCAGTATTCTGTTTTGCCCTCAACAGGGCAGAGCAGTGCGCATGCGCAGGAGCCATGAATGGAAGGAGAGAAGAGGACGGCATCGTATGGAGATGGGAGGCGCCGGACCGGACAGCGATACCCATTGGACCGGACCGCCCCCCCCCCCCGGTGAGTATAGTATAACTCTTCTTTCTTATCTTTCAGGTTACATTGGGGGCTTATCTACAGCATTACAGAATGCTGTAGATAAGTCCCTGATGTCGGTGCCAGCAGCTCATATTCGAAAAAAGGGGTGACAGATTCCCTTTAAAAAGATGAGAGTCCTGTAATTGACATCATAGGTAGACCAGAACTATGAGAGTCAAAATGAGAAAGCAAATCCAGAAAATCACTTTGTCTGATTTGGCAAGGTTTATTTTGCAAATTATGGTGGAAAATAAGTATTTGGTCACCTAGAAACATGCAAGATTTCTGGCTCTCACAGACCTGTAACTTCTTTTTTAAGAGGCCCCTCTGTCCTCCACTCATTACCTGTAGTAATGGCACCTGTTTGAACTTGTTATCAGTATGAAAGACACCTGTCCACAACCTCAAACAGTCACACTCCAAACTCCACTATGGTGAAGACCAAAGAGCTGTCGAAGGACACCAGAAACAAAATTGTATCCCTGCACCAGGCTGGGAAGACTGAATCTGCAGGAGGCAAGCAGCTCGGTGTGCTGAAATCAGCTGTGGGAGCAATAATAAGAAAATGGAAGACATACAAGACCACTCATAATCTCCCTCGATCTGGGGCTCCACACAAGATCTCGTCCTGTTGGGTCAAACTGATCACAAGAATGGTGAGCAAAAATCCCAGAACCACACGGGGGGACCTAGTGAATAGTCTGCTCAGAGCTGGGACCACTGTAACAAAGGCTACCATCAGAAACACACACTACGCTGCCAGGGACTCAGATCCTGCAGTGCCAGACGTGTCCCCCTGCTTAAGCCAGTACATGTCTGGGCCCGTCTGAAGTTTGCTAGAGAGCATTTGGATTATCCAGAAGAGTATTGGGGAATGTCATATGGTCTGATGAAACCAAAGTAGAACTGTTTGGTACAAACAAAACTCGTGCTTTAAGGAGACAGAATTCTGAGTTGCATCCAAAGAGCACCATACCTACTGTGAAGCATGGGGGTGGCAACATCATGCTTTGGGGCTGTTTCTTTGCAAAGGGACCAGGACGACTGACATTTCGTATACATGAAAGAATGAATGGGGCCATGTATCGTGAGATTTTGAGTGCAAACCTCCTTCCATCAGCAAGGACATTGAAGATGAAATGTGGATGGGTCTTTCAGCATGATAGTGATCCCAAGCACACCACCAGGGCAATGAAGGAGTGGCTTTGTAAGAAGCATATGAAGGTCCTGGAGTGGCCTAGCCAGTCTCCAGATCTCAACCCTATAGAAAACCTTTGGAGGGATTTGAAAGTCTGTGCTGCCCAGCAACAGGCAAAAAACATCACTTCTCTAGAGGAGATCTGCATGGAGAAATGGGCCACCAACAGTGTGTGACAACCTTGTGAAGACTTACAGAAAACGTTTGACCTCTGTCATTGCCAACAAAGAATATATAACAAAATATTGAGAGGAACTTTTGTTAATGACCAAATACTTATTTTCCACCAGAATTTGCAAAATACATCTTGCCCAATCAGACAAGGTGATTTTTTTGGATTTGTTTTCTCATTTTGACTCTCATAGTTGCGGTCTACCTATGATGTCAATTACTGGCCTCTCACATCTTTTTAAGTAGGAGAACTTGCACAATTGGTGGCTGACTAAATACTTTTTTTCCCCACTGTACATTTCTAATGGAGGTATTTGCTAATATTATTATTATTACATATTGGGGTAGGATCATGGAGATGGGAATACCCCTGTCACAGTGTTGCTGCGAGAGAGAGTAGCCAGAAGATCACAATTTCTCCTAGTCCTGCACTGACTAGAAGCACTTCACCTTCATATTAAATGGTGCAGGTTTCTTTTAGCAGTGCAGGGGTTAGTCTACTCACTTGAGAATTCCTGGAAACTTACCTGCCTTAGGTGCTCAGCGGTTTAGTGTCGGCCACTCCCCTCTCCTATATAAACTGGATGCTGGCAAGTAGGCATTGTCGGAGTTAGCTTCATGCTGCATGGTTCAGGAGTTGGTGGTGTGTTGTTTGAGAAGGCGTTTAGAGGATTAATCTAAGGCTAATTTCACACTTGCTTTTTTTTGCAGCGCGTTTTTCCCGCAAAAAAACGCATAGAAAAAACGCATACAAATGCATACAAACGCTGCGTTTTTTTCAAGCATTTTTATGCGCATGCAGGAAAAAAACGCAGCGTTTTTGTGCGTTTGTATGCATTTTTTGTGCGTTTGCGTTTTTTTCCAGATTTTTGGACAACCCCCCAAAAAAGAAAAAAAAACCATTCAACAACACACAAGACCAATGGGACTTCATTGTGGGTGTGGTATGTTAATATATAGACCCTGTCTACAGTATTCTTCCCATTTGCTTGATTCTTCTCGTGACCATGGATCTGCGCTGGAAGAGTTTTCATTTCAACTTGGATTTGGACATCGCGATGGCTCAGGCGTATGCAGTTGCTTGCCATGAACAAAGGAAGAGAGAGAGGCAGTGAAGACGGCAGCGGCGGCGTATGTGGATACATCCGATTGTTGAACTCCGGGAGAGCCGTGGGGCATACCACACCCTCTACAGCGAGCTCCAGGCAAACCCGGAGAAATTTACAGATTATATCCGGATGTCCCAAGAAAGTTTCAGGGATTTGCTTGCTCGTGTCCAACAATCCATCCGGAGACAGGACACACAGCTCCGTCGTGCGATTCCTCCTGAGGAACGGCTACTGGTGACATTACGGTACGTAATATTTAAAAACCAAGGGGTGCGGTCTGATTGTTTTTTTTTTTTAAATTTAATATTCAAAACCTTGGGTAATTAGTTTTCGTGAATGTACTAATATTTTATTTTATAGTTTTTTAAAATAATATACATAAATATTAATTTAACTTCTTTCTCTGTTCACAGATTCCTGGCAACTGGAGAAACCCTATCTTCACTACACTTCCAGTACCGTATTGGAATCTCTACCTTGTCTGGAATTGTTGCGAGACCTGCCGGGCTCTCTGGAATGTTCTTTGTCCAGAATTTATGCCCCTGCCCACCGCTGAAAAGTGGATGGAAATTGCTGACAAATTCTGGACAGTATGTAATTTCCCCAACTGTTTGGGAGCTGTTGATGGTAAACACATACGGATCATCAAACCCAAAAGAACGGGATCTGAGTACTATAATTACAAAAAGTACTTTTCAATAGTACTCATGGCCATTGCGGATGCCGGATGTATGTTTGTAGCAGTGGACATTGGAGCATTTGGCCGTGGTAATGACTCACAGGCTTTTAAAAACTCAGACATGGGCCGGAGGTTGTATGGCAACCAATTTAATTTCCCTATGCCACGGCCTCTTCCTCACACCGAAGCTCCGCCACTGCCCTTTGTAATGGTTGGCGATGAGGCTTTTCAAATGTGCGGAAACTTACTGAAACCCTACTCCAGCCGGGACTTGGACCACACCAAAAAAATATTTAATTACAGGCTGACCAGGGCCAGAAGAACTGTCGAGTGTGCTTTTGGGATTCTTGTCTCCAGATGGCGAATTCTCGGCACGACCATTAATCTTAAACTTGAAACAGTCGATGAGGTGGTGAAGGCCTGTGTGGTTCTACATAACTTTGTGATGGCTAAAGAGCACCCGACCTTTGAACTGGACGATGATGGTCCTAACCCATTGCCTGAATTCACTCAGCACCCTCTCAGGTCATCCGTTGAAGTTGGCCAAATGAGGGACCAATTTGCGGCCTACTTTATTTCTGATGTAGGACGGGTGCACTGGCAAGATGAAATGGTGTAATGTTTTTGTTTATGGTAATAAAAAACCTTATTTGATACCATTACTGAGTGCACTATATTTTTTAAACTCCAATTAAATAAAAAACTTCCCATGTATAACTGTGAAGTTTTTGATGTTCACACACCTGGGCAGGTAAATACACATATGAGTTAAAATGCAGCATTGCTAGTCTGCGTGAAATATATTGGAATGTAAGCAAAGCTGCATGTTAAATCTGATGCGTATTAACCAGGCCATGAATCAGGAAACCAATTTTTTTTCAAGAGAAAATTGTCCAACTAGTTGAAAAAAAAGTATGTGATTTTTTCAAAACCCAACCCCAATGAAAGTCAATGGGGAATACAAGTCAGCATTGAGTGGATGAATGTAATCAGCTCAATTCCAACTTTTATTTAAAATTGTGGTAGTGTAGAAATAAGTTTCTACAATTCCAACTTTTATTTAAAATTGTGGTAGTGTAGAAATAAGTTTCTACATTTTTTAAGAAAGAAACTTATTTTTTTAGACAAGTTTCAACAGTTTGTTTTTCATGAAACCAGATCCTAGTTGGTAAAACTAGAGTTATTACACTAGGCCTTGGTATGACTATACTAGGCCTTTGGTTGGTTTTTAACATGTATTTACCCATCAGTGTGTGTGAGCGGCGCAAACAACATTAATCAAACTTTGTAATGGTGAACCACAAATGTAAATTTATTTTTAACCACAAAAATAAACAAAAAAATTATTTTTTTCGGCCTTTGGGGGCAGATGGTTTCAATTTGGGTGTGTGCAGGGAATATGCAACACTTGCAGTTGAAGACGGTATTTGAGGGGAAGGGGCAACAAAACTTGTGGGGGAAGGTAGTCCAGTTAAGGGAATTAAACTAGGAACACTTGGAGGAGAGGAAATCTGTTCAGGTACATTTGTTGTAATGGCATGTCGCCGTAGGCTTGTGTGCCTGGACCGACTTTGGCCCAATGCCCGCCTTGATTGATTTCGCCTTGAACTTGGGGCAAATATTGAGTGTAGGTCCCCCGTCTGCTGAGGTGGCTGCTGCTGCTGCTGAGGTGGCGGCTGCTGCTGCTGCTGAGGTGGCTGCTGCTGCTGCTGCTGAGGTGGCTGCTGCTGAGGTGGCTGCTGCTGCTGAGGTGGCGGCGGCTGCTGCTGCTGAGGTGGCGGCTGCTGCTGCTGAGGTGGCGGCTGCTGCTGCTGAGGTGGCTGCTGCTGCTGCTGAGGAGGCTGCTGCTGCTGCTGCTGAGGTGGCTGCTGCTGCTGCTGAGGTGGCTGCTGCTGCTGCTGAGGTGGCTGCTGCTGCTGCTGAGGTGGCTGCTGCTGCTGCTCTTGGTTGGCAGTGCTCGTCCTTGCAGGAGGACTGGTGGCGGCAGTAATGGTCCAGGTTTGCGGAGTGGTGGTGGCAGGGCTACTACATGTTGTTGTAGCGGCAGGGCTGTTCCATGTTTGCCTAGTGGTGGCTGAGCTCCATGCATGCATGGGAGTGGCGGTGGTGCTCCAGACAGGAGCAGCGCTTGCCATGGTGGTGTCGGTGAAGTGACCAGCTGCACTCAGACTTGTGGTGGTGTAACGGTGGGTGTCCTGGCTTTGAATAGAGGTGTCCGTGCAGTGGTATGCAGCACAAGTCGGTAGTGAGGTGAAGCGAGTCAATGGTGGCACAGGTGGAAATGACACCACTGACTGCTGACCGTACCGATTATGCTGCATAGCCTGCAAGAAAGCATTGTTGCAGGCCTGCAGCACATTCAGCTGTTGCTCAGGACTAAGGTGTTCCGCCATGCCCTTTTCAATCTTACTAAAAAAATGGTGTGCTGGTCTGTTGAGGTCGGCCTCCAGACGGTCAAGGCACTGTTCTACAGAATTGAAGCGGTGTTCAAAGTGGTTAAAACCACGTTCCATGAGTGCAAAACCGCTTTCAACTCTGTCGGACAGCGACTTGAGGCTGGAATTAAAGGCCTCGCTCAAATGCATAAACTCGGGCAAGACATTCCTGTCCAAGGCCCTCTGCCGCTGGCGGGTAGTGCCCGCATAACCAGTGGCAGAGACCTGGGACAGGGGAACACCTGATGGCCCAGCTTCCTGGTCACCAGCTGTGTGTGTGGCTGACCTGCAAGGTGCTTCCTGGCTGTCGGATGGCTGGGACGGGTCAGAGGACGTCCGAGGAAGGACCGCTCTAGGGCCAGGTTGCAGGGTGCTGCTACAGGTGCTGTGGAAGAATGGAAAATCATTACTACCATGCCTTTACAAGAAGCATCAGCTGTGGATTAGAAAAACACAGATTAATAAAATTAAAAACCCACAATTTATAATACTTACGATCTCGTGGCAAGGACCGGTCTTAGGAACTGCAACGCGTGATAGTGACGGTATCTAGTTCTGGTCCTTGACGCAGATCCACTGCGAACCTGGCCCTCAGCACGAACATCACTGTTGAAGCGGTCCTTGATCGAACGCCAACGTGTTCGGACTTTGTCCACTGTTGGGAAAAAAAAAACAGTGCCATCAAGGACAACAGTCACTGCGGCACAATACAGCAATAAAATACTCAAAGCAGTCACTGTAGAGCCCGATGACACTGTTGGGTTTCCTGCTAGAATATACCTAGCATGAAACCCAACAGTGCCGTCAAGGACAACAGTCACTGCGGCACAATACAGCAATACAATACTCAAAGCAGTCACTGTAGAGCCCGATGACACTGTTGGGTTTCCTGCTAGAATATACCTAGCACGAAACCCAACAGTGCCGTCAAGGACAACAGTCACTGCGGCACAATACACCAATACAATACTCAAAGCAGTCACTGTAGAGCCCGATGACACTGTTGGGTTTCCTGCTAGAATATACCTAGCACGAAACCCAACAGTGCCGTCAAGGACAACAGTCACTGCGGCACAATACAGAGCAGGGAAATACTCACTAAACGCCTTTTTGGAGGATGCTGTGGCGCTGTCCCAGCCATCCATCAACGCTGCGGCCACCTCATTCCAGAGCCGCCGGGTCACCACATTGTCCTTGTACAGCCGGTCACGGCTGTCCCACAACGGCGCACGCTCCTGGACCAGGATGATGAGCTGCTCATTATCCAGGTAGACGTCTTCATCTCGTTGTGGAACCTAGACAAAACACATTCATTAGAATAATCAAATTTAAATTGAATAAAAAGTTACAAAAAAAAGAAACATAAAAAAGAGTAAAAATAGAAGATAAAAAATAAAGAACATTACAAATCATTTGATACATACATTCCGTATCACCACCGGGACTTGGCTTCGCTGCTCCTGCTGTTCGCCCTCAGTAGTCCCGTCCGCAGAAGATGATGATGATGTCTTAAAAAAGTTGAAAAAAACGTAAGAGATTTGGAGTAGCAGCAGATATACTTACCAGATGCACGAAAATAATCACCTCACGGTCTGCTTGCGCCAATTCCTGCTGCGATGGGGAATATTCTGATTCTGAAGACATACTGCATGTAAAAATAATAAAAATCATTAGTACATACATAATTTAAAAGGACAGGCATATGATGTAATAATACTCACATTCTTGACGCTGATAGAAGATGGGTTCCTTGGTGACTGTCTGCTCTCCAATCTGTCAGTGTAGTAGTGGCAGAGTTTTGGCAGGCACCTCCTTTATATAGACTTTTTTTTTTTTTACTTTAGAATTTTATAACTAGGACAACTAGTGGACACCACCAAAAAAACGCATACATGCGCATGCCAGTGCACACGTATGCGCATCCATAGGCCATAATGGCCATTTTTAGCGCAAAACGTGCGCATGCGCTTTTTTGCAGTGATTGGGCGGACGAAAAAATGCAACATGTAGCGTCTGTAAAATACAAACGCACACCCCAAAAAAACGCAGCGCATGAAAAACGCATACGTGCGCATGCCAGCGCGCACGTAAGCGCGCCCATGTTAAATATAGGGGAAAAACACGCATGCGCACGTATGCGTTTTTTTCAAGCGCAAAAAAACGCAAATGTGAAACCAGCCTAACAAAGTTATGAGGTGAAGAAGACAGATCAACAGTCTGGAGCTTTGCTAGCCTCAGCAGAAGGTTACATATGCTTGGAGGTGCTCAAAGGGAATCTGTCACTCTGAAAAATGACCCTACACTACTGTGTGTCTGGAAAACAGATGAATACACAAACAAAAAAGGCTGTCCTAACCAGCGTAGGGTAACAACACTAAATAACAATTTGCCAAAAGGTAAGTAAACCCTATCTAAAGACCTAACATAATTTATTCTTTATTGAACTACTCAAGGAAAACTTTAAAACTAGCACTGGACAGTGTGGTATAAGGGACACTAATATGTCAATGTTTAATTGTAAATTGAACCGACATCCTACAGGATACTCATAGTCCCATTATTGTAATCAATAGAAGGCATATGGATACAGGTGCGGCCGCTACCTACTTTACCATATTCATCGCCATATCAACCTACTCTGCCTAGTGTTCAAAAAAATTGCCCTAAGCCTCCCCGACATGTTTTGCGAGAGCACGGTCATCATCAGGGGATTGAGGCTATATAGGTTGTAGGCCATATAGGCTATATATATATAGTCTGTATCCATATGCCTTCTATTGATTACAATAAGGACGTCGGTTCAATTTACAATTAAAGATTGACATATTATTGTCCCTTATACCACACTGTCCAATGCTAGTTTTAAAGTTTTCCTTGAGTAGTTCAATAAAGAATAAATTATTTTAGGTCGTTCTAAAATCAGCTCTAGCGGGTATAGCAATAACGCGATCATGTTATGCTATACAATTTAACCAGTCCGTCAACGCTATGCGTTGAACGGGCTGGTTAAACGCAATGTAAACCTGGCCTTAGTCTTAAAATCATGGATCATGGAAAAGTCACTAAAGAATAAGATCTGTTGTGAATTAGTTTTGTCTTGGAAGTATAACCCCTTGAACCATTGTATTCCTATAGTTAATCCCATTATCCAGAGATGACGGCAATGTGTTAGTTATGATAGATAGACTGTCATCTATCCGTGTCAGCATCAGGAATGAACTGATCAGTGCGGTCCAGTTTCTCTAAACCCCCAGTGATCAGCTGTAACAGGGGGAGAGTATGGCCATGAAGTAATACATGGCGCCAACTGAATTGACATCCATAACATACAGAATGGAAGCGGTCTGCCAGGGTGGACACCGCTGTACTAAGCCCTGCATCACTGTGTATCTGCATAGACGCCGTGCCTTCCACGTGCTGTTACAGTATATGGGTGTGGGTGGTTTGGCAGAAGAAAGATCCAGACTTCCATAGAAATGAAGAACATTAGTCTGAAACCCTGATCACAGGAGCTGCTGGTTTGAGGTTTCTTACATTTCTGCCTTTGTGGCCACTGCCTGTGTATTAATGCCGCACTAATGAGGCAATTAGAAGGAAGAGCGGTAAAGAGAATTACTAATTATCCGGTGCCAGCCTTTACCTGCCGTATTAGTCTGTTACAGGAGGCGGAGAGCAAGTCGGAGCTGAGCCAGAATATCTCTGCACGGGAACACTTTGTGTTTGCAGACACAGATGGGCAAGTTTATCACCTGACTGTGGAAGGGAACAGTGTGAAAGACAGCGCCAGGATTCCCCCAGATGTGAGTTCATCTCCTTGCTTTTGTGCCAATGGCAGGTTTGCCCTGCGGGCATGCGAAGTGCGAAATGTCAGCTCGCTGCACAACAAATTAACACTGTGGGGTTTTTGGGGGGTTGTGGTTTTCTTCCCGAGTGTATTTCATTTATTTTATGACTGGTGACTAGTGATGAGCAAATGTGCTCAGATAGGGTGCTATCCAAGCATGCTCGTGTGCTAACAGAGTGTCTTCAGCGTGCTCAAAAAATACAGTCATATGTTAAAGTTTGGGCACCCCTATTAATGTTAACCTTTTTTCTTTATAATAATTTTGTTTTTTGCAACAGCTATTTCAGTTATATTTCTGGATTCAAATGAGATTTATTGTACTAACAGAAAATGTGCAATCTGCAATTAAACAAAATTTGACCGGTGCAAAAGTATGGGCACCTCAAGATAAAAGTGACATTAATATTTCGCAGATCCTCCTTTTGCAAAAATAACAGCCTCTAGTCGCTTCCTGTAGCTATTAATGAGTTCCTGGATCCTGGATGAAGGTATTTGTGACCATTCCTGCTTACAAAACAATTCCAGTTCAGTTAAGTTTGATGGTCGCCGAGCATGGACAGCCCACTTCAAATCATCCCACAGATGTTCAATGATATTCAGGTCTGGGGACTGTGATGGCCATTCCAGAACATTGTAATTGTTCCTCTGCATGAATGCCTGAGTAGATTTGGAGTGGTGTTTTGGATCATTGTCTTGCTGAAATATCCATCCCCTGCGTAACTTCAACTTCGTCACTGATTCTTGCACATTATTGTCAAGAATCTGCTGATACTGAGTTGAATCCATGTGACCCTCAACTTTAACAAGATTCCCGGTGCCGACATTGGCCACACAGCCCCAAAGCATGATGGAACCTCCACCAAATTTTACTGTGGGTAGCAAGTGTTTTTCTTGGAATGCTGTGTCTTTTAGCCTCCATGCATAATGCCTTTTTGTATGACCAAACAACTCAATCTTTGTTTCATCAGTCCACAGGACCTTCTTCCAAAATGTAACTGGCTTGTCCAAATGTGCTTTTGCAAACCTCAGGCGACTGTTTGTGGCGTGCTTGCAGAAATGGCTTCTTTCGCATCACTCTCCCATACAGCTTCTCCTTGTGCAAAGTGCGCTGTATTGTTGACCGATGCACAGTGACACCATCTGCAGCAAGATGATGCTGCAGGTCTTTGGAGGTGGTCTGTGGATTGTCCTTGACTGTTCTCACCATTCTTCTTCTCTGCCTTTCTGATATTTTTCTTGGCCTGCCACTTCTGGGCTTAACAAGAACTGTACCTGTATTCTTCCATTTCCTTACTATGTTTCTCACAGTGGAAACTGACAGGTTAAATCTCTGAGACAACTTTTTGTATCCTTCCCCTGAAAAGCTATGTTGAATAATCTTTGTTTTCAGATCATTTGAGAGTTGTTTTGAGGAGCCCATGATGCCACTCTTCATAGGAGAATCAAATAGGAGAACTACTTGCAAGTGGCCACCTTAAATACCTTTTCTCATGATTTGATACACCTGGCTATGAAGTTCAAAGCTTAATGAGGTTACAAAACCAATTTAGTGCTTCAGGAAGTCAGTAAAAAGTAGTTAGGAGTGTTCAAATCAAGAAAATGATAAGGGTGCCCATACTTTTGCACCGGTCAAATTTTGTTTAAATGCAGATTGCACATTTTCTGTTAGTACAATAAACCTCATTTGAATCCAGAAATATAACTGAGTCCATCAGTTATTAGATATATGAAACTGAAATAGCTGTTGCAAAAACCAAAATTGTTATAAAGAAAAAAGGTTAACATTAATAGGGGTGCCCAAACTTTAACATATGACTGTATGTTTGAGTCCCAGTGGCTCTTCTCTCATTGCTGTTCGACAGCCTCAACATATTCAGGGATTGCCTAACAAACAGACCATCCATGGGGGACTGCAATGGCCAGCAACTTTAGGAAACTGTCTGTATCCACCAGGCTCAAAGGCAGCTTTTCCGTGGCCAACAGATTGGAGATGGTGTAGCACAAGCTCTTAGCTTTGGCATGTGCAGGAGGAAACATTCTTTTACATGACCACAACTGCGGGACCAAGAGCTGGCTGCTGCGCTGAGAGTGAGCGAGGGTGAAGTACGGAAGGCACAACAAACTGCTGGACTGTGAGTGAAATGCAGGAGGAGATGTTATGGTGGATTGAGAAAGATGTGGTGTACTTTGTGAAACAAAAACAGCAGGCATCTCCACTTCCACAACAACTGATGGGCTCTCACTCACCCCCCCAACTGTAGGAGGTAAACAAGTGGAGGTTCCACGACCTGATACCTATGTGAGAACACTTGCCACAGTGAAGGAGGAGGAAGAAGCAGCAGCAGATGTGGTTGATGGGATGACCAGTGATAGTCCGCATTTTAGCGCAGTGAGATTCCAAAACTAAGGAATGTTGATCGTGCATATACTCGCGTATAAGCCGAGATTTTCAGCCCATTTTTTGGGGCTGAAAGGCCCCCTCTTGACTTATACGCGAGTCATATACCGGGGGTCAGCGGGGGAGGGGGAGCAGGGGTGTCAGACCATACTGACCCCCCGGCGCGGTCTCTGCAGCTCCCCTGCTTCTCCTAGGGTCTCAGGCTCCTTCCTGCAGCGGTCACGTGGTACTGCTCATTAAAGTCATGCATATGCGCATATTCATGACTTTAATGAGCGGTACCACATGACCGCTGAAGGAAGGAGCCTGAGACCGGGAGAAGCGGGGCTGCAGAGACCGTGCCAGGAGGGGGTAAGTATATGTGATATTCACCTGTCCCGCTCCATCGCTGCGCGCCACTCTGTCCTCCGCGTCTTCTGTCTGTGACAATCAGGTCAGAGGGCGCAGTGACGTGGTTAGTGCATGCCGCGCCCTCTGCCTGAACAGTCACTGACAGAAGGACCCGGAATACAGAGTGACGCACAGCGATGGACCGGGGATAGGTGAATATCTCAGGTGCCGGGATCCTGAGCCAGCAAAGACCCCGGCCCCCAGCGACGAGAGGTGAGTATTTTGTATTTTTTATATTTGCAGCAGCAGCATATGGGGGCATAATCTATGGAGCAGCATATGGGGGCATTTTGTGGGGCAGCATATGGGGGCATAATCTATGGAGCAGCATATGGGGGCATAATCTATGGTGCATCTTATGGGGGCATAATCTATGGAGCATCATATGGGGCAGCATATGGGGGCATAATCCATGGAGCATCTTATGGGGCAGCATATGGGGGCATAATCCATGGAGCATCTTATGGGGCAGCATATGGGGGCATAATCTATGGAGCAGCATATGGGGGCATAATCTATGGAGCAGCATATGGGGGCATAATCTATGGAGCAGCATATGGGGGCATAATCTATGGAGCAGCATATGGGGCATAAACTATGGAGCATCTTATGGGGGCATAATCTATAGAGGCTCTTATGGGGCATAATCTATGGAGCATCTTATGGGCATAATCTATGGAGCATATTATGGGGCATCTTATGAGGCAGCATATGGGGGAATAAGTTATGGAGCATCTTATGGGGGCACAATCTATGGAGCATCTTATGGGGCCATTATTAACCTTTGTGCAGCATTATATGAGGTGTAAGGAGCATCTTATGGGTCCATCATGAACTGTATGGAGCATTATATGTGGCTCCTGATTCAATATGGATATTCAAAAACATTTAACCTACTGATGTCTCAATTAATTTTACTTTTATTTGTATCTAATTTTATTTTTGAAATTTACCAGTAGCTGCTGCATTTTTCACCCTAGGCTTATACGCGATTCAATAAGTTTTCCAAGTTTTTTTGTGGCAAAATTAGGGGTGTCGTCTTATACATAGGTCAGCTTATACACGAGTATATAAATTAATTGCAATTTGTGCCTCTACTGAGTCGTTTTTTGCAAAGTTGACAGATAATGTGAGTTGGGTCATCCTTTACGGTCTCAAAAAAGGCCCAGGTTAGGCAACCCTTGCCGCCCCTGTGAACAGCAGACCGGCGACTGCTGCTGGACACAGCCTCAGTTGTGGTTGAGGGTGCAGTGCTTGTCACGGTTGCCTCACTCTGTCTGCGGTTAGCCACAACGTAACCTCCTAATCTTTCTCCTTTTCCACCTCCTCTGCTGAACTACTCAGCTGCCTGCCCCTGGGTTCACACCAAGTGGGAACAATAACCTCATTGTGTGGCGTCCCTGAGGCTCAGTCGCCACAGAGGTACTGCACCTCCTCCTGAGGTGTGGTATCCCACCATCCAGGTAAGGTGGAGACTCCCAACCACACTCCAACACCTGCACCCCACACCACAAAGTAGTGTAGCAAAGCACCTTCGGCGGCTCCCTGCTTGGAGTGTAGCAAAGCACCCATTGGTGGCTCCCTGCTTGGAACACGAAACGTGCTGGGAGGTGGGTGGAGTTAGATTACATTAGAAGGAGCGGGAAAAGTTTAGGATTAGAAGTTAGTTGATTAGAGAGCTGGAGGGAAGAAGATCCCTGGAGAGAGGGATAGATGGATGGAAGTGCTGCAGCAGATCCTAGTGACCTGGGTCTGCTGGCACGGGAAAGGTAGAGAAAGAGCAACATAGACTGAAAGCCTGATTCTCCATAGAATAAAAGTATCAGTACAGAACGTGAGGAGTAAAAGAGAACAGAGGACATGGGTTAGAAGAGAACCCTTCCTAGAAGTTCTAAGTCCGGGGCCCGGTCCCCGAGGTTGTATGGATACTAATGGTCCTGCAACAGACACCGGAGGAATAGAAGTAGTGACCACTATATTCCCACACAAGACTTGGGGGCACAACAGCAAATGGATAGTGAGCTGGGACTTAGTAGCAAGGAGTCCCCGAAGCAGGCTACAGCTGTCTGCCGTACAAGTAGAGTTAATAGGAACATCGGACAGGAGGAACTCCAGTGTAATTCAGTACTAGGAGTACTTCATCTAAAGGCGCTATAGAGGAGACTTTCAGAAAGGCACATGTTGGCGGGGTGTGGGAAAGGAGTATTCCATCTGGCCTGGAGGTTGACTGAGTCCCTGACCCGGAGGACACGGCACGGAGGCAGGCACCTGTTTGCAAAACAGACTGTGAGTAAAGCTTTGGAACTGCATGCTCTGGTGTCCTCCACTTATTCCTGCACCAACACACCCGGCACTGCTACATCTTAGTGCTCGACATTGCCTCACCTACGCCTTCCCTTGGCCTCTACATCTACACTGCCCTGGGACTTCAGTTCTACCTGTGGGGAGCTATACCATCTTTGCTGTGCCATACCATCAGTCCCAGAGGATCTGCATGCAGCGTCAGCTAAACATCTTCCTTGCCGAACACCACAGGTGGTGTCACGAACTATTCATTTCCACTACATTTCACCATTCAATCTCCCTTTTACTTGGGCGCCCAGGGCCATGGACCGGGTCACCGCTGCTGTGACATTCCCATCTGAGAGACCGGCCCGGTACCGAGTACCCCACAGCTCTGGGAGGGCGACCCATTTGTCATCCTCAATGTTCTCCCACTCCTTGCCCTGACTGCACAGTGCAATCCTCTGGTATCTGAGTCTCATCAGGATCACCTTTACCCTTGGGGCTTAACTTCTGATAAACAAGGGTTTGGGTTTTGCTTGGACCCTACTTCGTCCTGCCCGAGATCCAACTGAAAAAAAAATCCGGGCATTGGTGCAGAAGCTTTCCTCCTCTTGATTTTGCGAATCTTTAAAGCAGACCTCTGATGCCCATGGAATAGAATGTGTGAACAGCTCTGCAGATTCACCCCTCTATGGTTCCCCACAGTCAGTTCGTTGTGATGTGGGGGAAAGCAAGGGTAATTGGGGAGCCACCTCTGAGGACCTTACTGTGTGTGATGTTAAGGTGGAAGAAGAGGAAGAGATGCCACTTGATGCAGCACTTGCCATCTACCGGAGCACATGCTCGTTCTGGCCCTCATTTACAAAGCGTACCTCTGTGCGGCTGCCAAAGAAAGGGAGTGGAGTAGCCTTTCCAGCAATAGATGTTGTCATTTGTTTTTGGATAAGATGAGATGGTGTTTGTTTAGCAGAGCTTTCAGCAACTTTACCACCTAACCCACGTACACGTCGAACACCAAGTCTATTCCACCTTCCACCACTACCTCGCTTTTTCATACTCATGTTGGATGTATTCTTCCCCTCTTTTAACCATCTTTCATCCAGCTGTTTCACAACCCTAGGCTCAGACCTGGCAGTCACCAGTCACTAAATTAACAATCAGTATTTATTTGCTGACACAGTGTGTCAGGACCACACTATAAAAGAAAGGATTTAGATTCTGAAATATGGCCTCCTGCCTGGACAACATTATTGCACAAATGATTAAGATTATGAAATGTGGCCTCCTGCCTTCACCACAGTATTAGCACAAATTATTTAGATTATGAAATGTGGCCTCTTGCCTTCACCACAGTATTAGTACAAACAAGTTAGATAAGGAAATGTGGCCTCCTGCCTGCAACACAATATTAGAACAAACGACTAACATGCTGGAAGGTCGATTTCACACAGGATCCTATCTAGCCAAACTAGCTGACAATAAGCCACCTATCTAAGTATCTGACTAACTGCAGCATCAGCAGGAGCAGTCTGTGCTGTTACACCAACAAAATGGCGGCAAACAATATGTCCGCTTTTTATATGGAGAGGGCCATGTGACTTTGGCAGCCTATGACAGAAACCTTTGTGTCTGGATGCTATGGATGGTTTCTGTGCCCCGATTGGCTGCTGAAATCTACACCCATTAACTTTAAAAAATTATATATATACAGTCCGTCGCAAAATCCTAACAAAAGCATTAGTGGAAACGCCATCATTTACCGAACTGTGCCCGAATTTTGCAGACTTTGAAGGAAAATGCTCCGCAATCCGAACACGAATCCAAATGTGCTACGTTCGTGCCAAATTTGAGATTGACGAATGTTTTCCGAACAAGTTCGCCCATCTCTAGTCCCATCCTCAGACAATGTAAAAAAGTTAATGAAAATTGTAAAAATATTTTTTGAAAAATCACAAAATAAAGAACAAAAAAAGGAAAAATATTTTTCTAATAAATACATTCATGTAATAACAAAAATAAACAAAAAAAAGTAGACATATTTGATATCACCAGGTCCGGAACAACCTGTCCCACTAGTTAACCCCTTCAAGGAACATCAATATAAAAATAAATAAAAAACGGGGCAAAAAACTGTGCTTTATCATACTGCCGAGCAAAAATTGGAATAAAACACAATCAAAAACACGAATATAATTAAAATGGTGTCTCGGAAAATATCTTGTCCTGCAAAAAACAAGCCACCATACAGCTCCATCAGCAGAAAAATAAAAAAGTTATAGCTCTCAGAATAAAGTGATGCAAAAATAATTATTTTTTCTATAAAATATGTTTTGGCGCTTTCACGCAATAAAAACTAACAAAAGATATAAAAGGTGCTATCCCTGTAATCATACTGACTCAAAGAATAAAGCTGACTTATCAATTTTTCTACACATGGAACAGTATAAAAAAAAAATTCTTGAATTGCTGGTTTTTCTGCATTCTGCCTCCCAAAAATCAGAATAAAAAGCAATCGAAAAATGTCATGTGCTCGAAAATGGTACGAGGAAAAATGTTAACTCGTCCCGCAAAAAATAATTCCTCACAACTTTGAAAAATGGAAAACTTATAGCTATCTAAATATGGGGATGCAGTTTTTGCAATAAAAGCATTTTTTAGTGTGTGACAGCAGCCACACAGAAATACGATATAAATCTTGTATGGCTGTAATCACAGCAATTTGAAGTGGTCTAATCACTTATACCGCATGAGGAACAGCGTAAAAAATAATTGGAACCAATTCTTCACCTGCTGTTGATTCTTTCATTCTGCCTCCCAAAGATCACCGTAAGGCTTGGTACACATTTATCCTGTGTTCTGCGCTAAGCACTTACACTGGGGTTTCCATGAAAATCTGTGAAATATATGATTCAGATGGAACCATCAGCGGAAGATTCCCTATAATGAGACAGATAGAGGCACTGCAAATGCCTCTGGCCTTTGATCCGGTGATGACCGTCTTTTTAAGCGTGTATAAGGCTATGTGCCCACGTAGTGTTTTAAAACGCACAGTGAAAACCGGACTCCTTCCCAGAAATCGCGCATTTTTTTTCCGCGTGATTTCACCGCGATTTTACCGCGATTCTGTTCGCGATTTTGCCGCAAATTGCTCAAGCACTTTCCAAGCGATTTGAAGCATCGCTTGGAAAGTGATTGACAGGTTGGTCACACTCGTCAAACATAGTGTTTGACAAGTGTGAGCAGCTTTTTACTATTGAGGCCGCCTATGCGGCCTCAATAGTAAAAGATAGAATGTTAAAAATGATAAAAAAATAAAAAATCGGGGTATATTTACCTTCCGACGTCCCGCTCTGCCATCCTGGGCCTCAGCGTTCCCAGCGATGCCTTGCGAGACCTGTGATGACGTTGGTCTCGCGTTACTATAGCGATCTCGCGAGACCACGTCATCACAGGACCTTGCCGCAAGGCATTACTGGGAACGCTGTGGCCCGGGATGGCAGCGCGGGACGTCGGAAGGTAAATATACCCCAATTTTTTATTTTTTATTCTTTTTTTTTTACAGGGGTATGGTACCCAGGGTCTGGAGGACAGTCTCCTCTCCTCCACACCGTGGGTACCAACCACACATGAGGCGCTTAACTTCCCGCATGGTGGGCATAGCCACATGCGGGAAGTAAGCGATTCTCATGCATTCCTATGGGTGCGGAATCGCGGCAATTCTTTGCGATTCCGCACAAAAGAATGATCATGCTGCGATTTTTTCCGCGATGCGATTCCGCCACGGAAAAGAGCGCAGCATTAGCACAGCATGTGCGGAATGCCAAAGGAATGCATGGGGGGCGTTCTGTACAAGATTTTTAAAAGTTTTCGCAGCGTTTTCGCGCCGAAAATCGCGGCAAAAGCGCTTAAAAATCGCATTGTGGGCACACAGCCTAAAAGCACAGTCCACCATAGTTTTGTGCACTTCTCAAAAGGATGACACCACTGAGCAGGGCGAGACAGAGTTCAGAGTAACTCTGCTGCCTCATTATAGTGTGTGCCTCCCTCAGTTTCATGTGAATCACGTCACATTTCGCATCCACATGTTTGCTATTTCTGCAGTGTTTACAGCCTGCCTAATTTATGGGTCTGTGTATCCAGAAGTATAAGCCGGGCACTGCAATGTACTGATGACTACAACTTACTGAGCACTACAATGGCATTTTTCAGTTTTCACTCAGCAACATCCACTGCTGCTTGTTCCTGGAAAACAAGCATGAAGTCAAAATGGTCACAACACCTGTAGATAAACTCCCAAAAGGGTATAATTTTCAAACTAGGTTTACTTGATGGGGGAACTCTGCTCTTCTAGTACTTAGGGGTAGTGTAAATGAAGTCTGCAAATTATTCTAGCAAAATCTGTGCTCCAGGAGGAAAATAGCGCTCCATCCCTCCTGAGTCTCGCCGTGTGGCTAAGCAGTATTGTACAGCCACATATGGGGTATTTCTACATTCAAATTGTGGAAATTGTTACACAAATATTGGTGCCATTTTTATCCTTATCCCAGTTTGAACGTGTAAAGTATGGGGGCAAAACTAAATTTTTGTGGTAAAAATGTAATTATTTTCACTGCCCAATGGTATAAAATTCTGTGAAACATCTGTGGGGTCAATTGATCACGGCACCCCAGGATAAATTCATTTGTAAAATGGGGTCACTTATGGGGGTGTTCTGCTTTTCTGGCAGACAGGGGCTCTACCAATGTGACATGGCAGCCTTAAACTAGTTGTTATGAATGAGTCACCGAGGAGGAAAAGACAAAAAGCAAGCTAAGCCCAGAAAACCGGAGAGGTTGATAACTAGCGGATTGCAGACCCCTGATCCTATCCACAACAACTAGCAGTAGCCGTGGAGCGTGCCTACGGTGGTCCTAGACGCCTCGTCACGGCCAGAGAACTAAATAAGCCTAAAGAAAGAAAGGGAAAATCTAAACTGCCCCAGAGCAGACCCCAAAGCAATAGACAGCCCCCAACATTGTCGGTGAAACAAGATGAAAACACAGACACAGGTAGAAAGATAGGCTGAGCAAACGATGGGGCCCTCGCTAACAGAAAGGACAGGAAAGAAAAGCTGCTGTCTGCAATCACGCAAAAAACCCTGTCAAAAAGAATGTCCAACACGTCTGATAGAAAAAGGCCCTGAAGTCGCTAGACTTCAAATCACTATCAGCACTCAGGTATATTCTGAAGACAGAGCAAAAGAGATCAACTGATCAGAGACAAAAATGGGGATTCAGCCCAGTCCCAGCCAGGGCTGGCTGAACACAAAAACTCATATGAACAATAGCAGAGAAAAGCTTTAGGAAGGCAGGAACCAAACTGGAAACCAGGAGCCACAGTCAGGAGAAATCACCAGCAAGAAACTAGGGAGTCGGCTGCCTTAAATCCAATCAGAAACTCCTGATGTCCAATCGCAGTCCTCTTCCTCAGGTGGCCGGTCTCTGCCATTTAGATCAGCTTCATTACCTCCCTTCACCAACAGAGGGAGTCCAGATAGAGAACTCACTACTCCTCTGTAAGCACAGCCAGCTCTATAACCCTCACCAGAAGCCAGAGGCAAACCCGAAAATGAGCACACAATACTAGTCCAGCAAAATCTGAACTCTAATGTGGTGCTTACTCCTTTATGAGCTTTGCACTGTGCCTCAAAATTTGTTTATGACCACATATGGAGTATTGGTGTACTCAGGAGAAATTATACAAACATTTTGGGGGTCCATTTTCTCCTATGACCATTGTGGAAATAAAAAAATTGGCTCTATAAACGTCTGTGAAGCACCTGGGGGTTCAAGTTGCTCACCACACATCTAGATAAATTCTTTGAGGGGTCTAGTTTCCAAAATGGTGTCAAATATGGGGGGTTAAGCACATCAGGGGCTCTCCAAACATGACATCACACCCGCAGAACATTCCATCAAAATCTTCATTCCAAAATATCACTTTACGCTCTCTGAGCCCTGTCATACACTCACACAGTAGTTGTCCCCCACATATGAGGTATCAGTGCACTCAGGAGAACTTGCACAACAAATGTTAGGGTCCAATTGGGGCTAAAAATATTTTTCTGGGGAAAATGTGATTTTTTTTTTTTATTTTCACGGCTCAACGTTATAAACTTCTATGAAGCACCTGGGGGGTTGAAGGTGCTCGCCAAACATCTAGATAAGTTTCTTGAGGGGTCTAGTTTCCAAAATGGGATCATTTGTGAATGGTGCACCTTACGAAGACCGGAAAGCATGTATTTGGAAGTCACCTTGCTACACTTGTAAGGAGAGCTTTAAACTAGAACAACATGGGAAGGGAAGCAAAAGACCAGAAAAAGCCATACACCTGACAAATGCTATTGAGAACTCTGCTATTAGAAGTGGAAAGGAAGAACAAAGACGAAAGAATCTAATTAATAAAAATATTGGAGAAAGAGAAACCAATCACAAACTAAAATGTTTCTATACTAATGCACAAAGCATGGGCAACAAACAAGGAGAATTGGAACTACTAACACAGGAAAAGAAATATGATGTAATTGGAATCACTGAAACTTGGTGGGACAATACACATGATTGGAATACAAGACTAGAAGGATACAACTTATTTGCAAGAAACAGACTTGATAAACGAGGAGGGGGTGTCGCATTGTATGTTCGAAACGCGTATATCTGCACAGAGATTGAAGCTTCAGAGACTGGGAGTTCTGTGGAAACTGTTTGGGTAAGAATACAAGGACAGAACAATGGAAAGGACACCATTGTAGGCATTTACTACAGGCCGCCTGTGCAAGCCGAAGATATAGATGAACTCTTTATGCATCAGATGGCCAAGTTCTCCAAAAAATATGACATAGTTGTCATGGGAGATTTCAACTATCCAGACATTTGTTGGGAATCTCTCTCAGGCAAAACTAACAGGTCAAGGAAATTCTTATCCTCTCTTGCTGACAACTTTATCTTCCAAAAGGTAAGGGAGAAAACAAGGGGAACTGCTACCTTGGATCTAATCCTTATAAACAGGGAGGAAATGGTTGAGGAGGTAAAAGTGGCTGGGACCCTAGGAGGTAGCGACCATGCTATTTTAGAATTTTGGATAACTAGAGGTGGAAGACCTGTGAAGACTCAGACGTCAAGGTTAGATTTCAGAAAGGCAGATTTTAAGGGATTCAGAAAGAGAATTGGAGGGATCCAATGGCTGGATATCCTTAAAGACAAAAATGTCCAGGAAGGATGGGAAATCTTGAAAAATGAAATTCTCAAAGCACAGTTGTTAACAATTCCGAAAAGAGGGAAGAATAGGAAGCATTTAAGGAAACCAGGATGGATGAACACAGAACTTAAGCACATGCTAAAAAGGAAGAAAAAAATGTTTATAAAATGGAAAGAGGGAGGCATATCTAAAGAAGAATATAATGCTGTCTGCAGAACCTGCAGGGCACAAATCAGATTAGCTAAAGCTGAAAATGAACTGAGGCTTGCAAGAGATGTCAAAAGCAATAATAAAGGATTTTGGGGATATGTCAAAAGTAAAAGAAAAGTCAAAGATGCTATAGGATTTTTACAGGATGAAAATGATGAAATGGTAAGACAGGATGTTGAGAAGGCTGAACTTTTAAATTCCTATTTTGCATCTGTTTTCTCTCAGAAAGGAAATGCAACATCAACTGTTATTCACTGTCCTATTAAGGGAATAGAAGAATCCAGGATATCTATAAACAGAAAGATAGTGAGGAAACACTTAGCTAACCTAAATGAATTCAAGTCTCCAGGTCCAGATGAATTACACCCCAGAGTACTGAAGGAGATAGCAGAAGAAATTTTTGAACCCCTCTCCATAATCTTTGAAAATTCTTGGAGAACAGGAGAAGTGCCAGAAGACTGGAGAAGAGCAAATGTTGTTCCTATCTTCAAAAAGGGGAAGAAGGTGGACCCAGGCAACTATAGGCCGGTGAGTCTGACTTCTATACCAGGAAAGATCTTTGAACAAATTATTAAACAACATGTATGTCAATACCTGGATAAGAATGAAGTGATTAAACAGAGTCAGCATGGGTTTCTAACTAATAAGTCATGTCAGACTAACTTAATTTCCTTCTATGACGGTATCACTGATTGGGTGGATCAAGGAAATGCTGTAGATATAGTATATCTTGACTTCAGCAAAGCATTTGACAAAGTCTCTCATACAATCCTTATTGAAAAAATGACTAAGTATGGAATGGACAAGGCAACTGTTAGGTGGATTCATAACTGGCTTAGTGATCGGACCCAAAGAGTGGTCGTAAATGGCTGCACATCCAGTTGGAAGAATGTCTCAAGTGGGGTACCACAGGGCTCTGTCCTGGGCCCTGTATTGTTCAACATCTTTATCAACGATTTAGATGAAGGAATTGAGGGTAAACTGATTAAATTTGCTGATGACACAAAGCTAGGAGGGATAGCTAATACTAGAGAAGAGAGAGAGAGGATTCAAAAAGATTTAAATAAACTGGAGAAGTGGGCAGCAACTAACAGAATGGTTTTTAACAGGGAGAAATGCAAAGTACTACATCTGGGCAATAAAAATGAAAAAAGCATATATAGAATGGGAGGAATAGGGCTAAGTGACAGCACATGTGAAAAAGACTTGGGTATACTAATAGATCACAGACTGAATATGAGTCAACAGTGTGATGCAGCAGCAAAAAAGGCAAATGCAATTCTAGGATGTATTAACAGAAGCATACAGTCTAGATCACGTGAAGTCATTATTTCCCTCTACTCCTCTTTGGTCAGACCTCATCTGGAATATTGTGTCCAGTTTTGGGCACCACATTTTAAAAAAGACATCAACAAACTGGAGCAAGTTCAGAAAAGAGCGACCAGAATGGTGACCGGTCTGCAAACCCTGTCTTATGAGGAAAGGTTGCAGGATTTGGGAATGTTTAGTTTGCAAAAGAGAAGACTGAGAGGAGACTTAATAGCTGTCTACAAATATCTAAAGGGCTGTCACATTGTAGAAGGATCAACTTTATTCTCATTTGCACAAGGAAAGACTAGAAGCAATGGGATGAAACTGAATGGGAAGAGACACAGATTAGATATTAGAAAAAACTTTTTGACAGTTAGAGTGATCAATGAGTGGAACAGGCTGCCACGAGAAGTGGTGAGTTCTCCTTCAATGGAAGTCTTCAAACAGAGGCTGGACAGACATCTGACTGGGATGATTTAGCGAATCCTGCTTTGAGCAGGGGGTTGGACCAGATGGCCCAGGAGGTCCCTTCCAACTCTACGATTCTATGATTCTATGATTCTAAGTCACTATATCTGACAGACTCTAAGGCAGTGTTCCCCAACTCCGGTCCTCAAGAGCCACCAACAGGTCATGTTTTCAGGATTTCCTTAGCATTGCGCAGGAGATAATTGCATCACCTGGGCAGGCAAGAATTCAAACACCTGTGCAATAATGAAGAAATCCTGAAAACATGAGCTGTTGGTGGCTCTTGAGGACCGGAGTTGGGGAACACTGCTCTAAGGCAATTATTTGGCTTTGAATTGCAATGGCAAACATCAGGACAACACAATCATAATTTCAGAATGTTTCAGAATGTTGATGGGGTTAAAGAGGAAGACCCCACACTCTGTTAACCATCTCGATGCTGTAGTCACTACTGACAGCAGCATCTAAGTGGTCAAACGGCCATGGTCATTGTCAACACAGACCACCGAGGCTGATGCAGCAAGTTGTCAGCGATGGTGCATAGCCGTCAGCTGCTGGATTGTCACCTGTCGGAGGATGCTATTCTCATATGTCAGGTCAGTATAAAGACTTATTGGTGGTCATTAAGTAGGTAAAATTGATAGAAATTATTAATAAGGGGAGAAAACTTTCTGGAAAAAAGTCTAAAATAAAATGTAAACCCCAAATCGGCTGCTGCCATTTAATAAGCAGATAATTCTCCTTATATTGCTCATTTTCTCCAATATTAGCTGTTCGTTATCTTCAAGCAACCTGTCCAAGAAAGAGAAGAACGCTAAAATACTTCTTGGAACAGGCAGCCGTACTCCCTGAGTTCAGAGATCGCAATGCAGACTGCAGACTGCACACAACATAAGGCACCATTTGTATAGAACTGTACCTGCTATGTCAGAGGAGTCATTTACTTTTATGTCCAATATATCAGGGATATACAGGGTCTTGTCACTTTACATCTTAAGTGCAAAATCTCACAGTTCTTAATGCATCCATTGTCTGCTCTAAATTGAGATGAGATAGGGAGAAAACTTAACATATACTCACCAAACCTTAACCCCTTAAGGTTTTAGTTTTTTGCTCCACTTCTTCCCAGAGCCATAAGTTTTTAATTTTTCCATCAATATGGCCGTGTGAGGGCTTGTTTTTTGCGGGATGAGTTGTACCTTTGATCAACACCATTTGCTTTTTCCATTTCAAGTACTTGAAAACAGGAAAAAAAATTCCAAGTGCGGTGAAATTGCAAAGAAAAAGTGAAATCCCACAGTTGTTTTTTGTTTTGCTTTTTTACTAAGTTCACTAAATGCAAACACTGACCTACCATTATGATTCTCCAGGTCATTACAAATTCATAGACACCAAATATGTCTAGGTTCTTTTTTTGCTGTGCTAATGCTGCATATTTTTCCGCAGTGGAATCGCAAAAATTCACAGCATGCTCATTCTCTGTGCGGAATCGCCGCGATTCCGCACACATATTAATGGATTGAACCGCTTACTTTCCGCATGTGGCTATGCCCACCATGCGCAAAGTGAGCAGATCAAGTGCAGATGGAACCCAGGGTCTGGAGGAGAGGAGACTCTTCTCCAGGCCCTGGGTACCATATCCCTGTTAAAAAAGAATTAAAATAAAAAATAGTTATATACTCACCTTCTGATGGCCCCCGCAGCGTCCCCAGGCCTCAGCGATCCTCCCGGCAAGTCCCATTCCCAGCGATGCCTTGCGACAATGAACTCTGATGACGTAGCGGTCTCACGTGATGCTACATCATCTGGGGTCATTGTCGCAAGGCATCCCTGGGAACGGGAGTTGCCGAGAGCATCGCTAAGGACCGGGAAGGCTGCGAGGGACGCCGGAAAGTGAGTGAAGAAACCAGATTGTATCTTAATTTCCCAGACAACCATGTTTTTCTGGAACGTGTGCACATAGCCTAAGTGGTGAAAAAAAATTCCAAACTTTGTTAAAAAATAAATCAATAAAAAATTTGTGCCATTTTCCGATACCCGTAGCGTCTCCATTTTTCGTGATCTCGGGTTGGGTGAGTGCTTATTTTTTGCATGCCAAGCTGATGTTCTTAATGATACCATTTTGGTGCAGATATGATCTTTTGATCGCTCGTTTTTGCCTATATGTAGCTGAATTACTCAATTGCTATGAGCGCCGACCACTGGGTGACCAGCGGTGACCTGCGATCGTGTGACGAAAGTCACCGGTGGGTGGATTTCCGGTGCAATTGCCATAAGCGCGTGTTAAATGCCGCTGTCAGAGTTTGGGAAAGATGTAGGCTCACCGCCAGAGTCCCATATCAAAGGGTGCGGAAAGGGGTTAAACAGCTCCAATAAATAAGCAGAGCAGCAAAGTACAAGTCCTGATTCCACAATATGTCACTCAAGAGATGACTGATACGTACATAAAGAAAATACATACAAACACCCAACGTCTCTTAAGCCTCATGTGTTGTGTACGTCAAAGCAACCACCCCCTAAATGGTCCTAGTGTCTACGCGTTTCACCATCCTACTAGTAGATGAATCATCAGGAGACATATATTTACAATACTTTAGACCATCATGTAATTCTTATAGTATTAGAGACAAATTATAAAAATCCCCCAAATATTTAGGATCGAGGATAAAAACTTTTGATGGGATCGCTTCTTAAAAGATAAGGCCATGCCCATTTGCTGACGTCAGACCCATGACTGAATGCGATTGGTTACACCTGAGCTGAATGCACACCTAACACTAATGTATTCATTATCTAAACAGAGAAAAGATTGATGCCGCGGTCGAATCAAAGAATTGGGAGGCGCGCAGAGAAACCGAGCAGTGAGCTACAGTCATGGCGCCAGCCTCACACTATAACCTCATCTCAAGATCTTATTTCTTGTCCGTTACACATGTAGAACATCAGAATCTTTTATTCCTTTTTCAGGGCCGAAAATCCAAAAGAAAAAAATTCAAGAAAAAGAGCTTATAAGACCAGCAAGCCTCCAGCCAAGAAAAGAGCAAAAAAGAATACTGATGAGGTAACACAGAGCACCGATACCTTCATTTCTGTGTGAGGGAAAAGAGAGAGGGACCCCTCTATACCAGCCCTTTTACACTGATAATTGGGGGAGTAGTCGCATAGAAATATTCACAGAATGAATATCAATATGAACAGAATGGGTATTTTATGGAAGACAGAGTGATTGGGAAACACAATATGTAGCATGTCATTACCTTATGTAACTTCACAACGGTCAGGAATGGTACAAAGAACCATGATTATATGTCTCCAACAAATTAAGATTTCACTAAATTATTTTTCTTTCAATGTCTCCTTGTTCTAGGTGGTGACCACCAGCAATGATCACCCGCCATCAGCATCTCCATCTAAAAAGCGGCCACTAAATGCCAACAGCAAGCGCCAGCCATCACCATAATTTATTAATTCTATTATTTATTATATTTATAGGGTTAGTTTTTTATTTTTCTTTATCAATAGTATTTTTTAGATTTGGTTAATAATTTTTTATATTTTTTAATATATTTTTATATTCTAAATGAAAATTCTGTATTTTATATATCCACCTGTCAACAACATTTATGGCTAATTTACACCTGACAACATCTACAGCTAATTTCCTCCAGCCAATACTATCTATGGCTAAATTTCACCTGCCAATACCATGTACAATTAAGAGCAACCTGCCGTTACAATCTACTCCTTGCCTATGTCTACCGTAATCCCCAACCAATACGATCTACTGCTAATTTCCGCCTGCCAGCTCCGTCTACCACCAAGATAAACTTGCCGACTCCATCTCCATATAGTGTAAATAGTGTAAATAAGATATATTTTTATATTTTGTAAATAGTGTATATAGTGTATATACTGTAAATAATATATATATTTTTATATTTTGTAAATAGTGTATATAGTGTAAATACTGTAAATAATATATTTTTTTATGTTTTGTAAATAGTGTATATAGTGTAAATAAGATATATATTTTTATATTTTGTAAATAGTGTAAATACTGTAAATAATATATATATTTTTATAGTTTGTAAATAGTGTATATAGTGTAAATAAGATATATATTTTTATATTTTGTAAATACTGTAAATAATAAATATATATTTTTATACCAAAGCGCTGGTTGTGGATTGTGTTCTTTATTCCTCTACAAATATTCTCTGTTCTAAGAGATGTTGATCCTTCACCTGCTTAAACCTATTCCAGTTTTTGACACGACGGCTGACGTGTTAGGCTACTAATCTCGCATGTCGCAATGCTCTGTGCGATTTGTGCAGCGCGTCCACATACAGCGATAAAAGAGGGTGTGAGGTAGCACTGTCATTCAGATAGGGGATTCTCGCTTGGCAGCCAAATAATCACATCCTGCACAGGTTTTCCATAAAACCATAGCAGTCCATGCGGTTTATTATGCAGCCTAAACCATGACCAATAACATTAAGTTAATATCACCAGCATAGCGTCCATTACAGAGCTTCACTCTGTTAAGCCTGTGGTCACACAGGTTACTCAATGTCCAGTACTCAGGCTCTTCAGTCTCAAAGTTATCTCACCCGTTAGGGGTTCCCTCATGGCTGCTGCAGCTTACTGCAGACGTTCATTCCCTCTTGGGAACTATCAGACGCTGGCAGCCATTACACACAGCCACTACACATGCTGTTAGCCAGGAGACACTTCTCCCAGCGGGACCTTCCACAATGGACCAACCAGGTCCCTGCATTCACCACATGTGACCTACCCTGGCCACCTTATATGGTCCGTAGCCACGCCAACCGGGTCACATGGCTACGACCTCATCACTGGTCCTTCACACACTCATACACATTCTATAATAGTGTTCTAAACACACCCCCTGGGTGGGTTTGTAGGTAGCTGGGCCTGCCCATCTCCCCAGCTACCTGGAGACTTCTCCCTGACACATTGACACAGCACCTCAGCAGTATCACTGCTGATCCACACACACATCAGTCTCCATCTCAAGGCCACCCACCTTGAGATACGTAATGGTCCTTCCGTATTCTGCCACTCATCCTCTCTCTTGGGACATCCACACAGCGCCCCCTAGTGGACACAGTGGTCACTACACCACATACCTCCCCCCTCTGTTCAAACCTGTGGGGTTGAACACACAGCATCACCCCAGGATCTCAAGACCGGGCACTCACTACATCTTGCCCCCCAGGTTGAGAGAACCGTCTCCATCTGTTATACGGCCTCATCTCTGCGTTAGGCCTCCCCCGGCCCCAGCGGTCAGCATATTGGCCTTGTTCCTTGGCCCTCCAGTCACTGTCTGTCTGCGTCATCAGACACTGTTTAGTCACCACCCTCCTACAGTGCCCTTCGTCACCTGACCTTTCTCCCACTGACCGTCTCTCCCAGTTGGTACGGTCATTAGTCTTAATCGAGCCTACTGTCTGGCCTGAGTCTGACCCATTCAGCATCTCACAGGAACTAATGTCTCTCAGCCTCGCACGGCCCATCAAACTGCCACTTGCTGACATTCTTCGGCCACCTGCCATGTCACTACTTGGAGGAACCCTTCGAGTCCTTACATCTTGGGTTGAAGGCGGCCACCACCTGGTATTCTGTACCTCTTTATTAATTCGCCGACGGTCCAGCCTCAACTGCTCAATTTCTTGCAGGTACCCCACTCGATACTCCACGAGCATCCTAAAGTTTCTCAGGCTTTCTACGGAGCCAACCACCATGATGGGGATCCTACCCACTTCACGGGATACCTGGTCTTCATCATCAGGAGGGATCCTTACCCTCACCACACCGGAGATATTGACAAGGTCTTGCATTACCTTCCCGAGTCTTCCAATCATTCTCCCAATCAGACCTTTGGGTACCGGAACCACATCTTACTGCAAACCCAGCCGATCCATAGCCTCCCTTGCTAACTCTAGGCGTTGAGCAGCTTTCATATTACTCCGCCTGACAAGCTGTTTGGCGTGGAGACATTGCAAATGCATCTCTTTCAGGACAGCTACCAAGTTTGCTTTATCTTCCCTGGCTGATATTATCACCAACTGCAGAGTCTCAGGCGCCCAGTGCACTTTACACGCTTTGACCGCCTCTTTGAAAGCCTCATGCACACCTTCCTCAGCACAGGCTTCTTGCATGTCTTCGGATACCTCGATTACTAATTTGAAGGTCGTGGTCTTGCTCTCTTCCTGGACAGAAGACTCTGGCTTTACCACGGACTCTTCCCTCACTACAGTTGACCCAACCGGGTGACTGTCTTCTTCAGTCCTTAGCTCACAAACTTCACAAGAATTGATCTCTTCATGACCCTTTGCCTTTGGATACTGGCAGTTCCATTTTGTTATCACTTGCGCTCACCCACGGTAAGTCTTCGTCCAACTTCCTCTCCTGCCGAAGATCTCTTACAGTTTCTTTGAGTTCTTCCATCTCTTCCCTAAGGGTCTTGTTCACACTTTGCCAGGTGGACAGTCGACCTCTGAGCTCCAAGACTTCTTTCTCGAGCATCTCGACCCTGTGCTCGGCCGTTTGTCTCAGGACGCTTTCTCGTTTGACATGTTCATCCACCTCTTCTCTGAGTGCCTTATTCAGTCCTTGCCACGTTACCATGTGACATTTGAGCTCAGAGACTTCTTTCTCTAGCCCTTCTATTCTGTGCTCCCTTTCTCTCTCAGAGCCACAGTCACCTCCAGAGATTGAGTCACCCCGACCTGCCGAGTCATCCTTCAGTTACTAACTGTGTGAATACTTCAGCCGTCTTATCAACCAGGTCAACGTCAGTCCGGTCACGAGTAGTGTTGAGCGTAACCACCCGATATTGAAAAATATCGGATCGGATTGGATATGAAAAAAGTATCGGGTATCGCCGATTCCGATCCCGGAAGTCCCATTCAAGTCAATGGAACAGAAATATCGGAATTAAAAAAAACCCTTTCTTTCCTTGTAGTTTAATTCTACGTGAAGAAAAACAACTAAGAATAATGTAGAATGTATTGGGGGAGGTGGAGGAGACATTAAAGGCATAGAGGTTTAGCCCAATCAAATGGAATAGCAGGAATAATTTTTTTTTTTAAAGATGTTCCGAGTTACAAAGATATTGACTATGTTAACCTTTTGTATATTTTATTAGATATGTATGTTTCACTACTTCCATGCTCTTCACCTTCTTTTTTACTTCTCCAACACTTTCTCCTTCATCATCCTCAGCAGCAGCATCTTTTTCATCAACTTCTTCTTTACCTTATTCATCTTCTTCTTCTTCACCTTCTTCCTATTATTCTTTTCTTTTACATTCTTCATATTATTCTTATTCAACTAATATTCTTCTTCATATTCTACTTCTTCATCTTCTTCCTATTCTTCTTCTTCATCATCATATTCTTATTTGTGACAGGCATTCCTGTAGTTGTTATCTATAAAAGTTTGAAGATTACACCTTCCGTTCTGCCTGTCACAAAAGATTTACAACAGGATTTGTCCGCGTTCAGTTTGACCTGCAGCAGCAGGCATTTTCCAGGGGCACCACGAGGAGGAACGGACTCACAGCCATACACTGCTTAGTCTTCTTCTGCTTAGAATTTAGATAATATCTTTTGCTCTGATTTTAAGTCTTATGCTTAATGTTCTTCTGCTTTTGGTCCTTCTGCTTTTTGTTCTTCTGCCTCTTGGTCTTCTGTCTCTTGTTGTTCTGCATCTTGGTGGTTCTCTTCATGTTCTTTGTCATCTTGGTCATCTTCTTCAGGGTTATCTTTTTGGTCTTCTTCGGTGTGGTCTTCAGGGTCGTCGTCTTCAGGGTCGTCATCAGGGAGATCCAGAGTGAGAACCAAAAACCATTTCCACAAGCGTGAACTTTGAAAAGTAGCAGAAGGTACTAGAAGGCTGAGGAACTGCTGAGAACCAGCTGATGGTACTGGAACCCGGAAGGGCAGCAGAAGGAACAAGAGCCAATGGCAAAACCATGGACCAGCTGACGGTGCTGGAACACGGTTACTAAGCAGGAGGTACCTGTGCTACAAAGCACTACCATGGACCAGCAGACGTTGCTGGAACTTGGATACCGAGAAGGAGGCATCTAGGCCAAAGGCACTGCCGAGAACCAGCTGACGGTGCTGGAACCCGGATGGGTAGCAGAAGCTACAAGAGTCAATGGAACTACCGAGAACCAGCTGACGGTGCTGGTACCCAGAGTGGCAGCAGAAGGAACAAGAGCCAATGGCACAACCATGGACCAGCTGACGGTGCTGGAACACGGTAACTAAGCAGGAGGTACCTGTGCTACAAAGCACTACCAAGGACCAGCAGACGTTGATGGAACTCGGATACCGAGAAGGAGGCACCTAGGCCAAAGGCACTGCCGAGAACCAGCTGACGGTGCTGGAACCCGGATGGGTAGCAGAATCTACACGAGTCAATGGAACTACCGAGAACCAGCTGACGGTGCTGGTACCCAGAGTGGCAGCAGAAAGAACAAGAGCCAATGGCACAACCGTGGACCAGCTGACAGTGCTGGAACACGGTTACTAAGCAGGAGGTACCTGTGCTACAAAGCACTACCAAGGACCAGCAGACGTTGCTGGAACTAGGATACCGAGAAGGAGGCACCTAGGCCAAAGGCACTGCCGAGAACCAGCTGACGGTGCTGGAATCCGGATGGGTAGCAGAAGCTACCCCTGAAAAACAACGTTGCAAGGCCGCAAGCCGGCCGCAGTTACCGAAACCCACAGTCCTACAGGGGGTGCTTGTCCTATTAGCACTACGGAACCAGCCTTTATTACCAGAACCCACAGCCCACATAGGAAGCACATAAACTGCAGGCACCATAGACTCGGCTAACCCGACTGCAACACGACAGGACTATGCATTGGTCTCAAAGTGACGTTGACAATCCCCAGAAACAGCAGGCATGCTGGAACCAGGCTGGGCAGGAGGGAGTACTCGTGCCAAAGACACTTCTGAGCAGCAACTGGCGATGTGGAGCCCAGGGTCAATCATGCAGCAGGCTGAGGCCTACTTGGAGCGAGTAGAAAGTAAGATGTAGTGTGATTTTGGAGGCAGCAGGAGACTTTGTCGTCCCCACAGCAGGGGAGCAGCTGGCGTTACTGAACACCACTAACAGTAGAGCATGTATTTTTCTCTTTGCAGACGGCACTTCTGAGCAACAACTGGCTGTGTTGAAGCCCAGTATCAATCATGGAGCAGGCTGAGGCCTACTTGAAGCAAGATTTATATCGGTTGTACACTACTACTGATTGTAACCGTGCTCCACTTAGGCCTCTGGCTCCACTGTCTCTAGTATTTCCCCCGGCATCCAACCCCACCAGTTGCTGCTCAGAAGTGGCGTCTGCACAATCCACACTTGTTCCTGGGTTACAGGGGCTCAGTCACGTCAGTTGATCCCCTGATGTGTGTCCGGCAAGGTCTCCTGCTCTGTCCACATTCCCACTACTAGTAATGGGAATGTGGACAGAGCAGGAGACATTGCCGGACACACATCAGGGGATCAACTGACGTGACTGAGCCCCAGTAACACAGGAACAAGTGTGGATTGTGCAGGCGCCACTTCAGAGCAGCAACTGGCGAGGTTGGAGGCCAGGGGAAATACTAGAGACAGTGGAGCCAGAGGCTTAAGTAGAGCACGGTTAAAAATCAGTAGTAGTGTGACTGTGTATGCAGCAGGAGACTTTGCCATCCACACAGCAGGGGAGCAGCTGGCGTTACTGAACCCCACTAACACATGAGCTAGTGTGTTTTTCTCTGTGAAGACGGCACTTCTGAACACCAACTGGCGTTGTTGGAGCCCAGGACCAATCATGGAGCAGGCTGAGGCCTACTTGAAGCAAGTTTTATATCGGTTGTACACTACTACTGATTGTAACCGTGCTCCACTTAGGCCTCTGGCTCCACTGTCTCTAGTATTTCCCCCGGCCTCCAACCCCACCAGTTGCTGCTCAGAAGAGGCGTCTGCACAATCCACACTTGTTCCTGGGTTACAGGGGCTCAGTCACGTCAGTTGATCCCCTGATGTGTGTCCGGTAAGGTCTCCTGCTCTGTCCACATTCCCACTACTAGTAATGGGAATGTGGACAGAGCAGGAGACATTGCCGGACACACATCAGGGGATCAACTGACGTGACTGAGCCCCAGTAACACAGGAACAAGTGTGGATTGTGCAGACGCCACTTCAGAGCAGCAACTGGAGAGGTTGGAGGCCAGGGGAAATACTAGAGACAGTGGAGCCAGAGGCCTAAGTGGAGCACGGTTAAAAATCAGTAGTAGTGTGACTTTGTAGGCAGCAGGAGACTTTGCCATCCACACAGCAGGGGAGCAGCTGGCGTTACTGAACCCCACTGACACAGGAGCTAGTGTTTCTCTCTGTGTGGACGGCACTTCCAAGCAACAACTGGCTGTGTTGAAGCCCAGGATCAATCATGGAGCAGGCTGAGGCCTACTTGGAGCGAGTAGAAAGTAAGATGTAGTGTGATTTTGGAGGCAGCAGGAGACTTTGTCATCCACACAGCAGGGGAACAGCTGATGTTACTGAACCCCACTAACACAGGAGCTAGTGTGTTTTTCTCTGTGAAGACGGCACTTCTGAACACCAACTGGTGTTGTTGGAACCCAGGATCAAGCATGGAGCAGGCTGAGGCCTGATGGTTTGTGAATGTGGAGGCAGCAGGAGACTTTGTCGTCCACACAGCAGGGGAACAGCTGACGTTACTGAACCCCACTCACACATGAGCTAGTGTGTTTTTCTCTGTGAAGACGGCACTTCTGAACACCAACTGGCGTTGTTGGAGCCCAGGATCAAGCATGGAGCAGGCTGAGGCCTGATGGTTTTTGAATGTGGAGGCAGCAGGAGACAAGACGTGAATTCAAGGTATCTTCATTAAGGCAAACTCATGATTACATCAGGTGCAAGACATGATAACAGGGAAAACACAGCAAGGTGCGTGTGAGGGTACGCCAAGGTCCATGGCATGGTACGTGCAGGTGGCACGCCTGGGTACTGGCAAGGGCTCAAAGGCATCGGACTCCGGACAGCTGGCAACGATTGACAGGATTAAGGCATCAGGCTGCGGACATCAGCTCTGGACATCAGGCCGCAGTCATCAGGCTTACAGTCTCTGGCAGCGATCGGCAGGTTCCGGGTATCCGGCAGGCAAACCAGTGTTCAGGCAAGGAGGCACGACAGATCTCCAGACATGGTGCGTGTTAGGGAACACGCCAAGGTCCAAGGCAAGGTTCCAGGCAGGGTGCGTGCTAGGGGCACACCAGGGTCCAGGGCAAGGTGCAAGGCAAGGTGCGTGTGTAGGGAACACGCCAGGTTCAAAGTACAAAACAGTGCGTGTGTAGGGGACATGCCAGGGTTCAAAGCTCAAAGTACAAGACATGGTGCTTGTGTAGGGACACGCCAGGGTCAGGGTTCAAGGCAAGGTCCTGCGCGTGCAGAGGGGCACGCCAGGGTCAGGTTCAAGTCAGGGTGCGTGCTAAGAGACACACCAGGGTTCAGGCTAAGGCAAGGGCCTGTGCGTGCTAGGAGGCACGCCAGGGTTCAGGCTAAGGCAAGGGCCTGCGCATGCTAGGAGACCTAGGAGACACGCCAGGGTTCAGGCTAGGGCCTGTGCGTGCAAGGGGCCCGACAGGGTTCAGGCTAGGAACTGTATGTGCAAGAGGGCACGACAGGGTACATGGCAAGACCTGCGCGTACTTTAGAGAAGCACGGGGAGGTATGCCAAGAAGCAGGCTATGGCCTGCGCGTGCTAAGAGGGCACGCAAAGCACAGTGCAGAGACAGCGTGGGGGCAAGGAAGCACAGAGAGCACGGCTGGGGCACTGGCTAGCTGGACGGGCTGAGGCACAGACAGACGGGCAAGACTGAGGCGAACCCGGCTGAGGCATAACAGGCGACACAGCTGTCACTGGCCGACGAGCACGGCTGAGGCACAAGCAGGCGGGCACGGCTAGGGCGGGCATGGCTGAGGCACAAACAGGAGGCTAGGGAAGGCCAGGCGCATGCAAAGGGCACACGAAGAAACAAGGCAAGGCAAGAAACAAGGCAAGGCTAGGCAAAGTACAGAACAAGGAGCGGAACATAGGCAGAAGCACAGAGCGGGGTTAGAGAGAGTAAAGGGCTAGCAGTGGAGCGTAGGCCGAAGCCCAGAGCCTGGTCAAGGGAGAACCTTGAGACAAGCCAGGAAATTTGCTAGAGAGAACCATAGGATAGAGTCTAGCAGCGGAGCATAGGCCGAAGCCCAGAGCCGGGTCAAGGCAGAACCTTGACACTAGATATGGAATGTGCAAGAGAGCACCATAAGGCAGAGTACGGAAAACCAGGCAGAGACAGAGAACGTGGAAGTGCTACAAGGCTCAGAATAGCAAAGGCCAGACATGGCGAAACAGGCAAGGCAGAGAACATATGAAGTACTACAAGGCAAAGCATAGCAAGGACAAGACATGGCGAAAACAGGCAAAGGCAGAGAACATAGGAAGTCCTACAAGTCCAAGGATAGCAGAGACAAACCTTGGCACAAAAGACCACACAAGACATGGCATGAGACAAGAGGCAGAATGCAAGCACAGAGCGTGGGCAGAGAAGCACTGCAGGGCAGAGTGCAGGGGCACAGAATACAGGGAGCGACTGAGCAGACCAAGCAGCCATGCAGGGAAGCAACACGATACTCAGGCCCCGACCATAGGAAGGGGCGGTCTGATATAGCATCATAGCACCTGCACTTCTGGGTCAGGACCAGGGAAGGACTTCCGGTTCAGATCCTCCAGGATCATAGAGAGCATTGCTAGATCAGACTGGGCTGGACCATAGAGAAGGTCACATGATCAGGGGCTCCAGAAACACTGAGAGGTTAGCTGGGTCAGACAGTGCTGGAACATAGGAAAGGTCACATGATCAGGGGCAGAACCACAGAGACAATCACAGCAAGCAGAGCAGAGACGGGCCTGCACACAGCAACGGCGTGCAGCCATGAGGTACGTGTGCGCCTACACACTGCTCCAAGGGTCACGCAGCACAGCAGTCATGAGATGCGCAGGCACACTGCTCCAGGGATCTTGCAGCATAGCAGACATGAGGTGTGTGTGCACACTGCTCCAGGGATCTTGCAGCATAGCAGACATGAGGTGCGCGTGCACACTGCTCCAGGGATCTTGCAGCATAGCAGACATAACGGGCATGACAGGTGTGTTAGGGTTAGGTTTGTGGCTAGGTGTATGGCTAGGGTTGGGATTAGGGTTAGGGGTGTGTTGCGGTTAGGGTTGGAGTTAGAATTGGGGGATTTTCATTGATTAGGCACAACAGGGGCTCTCCAAACGCGACATGGCATCTGATCTCAATTCCAGCCAATTCTGTGTTGAAAAAGTCAAACGGTGCTCCTTCTCTTCCGAGCTCTTCCATGCGCCAAAACAGTGGTTTACCCCCACATATTGGGTATTAGCATACTCAGGACAAATTGCACAATAACTCTTGGGGTCCAATTTCTTCTGTTACCCTTTGGAAAATAAAAAATTGAGGGTGACAAAATCATTTTTGTGGAAAAAAATGATTTATTTTTATGGCTCTACGTTATAAACTTCTGTGAAGCACGTGGGGGTTCAAAGTTCTCGCCACACATCTAGAAAAGTTACTTGGGGGGTCTAGTTTCCAAAATGGGGTCACTTGTGGGGGGTTTCCACTGTTTAGGGACATCAGGGGCTGTCCAAATGTGACATGGCGTCCAATCTCAATTCCAGCCAATTTTGTGTTGAGAAAGTCAAATGGCGCTCCTTCCCTTCCGTGCTCTGCCATGCGCCAAAACAGTTGTTCCCCCCCACATATAGGGTATTAGCGTACTCAGGACAAATTGAACAATAACTTTTAGGGTCCAATTTCTCCTGTTACCCTTGGAAAAATAAAAAAAATGGACCTGAATTTTTTTTTTTGTGAAAAAAAAAATAAATGTTCACTTTTTTTAAACATTCTAGAACACAATGGAGTAAACGGGCACCATCTCAAATAATATCGTATATGGGATCTCCCAATGCATATATGACTATATAGAAACAAACCAAGAAAAAGTATATGCAACAACTATAGCGATCACCACCAATATTTATAATACAAAAATATATTTTATTTAATTTCAGCAAACACTACATACAAACACATGATTAAAAACAATTAAAAAAGTCTGTACAAAAGCAGGCATTAGAAAATGAACAAAGAAAATTGGGTCATAATCACATACAATTCGATATTTAAGGTTCCAAAACCCAAGACAAAATACTAAAGTGCAAGTGCTCATTAATTAATGAAGTCCCACTACATAGAGATATAATATAGTAATATATATGTACTGATACCTGTATGCATGCTGTTTACAAATAAATACTGTCATAGACATACAAAATGTGCTAGACGCATGCTTACACAGGGAACCATCAGCAAATATTATTAATGGTACTCCAAGCTCTATTAACATACACCCTGGGACATTCAGATTGCTGCAACCAATATTAACTCACAGCAGATAGTCAGAGCATGCTACCAGCACAGGAGCCCTGGAGGCATAGACAAAAAATCTCCCCTGCCTCGAACCATGATTTCAGGCGGACCCCAAGTGGAAACACACAGCCGGGTTTTGTGGAACCTAGGACCCACGCGTATCGACACAAAGATGTGTCTTTCTCAAGGACACTGACCTTGAGAAAGACACATCTTTGTGTCGATACACGTGGGTACGCTGGTAGTATGCTCTGACTATCTGCTGTGAGTTAATATTGGTTTCAGCAATCTGAATGTGCCAGGTTGTATGTTAATAGAGCTTGGAGTACCAATAATAATATTTGCTGATGGTTCCCTGTGTAAGCATGCGTCTAGCACATTTTGTATGTCTATGACAGTATTTATTTATAAACAGCATGCATACAGGTATCAGTACTTAAAATATAGCAATATATATCTCTATGTAGTGGGACTTCATTAATTAATGAGCACTTGCACTTTTGTATTTTGTCTTGGGTTTTGGAACCTTAAATATCGAATTGTATGTGATTATGACCCAATTTTCTTTGTTCATTTTATAATGCCTGCTTTTGTACAGACTTTTTAAATTGTTTTTAACCATGTGTTTGTATGTAGTGTTTGCTGAAATTATATAAAATATATTTTATATAATTTGTATTATAAATATTGGTGGTGATCCCTATAGTTGTTGCATATACTTTTTCTTGGTTTGTTGGTTTGTTTTTTTTAAACATTCATTACTGTGAAGCACCTGAAGGGTTAATAAACTTCTTCAATTATGGTTTTGAGCACCTTGAGAGGTGCAGTTTTTAGAATGGGGTCACTATTGGGTATTTTCTATCATATAGACCCCCTTAAAGTGACATCAAATGTGATGTGGTCCCCCCAATAATTTGTGCTGTAAAAATGAGAAATCGCTGGTTAACTTTTAACCCTTATAACATCCTAACAAAAAAAAATTTTGGTTCCAAAATTGTGCTGATGTAAAGTAATCATGTGGGAAATGTTACTTATTAAGTATTTTGTGTGCCATATCTCTGTGATTTAAAGGCATGAAAATTTAAAATTGAAAAATTGAAAATTTTTTGCCAAATTTATTTGTTTTTTTACAAATAAACGCAAGTTATATCAAATAAATTTTACCACTAACTTGAAGTACAACATGTCACGAGAAAATAATGTCAGAATCACCAGGATCCATGGAAGCTATCCAGAGTTATTACCTCATAAAGGGACAGTGGTCAGAATTGTACAAATTGGCCCGGTCATTAACGTGCAACCACCCTTGGGGGTAAAAGGTTTAAACCCTGCTAAATGCATAAATGCACAATATGAATGCGGAGCAGTCCCATAGACAATGGAAGATATGCAGGTCAATGCAGTTTGATAAGGAAGTAAAAAGCCAAACCAGGATGTTTCCCATGACTCAATACAGCGTGCACTGCAGAGTTATGACATTCATGGGTGTCGTCCACAAAGGAAGCCACTCCAAATGCTGAGGCACAAAAGTTTCCAGGGCCCAGGGCGCTGAAAAATATGAAAGACTATATGGACTCTATTTTCTTTGGTCTCATGACTCCAGTGTATATTCTTGAAAATGATTGCTTCAAAAATTGTATGACGTAGGTACAAAGGAAAATGCATGCTGCCTTCAGTGAAACATGGTGGTGGCACTGTCCTTATGTGGGGTTGCAAAAGTGCTGCGGATATTGGGGAGCTATATTTTATTGATGGTATCATGAAATCACAGATTTCCTGCTCTATATTGAAAGAGAAGATGCTACCATCAATCAGTGCCCTTGGTTGACATGCACTTTTCCAACACAATGATCCAAGACATGTATCTAAGGCCACTGTTGCATTTGTGAAGAACAGGCTGAGAGTGATTCAGTGACCAAATATATCTCCTGATCGGAAGCAAGTCAAACACGTATGGGGACTTCTGAAGAGTCAAGTTGAGCATCACTTTCCATCCATTATCCAGGCACTAAAAGAGGCTGTTCTTGCAAAATGGAAAAAAGCCGGATTACTTACCGGTAATGCTCTTTTAATGAGTCCACGACAGCACCCACTTGGAGAGAGGGATCCGCCCATAGGAACAGGAAACCTACAGAGATGAAAGAGGGCGGTCCGCCTCTCCTCCTCAGTTGTATTTCAGAGTACCCGGAGGACCGCCAATTATTAGGCCATTATATTAATCAATATTTAAAATGTATCAATTTTACATCTAAGAAGGTGTATATACATTGTTAACTTCTAGGGAGGGTTAGTGAACGGGTGCTGTCGTGGACTCATTAAAAGAGCATTACCGGTAAGTAATCCGGCTTTTTACTCTTCGCCACGACAGCACCCACTTGGAGAGACTTTCAGAGACCTTCACCTGGGAGGGACCACCGTGCTGAGGACCGCTCTACCAAAGGCTAGGTCAGATGAGCATGATAAGTCAAGCCTATAGTGGTTATAAAAAGTAGAAGGCGTCGACCAAGTTGCGGCCTTACATATAGACTCGATTGCGACGTCTCCCCTCTGCGCCCACGAGGATGCCATAGCTCTGGCGGAATGTGCCCTGATACCCTCCGGAGAATCTTTATTTCTCGCAGAGTTTGCCAGACAGATCGCGTCCCTAATCCACAGAGACAGAGTACCCCTTGTGACTTCATATCCCTTCTTTGGCTCTGGAAAGAAATAAACAGAGCCCTACTCTTCCTCCAGCTGTTAGACTTCTCAATGTATTGTAACACTGCTCTTCTAACGTCTAGTGTATGGAATTTTTCTTCTGGAGTAGAATGGTTACTGTAAAATGAAGGGAGGTGGATCTCTTGCGACCTATAAAATTTCCCCGCTACTTTTGGCAGAAACGAGGGGTCTGGTTTTAATATCAATTGATCCTGGAATGTTTAACAGGAACGGAGGTTCTATTGAAAGTGTCTGTATGTCGATGACCCTTCCGGCTGAAGTTAGTGCCACTAGCAGTACCGTCTTAAGAGATAAGTGTTTAAGGGATATTAAGTCTAATGGATCAAAGGGGGAGCGCGTTAGGGCATCTAGTACCAGATTCAAGTCCCAGGGAGGCACTCTGGGTATGTGTACTGGTTCGCTCTGTTCACAGCCAGATATGAGTCTGGCTATCCATCTATTGCCTGCCATGCTATAATTATAGAGGGCCCCTAGAGCAGACACTTGAACTTTTAGTGTGTTGACGGATAGCCCTAGATCTTTCCCCTTTTTGTAGAAATTCTAGAATGGGTGTTATCGGGATTTCTCTAGAGTCGGAAGCTGTGTGGAACTCTAGGAACTTCCTCCATACCCTGTTATAACTCTTTGTAGTAGCCAATTTTCGAATCTGTAGGAGGGTATTGACTAGTCCCCCCGTGAACAGTCTTGCTCTCAACATCTCCCTTCCAAGATCCAGCCGTCAAGCGGAGATTGTCCACTTGAGGATGGAAGAATGGCCCCTGAGAGAGGAGCTTGTGGGCTGAGGGAGCACCCAAGGGTTTGTCACTGACATTGCTTGTAGGCACAAAAACCCCTGGCCTCCTGGGCCAAAATGGCGCTATTAAGATTATTCTCGCCTTTTCTGCCTTGATCTTCCTGATAACCTGCGGCAGTAGTATGATTGGGTGAAAGGCATATGCCAATCTGAACTGCCACGGGGCTTGGAGGGCATCCAGAATTTCCAGACAGTCTGCCACGTTCAGGGAGGCGAACCTTCGCCCCTGTCTGTTTTGTTTGGTGGCAAAGAGATCTATCTGGGAAAGACCCCACAGTGACACGACGTGTTTGAATATTTGCCGGCTCAGGCACCATTCTCCTTGCCATAACGTGTGGCGACTTAGGAAGTCTGCTTCTCAATTGTCTCTTCCTCTTATGTGGACAGCCGAGAGAGACAAAAATTGTTTTTCGGCTAAGAATAAAAATTTTCTTGCGGAAGACATTAAGCTGTTCGATCGAGTTCCGCCTTGCCTGTTCAGATATGCTACCACTGTGGTGTTGTCTGAAAGGATTCTCATGTGTTCTCCTTGTAGCTGTGGAAAGAAGTGATATAACGCATGACTAACCGCATTCAGATCTTTTAAGTTTGAGGAATCTTGTCTCTCGCTTATATCCCATTGGCCTTGGGAGAAGATCCCCCCATATGAGCCCCCCTCCTGTAGGGCTGGCATCAGTAGTAACTATACCGGAAGGTGTTATCACCCATGACACTCCTCTCGATAGATTATTGTCATCTAACCACCATACTAGGGAAGTTAGGACTGTTTGGGATAAGGTGATTTCCTTTGCCAAATTCCCTCGGACACAAGCCTCCTCTAGGAGAATCTGTTGTTGCAGTTCCCTGGTGTGGAACTGGGCCCACTGAACCGCTGGGATGCAGGAGGTAAGAGACCCCAAGAGGGACATTGCTTCCCTCAAGGACAGGCCTGGTTTGTCCATTGCTAATGTGATCTTTGTTTTGATCATTGCAATCTTTACCTGTGGTAGCAGACATTTTTGTAACGCATGACCTCGGACCTGTGAGCGCGGGTGGTCTCCCATTCGGGCCCAGGCCGCTTAGCGGCCGCCACCCGACGAACGCAATCACGCTTGGTCTAGAATGGCCGGCGGCCTAGTTGGAGACCTAGGAAGGACTGGACGGATTGTGGCTCGACTCTGGACTTCTTGAAGTTTATTATCCAACCTAGAGCCTGTAGGGATTAAGATTGCGTCAGCAACTCGTCTATTACATTGTCGAGTTGAGTTCCCTATTATTAAGAAGTCGTCCAGATAGGGTATTATCAAGCTGTGTTTCTGGCATAGGAAGGCCTTTACTTCCAGCATCACCTTTGTAAAGACCCGTGGTGCAATGGAGAGGCCGAATGGCATGGCTGTGAACTGGAGATGGTGTATGGTGCCATCGAGGGACACCGCCACTCAGGTATTTCTGATACCTGTAGTGGATGGGAAGAGTATTATAAGCATCCTTTAGGTCTAGGTCCGCCATCATACAATTGGGCAAGAGAAGTTTATTTGTAGACTTAATATACTCCATCTTAAATCGTTGATTTTTGACAAATGTATTTAGCTTTTTCAGGTTGATGATTGTCCTGAAAGAGCCATCTGGCTTAGGTACCAGAAAAAGAGGGGAGTAAAACCCTCTCTCTTCCTGCCCTTTGGGCACATGGTCCAATACTTCTTTGTCCAACAAGCTTAGAATCTCAACTTCCAGGGCCTGCAGTTGGATTGGTGAGTTGAGAGATGCTATAATAACCGAGTTATGTGGGGTATGATGGAACTCTATCTTTAGCCCATTTCTAACAATGTCCAGGACCCAAGAACTGGCTGTGATTTTTCCCCATTCTCAGAGGAAAAAAATTTTAGTCTTCCTCCTACTGTAGGGACTAGCCCTTTAGTTTCTGTCTCTACGGGAGGATCTTGTCCTCCTTTATGGCCCAACGATTCTGGTTTTCCGTTGGCCTTCCTCTGCCAAATGGCCATCTCCTAAACGCCCTCCCTCACAAGGAATGGCACAGAGCTTTGCCTTGGATTGGGTATCGCCTCTCCGGCTTTTAAGCCATAGACTATGCCTGGCGTTATTAAGTAAGCCTGCTGTCCTGGATGCCAAACGTAATGAGTCAGCAGAAGCGTCCGCTATAAACGCAGCCGCGCCACGGATCATGGGAACAGCGGCTCGTAATCTGTTCCTTTTTGGTCTATTTGCTGGTCTAGTTGATCAATCCAGATCAGCATAGAACGGCCCATGCAAGTGCTGGCTATTGATGGCTTAAACGTGCCGGTAGCTGCCTCCCATGCCCTTTTCAGTGTGGCATTGGCCTTACGGTCGAGTGGATCTTTTAGCACGCCCTGACTGTTTTGAGGTAGAGGCGACAACAGCGTCCACTTTCGGGACCTTAGACCCCATTACCAACTCCTTGTCACTGAAGGGGTACCTTCTCCTTCAAGCCGAGGGGAGGTAACCTCTCCTGGTCCTGTTTCTCCCATTCTTTCTTAACCAGGCTTTTATGACTGGTATAACAGGGAAGGCTCTCCTCTTCCTATCAGTTAGTCCTGCAAACATTATTTGTTTGCAGCTCCCTTGTGTCTGTGCATCCCATGGTGTTTCTCACGGACCTAACTAAGTTGTCCATGTTCTGTAAGGGGAAACGCAAACACCCCTCCATACCTGAGGAGGATGACGATGTGGATATGTTAGAGCTATCAGAGATCACAGCCTCGTCAGAGTCTGAGCTGGCCACAGTCGGTTTCTTAGTCTTAGTATGTGTAGGTGCTAAACCCTTCGCAGCAGGGTTTTTTTTTTTTTGCTCCACCATTATTTTGCCGGTACTCCCTCCCCCCCGGGAGCACCTCCTCAGGGTAGGCGCAGCTAATTTGTGCATGCTCGGCCTGGTATACAGCCGCCGAGCCGCGCCGCTGAATATTGTCCCTCTTTTTTTTTTTTTTTTTTCCTTTTCTCCTTTTGCAGCTTCTGCGGGGAGGGGGCAGGGAGCGCTTTGCATGCTTATGCGCGGTCTCGCGATGCTCCTGAGACCGCGCGTGCACCTTGCCGCTGGGGATTCTCCAGTGACCCGGAAGTTCCCCCTTACCACTTCCGGTATCGGCGCTGCATGTGCGTCCTCCCTCTGGGGACTGAAGCCATGGGAAAACGGAAGCTGCATCTGTTCCCTCCGGTTCCGCGCTCCCACACGGACCGGGACGGCCATCTCCGGACCCCGGTGGCGTGTATATGCAGGAGAACCCCGGGAGGCCTTACCCGGACCCGTTGTTTCTGCCATCGCTGCTGCGGCTGTTCAGTCGAGGAGGGAGCCGGATTACAGCACTCCCCCGTCGCTGCTTCTGGACCGGAACCCCTGCCGTTCCCACAGAGACTGCACAGGCGGTTCCTTGGCCCAGGTATGTCTGTAGAGGAATCCTGCTGTCTTCCACCGGAACAGGAAACCAACTGAGGAGGAGAGGCGGACCGCCCTCTTTTATCTCTGTAGGTTTCCTGTTCCTATGGGTGGATCCCTCTCTCCAAGTGGGTGCTGTCGTGGCGAAGAGTAAAATCTAGATATTGCAGTATGTCACCAATTTGTTTATTACAGGGCTAGAAGACGGTGCTGCCCTTAAAAATCATGACGGGCGATCATACAAAATACTATATGTAGTAGTGTTTGATGTGGGATGTGTTCATTTTTGCATCAACTATTTTGGGTAAATCTCTAAATCTAGTAATGAAAGCTATATTATTAACTGTACTTTCATATTGGGAAATAAAACATTTTCCGTGAAACTCAGTCATGCCAAAATTTTGGAAATTGTTGAGTGACAAATTGATTGATTAAAATCTTACTTTTCAAAGGGGGTGTACTCATTTCTGTTCAGAAGTGTATATTGTGCTGACATTCTAGAAATGGTTTACAAGGTATGTTCATTTTCTTTTCACGCAGTTCTAGCGTGGATTCTTCACCAAAGTCTGTGTGAAATCAGGATTCCAATAACTTCAACATGATATGCGCCTTCGTTGGATAAATGCATACTTTCCATATTGGCTGCAGATTGTCAGCACCGTACTATAACACTGGTGAAGCAGATAAGATTATCAATTTTCCATGCAAAAAAATTTGATTGCAAATGCATTAGCCATAGTGAATGAGATTCCACAAAACATGACACACTGTAGCTCTGCTGCTGAAATCCAAGGGTTAAGGGGAACCTGTGAACTTTATTGCCCCTGGGAGTCTCTAGCTTTTATTCATTGGGACTGTGCACAAAGCAGCAACAGAGATTGCTCAATACACATTGAGCAGTGGTTGTAAGCACGCTCCAGCAATTTCATTAGCAGCTCAGGATGCAGGCTGTATCTGCAGAGTTAACTGTCAATCAAAGTGCAGGCCACGCTTACAGCTGTCCCTCACATTATGGTGATTGTAGCTGCTCTGTGCGCACCATGTGAATGAAAGTCGACTTCAGGGAGGAAATAAGTTCATTTTCTTCCTGTAGCTGCACTTTTAGGCCGGTTTCACATTAGCGTTTACGGCCGTAGCGTTGGGCTGCGCACGGCCGCCGCTAAGCCCCGCCCCCTGCCGCGCCTCTGCCGGTAGCTCCGCCTACGGGCGCATGACGCTGCATGCATCCTGCGTCCACTATCTTTATCACTGGGAACGCAGGCCGTGCGCAGTATGCATTTGGCGGCGCCTGCGTCCTTTTGACTGTGCGCTGAGCGCAACCAAATTGCAACAGGTTGCGTTTGGCGCTGGTCGGCGCACCGTCAAAAGGACGCAGGCGCCACCAAAACGCATACTGCGCACGGCCTGCGTCATGCTCCCGTAGGCGGAGCTACCGGCGGAGGCGCGGCAGGGGGCGGGGCTTAGCGGCGGCCGTAAACGCTAATGTGAAAGCGGCCTTAGTCAGGTGTTAGGACAGCATTGTAACGCTATTAACGCGCAGATTTATCTGTTTCTTTCAGTTAAACACTGCAGGTAAATGGCATTTTCTGAGTCAACAGGTTCTGTTTAAATGGAAATGTCTGCCATGGACTCATTGGCAAATCTGAAATTGATTTTTGTAGCTCACTTATCAGTGTGTAAATGTAGCCGTGCCTGACCGACAACACCAGGAAGGACTCAAATATGATGTTGAGGCAGAAACAAAACACCAGCTTTATTGAAAAACAGAGGAGTATATGATGGAAAATAAGACGAGTTCTTGTAATGATCACCGCAATAATAGATGCAAGGAGAGATAGCTGGAACATGTCACACAAGCTGCGCTCCAGCTGCGGCAAATCAAATTTCAATACAAACAAGTTTCACAAACTACTTTATTCAAACTTACTACCTGTTGTCTGATAATCGGGCCGAACTGCTACAGTGTCCTAGATAAAGAAGCCTGCTCTACATCCTAGCACAGTTAAACACTGGTGTCTCCCTAACAGTTCTGCAGTAGTGTTGAGCATTCCGATACTGCAAATATCGGGTATCGGCCGATATTCACTGTATCGGAATTCCGATACCGAGTACCGATATTTTTTCAATATCAGATATCGGAATCGGAAGTTCCCATAATGCAATGAGCCACTGTTGTGGCTCTGATTGCATGACGTCATCATGATGCGCGGTCTGTGCACATCATGATGCGCCGCCAGTTCGGGCCTTCCGGGGGGTCTGTGCCGACTGTCCGGGGGTCTGTGCGGACTGCCGGGGGTCTGTGCCGGCCTGCCGGGGGTCTGTGCCGGCCTGCCGGGGGGCTGTGCCAACTGTCCGGGTGTCTGTGCCGACTGTCCGGGGGTCTGTGCCGACTGCCGGGGGTCTGTACCGGCCTGCCGGGGGGCTCTGCCGGCCTGCCGGTGGTCTGTGCCGACTGTCCGAGGGTCTGTGCAGGCTGCGGGGGGTCTTTGCAGGCATCGTCCGATGGGACTACAAGTCCCATCGGGCGATGCCTGCTACCATGACGGTGATTGACACATTAGCCAATGATGGCATAGTAGTAGTCCCATCATCCGGCTAATGTGTTGAATGAAAAAAAAAAAAATACATACTACACACATACTACATGCTACATACATACTACATACATGCTACATACATGCAACATACATATATACTACATGCAACATGCATACTACATATATACTACATGCAACATACATACTACATATATACCACATGCATGCAACATGCATAAAACATATATACCACATACATACTACATGCATGCAACATATATATACTACATATATACTACATGCAACATGCATACTACATATATACCACATGCATGCAACATACATACTACATATATACTACATGCATGCAACATACATACTACATATATACCACATGCATGCAACATGCATACTACATATATACTACATGCATGCAACATACATATATATTACATGCAACATGCATACTACATACTGTATATACTACATGCAATATACATACATACTACATATATACCACATGCATGCAACATGCATACTACATATATACTACATGCATGCAACATACATATATATTACATGCAACATGCATGCTACATATATATACTACATGCATGCAACATACATACTACATATATACCACATGCATGCAACATGCATACTACATATATAGTACATGCATGCAACATACATACAACATATATACTACATGCATGCAACATGCATACTACATATATACCACATATATACTATATATACTACATGCATGCAACATACATATATACTACATGCAACATACATACTACATATATACTACATGCAACATACATACTACATATATACTACATGCAACATACATACTACATATATACTACATGCATGCAACATACATACATACTACATACATACTACATGCATACTACATATATACCACATGCATGCAACATACATATATACAACATATATACTACATGCATGCAACATGCATACTACATATATACCACATATATACTACATGCATGCAACATGCATACTACATATATACCACATATATACTACATGCATGCAACATACATATACACTACATATATACCTCATGCAACATACATACTACATATATACTACATGCATGCAACACGCATACTACATATATACCACATATATACTACATGCATGCAACATACATACATACTACATATATACCACATGCATGCAACATGCATACTACATATATACCACATATATACTACATGCATGCAACATACATACATACATACAACATATATACTACATGCATGCAACATGCATACTACATATATACCACATATATACTACATGCATGCAACATACATATATACTACATGCAACATGCATACTACATATATACTACATGCAATACACATACATACTACATATATACCACATGCATGCAACATGCATACTACATATATACTACATGCATGCAACATATATATATACTACATGCATGCTACATATATACTACATGCATGCAACATACATACTACATATATACCACATGCATGCAACATGCATACTACATATATACTACATGCATGCAACATACATACTACATATATACCACATATATACTATATATACTACATGCATGCAACATACATATATACTACATATATACTACATGCAACATACATACTACATATATACTACATGCAACATACATACTACATATATACTACATGCAACATACATACTACATATATACTACATGCATGCAACATACATACATACTACATGCATACTACATATATACCACATGCATGCAACATACATATATACAACATATATACTACATGCATGCAACATGCATACTACATATATACCACATATATACTACATGCATGCAACATGCATACTACATATATACCACATATATACTATATATACTACATGCATGCAACATACATATATACTACATATATACTACATGCAACATACATACTACATATATACTACATGCAACATACATACTACATATATACTACATGCATGCAACATACATACTACATATATACCACATGCATGCAACATGCATACTACATATATACCACATATATACTACATGCATGCAACATACATACATACAACATATATACTACATGCATACTACATATATACCACATATATACTACATGCATGCAACATACATATATACTACATATATACTACATGCAACATACATACTACATATATGCTACATGCATGCAACATACATACTACATATATACCACATGTATGCAGCATACATATATACAACATATATGCAACATGCATACTACATGCATGCAACATACTACATATACACCACATATATACTACATGCATACTACATATATACTACATGCATGCAACATACATATATACAACATATATACTACATGCAACATACATACTACATACATACTACATATATACCACATGCATGCAACCTGCATACTACATATATACTACATGCATGCAACATACCTACATACTACATATATACCACATGCATGAAACATGCATACTACATATATACTATATGCATGCAACATACATATATACTACATAAAATACATTCATACAATACATACATATAGACATACAGTACATATAACATAGAGTACATACTCACCATCACTTGTCACTTTGATCCCCGAAGCCATTGTCATCTGTGGAATAAATATTAAAATAACAAACCACCAATATACTTACCCCTGATCCGCAGAAGTCCACGAGTGTCCCACGACGATCTTGCATGGAGAACAGCAGCATCAGCTGATGCTACCATTCTCTACGGGCTCCAGGAATCCAATGACAGGAGGTAGGTATCCTTCCGCACTGTATTCCTCCACCACTGTAAAAAAAAGTCCCTAGTCTCACTTTATGCATTGCTGTGTGAGAAATTTCCCACGCAGCTTTTGCCATAAAGTGAGACTAGGGCCTTTTTTTTTTAAAGTGGAGGAGGAATACAGTGCGGAAGGTTACCTACCTGCCGTCATTGGATTCCTGGAGCCCGTAGAGAACGGTAGCATCAGCTGATGCTGCTGTTCTCCACGCAAGATCGTCGTGGGACAGTCGTGGACTTCTGCGGATCAGGGGTAAGTATTTTGGTGGTTTGTTATTTTAATATTTATTCCACAGATGACAATGGCTTCGGGGATCAAAGTGACAAGTGATGGTATGTACTCTATGTTATATGTACTGTATGTCTATATGTATGTATTGTATGAATGTATTGTATGTAGTATATATGTATGTTGCATGCATGTAGTATATATGTGGTATTGTATGTAGTATGCATGTTGCATGCATGTGGTATACATGTAGTATGTATGTAGGTTGTATTCATGTAGTATAAATGTAGTATGCATGTTGCATGCATGTGGTATATATGTAGTATGCATGTATTATATATGTGGTATATATGTAGTATGTATGTTGCATGTAGTATATGTAGTATATATGTAGTATGTATGCTGCATGTAGTATATATGTATGTTGCATGCATGTAGTATATATGTATGTTGCATGCATGTGGTCTATATGTAGTATGCATGTTGCATGCATGTGGTATATATGTAGTATGTATGTTGCATGTAGTATATATGTATGTTGCATGCATGTAGCATATATGTATGTTGTGTGCATGTGGTATATATGTAGTATGCATGTAGTATATATGTGGTATATATGTTGCATGCATGTAGTATATATGTAGTATGTATGTTGCATGTAGTATATATGTATGTTGCATGCATGTAGTATGTATGTTGCATGTAGTATATATGTATGTTGCATGCATGTGGTATATATGTAGTATGCATCTAGTATATATGTGGTATATATGTAGTATGTATGTTGCATGCATGTAGTATATATGTAGTATGTATGTTGCATGTAGTATATATGTATGTTGCATGCATGTAGTATATATGTAGTATGTATGTTGCATGTAGTATATACTGTATGTAGTATATATGTATGTTGCATGCATGTAGTATATATGTATGTTGCATGCATGTGGTATATATGTAGTATGCATGTAGTATATATGTGGTATATATGTAGCATGTATGTTGCATGCATGTAGTATATATGTAGTATGTATGTTGCATGTAGTATATATGTAGTATATATGTATGTTGCATGCATGTAGTATATATGTAGTATGTATGTTGCATGTAGTATATATGTTGTATATATGTATGTTGCAAGCATGTAGTATATATGTATGTTGCATGCATGTGGTATATATGTAGTATGCATGTTGCATGTAGTATATATGTAGTATATATGTATGTTGCATGCATGTATTATATATATGTAGTATGTATGTAGCATGTAGCATATATGTAGTATGTATGTAGCATGTATTTTTTTTTTTTGTACATTCAACACATTAGCCGGATGATGGGACTACTACTGTTCCATCATTGGCTAATGTGTCAATCACCGTCATGGTAGCAGGCATAGCCCGATGGGACTTGTAGTTCTATCAGACGATGCCTGCACAGACCCCCGGACAGTCGGCACAGACCACCGGCAGGCCGGCACAGCCCCCCGGCGGTCGGTACAGACCCCCGGCAGGTCGGTACAGACCCCCGGCAGCCGGCACAGGCCCCCGGCAGTCCGCACAGACCCCCGGACAGTCGGCACAGGCCCCCGGCAGGCCGGTACAGACCCCCGGCAGCCGGCACAGGCCCCCGGCAGTCCGCACAGACCCCCGGCAGTCGGCGCAGACCCCCGGAAGGCCCGTACACCCCCCCCCGAGAGGCTGTACAAGGACAGAAAAGGGTTTTTCTTATTCCGATACCGGAAGTCCCATAGACTTGAATGGGAATCGGCGATACCCGATACTTTTTTCGTATCGGGCCGATACCATCCGAAACGATATTTTAGGGTATCGGATGGTATCACTCAACACTATTCTGCAGATTTAGAAGAAAGTGTGGGAGCTGCTTGGTCCTGTTGTGGCTGTGCCGAGTATGTTGTGTTGAGCTCTTCTTCCAGATCCGGGCAAGTCTTGTTCCCACTTTCAATGTTGAGCGATGACAGATACCACAGTGTTATTTTCTCTCTCAGGTTACAGGTGTTCAAGGCTGTGCAATGCCACCCTTTCCTTTTGGACATGGTCCTGGTGATCAATTCTGCAGTAGCTGGGAGTTATCTTCTCCCTTGAAGCCATTAGCGCATTTGTCAGTCTCTCATTGCAGCACTGGTGGCTCAGTGGATAGCATTGCAGCGCTGGAGTCCTGAGTTCAAATCCCTCCATGGACAACACCTGCAAGGACAAAGAAAAAAATGGAATCAAGAGCAGTAAATAAAATATAAGATTTTTATTATACTCAATAGGGTAAAATACAATATGCAAAAAAAAAGGTGTGGATAAATCCAAAATAAGGGAATCAGCGACATCCAGTTACCACATATAAGTAAAGGTCATGGTACAATTAATTTTATTTAGGCAGAGGCAAGATAACAGTAGCATAATCAACTCCCTCTCAGTTATCCCTTAAATATAATAGCATGCAATATCTCCCATAAAGTGCATAGTGCATAGGGAACAGTCATAGAAAGTTATACAAAATAGAGTATATAAAATATACACAATAGTAAGGTAGAAGTCTAAAGACCGCTAGTAAAAGAGACTATCAGCTATCATGAATGATCCAAAAACAATAAGGGGGAGAGACAGCCAAGGATATATGAATGTCTAAGTATCAGACATGAGAGTGTAAGGAAGTACCAACCTGATATGTGGACAGCAGGACGCCCCCCGAAGAAGCAAGAAGCGAAACGCGCGTAGGGGTCCCGCTGTCTCTTTTACAAGCGGTCTTTAGACTTCTACCTTACTATTGTGTATATTTTATATACTCTATTTTTTATAACTTTCTATGACCGTTCCCTATGCACTATGCACTTTATGGGAGATATTGCATGCTATTATATTTAAGGGATAACTGAGAGGGAGTTGATTATGCTACTGTTATCTTGCCTCTGCCTAAATAAAATTAATTGTACCATGACCTTTACTTATATGTGGTAACTGGATGTCGCTGATTCCCTTATTTTGTATTTATCCACACCTTTTTTTTTACATATTGTATTTTACCTTATTGAGTATAATAAAAATCTTATATTTTATTTACTGCTCTTGATTCCATTTTTTTCTTTGGTCTGAATATAGCTCTAATGGATGAGCATTTCTATTGATAGCCGCCTTTTGGAATACCTGCAAGGAGTTTGTATGTTCTCCCCGTGTTTGTGTGGGTTTCCTCTGGGTACTCTGGTTTCTTCCCACACTCCAAAGGCATACTGATAGGGAATTTACATTGTGAACACCATCGGGGACAGTGATGACAATGTGTGTAAAGCGCTGCGGAATATGTTAGCGCTATATAAAAATAAAGATTATTATTATTGCAAGGACACAGAAAAACAGTTCTGCCAGTCTCCCTCAGACAACATGGCTTCGCTCACTTCCTGCTTCTTGATGAAAAACAACACACAGCAAACTGCAGGGAGAAATGACTATTCTAAGTGCATACACATCACAGGGGAGCATGGTCTCTTAAAGTCACAGTGTCATTCAGTGCCTAGCAAAGGCCGACTCCCCACAAAAACATGTTTTAGGTCTCATTCAGACGTCCGTTTTTCATGTGTGTCATAGCCATATTTTCCACGGATAGAACACATACCCAGTAAAATCGGTGAGGTAGTTCACATCCTTTTTTTTTTCTTAGTCATGGCTCAAGGTTCTAGTCAAAACTATGGGTCCGTAAAATCACTGACAGCACACACTGCCATCAGTGTGCTGATTTACACACTGTGATCATAGAATAAGCTTTTCAATTTATGTATTTATTTTGCATACAAGAAAACTGATGGTGAAAACTGACCAAAATCAGACATTTTTTTGCATACATGAAAAGTGACTGACATCTGATAAAGGCCTAAGGCCCGTTGCCATGTAAGATTTTAATCAGTTTTTTTTTTTTTAAATTTCATCCGATTTTGGCTGGTGTGTCAGTTTTTCTCTTCAGTGTGATGTATTTGTCTTACATGCAAAGTAAAACGCTAAAGGTTTCCTAGTCCAGCTTGCCCTACCTTTAGACAATGGAAAACAAGCAGTACAAGCAACATGATTGGTTCTGTCCATTTTTTAATGGACTCATTGACTTCAAGAGGTGATCTTTATATACAAATCGGATTAAAATTTGGGATTTCTCAGTTTTGACTTGCAGATCGATCATCCACAAAAAATAAAGTTGTAAACATGTCCAGAGTGTACAACGGAATATATTCTACCTGTTAGAAAACAAAGAGAATGCATAGAATACTGGCCATGTGAAAGGGACCCAAGGGTGGTCCAGCAACACCTGCCCCCCTTATTACTGCCCCTCAGTGGATAAGACTTAGTGCACGAAAGGACGAGATCCTTTTTTCACTAGAAATTAAGCTGCTTTTAAGGACTATGTCCTTCTGTCCACTAGGGTTTAGTTTGCTATAAATAAAATCCTTCTCCCCACTGAGATTTTGCCTGCTCTAGATAAGAAAGCTAAATCCAAGTGGGCTAAAGGCCTAGGTCCCTAGAACTGTTTTGATACTAGACCTGGTGGTTTAAAGGACCAGTGGCTTCTAGCCCTAGGATTTAGGCTGCTCTAAAGCACTAGGTCTTTCAGTCCACTGGGATTTAGCCTGCTCTATACAGAAAAGCTAAATTATAGTGGACTTATGGTGTGTGCACATGCTGCGGATTCTGCTGCGGTTCCGCAGCGGATTTGGCCTCTGTGGGTCCGCAGCAGTTTTTGCGGTGTACAGTACCATGATTCCCTATGGGAATAAAAAAATGCAGTGTAGACGGTGCGGATTTTTCCGCGCGGTTTTGAAACCGCAGAAATAATTGACATGTCAATTCTTTCTGCAGATTCCGCTGTGGTTTGCCATCTCCTCCATTGTGGAGATGAAAAACCACAGGTCAAAACCGCAGAGCAATCCGCAGGTAAAACCACAGGTCTTTTGACCTGCAGATTTACCTGCGGATTTTACAAAATCCGCGCGGCCAAATCCGCACCCCATTCTGCAGCGTGTGCACGTAGCCTAAAGGACTTGATCCCTATGAGTGTTTTAATACTAGACCTCTGGGGCTAAAGAAGACACGCTGAGGAGACCGGAGCAGCAGGGACAGGTTTTTGTTTTTTTTTAAATCAATGGGTACATTATAGGGGCCATTATATTATATGGAACAGAATATTAGACCCATTATATTGTATGGAGGTCTGTGTGGGGACTTTTATATTATATGGAACGCAATGTGGGGGTGGGAATTACATGATATGGAAGGCTATGTGGAGCATATTATATTATATGGAGGCCTGTGTAGGGGCAATTATGTTTGGAGGGCTAAAGGGGGGCATTATTTGGAAGGCTATTAGGGCCCATTATACAATGTGGAGGGCTGTGTTGGGACCACCATACTTTGCTGGGGGGGTAAAGTACTATCATCATATTGTGCATGTGGAGGGTACTGTGCAAGAATTCCCTGGGTGGGTATTTCTCGCGTTTGGGTGATCATTTTTGTTGGCATCATACTTTATAGGGGCAATGAAACCGGAATCTAGGGCTTCAATAGGAGAAAAATTGACTAGCACATTGTAATATCTCTTACTCACCTGCTTTTTTACCCATTTGTGATCTTCTTTCCCTGTGACTGGTCTTGTTTGGAAATGTGCATTGCAGGTTGTGATCAAAGACGTCACTTACCAATTCACAATTACATATGCAAAGAATAAAGACAGCAGTCTAAAGGTTTGCCTTCAACAGCCAGTTACTAGACTGGTGACCTTTTTTTTTTTTTCTTTACTGAAAAAAAAAAAAAAGTGTTTTTACAAAGATTTGGCTGTCGGGATTTATCTACATACCTTTTTCCAGTGGCAGCGCGTTTCCTCTGCATAGTTCTTCCATATGTGTGCGATAACCTGTATCTCCTATTTTTCCACTAGATTGGAGTTGCTCTTGTGTGGATCTCACTGAAGCAACTCAAATCTAGACAGTTCATTGGTGAGTGGAATGGAGTTGCTGGAAGCAGTGGTGCAACACCAAAGGCAGAAGACCACACAGCTGCTATGGGGCCCGTGAGTCAGCGGGGCCCACCCAGCATCCTGGATGTACGGTTTGCAGGGCCATGTAGGAGGCCATTATACTTTTTGCAGTGCTATGTGGGGCTAATATACTGCTTGGAGGGCTATTATACTATATGTGAGCAATTATACAGTGTGAATGTTTCTGTGGGGTCCATCATACTGTGTGGGAGATATTATACTGTTAGAGGGCTAGTGGGGCCATGAGACAGTGTGAGACTTGTGTTGTGGTCATCATACTGTGTGGAGACCATTATACTGTATGGGGGGCCCTTACTTGTTTGTTAGGCAGTCCCCGCATGTATTGCGACTGTTGAACAGCCACGAGATATGCAGGTGCGGGACTCTAACACATTTTTGGAGCATGCCAAAGTCACTCGGTTAGCACATGAGCATGCTCGGATAACACTTTGTGAACACATGAACAAAACCTCATTCACATGCGACGTGCAGTTACTCCTCACTAATGTCACACTAAGCTTTAGGGTTATAGAAATGAAAATTCAGCTGTAGTTCTCAAAAAAGTTTTATTAAAACACAAATAATTCTACCATCAAGGAGAAAGATATAAACCTATACATACAAACGTATAACAATGAACTTTACAGATCAATACGTAGAAATAAGCCACGTTGGAGATTGTTGCAAATCCATGCGCATGAGTCCCTATCTTTAACATGGGGGGCGCATGGCCTTGCGCTTGCACAGGTCTGTATGCGTTTTTGTGCACATGTGTTTTTTAGTCGTATGTGCCTTTGCACTCCAAACGCATTTCTGGGTGCGCCGAAATTTGTAAAAAAAAAAAAAATTGCATGCGCACGGAATGCGACAAAAAACGCATTAGTCTATGGGAACGCAGACGTGCACATTGAAATGCGCACGCCTGCGTTTTGATGAACATGCGCTTTTGTCGTAAAAATGTGTAGACAGTGGGTTTACCCATAAAGAACAAATGCGCCTAAAAAACGCAAACGCATGATGATGTTTTTTGCATGCGTTTCTATTGTGCACAATGCGCTGCGCAGAAAAACGCTAATGTGAACCCGGCCTTAGGGAGAGATGTACCCCCCCTCCAAGCTCAAAAGGCAAGATGACGCGGTATGCAGCACTCCCAGAAAAATGACAAGGAGCACGGAAAAAATGAAAGACAGGCCCAGGATGGAGACTATTGCTAACCAGCAACGGTGCAGAAGCTGTGAAACCGTGCTGTGTCCTCACATACCGGTGGTGACAGAAGGCACATGGGTCTCCGGCCTGGAAAAGTGCCAGGACAGGAGAAGGAGGCCGGTAGCCGTGCAAACACCGGCCGGAGCCCAGGAAAATATGGATAGAAATCCCACAGCACCCAACTTCCCCACTGACCCCAAGCTGGGTAGCGGAGGGCGGTGTGGAGTTTGCTGCAATATAAGCCTCAGTTTGCAAGACAAACCAGTGACCCAGCGCTCCTGGAGCAGAGCCTAGAAAAAAGGGGAGAAGGAAGGGACCTGGGTGGGCCCCATACCACAGATAACGACTCCTAGGGTGGCGCAGAAAAACGCCGTCACCAAGGTAAGAAGCCACAGAGAAGTGCGAAGAAAGTGCAGAAAGGGCTGTAAAGCAGAAGACGGGAAAGGGGGGAAAGACTCGCAAGAAAAAAGGAAATAAAAAGGTAGGAGACCCCCAGGAAACAGAACTTGTCAAACCAATAGAAATGGAGAGGGGGGGGGGGGGGGGGGTCACCCCTTAGGTGTGCTCCCCTGCATTGTGCGGCATCCCCCTCTCCTTCACACAGCCCCTCACCCCCTACCCACACAAAACCACCCTGTGCATCCCTCCAACATGCAGTCCGTGTGGGGACACCCGCTCATCTAGGCCTCCATCCCTCACTGAGCCCTGTGTGCAGCAGAGCCCCGCGCTCCACTGCTGCAGCCGCTCCTCTGTGTCATCTCTCCATGGTACCGGCTCCAGAGAGCGCGACTTCCGGGTATCAGGCAAAGAAGGGAGAAACCCCGCCCCTTCCTCTGACGTCATCTCATCACATGGGCAGTGGGCCCGACGTCAGCAGAGGTCCTTTCGGCCGCTTGTGTTTCTCCTCCGCTGTCATTATTCATCTCTCTCCTCCGGCCATGATTCCCTTCACTGTGAATATTAAGTTGTCCACCCGGACACTGAGCGGAGCTCTCACCCTACACAACAAGGGGGCGCTAGACTGGTGAGTGCGAAGTCTGGTTGACTACAAGTACCAGCATGCTTTGCAGTGCGCAAGCTCCTAGTGGAGGAGTGAGGTGATTCGGATGGTGGTGTGGCACCGTTGTTATGATGACGCACTGATGACCTGTGAGGACATGAGCGGCCTGGTGTAGGGACATATGGGGCAGTGCTTGTGTCACCTGCAGTCAAGGAGGGGTCACAAAGTTTATGAGGGCCACACTGTGTGACCGCACCTCCTCCCTGAGAGAAAAGTCACATTTCATGCAAATATTGACATTAGTCTCTTTTCGCCAGATGGGAGGGCCCTGCACAGGAGAGCTCAGTCCTGCCTTCTGCCTCCCTCGTGGTCCCGCCCCTGCCGTCTGCCTCCCTCGCGGTCCCACCCCTGCCGTCTGCCTCCCTCGCGGTCCCGCCCCTGCCGTCTGCCTCCCTCGCGGTCCCGCCCCTGCCGTCTGCCTCCCTCGCGGTCCCGCCCCTGCCGCCTTTCTCCCTCGCGGTCCCGCCCCTGCCTCCCTCGTGGTCCCGCCCCTGCCGTCTGCCTCCCTCGTGGTCCCGCCCCTGCCATCTGCCTCCCTCACGGTCCCGCCCCTGCCGTCTGCCTCCCTCGCGGTCCCGCCCCTGCCGTCTGCCTCCCTCGCGGTCCCGCCCCTGCCGTCTGCCTCCCTCGCGGTCCCGCCCCTGCCGCCTTTCTCCCTCGCGGTCCCGCCCCTGCCGTCTGCCTCCCTCGCGGTCCCGCCCCTGCCGTCTGCCTCCCTCGCGGTCCCGCCCCTGCCGCCTTTCTCCCTCGCGGTCCCGCCCCTGCCTCCCTCGTGGTCCCGCCCCTGCCGTCTGCCTCCCTAGCGGGCCCCCCCCCCTGCCTCCCTCGCGGTTCCGCCCCTGCCGTCTGCCTCCTTCATCTACTACTGATTTTCCTGCAGATACTTATGGATTTGTTGTGGAAAGTGGCTGCTGCTAGTCCATAATGTGTGAATTTACCATAAGAGAACATCCACTCAGGAAGGAGGATCCTCTGGATACACGTTATTGCAAATCTGCAGGAAACTGCATTTGGATTTTGCAGATTATTTCTGTCACACTTCCCATCTCTGCTTTGAAAATCTGCAACAGAATTTTTTTTTTTTTATTGCAGTTCTGGAGTGGTGCCACCAATCTAAGGTCCCTGCCTCTAGTTTTATGCTTATCAGCCGCCATCTTCAGGTGTTATCTCCAGCACTCCAGTCGGTCTCCAGCAGTTTGTGACCTGCCGGGCCGCCCCAGTGTTTGCTGGGTGATCCGGAAGTCACTAACCAATGGAAGTCTATGATTGTATTTTGCAGCCTTTTGACCTTTTTTTTTTTTTTTTTAATCACTACAAGGTTTTCAAATCCCTTTTGAAAGAAAAAGCTAAAAAAATAAACTAAAAACCTCTCACTGTTTGACCAAAGTGGATTTTAAATTGAAATTAATTGGAAGAGAATTCAAAGTGTATTTAAACTGGATTTTGATGTGGATTTTGGAGAGGATCTGCTCCTCAATATACTCAGTGTGAACATATATGGGGTCCTCTCCAGAAAAACCCCGGAAAATCACTTGAAAAACACTTTTATCCATTTAGACTATAAAATCACTTTGCTGTTCATATCTTCAGTCTTTTGAGAGTTTTTTTTTTTCTGCTTCAGGTTTTGAAAAATGTCTGGTGGCAAAAAAAAAAAAAAAAAAAGAAAGTCACTTGTGTGAAGCGACTCCTGATGGAAAGCGCTCCAAATTAGACTGCAAGAAACTATTCCGGAAAACATTTTTGAGCTGCAGTCCGACCAAACTCACTGTTCACCTATTTTGCATTCTCCTCTTCATAGAGGATGCAGAATCCAGCGGTTTCAAAATTCTATATGAAACCCTATTATCAGCATGCTTTATAGCCAAACATACCGTACATACTTTTAGGTAAAAAAAAAAAAAAGCCTCAAATGTGTTAATATCCTTTAAAACCTTCAGCCAGTCACCTCATCACTATTCCTACTCAACAGCAACTTTTCGTTGGTGTTATTTCCCTGCAAAGAAATGGGGGAGGAAAAAAATGGCGCTGGATATTGTTTCTTTTGCTGGAAGGTATTGCCTCACAGTGGTTTATGTAGTCTGTCATTTGGCAGCGTTATAGGGTTAATTTGGACCTACATGGTGATATTTTCCCAGCCCTGGTGGGGAGATATTTTATTAGGGGCCCTACTAGGAGTATTTGCAGGTTTGAAATTCACATCATTCCAATTTATGTGGCAGATATCACCGGGTGAAATGTGTGCAAAATGTGCATTTTTTTTACTGTGAACCCCGCTTACTAAACTTGCAGAAATTTTTCACCTATTTCAAGAGCAAAATGTGCAGGGTTTTTTTGAAATGGAAATGTCTATGAGGACTCACATGGGAAATGTATCATAATAAGCTCCGATCTACATGGAAATACTGAATATATTTCAATAATTTTTGCAGATAAGGGAATTATTATTATTAATTTAAATAGCACCATTAACTCAGTGGTGCTGTACATGAGACGGGGTTACATCAAAATACAAATATCACTTACAGTAAACAAAACTAACAATGACAGACAGGTACAGAGGGGAGAGGACCCTACCCTTGCGGGCTTATATTCTACAGGATTATGGGGAAGGAGACAGTAAGTCGGAGGGTTGCAGTAGCTCCGATGGTGTTGAGGTGGCCACGTGGTCATTACACGTTTTGAAGAGATGGGTTTTCAGGTTCCATCTGAAGGATCCAAATGTGTTGGGGCACAGAATTCCAGATGATGGGGGATATTCGGGAGAAGTCTTGTAGGCGATTGGGTGAGGAGTGAATAAGCGTGGAGGAGAGAAGGAGGTCTTGGGAGGACAGGAGATTACGTGAGGGAAGATATTGAGAGATTAGTTTGGAATTATACGGAGGAGAAAGGTTATGGATGGCTTTGTAGGTCAGTGTTAGTAGTTTAAACTAGATACGCTGGCAAATTGGCAGTCTGTGAAGGGATCTGCAAAGAGTGAAACCAGGAGTGTAGCGAGCAGAGAGATTGATTAGTCGGGCAGCAGAGTTAAGGATGGACTGGAGGGGTGCGAGAGTGTTAGACGGTAGGCCACAGAGGGGGATGTTATAGTAGTTGAGGAGGGAGATGATTATGGCATGCAAAAGCATTTTGGTAGAGTGAGGGCTGAGGAAAGGACAGATTCTGGAAATATTTTTGAGCTGGAGGCGACAGGAGGTGGCGAGAGCTTGGATGTGCGGTTTGAAGGACAGGGCAGAGTCAAGGGTTACTGCGAGGCAGTGGATTTCTGGGACAGGGGAAAGGGTGATTTAATTTATTGTGATACATAGATCAGGTAGGGAAGGTATGCAAGATTGGGGAAAGATAATTAGTTCGGATTTGTCCACCTTGAGCTTGAGGAAGCGAGAGGAGAAGGAGGATACTGGAATCCATAGGACTTTATGAGTTGTCCCAGGCCAAGGGTATAGATTGAGAAGAAAAGGGGTCCTAGGACAGAGCCTTGAGGGACATCAACAGAGCGAGGGCGAGATGAGGTAGTGTGGGAGTAGGAAACGCTAAATGTGCGGTTGGTAAAGTATGAAGAGATCCACGATAGGGCAAGGTCTTTGACACCAAAGGAAGAGAGGATCTGTAGTAGGAGGCAGTGGTCAGCTGTGTCGAAGGCAGAAGACAGGTCTAGAAGGAGGAGTATAGGTAATTGTCTGTTAGCTTTGGCTGTAATTAAGACATTAGTAAGTTTGGTCAGGGCAGTCTCAGTGGAATGGTGGGGACGGAAGCCAGATTGTAGGTTGTCGAAGAGCAAGTTAGATGCAAAGTGCGAGGAAAGTTCAGCGTGGATGTGCTGCTCAAGGAGTTTGGAAGCAAATGGGAGCAAAGATATGGGGCGATAGCTGGACATAGCATTCGAGTCAAGGGACTGCTTTTTGAGGATAGGTGTGATTGTGGCATGTTTGAAAGCCGAGGGAAAGGTACCAGAAGTTAGTGATAGGTTGAAGAGATGGGTTAGGGATAGGATAAGTGTAGTGGTGAGGTTGGGGAGGAGGTGGGATGGGATGGGGTCAAGCCCACAAGTGGTGAAGTGTGATTTGGAGAGAAGATGAGCAAGCTCTCCCTCAGTGATTTTGAAAAGGGAAGTTATCGGGTTAGGGCATTGGTCTGGTATACAAATTGGTTGTGATGGTTGGACAACAAAGACTTGCCTTGTTTGGTCTATCTTATTTTTGAAGTGGCAAAGTACTCTGCAGAATTTAAGGAAGTCTGATGTGGGCAATGGTGGGCGGAGGAGGGAGATACGTGTTGAACAACTGTTTGGGGTTGTAGGATAAGGAAGATACAAGGAATGTAAAGTAGGCTTGTTTAGCAGAGGTTAGAGCTGATTTAAATGCGAGTGTTGCTTGTTTGAATGAGGTGAAGTCGTCTTGCAAGTGCATTTTCTTCCAGTGCCTCTCTGCATTTCTGGATACTTGCCGAAGCTGTTTAGTGATGTTATTGTGCCAGGGTTTTCTGTTGATTCGTCACACTCTGCTATGCATGATGGGGGCGACCGAGTCGATGGCTGATTCAAGAGTGAGTGCCATTGTAGAAACTAGTGGCAGTGTCTGTGTCGTGGAGTGAAGCTATGGAGGACAGTGGAAGAATAGTGTCAGAGAGTGTGCGAGTGTCTAGATGTGCGAGATTTCTGCAGGGGTGCGCAAGTTGTTGGTGGACATGGGTGACGGGTGAGGAGGACAGTGATGAGAACGTGAGTAGATGGTGGTCAGATAGAGGGAGAGGGGAGGTTGTGAAGTTAGATAGGGAGCAGAGACGGGTGAAGACTAAGTCTAATGTATGTCCGTCTGTGTGGGTGGCTGAGGAGGACCATTGAGTAAGTCCAAAAGATGAAGTAAGGGACAGGAGTTTTGAGGCTGCTGACTGGTGGATGTCGATGGGGATGTTGGAGTCACGATGATGGTGGGAATGTCAGCAGAGAGAAAGTGAAGAAGCCAGGTAGAGAACTGGTCAATAAAGGAAGTGATCGGGCTCGGAGGTCGGTATATGACGGCCACTTGGAGGTTGGAGGGAGAGTAGATGCGGACAGAGTAGCCTTCAAAAGAGGGGAGGATAACGGAGGTGGGATTGGGTTAAAGGTACAGTTGGAAAAAAGAAGGCCCACTCCTCCACCATGTCTGTTGCCAGAGTGAGAAGTGTGGGTGAAGTGGGGGCCACCGTAACATAGTGCAGCAGGGGAGGCTGTGTCAGAGGGTGTCAGCCATGTTTCTGTGAGGCCCAGGAAGGAAAAATTATGAGAGGTAAAAAGGTTGTAAATCACATGGAGTTTATTGCAGTTGGAACAGGCATTCCAGTGATCCAGAGAGAGGGAGCAGGGTGGTGGGTGTCAAGGGCACGGATTTGAAGTGGGTGAGATTTTGGGTGTTTATGTTGGGTTGGGAGCGGTAGGAGGGGATAGTAATGAGACTTATGAGCTGTGGGGGTCCAGGATTGTGAGATATGTTGCCAGCAGTGAGGAGAAGCAGAGAGAGAGAGAGCAGGTGGGAGAAGGAGAGTGGACTGCTTGTTTTATGCTTTAGTAGAAGAGATGTGATGTTGAGGAGGAGGTCAGGTGGGGAGGCAAGAGGGAAGGAGAGATTATTGCTTGGTTAGAGGGTGCTGGGGTTTTCGGATAGCGGAGGAGAGTGAGGAGTAATGGAGCCAAAACTGTTACAGCGTATGTCAGCATGAGGAGAGTAAGTGTGGAGGAAGGAGAAAGAAATTTAGTACATTTATTTACAATGGTTAGTCATACCTTCTTTTTACTTCTGGCTCATTTCTGACATATTTCTGCTTATGGAGCCATCGTTATGGAGACAGACCAGGGGATATTCACACGTTCAGTATTTGGTACATAAATTTCTACACTATTTCTGCATCTCTTGGCAGGAAAAAAACATGTTTTGTTGTTTTTTTTTTGCGTTTTTGTAGCAGATTTTTCCTCAGTCATTAGTATGGATGATATCTGCAGCAAAAATTCTGAGGCTATGTGCCCACGATCCGGAAGTAGCAGCGCTTAGGATGCAGCATATGTTTGCTGCATCCAAAGCGCTGCCTTCTATTGAGCACAGGTAACTCCACATGTGATCACAGACTTACCGCATTCAATACATTTTATTGATGAAATTTCTGTTGCGGAGATTAGCGTCTCCACAAGAGAAACTGACATGCTGTGGTCCTGAAAGACGCACCACATGTCAGTCTCCATGGGTGATCAGGCGCACATGCATGCATAGTGGACATGGGAATTATAGAGCAAATCTGGCCCCTGCGGTTTTGACACTGTACAAATACGCAGGGTCAAACCCCCAGCAATTCCTGATCGTGGGCATGTGCCCAGGAAGAATTGACACATTAAATCTGCAAGGAAAAAAATAAGCAACATGTGCATGAGACTTGAGGATTCTCATTCATTTTGCTTGCATCAGAAATAACGCAGCAAAAACGCAATGTGTGCACACATTCTAAGGGTAAGTTCACACTAGATGTTTTTTCAGCAGTTATTTTTCTGCAGCAAAACCTGATCTCTTGGCAGGAAAGAAAAAAGGTATGTTTTCCTTGTTTTTTCTTGCGTTTTTGCTGCATTTTTTCCAGCGGTTTTGGTATGCTAGATTTGTTTCCTGTGCATGCTGATAAAGTTTAGTGTTGGAAAAAAAAGTCCTATTCTATACAATCAGGTTTTGGCACAAAAAACGCAGCAAAACTGATGTCTGCGTTTTTTTCACCACCCATTCAATTCAATGGGTGAAAAAAACGCTGAAAGATGTGACATGCTCCATTGTGCAAAAAAACATGCAAAGCTGTTGTGACTTCATTTTCCCGTTCACCATTGAGGTCTGATGAGCTCCCTCTTCTGGTGAAGGAAGGTAGTGAGGCTGATTACCAAGCACCTGAGCTGGATGATGGTGACTGGGTGACGGGAATTGCTGACTGGATATAAGGTAGCCGACGCCCTTCTGCCTTGCTGGTGATTTCTCTGAGGGATTCTAGGAGACCAGTCTGATTCCTGCTCCTCAAAAGCTAAGTTTTCTGCTCTGCTTTTTGCATTTGTGTTTTGGTTTTGTTTTGCCTTGTTTTTCTGGATTTCTGCCATTCCCTGCTGGGGTGAGCTGAATTCCTTTTTGCTCTGTCTTCAGAAAATACCTGAGTACTGATATAGTCTTTTTGAAGCCTAGCGTCTTCAGGGATTTTTTCCCTTTCAGTCTGTTGGCTCTTGTTCTGATAGGGTTTTGGCGGATTGCAGACAGCAGCTTTTCTATCCTGTCCTATTTAGTTAGCTTGGGCCCCATCATTTGCTCAGCCTATCGTTCTGTCTGTTTTGAGTGTTTTTTCATCTTGCTTCACCGTCATTATACGTTGGGGGCTGCCTATTGCTTTGGGGTCTGCTCTGGGGCAGTTTAGATTTCCCTTTCTGTCTTTAGGCTATTTAGTTCTCCGGCTGTGATCGAGGGGTCTAGGGCACCGTAGGAACCCCCCACAGCTACTGCTAGTTGTTGTTGATAGGTTCAGGGGTCTGCAATCCGATAGCTGCCAACTTCTCTGGTTTTCTGGACTTAGCTAGTATTTCTGTTTTTGCCTCCTACGGTGACTCATTCATAACACAAAGCACAAAATACCGATGACAAAAAATCCAAGGTGTGTGCATGAGACGTCTGAAATCTCATAGACTTTGCTGGTACTGTAAGGCTGTGTGCCCACGTTGCATTTTTTAAGCGTTTCTGCCGCTGCAGAAACACTTAAAAACGCTATTTAAAACGCATCCCATGCAATCCGATGGGATTCCGCAGTTGCTGTGCCAATGCGTGTCCATTAATTTTGTGGAATTGCGGCGATTCTGCCACCATAGGATTGCATTGAAACTCTCACTTTACGGATGTGGCTATGCCCACCATGCTTAAAGTGAGCACTTAACGTGCGGAAGGTACCCAGGGTCTGGAGGAGAGGAGACTCTCCTCCATGCCCTTGGTACCTTATTCCTCTAAAAAATGGAATTAAAATAAAAAATAGGGATATACATACCCTCTGTTGGCCCCTCGTGTCCTCCCGGCCCTCATCGGCGCTGCCAGCAACTTCCGTTCCCTGGCGTGCTTTGTGAGAATGACCTCTAATGACATAGCAGTCACGCGACCGCTACGACATGAACGGTCATTCTCGCAAAGCATGCCTGGGAATGGAACTTAGCCGGCAGCGCCCTTGAGGATCGGAATCACCGCTGAGGAGATCGGGGGCTGCCAGAAGGTGAGAATATCCCTTAGATAGACCAACCTGTCTATCACTTTTCCAAGCGATGCTTCAAATCGCTTGGAAAAGCGCTAGCATTCTGCAAAATAAAAACGCTTGTGTTTTGCGGGAAAACGCATGCGAATTGGCGGGGCGGGGAGTTGCGGAATTGCTGCGTACAGTTCCGCAGCATTTCTGCAATGTGGGCACATAGCCTTAAGTAAGTTGAAAATTTGCATTAAAAAAAGCTGCAAAAACGCTTAGTGTGAACTTACCGTAGCCTTAATGTACCTGCTTGTGGTTTTGTCAGTTCCCCTTTCTATCCCCTAAGAAGCTGTGTGATGGGATCTTTGTGATCCTCTTAGTCTAGTTATATACGTTGGCTGTTTCACTATTGTTTTCAGATAGGCGGAATCTTGACAGCATAAAGGGAGCGTGAATGGCAGTAATAGGGAAGGAATATTGCTCCAACTTGTCATATTTTCCAACCATTTCAGCACTCGGATAATGAGCAAAAAATGACAAGAAAGCTCCTAGAATCTTGTATGAAAGCCTCGTCCTGCAGCGCAAATGATCTCAGCCGGTTCGGCTTCTTCATGCGTGGATTACTTTAGTAATGTGCGCCGTTTGTAATGTGGTTAGACGGTTTCACTGTGTGAATATAGTATATTTCCTGTCATTTTGGGTTACAGTGGCCATGAAGGACACTGGACCCGTCATTTCTTAATGTGTAATTTTCTTTAATATATTTTTGTAGGAGGAAAACTTTTGTCCAAAATGAAATTGTGGTAAAAACGATCATCCAATTAATTATTTCATGATGTTATATTACTTTTTGCTGCACAATTAAACGTTGGATGTGTTGATGTTTCCAATTCCTGAAAGTCTATGAGGAGTAACAGGATTTCCGGCCATTATGTGACTTGTATCTTGTATTTTTATCGCAGTCTTATCTTCTTCAGGTTCTTCTTGTTTCTTTGCTTCTCTCTTCATCCAGTATTTTCCCCTTCTGATCCATAGACTTCCATAGGCAGCAGGTGTAATCTTGTCCCTCGATGAGGACGGATTTAAGCAAAAGGTAGAAAAGAAATGACAAGTTGGGAGCGAGGTGTTTCACGCTTTAGGCTATGTGCACACGATGCGGATTTGTTGCGTATTCGCAGCGCTTTTTTTTCTGCGCAGAAATGCTCCAAAAAGGCAATGGAATACGATAACAAGATTAATCAGTGACAATCCTGAAGTGTTGTGCACATGATCCGGAAATGTCCGTCCTTATTTTCAGCTTTTTATTTTCCGCAGCTTGTCAATTCTTTTTGCGGATCTGCAGCGTTTTTCACCCATTGACTTCCATTAAGTCAGTCAAATCTGCAGCAAAAACGCAGGTGTAAAAAGGTTTGTGGATTTGCTGCCAAAAACACTGCGGATTTGTCAAATGAAATGATGTTAGAAGGGAAAATATGCGTGTGTCTGTCTGCAGGTGTCTGTGTGTGTGTGTGTACCCATGCAATGAATAGCTCATAGTGATTGTACTTAAGCGTCGTCTGATGGGACTACTCATCCGGCTATGTTTGCTGTGACATATAACAGTGACAGCATGAGCCGATGATGGGAGAATAGTCTCATCATACGGCACCTGAGCTCAAATGTAAAAAAAAAAAAATCAAAACATTGACAGAATCACATACAATATACATATCACTGAACACCTCAAAAATAATAAAACAACATATACTCCCTGTCCGCCGTAGTACATTTAATACCGAGTGTCCCACGTTGATGTCAGCCGGCTGCCGGCGATACACTGCGGGAGTGGTCACCTCCTGTCAGTGTATCACTGAGCCACCGTGAGAGTTCGCCAGTGTACATCAGCTGATCAACTCCAGTGCTCTCACTTACGGCACCACTGTGTAAGGAAAGTTCTCACACAGCAGTAGTACCGTAAGTGAGAGCACCGGAGCTGATGAACTGCGGGAGCGATTACCTCCTGTCAGGGTATCGCCGGAGGCTGGGTAGAGCAGTCACATCTCCCGATGTGACTGTTCTACACGTGAAATCGCTGTGGGACACTTGGTATTAAATGGACTACGTCGGACAGGATAGTGTTATATGTTGGTTTATTATTTTTTGTTTGTTTGCAGGAGACGAGGGCGTCGGGGATTAGGCTTTCAGTAAGTATGGTTAATTTAGATTCAATAAAAGAGTCTGTTTGATTATTTCAAATAAAGAACTTTATTCTGGTTGTGTCTTTAATTACCATATCACTATAGGATTAGTAATGGATAGGTGTCTTATGGACGCCTCTCCATTACTAACCTGTGGGCTTGATGTCACCTGACAATACAAAGGTGACATCAACCCCACAAATATAAACCCCACTTGCCACCGCTAGCCCTGATGTGGTTAAAATAAGTGACATAAGACAGAACATGTGCAGAGCGGGGTCATTCTAACATTGCTGTGCAATGTATTCATTTTATGGTGGGACTTCTTCTGGGTGTGCATGTAGCCTAAGGTATGTCAAAGTTCCTAATCTGTTTTCAAAATAATTCTGTAGTTACACTTTATCTTATACTGTAGTAAAGGGCCATGAAAAAGGTTTTGCCGTCTTGCACTTTACTATTACTGCATGTTATTAAAGCACCACTCCTGCTTTGTGGGGGGTTTTCTTCAGCGTTGGAGTGGCGCTTTAAATGTAAGTCCCCTGCTCCTGGCCGCATAATCTCCCTCTGGCATCTTCACCGCTCTTTGGCACTGCTTCGGTCCCGTGGCACCATCTTATGAGTGCAGCTTCTGACTGGCTGGAAGTCAGAAGTTACATCAAGTTCTCTATACAAGTCTATGAGAGGCCAGAACGAGAGGCGCTCATTGACTTGCATTGAAAAGTGACCTCTGCGCCGCTCCATGAAACACCGAAGCAGCCGGCAGGTCACTTTTTTTTTGCTGGAAGCCGATGGGAGCGACTCTGGAAAAGATGAAGGCGGCGGCAGGTAGGTATCAGACAAGGGGCAGGGACTTGCATTTCAAGCACCACTTTAGAGGTGCAATAAAAATAAACACTGGAGTGGTGCTTTAAAAAAAAGAGATTAGCTAAACTTTTGATATATATTAAATTTTTTTATAGTTTTGGGCTTTTTAATCATCTGCAGATGGGTGGGAATCTGGGTCCTGACACCCCCATTTTTGCTGCATTTTTAGTGAAACAAAACACAGATACAACAGGATGTGAAACCCATTTATTTTTGTGATTTTATTTCCCCCCCCCCAAGTTTAAATCAAAATTTGTATTTATTTATTTTGCTCATTTGTATAGTGCCATTAATTCCACAGCGCTTTACTGTGTCCCTGATGGGGTTCACAATCTAAATTCCCGATCAGTATGTCTTTGGAGTGTGGGAGAAAACCGGAGAATCCGGAAGAAACCCACGCAAACACGGGGGGATCATACAAACTCCTTGCAGATAAGAAAAAATAAAAAAATCCACTGATACATATCAAAATGTCTTAAATGGCCAAGTGCCAATTTCATAGTCCAACATTAATTTTCATGGACCCTCCAAAGATAATTCCTACACAAAAAAACGGAGTACAAGTTCACACAAAATTATTGAAAAAATCTGTATATTTTATTTTACAATAACTACTATACAAAAATAGGCAGACAAAAGCAAACAAGGGGCATACAAAATCTCATGTGTGGAAGGACACAGCAACTGTAGTAACAGAGCGGGCTAGCTAGCAAACCGCAAGACCATAATCCATAAAAATATTGTAATATATTCTCAATAAAGTTCATAGTGCAAGTAGAATGATACATTAATCACAAAGATAGTCTCCCATATACAGTACAGACCAAAAGTTTGGACACACCTTCTCATTCAAAGAGTTTTCTTTATTTTCATGACTATGAAAATTGTAGATTCACTCTGAAGGCATCAAAACTATGAATTTACATGTGGAATTATATAATTAACGAAAAAGTGTGAAACAACTGAAAATATGTCTTATATTCTAGGTTCTTCAAAGTAGCCACCTTCTGCTTTGATTACTGCTTTGCACACTCTTGGCATTCTCTTGATGAGCTTCAAGAGGTAGTCTTGTGTTGTTCATGCTTGCAAGGTGGAATGAGAGCTGATCTTTGGGATCCTGAAAAATGCAGCAAAAAAAAAATAGCCGCAAGAGATCAGGTTCTGGCTACAGGAAAAAAGCAGCAAAAAAGCAATGTGTGGGAAGATGTGAACGGTTTTAGACTAGTGGTGGCCATGTTAGTTGGCTACCTCTGTACAGTCTTGGGCTATTAGATACATGCAGTAATATTTGTGAGTCTTTGGTCCTCCTGGCTGGGTCTCCCATTAGGCGCACGTTCCTATCTTATGCACTGTCCTCCGTGAAAGGGTGTCTGTTCCTCAGGTCAGGGCCGGATTCTGTTACTTACAGAGGACTTACAGTACTGAAGTACAATAGTTGCTAATCTAAATTTGTTTCTATATATTCTGCTTATAGTCTGTTTTTTCCTGCGGTGATGACTCTAAAAAGACTTTCTTAACAGGGGCTGTCAAGGTCTGATCGCTTATGGTTGTCATTCGCTGGTTCTTGTGGTGGACCCCAGCACGGCACAGACACTTCAGGTCTTAGAAAAACACAAATCTGACATAGTCAAGGTAAGCTAAACCACCGGACTTGTTGTCAGATCTTGTAATGCAGATTCCTTAAAAGGGAACCTGTCACAATGAAAATGGTGCCTGATATTCAGGCAGGATAATATAGAGCACGAGGAGCCGATCAGGCTGATAAGTAATTTTTGTTTGAAGCGTTTCAGTAAAACTTTCATTTAATTAATTTTAATTCCTTGGTGTTTGCGTGTATGTATGTATGAATACACAAATATAATATATATACACTGCTCAAAAAAATAAAGGGAACACTTAACAGAAATAATGCCAAGTAAATCAAACTTCTGTGAAGTCAAACTGTCCACTTATTAAGCAACACTGACCATAGGAGGGTAACAACCCAGCAACAGGACTGCTACATCAGCCTTTGTGCAAGGAGGAACAGGAGGAGCACTGCCACAGCCCTGCAAAATGCCCTCCAGCAGGCCACAAATGTTCATGTGTCAGCACAAATGGTTAGAAACCAACCCCATGAGGATGGTCTGAGTGCCCGACGTCCACAGATGGGGGTTGTGCTCACAGCCCAACACCGTGCAGGACACTTGGCATTTGTCACAGAACACCAGGATTGGCAAATTCGCCACTGGCGCCCTGTGCTCTTCACAGATGAAAGCAGGTTCACACTGAGCACATGTGACAGAGTTTGTAGACGCCGTGAGGGTATGTGCACACGGAGTTTTTTGGTGCTGCGGATTTTGTAGTAAAATCCGCAGATAAATCCGCAGGACTTTAGGACTTTATCTGTGGATTTGCCTGCTGATTTGCCCTGCGGTTTCACACCTCATAATGGATGAGGTGTCAATCCGCAGCGTTTCTGCACAAAAGAATTGACATGCTGCGGATTGTAAACCGTGCGGAAAAATCCGCAGCATGTGCACAGCTTTTTCCAGTTTACCATTGAAAACAATCATACTGTACAAGGCACCTAAATCTGCTGCAAACCCGCAGCTGCAGAAACGCAGATCCGCAGCAGAATCCGCACCGTGTGCACATACCCTGAAGTGTGATCTGCTGCCTGCAACATCCTTCAGCATGACCGGTTTGGCAGTGAGTCAGTAATGGTGTGGGGTGGCATTTCTTTGGAGGGCTGCACGGTGTTGGGCTGTGAGCACAACCCCCATTTGTGGACGTCGGGCACTCAGACCATCCTCATGGAGTCGGTTTCTAACGGTTTGTGCAGACACATACACATTTCTTACCTGCTGGAGGTCATTTTGCAGAGCTCTGACAGTGCTCCTCCTGTTCCTCCTTGCACAAAGGCTGAGGTAGCGGTCCTTCTGCTAGGTTGTTGCCACGAGTGTGAAAGCACAACCAACATTCAAAAGTGACTAAAACATCAGCCAGAAAGCATTGCTACTGAGATGTGGTCTGAGTTCCCCACCTGCAGAACCACTCCTTTATTGTGGGTGTCTTGATAATTGCCAATAATTTCCATCTGTTGTCTATTCCATTTGCACAAAAGCATGTGAAATTGATTGTCAATCAGTGTTGTTTCCTAAGTGGACAGTTTGATTTCACAGAAGTTTGATTTACTTGGCGTTATATTCTGTTGTTTAAGTGGGTTCCTTTTATTTTTTGAGCAGTGTACATAATATATATACAGTGTGTGTGTGTGTGTGTGTGTGTGTGTGTGTGTGTGTGTGTGTGTGTGTGTATATAATACACATACACAGTGCCTTGCGAAAGTATTCGGCCCCCTGGAACTTTTCAACCTTTTCTCACATATCTTGCTTCAAACATAAAGATACCAAATGTTAATTTTTGGTGAAGAATCAACAAGTGTGACACAATTGTGAAGTTGAATGAAATTTATTGGTTATTTTAAATTTTTGTGGAAATTCAAAAACTGAAAAGTGGGGCGTGCAATATTGTTCGACCCCTTTAAGTTAATACTTTGTTGCGCCACTTTTTGCTGCGATTACAGCTGCAAGTCACTTGGGGTATGTCTCTATCAGTTTTGTACATCGAGAGACTGAAATTCTTGCCCATTCTTTCTTGGCAAACAGCTCGAGCTCAGTGAGGTTTGATGGAAATCGTTTGTGAACAGTAGTTTTCAGCTCTTTCCACAGATTCTCAATTGGATTCAGGTCTGGACTTTGACTTGGCCATTCTAACACCTGGATACGTTTATTTGTGAACCATTCCATTGTAGATTTTGCTTTATGTTTGGGATCATTGTCTTGTTGGAACACAAATCCGTCCCAGTCTCAGGTCTTTTGCAGACTCCAACAGGTTTTCTTCAAGAATGGTCCTGTATTTGGCTCCATCCATCTTCCCATCAATTTTAACCATCTTCCCTGTCCCTGCTGAAGAAAAGCAGGCCCAAACCATGTTGCTGCCACCACCATGTTTGACATTGGGGATGGTGTGTTCAGGGTGATGAGCTGTGTTGCCTTTACGCCAAACATATCGTTTGGCATTGTTGCTAAAAAGTTCGATTTTGGTTTCATCTGACCAGAGCACCTTCTTCCACATGTTTGGTGTGTCTCCCAGGTGGCTTTTTGCAAACTTTAAACAACACTTTTTATGGATATCTTTGAGAAATGGCTTTCTTCTTGCCACTCTTCCATAAAGGCCAGATTTGTGCAGTGTACGACTGATTGTTGTCCTGTGGGCAGACTGTCCCACTTCAGCTGTAGATCTCTGCAGTTCATCCAGAGTGATCATGGGCCTCTTGACTGTATCTCTGATCAGTCTTCTCCTTGTTTGAGATGAAAGTTTAGAGGGACGGCTGAGTCTTGGTATATTTGCAGTGGTATGATACTCCTTCCATTTCAGTATGATCACTTGCACAGTGCTCCTTGGGATGTTTAAAGTTTTGGAAATCATTTTGTATCCAAATCTGGCTTTAAACTTCTCCACAACAGTATCACGGACCTGCCTGTTGTGTTCCTTGGTCTTCATGATGATCTCTGTGCATCAAACAGAACCCTGAGACTATCACAGAGCAGGTGCATTTATACGGAGACTTGATTACACACAGGTGGATTATATTTATCATCATTAGTCATTTAGGACAACATTGGTCATTCAGGGATCCGCAATGAACTTCTGGAGTGCATTTGCTGCACTGAAAGTAAATGTGCCGAATAATATTGCACACCCCACTTTTCAGTTTTTGAATTTCCACAAAAATTTAAAATAGCCAATAAATTTGGTATCTTTCCCAAGGCACTGTGTGTGTGTCACACTCTCTCTCTCTCTATCTCTCTCTCTCTCTCATATATATATATATATATATATATATATATATATATATATACACTCACTGGCCACTTTATTAGGTACACCATGCTAGTAAGGGGTTGGACCCCCTTTTGCCTTCAGAACTGCCTCAATTCTTCGTGGCAGAGATTCAACAAGGTGCTGGAAGCATTCCTCAGAGATTTTGGACCATATTGACATGATGGCATCACACAGTTGGCGCAGATTTGTCGGCTGCACATCCCTGATGCGAATCTCCCGTTCCACCACATCCCAAAGATGCTCTATTGGATTGAGATCTGGTGACTGAGGAGGCCATTTGAGTACAGTAAACTCATTGTCATGTTCAAGAAACCAATCTGAGATGATTCGAGCTTTATGACATGGCGCATTATCCTGCTGAAAGTAGCCATCAGATGTTGGGTACATTGTGGTCATAAAGGGATGGACATCGTCAGCAACAATACTCAGGTAGGCTGTGGCGTTGCAACGATGCTCAATTGGTACCAAGGGGCCCAAAGAGTGCCCAGAAAAAATTCCCCACACCATGACACCACCACCACCAGCCTGAACCGTTGATACAAGGCAGGATGGATCCATGCTTTCATGTTGTTTACGCCAAATTCTGACCCTACCATCCAAATGTCGCAGCAGAAATCGAGACTCGTCAGACCAGGCAACGTTTTTCCAATCTTCTACTGTCCAATTTCGATGAGCTTGTGCAAATTGTAGCCTCAGTTTCCTGTTCTTAGCTGAGAGGAGTGGTACCCAGTGTGGTCTTCTGCTGCTGTAGCCCATCTGCCTCAAAGTTCGACGCACTGTGCGTTCAGAGATGCTCTTCTGCCTACCTTGGTTGTAACGGGTGGCAATTTGAGTCACTGTTGCCTTTCTATCAGCTCGAACCAGTCTGCCCATTCTCCTCTGACCTCTGGCATCAACATGGCATTTCCGGCCACAGAACTGCCGCTCACTGGATTTTTTTTCTTTTTCGGACCATTCTCTGTAAACCCTAGAGATGGTTGTGCGTGAAAATCCCAGTAGATCAGCAGTTTCTGAAATTCTCAGACCAGCCCTTCTGGCACCAACAATCATGCCACGTTCAAAGGCACTCAAATCACCTTTCTTCCCCATACTGATGCTCGGTTTGAACTGCAGGAGATTGTCTTGACCATGTCTACATGCCTAAATGCACTGAGTTGCCGCCATGTGATTGGCTGATTAGAAATTAAGTCTTAACACACAGTTGGACAGGTGTACCTAATAAAGTGGCCAGTGAGTGTATATATATATATATACAGTGCAGACCAAAAGTTTGGACACCCCTCATTCAAGGAGCTTTCTTTATTTTTTCGTGACTATGAAAACTGTAGATTCACTCTGAAGGCATCAAAACTATGAATTAACACATGTGGAATTATATAATTAACAAAAAAGTGTGAAACAACTGAAAATATGTCTTATATTGTAGGCCACCTTTTGCTTTGATTACTGCTTTGCACACTCTTGGCATTCTCTTGATGAGCTTCAAGAGGTAGTCACCGGAAATGGTTTTCACTTCACAGGTGTGCCCTGTCAGGTTTAATAAGTGGGATTTCTTGCCTTATAAATGGAGTTGGGACCATCAGTTGTGTTGTGCAGAAGTCTGGTGGATACACAGCTGATAGTCCTACTGAATAGACTGTTAGAATTTGTATTATGGCAAGAAAAAAGCAGCTAAGTAAATAAAAATGAGTGGCCATCATTACTTTAAGAAATGAAGGTCAGTCAGTCCGAAAAATTGGGAAAACTTTGAAAGTGTCCCCAAGTGCAGTGGCAAAAACCAAGCGCTACAAAGAAATTGTCTCACATGAGGACCGCCCCAGGAAAGTAAGACAAAGAGTCACCTCTGCTGCGGAGGATAAGTTAATCCGAGTCACCAGCTTCAGAAATTGCAGGTTAACAGCAGCTCAGATTAGAGACCAGGTCAATGCCACACAGAGTTCTAGCAGCAGACATATCTCTAAAACAACTGTTAAGAGGAGACTTTGTGCAGCAGGCATTCATGGTAAAATAGCTGCTAGGAAACCACTGCTAAGGACAGGCAACACGCAGAAGAGACTTGTTTGGGCTAGAGAACACAAGGAATGGACATTAGACCAGTGGAAATCTGTGCTTTGGTCTGATGAGTCCAAATTTAAGATCTTTGCTTCCAACCACCGTGTCTTTGTGCGACGCAGAAAAGGTGAACGGATGGTTCCCACCATGAAGCATGGAGGAGGAGGTGTGATGGTGTGGGGGTGCTTTGCTGGTGACACTGTTGGGGATTTATTCAAAATTGAAGGCATACTGAACCAGCATGGCTACCACAGCATCTTGCAGCGGCATGCTATTCCATCCGGTTTGTGTTTAGTTGGACCATCATTTATTTTTTAACAGGACAATGACCCCAAACACACCTCCAGGCTGTGTAAGGGCTATTTGACCAAGAAGGAGAGTGATGGGGTGCTACGCCAGATGACCTGGCCTCCACAGTCACCAGACCTGAACCCAATTGAGATGGTTTGGGGTGAGCTGGACTGCAGAGTGAAGGCAAAAGGGCCAACAAGTGCTAAGCATCTCGGGGAACTCCTTCAAGACTGTTGGAAGACCATTTCCGGTGACTACCTCTTGAAGCTCATCAAGAGAATGCCAAGAGTGTGGAAAGCAGTAATCAAAGCAAAAGGTGGCTTCTTTGAAGAACCTAGAATATAAGACATATTTTCAGTTGTTTCACACTTTTTTGTTAATTATATAATTCCACATGTGTTAATAAATTGTTTTGATGCCTTCAGAGTGAATCTACAATTTTCATAGTCATGAAAATAAAGAAAACTTTTTGAATGAGAAGGTGTGTCAAAACTTTGGTCTGTACCATATACATGTACATGTATACAGTGTATTACATATTTACAATTTATTACAGTTTTTTGTGTTCTAAAGTTGTATTCCAATAAATAGATATTATATTCTATCTAAATATCTTGATTATTGGATCATAGAAATGATTAAATGTCTGATGTTCACATTGTACTGCAATAAATATTTCACTTAAATATAAGCAATATATGTGGGAGTCGGAGTCGTGGAGTCGGAGTCGGTGTAAGGGAAATTGAGGAGTCAGAGTCGCAGGTTTGGCTTACCGACTCCACAGCCCTGGTGACACCATTAGGTAATACCATGCAATATGCTATAGCTATTTTCTATCAGTCATTGGTATGAGGGTTTTCACTGGGCACTGCTAGCCTGCCTAGTTATGTGTAGGAATATGACACAGGGTATAGGCACTGTATGATGGTGACATTAATTTGCACTTATGGATTTTTTGAGATAATTGTGCCTTATCCATGTGCTCTCTCCAAATATGGCCACATATGGGACATAGTAACTAGTTTAGTTATACAGCGGCACTTTACAATCATGTGCTAGTTATGGTATTTGCCTGGGTTGATAGCCATTTAAATGATCTTGCAGTGCCTGTTATACCCCTCTGTTTCATCTGTGTGTCCACTACCTCGGACCTAAGCGTCGTTAGTGTTTTTGAGTGACGCACACCTAGCACCGATCTACTTGTACCAGTAATTGGTTATAAACTATATTTTTTACATGATTAGGCTGCCCTTTGATCATCCTTTTTCCGTGCTTTCTACAAAGCAATTTAGGTAAGATAAATGTTTTGATCGTCATCACTCTGCCAAACAGAGATAAATCAAATTTGGAGAAATAAGCAAGATCTCATTCGATTGTTTTTGAAATTTTGTCCAGATTAGTTCTGACGATTTTGTGTAAATATGGTTCAATGATTATACCAAGGTATTCAATACAGTTGTCTTCAAAACTAAATTTGGACATTTGCTTCAATTTGGAGATTTCTGTCTCATTCATTTTAATTGCCATGAATTTTAATTTTTCGGGTTTTATTTTGAAATAGTATATTTCATAGAATCTGTCTAATTCTCCTATTAATGTTTTGAATGAATTTTGGGGATCGGTTAGAGTAAATATCAAATCATCCGCATATAGGCCTACTTTATGTTCAGCACTTTGAGATGCTATACCTCTAATTCCTACATTTTTCCTGATACTTTCTGCAAAAGGCTCCATAGCCAAAACAAAGAGTATAGGGGACAGGGGGCACCCCTGTCTGGTACCATTGGTAATGCCGAAGGGGTCACACAGAGTGTTGTTAGCTAAAATTCTTGCGGTGGGATTTGATTAGAGTGTGAAAATGGAAGAAATTAATTTTTTGTTGAAACTAAATTTATTCAGAGTGGCCTGTAGGTCAGGCCAACTGACTCTGTCAAAGGCCTTTTCGGCATCCAATGTTAAAAAAGTTGTTTGAAGTTTCATTTTTCGGCTTAAATGAATTAAATTTAACACCCTCCTCGTGCCATCGGATGCCTGTCGGCCTTCGGTGAATCCTATCTGATCATTTGATAAAAGATTGGGAATAATTTTGTTGATTCGATCTGCCAATATTTTGGCATATATTTTGGTATCGCTATTAATTAGGGAAATGGGGCGATAATTATGGGCTTTCTCTGGGTCTCCTTTAACTTTGGGAGTCATTGTGATAACCGCTTCTTGCATTTCTTTGGGGAAGGAATTTAGTTAGGTGGCCGAATTGAATACAGAAACTAGGTTTTAGACGGTTTATCTGTCTCCAAATATATGATCTCTTATTTGGACTATTCAGTCCGTTTACATTATAAGTAAGAACTCTCATGAGTATCCTATAAAACAGTCAAAACAAAAAAGGTTAACAGAAAACAATACAAATAGAAACTAGTCAAACTTAGACTTTTGTAGTTATAAATAAACTACCGGTTTTCTTGGAGGACTTTGTGCAAGGCAAAGTCTCACCTAGGTCGGGGTACCAAATAAGTTTATGGCATAGGACCAGAGAAAAGACTTCAGGGTTTTTGAGACCAAAGGTTGTTGTCTCATCAGTCTTGGTCTTGAAATTCTCGTTCATTATCCAGAAATCTCAGGAATCTGAGACCCTCCTGCGGGGTGAAGATTAGATTGCCTTTACCTTTGAATCTGACGATTAGTTTGGTTGGAAATCCCCATTTATAGATTACTAGATTATGGCCCGATGCTATCACATCGGGAGGATGCGATAGCATCACACCTCTTGCCATGTTAACCCTCAACACACACACTCCTCAACACACACTCCTCTCACCTTTCACCATCTCCACTCACTCTTTCACTCCACATACGACCCCTTCTCTCACTCCGTCTCTCATACTCACGCCGTCATCGCCGCTGCTCCACGATCCCCGACATCATCTTCCGCCGGCACCATCCTGGATCCAGACGTTGTCCACGCCGGCGACATGTTCTTGCGGCAACGCCATCTTGAGTATCGTGAAATCCCGCGATAGTCAAGATAGCGTCGCCGGAAGAACATGTCGCCGGCGTGGACGACGTCGGGATCCAAAATGGCGTCGGCGAAATCTCGCGAGTTTTCGCCGACGCCATTTTGGATCCCGACGTCGTCCTCGCCGGCGACATGTTCTTGCGGCGACGCCATCTTGACTATCGCGGGATTTCGCCGATCCAAAATGGCGTCGCTGCAAGAACATGTCGCCGGCGTGGACGACATCGGGATCCAAAATGGCGTCAGCGTAATCTCGCGAGATTTCGCCGACGCCATCTTTTTGGATCCCGAGTCGTCCACGCCAGCGACATGTTCTTGCGGCGACGCCATCTTGAATCTCGCGGGATTTCACGAAATCCAAGATGGCGTCGCCGCAAGAACATGTCGGCGGCCTGGAGAACGTCTGGATCCAGGATCGCGGCGGCGGAGGAAGATGTCGGGGCAGCGACGATGACGGTGTGAGTATGAGAAACGGAGTGAGAGAAAGGAACGTATGTGGAGTGAAAGAGTGAGTGGAGGTGAGAGGAGTGTGTGTTGAGGCGGTGTGGTGTGTTGAGGGTTAACGTGTGTGTGGTGACGTCACCGGTCACAACTGGACGGAAGTTGTTACAACCGGAAGCTGCTTAGGGCATTTATTATTATAGATGATGAGGAAGAAGCCGTCTGTTGTTGGCGGTGATGGCGTGTAGAGGCTTCTTCAGCCAATGTAATAGATTTAGAGTTAGGGGATTCGTGTGTGAGACGATGGCGTTTATAAGCCTTAATCTTGTCAAGTCGATGCTGTTTTTCCTCAGGAGTCTCATTAGCACGGCGTTGTTTTTGTCGTAGTGCTAAAGCTGCTTTCCTTTCACTGGCATTGGCATACTGTGCATCGGTATTGAATGGTGGTATTGATAGGGCAGAAACAGATTGCTGATTAGTTATGTCAGTGAACGGCATATGGGATGAAGTGTAGCAGTAAATTGTTCCACATACTGATGTGGAAGCATCCTGTTGTGAGTCTAATAATAATGATGAGGAAGAGGCCGTCTGTTGTCGGCGGAGACGGCGTGCAGAGGCTTCTTCAGCCAATCTTATGGATTTAGAGTTAGGGGATTCGTGTGTGAGGCGACGGCGTTTATAAGCCTTAATCTTCTCAAGGCGATGGTGTTTTTCCTCAGGAGTCTCATTAGCACGGCGTTGTTTTTGTCGTAGTGCTAAAGCTGCTTTCCTTTCACTGGCATTGGCATACTTTTTGTTATGACTCATGTTGGCACAGGTAAAGGAGTCTATTTGGCAGTTATCTGGCAGTGAAGAAGGCGTCCTGGAGTATTGTAGAGTAAACAGATACTAATTGACCCTGTAATTGCCCAGCAGTAGTTATGAAGTGGTAGTGGCAAATTGGCCCTGTAGTTAGACACCGGCAGAGGAGCAAGGCAGCAGTAGTTATGGCGGTAGAGGCAAATTGGCCCTGTAATTAGACACCGGCAGAGGAGCAAGGCAGCAGTAGTTATGGCGGTAGAGGCAAATTGGCCCTGTAATTAGACACCGGCAGAGGAGCAAGGCAGCAGTAGTTATGGCGGTAGAGGCAAATTGATCCTGTAATTAGACACCAGCAGAGGAGCATGGCAGCAGTAGTTATGGCGGTATTGGCAAATTGGCCCTGTAATTAGACACCGGCAGAGGAGCAAGGCAGCAGTAGTTATGGCGGTAGAGGCAAATTAGCCCTGTAATTAGACACCGGCAGAGGAGCAAGGCAGCAGTAGTTATGGCGGTAGAGGCAAATTAGCCCTGTAATTAGACACCGGCAGAGTAGCAAGGTAGCAATAGTTACGGCGTGAGGTAAATGACGCAATTTCACGAATGCAAGATGGCGTCGGTGAAATCTCGCGAGATTTCGCCGACGTCGTTAAGGCTGTGTGCACACGCTGCGGATTAGGTGCGGATTCAGCCGTGCGGATTTTGTAAAATCCGCAGGTGAAACCGCAGGTCAAAAGACCTGTGGTTTTACCTGCGGATTGCTCTGCGGTTTTGCCCTGCGGTTTTTCATCTCCTCAATAGAGGAGATGGCAAACCGCAGGAGAATCCGCAGAAAGAATTGACATGTCAATTCTTTCTGCGGATTGAAAACCGCAGATAATCCGCGCGGAAAATTCCGCACCGTCTGCACTGCGGTTTTTGATTCCCATAGGGAATCATGGTACTGTACACCGCAGCAAAATCCGCAGCGTGTGCACACAGCCTCACACCTCTTGCCATGTTAACCCTCAACACACCACACCGCCTCAACACACACTCCTCTCACCTTTCACCTCCACTCATGTCCACTCACTCTTTCACTCCACATACGTTCCTTTCTCTCACTCCGTTTCTCATACTCACACCGTCATCTTCGCTGCCCCGACATCTTCCTCCGCCGCCGCGATCCAGGATCCAGACGTTCTCCAGGCCGCCGACATGTTCTTGCGGGACGCCATCTTGGATTTCGTGAAGTCCCGCGATATTCAAGATGGCGTCGCCGCAACAACATGTCGCTGGTATGGGCGACATCGGGATCCAAAATGGCGTCGGCGTAATCTCGTGAGATTTCGCCGACGCCATCTTTTTGGATCCCGATGTCGGCGGCCTGGAGAACGTCTGGATCCTGGATCGCGGCGGCGGAGGAAGATGTCGGGGCAGCGACGATGACGGTGTGAGTATGAGAAACGGAGTGAGAGAAAGGAACGTATGTGGAGTGAAAGAGTGAGTGGACATGAGTGGAGGTGAAAGGTGTGGTGTGTTGAGGGTTAACGTGCGTGTGTGTGTGGTGACGTCACCGGTTACAACTGGACGGAAGTTGTTACAACCGGAAGCTGGTTAGGGCATTTATTATTATAGATGCGTCGTTCTCTTAATTTTGATGTAATGTCCTTAAATTCTTTCCTGGAGTCCATCGTGGCCCTTGAAAATTCTGGAAAGATTTTTAAATTTCCATATGGATCAGGCAAGGAGCTCTTCTCTCTATCTTCTCTGAGGACTTTCTCCTTTGTTCCGAAGAAATGGACCTTCATTATTGTGTCTAGGTTTCTCTGGGGCCACTCCTTTTGGTTTATGAAGTCTGTGAATTCTATCTAATTTAAGGTCAAGATCCGTCAAATTTGGAACCAGTTTCTTGAATAAATCTTTTGTGAATTTAGGGAGTTCTTCCTGTGTCACAGATTCAGGAATTCCTCTAATTTTGAGGTTACTTCTTCTGCTTCTGTCTTCCAGGTCAGTGATTTTATTTTTCAACATCAGTATCTCGGCCTGGAGACAAGAGCTCTGCTTGGAGGAGAAAGAGTTGTCTTTTTGAACCTTAGAAAGCCTGTCTTCTATTTTTCCCATTCTTTGGTTTATAGCCGCACAGGTTTCTTTCAGAGTTCTATCATGTTTTTCGAATCCAATTCTTACTGACTCATTGAAAGTCAAAAACAAGCTAGCAAGGAAACCTTCCGTGACCACTGTATTAGATGTGAGGTGGGATTTCAAGTCTGGGGGTGAAAAAGAGTCAAAACTTTCTTGAGTTGGTTCTCCCTGGTGTTTTTTTGCCGCTTGTTTCTTGGGGGTTTGATTAGTAGAGTAATCTTCCGAGAACTCATCAGAGTCAGTAATATGAGTGGTTTGTGCATCTTTCTCTTTTCCTTTTTCCATTTTGAATCTTTTGAGAGACTTTGTAGTATCCATGTCATCTCCATTGGTTGGTTTTTGTATTTCTCTATTATTTCCCTTTAGGGTGGATGCAAAGGTAGGAATTTTTGAGGGTGAAACAGTTTTCTTAGGCCCCTCTTTACCCCCTTTATTGTATTGTGGGCGTTGGTTGGTGCACTTACGTTCTTGTTTGTCTGGTCTCAGTGGTGACCTACATCTAACTGGACTCCGCAAATTAGAAAGGTCTTCTATGGATTTTGAATGTCTGTATTGGTAAGACTTAGTATTAGTTTTCCTGTTAGGTGTGCACATTTTGTTATCGTGCAGGTTATCTTAGCTTAGGCAATTTCAACGACGTCTCGTTTGTGGTGTGAAACACTCCTGAGATCCAGCGGCGTCTTAGTTGCGTTTGGAATCTCTCCTGTGATCCAGCAGTGTCTCAAATGTATTTGGAATCACTCCTGCGATCCAACAGAGTCTCAATTGCGTTTGGGATCTCTCTCCTGTGATCCAACGGCGTCGCAATTGCGACCTCAAAGCCGCGATTACTGCCGGGAAGTCACAGAACCCTTCCAGAGGTAAACAAAGGGGTTGCTATATCTTATAATCAGCAACTACTTTGTCTTGCGCCTCTTGATAGGTCGAAAGGGTTGTGAAGATTCATTTTAGGTTCCTCTTGGGGCTAGTTTCTTTATGTGGAATCCCACTTCCTGTATGTACTTTCACTAGGCCCATATTCTGATGTGAGGAAACTTCAGATTTCTTCTGTTTATAAGTCCTAAAATCGACTGAAAAAAGGTGCCCAAAGTGGTCACAAACCATTCCTGTGGTCATCAGGAGCAAAAAGATTGGCCTCTTGTAGCTTTAAAGTTGCTTTTGGTGAAGTCCTCACTGGAGCTATAAACTCCTGCTGCTTACATGGCAGAAGTTCAGGCCACGCCCCCGGGTATGTGAAACAGTGACCGGCATAGCTGTAAATGGCCGGTATGTGTCGTAGAGGAAGGGGGTCCTTTGCACTGTAAGTCAGTAATGTTGCTCTGAGACTTGTGGTTCTACAAGCTTTGTTTTTGTTTAGAAAGGGAGGCTTACAGGCAGGGCTGTGGAGTCGGTAAGCCAAACCTGCGACTCCGACTCCTCAATTTCCCTTACACTGACTCCAACTCCGACTCCACGACTCCCACATATATTGCTTATATTCAAGTGAAAAATTTATTGTAGTACAATGTGAACATCAGACACTTAATTATTTTTATGATACAATAATCAAGATATTTAGATAGAACATAATATATATTTATTGGAATACAACTTTCGAACACAAAAAACAGTAATAAATTGTAAATATCTAATACACTATGTAATATCGATTACATATACAGTGCCTACAAGTAGTATTCAACCCCCTGCAGATTTAGCAGGTTTGATAAGATGCAAATAAGTTAGAGCCTTCAAACTTCACACAAGAGCAGGATTTATTAACAGATGCATAAATCTTACAAACCAAAAAGTTATGTTGCTCAGTTAAATTTTTTTTTTTTGAATCAGATCTTTTTTATTAAACATTCAGGAATCAATACAGAAAGAATATGACATCTTATATAGCTAGTAAAAATTACATTGAGAGCAGATATTATTTAAAGGGTAAAACTCTTCCTGTGTAAGAATAAATAAAAAGAAGAAATCTCAAAACACAGATATTTGCATAAAATTGAGCCTATAAACAACATGGCTCCACAAATAAACAAAAATCAAAATTATAGATCAGTGCCTCATTTCAGCAGGAAAACCATCCCCGCCAGCCGCGCCACTCCGCATCATATTTCGCCCCCCCCGCATATCAGGTCCAATCCACCCCAGCCCCCTCCCACCGCGCCACTCAAAATCTACTTCGCCACAAAGGGCACTAGACTTTATTTTCACCCCCCAAGCATCCCCTCATCGCAAGCACAACAGCAACTGGTTCAACATCGCATCCCGTACCAGTGCGCCTGAGGGGAGACCCGGTGACTCCATCCATGGCTGCCAAATTTTGTAAAACTTTCTTAATGCATTTCTTTTTAAATAAGCCCCCCTTTCCAATCTGATGACATTATTTAGTTTATTTTTAAGCTCTGACAATGTTGGTGGCATAGGATCCAACCAATGATATGCAAGTATCTTTCTTGCCTGATACAGGATGCGTGCTATTCCCAGGGCCACTGCAGAGTCCGGGTCAACCCCCTCCTCCCACAAATTCAACAAACATAGACGAGGTGACGGTCGTATTGTGATATGGTATACTTGGGCTATGAGTCCCAGGGTCTGCCTCCAGAAATCCCCAATGTGCCCGCACTCCCACATAACATGCATCAAGTGGGCATCATCCTGCCCACACCTAACACATTGTGTATTGGGCCTAAGTCCCATTTTAAATAATAAGCTGGGTGTTTTATATACCCTGTGAATGAGATATATTTGCGAAAGCCGCTGGCACTCAGAAACCGCCATTTTAGGGACCTGTTCTAGAATATCGGACCACTGGTCCTCCGTCAGGGGGCCAACGTCCCGTTCCCACTTATTCTTAGCAGCAGTCAGTGGATATGTCTCCAGATGGGCAGGCAATAATCTTTTATATAATTCAGAGATAAGTCCCCTAGAAGACTCAGATGTAAGCATCATATGTAGTGTTTGATTATGTGTCACTATCACCGGATTTGTCCTTCTCTGTTTTTCCAATGCATGTCTTAGCTGTAAGTACTGATAAAAGAAGACGTGCGGGAGGTGAAATTCTGTTCTCAATTGTTCAAAACTCTTAAGAGTATTATTTTGCAAAATTTGTGACACCAGATAAATCCCTTTATCTTCCCATCTTCCGAACCCCACCAGCTTTTTGATCTCTTGCAAATCCGGATTTCGCCACAATGGCCACAATTCCGTAGGCCCATTTATCTTCAAAAGAGACTTACCCCTATCCCACACCCTGAAAATCATAGCCAACGTGGGGTATCGTGCCCCATTTATCTGCCGTCTTCCCACCTCCAACCGGCACCCTGGATATTTCCATACCGATCCTTCCCTCACAATATCACCACCATTGTCACACGCCCCGTCTCTACCCCAACCCTTAAGATGTTGCATCTGGGAGGCCATAAAGTATATGAATGGGTTTGGCACCGCCAATCCTCCCTCCTCCTTCCCTCGCTGCAGTATCTCCAAGCGAATCCTAGCCTGTTTTTTCTTCCAAATTAATTCCCGGAATAATGTATTTATTTTTGCAAAAAAGTCCCTACAGATCCACACCGGAGAATTATGTATCAAATATAATAATTGTGGCATCATTACCAATTTGATTAAGTTAGATCTACCAATATTCGACAACGGCAGGCGACACCAAGTATGTACTTTTGCTCTAAATCGCTGCAACAGGGGCTCCAGATTCAGAGCCCGAAAATCCTTCGGGGCAGGACTAACAATTATACCCAGATACTTAAACCTCCGAACTACAGGGACCGGTATCTGCAAATCTGAGAAATCCGCCGGGAGAGGGTCTATCGGCATTAAAGCTGATTTGGACCAATTAATCCGAAGACCAGACCTCAGCCCAAATTCTCGAATGACCTCCATTGCCGGCAAAATCGAGGAATGTACCTTATCTAAATATAGAAGTAAATCATCCGCGTACAATGATATCCTCAACTCCACAGTTCCACATCTGAATCCCATTATTTCTCTGGACTTCCGAATTGCAACTGCCAATGGCTCCACCACAGTAGCAAATAGCAAGGGCGAGAGCGGGCACCCCTGTCTAGTACCTCTCCCAAGAGGAAAAGACTCAGAGACCCTGCCATTAGCCCCAACCTTCGCCACCGGCGAGCCATATAACAGCCTCACCCAATTTATAAATCTGTGTCCAAAGCCCATTTTCCGAAGTACCGCCCACAAAAAACCCCACTCCAGACTATCGAACGCCTTAGCGGCGTCTAAGGACAAAATTGCTCTTCCCCCCAACTCCCCAGAACTATGTTGAATCCCCAAGTATAGTTTCCTAAGGTTCATAGATGTGGCTCTGCCTGGGATAAATCCCATCTGATCCTTCTGTATAACAGATGAGATAACTCGGGACATCCTATTGGCGAGTACCTTGGCCAATAATTTAACATCTGTTGATAATAGGGAAATCGGGCGATATGAATCCAGAACCTCTGGATCCTTTCCGGGCTTTAATATTAAAACTATCAAAGCTTCCCTCATAGATGGCGGGAGGACCCTCTGCCTTTCAGCCTCTTCAAATACCTTAAGTAGCTTAGGTAGCAGTAAGGGTGCATAGGTTTTGTAAAACTCGCCAGGCAGGCCATCCATTCCTGGAGCCTTTTCATTTTGCATCTGACCAAGCGCCTCCTCCAACTCCTCCAACAGGATGTCCCGATCCAATGAATCCTTATCGCTATCAGCCAATGCAGGGAGAGAGAGAGCATCCAGGTACTGCTCAATCTCAGTCTCCGTGAGACTGCAATCTGATGTGTATAGTCGCATTTAATACCTCCTTATCTCACTCACTATGTCCGCACTGTCTGTCACAAGACCACCCGAGTCCGTTTTTAGCCTATTGATATATGAAGATTCCTCCTGTGCTCTAATGACCGTGGCCAATAAATGTCCTACTCCCTCCCCCTCTATAAAATATTTTTGTTTGAGGAAATAACGTTTATTTGCTGCCGCCGACATGAGGCTTTCCCTGAGCGACCCCTGTGCCTTCTCCAAAGCTTTTTTAGTTTCCTCTGTCGGGTTGAGTATCACCGCAGCCTCCGCAACAGACACCTCCTGGATCAGACTCTGGGTGTAGCGTCTATTTTGGCTTTTCCGTGTGCATATTTCTCTAATATATAAGCCCCTGACATAGGCTTTCATGGAATCCCAGACTATGTGTGACATAGCGTGGTGGGAGCTAGAGTAGCAGGAAAACTGTCTGGCTGTGGGGTTTCGGACACGCCAAAGATCTACCATACCCAGCTCCACTAACGTTCTAGCAAATGAGGTTGAGGCTGCATCTTCTGATATGTTTCCCGAATGCAACTTATCCAAATAGGGATGCAAATATGTATTAAAATCTCCTATTAGAAGAGTCGGCGCAGGGGGAAAGGAACCCAAAATAGACAAGATTCTTTTTACTGTTTCGACTGAATAGGGCGGGGGGATGTACATGGCAACCAAAATAAATTGTATACCGTATAACGTGCAAAGCAAACATACAAATCTGCCCCCAGGGTCAACCACTGATTTAGTACATGAGAAGGGGATGGACCTGTGCACCAGCACACTGACACCCCGCGCATGGGTCGAGTACGTGGAATGATATTCATGTGAAACCCATCCCTTTCTTATCCAATGAATATTCTCTTTCACCATGTGGGTCTCAGACATACACAGGATAGCCGGGAGAAATTTCTGCATATTAGTAAATATAGCACATCTCTAATTTGCATCCCCGAGCCCCCTAACATTCCACGCTACAATATTAAGTGATATCGCCATAAGAGCAGACTAAAAAATGAGAAATCGGAGCATACTCCACTCCCGAGGGAGAGAGGCAATCTCCACCATCCCTCAGTACAATGAATTGGGTGACACGGCTGACGCACATCACATCCCACAGAACAATTAGGGAATACAACAACAAACGAAAAAAACAAAGGAGGGAGAGGGAGCACTGCACACCAGTGCACAGCGCCCCTACCCCCAAACACAAGTGTAACTTGCACATTTCTCTCAAATAGAGAGAATCAGGGCTAGAAAACTCGCCCAGAGTCCATGCAGGGAGAAGGGTCCACAGCTTGTCACTGTAACGAGTGTCCACAGCAATCCGGTCAGCTCCCGCCCTGAATCCGAAATGGAATGAACAGTAGTAATTATACCAGCATAGCGTCCTAGACAAAAAGGAGTAACAACACCTGGTGGCGAAAAAAGGGAGAACTTCAAGTATTCTTCCTCCTCATGGACCTCTCATTAATATCCAGCCAGGACAGCGCCATTCCCGCCGTATCAAAAAAGTGCGTTTCTCCATTCACATCAATCCGCAGTCTAGCAGGGTACATCATGGAATATGTCACCTGTAAGTCACGTAGGCGTTTTTTAATCTCAATAAATTGCGCCCTTTTACGCAGCACCTCCAGGGAAAAATCAGGGAAAATGGAGACTTTCCTCCCATTAATAGCAAGTTCCTTAATGTCTCTGGATCTGCGCAGGATAGCATCTCTATCTTTAAAGTGTAGGAGCTTGAGCAAGATGGGACGCGGGGGTGCTCCAGGCGGGGGGGCACGCGTAGGGACCCTGTGTGCTCTCTCAATAGTAAAGAATGGGGACAAAACATCTTTACCAAAGGTGTCCATTAGCCATTTTTCAAAAAAGCCCAGTGAGTCAGTCCCCTCCGTCCTCTCCGGAACCCCCACCAGTCGCAGATTACTTCTACGGGAGCGGTTCTCTAAATCATCCACCTTGTTCAGCAGTATTGTAATATTTTGCGTGGCTTTTCCCAGCTCCCGTGTTATTGGTGGCAATTTATCCTCCGTCGCACCAACACGCTCCTCCAGTTCCCCCACCCTGGCAGTCACCCCTCGCAGCTCTTGTTTAATACAGGCCATGTCCTTGGTGACAATCTCCATTTGATTACTTAGAGTGGCCAGTGTGGTATTGCAGGAGTTAATTGCTGCGAGGATTTCTCCCAGCGTGGGCTCAGCAGTCACAGACTCCGGCTGCTCCCCATCCCCCACTCCTTCCTCCTCCAGCACAGGCCCCTGTGTCTGCACGTGTCGGGCTGAAGGGGGGCCCAGTTTACTCACTGTTCTCTCCCTGGAGAGATGATCCTCCAGCTCCATGCTGCAGCCAGCGTCTGCCTCAGTCTGTGCACTGGGCGATCGAGCAGCAGCAGGAGGCACCCTTGCATATCGTTCCAGCCTGCCAGCAGCTCCCATCGCTCCACTACCGGCCGACTTGTTGTTTGCTGGCGCCATCCTGGATGTAGCAGAGGCGCGCCCCGGCGTCTCCTTATCTTTTTTACTGCTGCGGTTCGACATGGCCCAAGGATCCTCCGCTGTCTAGACGCCCAGGGAGATATTGCAGCCCTCCAGGTCAGTGGGACTCGTCAGCAGTGCCGGTAATCAGGATTTATTGTCGGATCCGGGCAGGAGCTTTCTCACTCCACGTCCTCCCTACATGAGGTCCAGGCCACGCCCCCCGCTCAGTTAAATTTTAATAAATTTTAAACATAAAAGTGTGGGTCAATTATTATTCAACCCCTAGGTTTAATATTTTGTGGAATAACCCTTGTTTGCAATTACAGCTAATAATCGTCTTTTAGAAAACCTGATCAGGCCGGCACAGGTCTCTGGAGTTATCTTGGCCCACTCCTCCATGCAGATCTTCTCCAAGTTATCTAGGTTCTTTGGGTGTCTCATGTGGACTTTAATCTTGAGCTCCTTCCACAAGTTTTCAATTGGGTTAAGGTCAGGAGACTGACTAGGCCACTCCAACACCTTGATTTTTTCCCTCTTGAACCAGGCCTTGGTTTTCTTGGCTGTGTGCTTTGGGTCGTTGTCTTGTTGGAAGATGAAATGACGACCCATCTTAAGATCCTTGATGGAGGAGCGGAGGTTCTTGGCCAAAATCTCCAGGTAGGCCGTGCTATCCATCTTCCCATGGATGCGGACCAGATGGCCAGGCCCCTTGGCTGAGAAACAGCCCCACAGCATGATGCTGCCACCACCATGCTTGACTGTAGGGATGGTATTCTTGGGGTCGTATGCAGTGCCATCCAGTCTCCAAACGTCACGTGTGTGTGGTTGGCATCAAAGATCTCGATCTTGGTCTCATCAGACCAGAGAACCTTGAACCAGTCTGTCTCAGAGTCCTCCATGTGATCATGAGCAAACTGTAGACGAGCCTTGACATGACGCTTTGAAAGTAAAGGTACCTTACGGGCTCGTCTGGAACGGAGACCATTGCGGTGGAGTACGTTACTTATGGTATTGACTGAAACCAATGTCCCCACTGCCATGAGATCTTCCCGGAGCTCCTTCCTTGTTGTCCTTGGGTTAGCCTTGACTCTTCGGACAAGCCTGGCCTCGGCACGGGAGGAAACTTTCAAAGGCTGTCCAGGCCGTGGAAGGCTAACAGTAGTTCCATAAGCCTTCCACTTCCGGATGATGCTCCCAACAGTGGAGACAGGTAGGCCCAACTCCTTGGAAAGGGTTTTGTACCCCTTGCCAGCCTTGTGACCCTCCACGATCTTGTCTCTGATGGCCTTGGAATGCTCCTTTGTCTTTCCCATGTTGACCATGTATGAGTGCTGTTCACAAGTTTGGGGAGGGTCTTAAATAGTCAGAAAAGGCTGGAAAAAGAGATAATTAATCCAAACATGTGAAGCTCATTGTTCTTTGTGCCTGAAATACTTCTTAATACTTTAGGGGAACCAAACAGAATTCTGGTGGTTTGAGGGGTTGAATAATAAATGACCTTCTGAATAAACTTTTCATAATTTAAAAAAAAATTAAACAAAGAAATAACATTCTTTTTTGCTGCAGTGCATTTCACACTTCCAGGCTGATCTACAGTCCAAATGTCACAATGCCAAGTTAATTCCGAATGTGTAAACCTGCTAAATCTGCAGGGGGTTGAATACTACTTGTAGGCACTGTATAACACTGTGTAATAAACTATGTAAGGCTGGTTTCACATTTGCGTTTTTTTTCGCGGTAATTTAGCGCTAAATAGCGCATGCGTTTTTTTTTCCTATACTTTGCATGGGATGCGCTTATGTGCGCATACACATGCGTTTGTACGCGTTTTACCGCGCATGCGTTTTTTTGCGGTATGCGCTCGGGCGCACAAAATGCAACTTGTTGCATTTTTTGTGCGTCCGATTTGCCTCAAAAAAACGCATGCGCGCGCAATGCGTTTTTTTACAGCAAGACACCCATTATAAGTCTATGGTGAGCATATGTGCGCATTGGCATGCTTATGTATGCGTTTTTTTGCACATGCGTTTTTTTTTTTACCATTAGTTTAGACAATGGAATTTAGGGGTTTGGGTAAAGTTAGGGTTAGTTAAGGGGGTTTAGGGTTAGGGTTAGGGTCAGGGTTAGGGTTAAGTATGGTTTGGTTAAGGGTTAGGGTCAGGGTTAGGGTTAGGGTCAGGGTTAGGGTTAAGTATGGTTTGGTTAAGGGTCAGGGTTAGGGTTAGGGTCAGGGTTAGGGTCAGGGTTAGGGTTAAGTATGGTTTGGTTAAGGGTTAGGGTCAGGGTTAGGGTTAGGGTCAGGGTTAGGGTTAGGGTTAAGTATGGTTTGGTTAAGGGTTAGGGTCAGGGTTAGGGTTAGGGTCAGGGTTAGGGTTAAGTATGGTTAGGGTCAGGGTTAGGGTCAGGGTTAGGGTCAGGGTTAGGGTTAAGTATGGTTTGGTTAAGGGTTAGGGTCAGGGTTAGGGTTAGGGTCAGGGTTAAGTATGGTTTGGTTAAGGGTTAGGGTCAGGGTTAGGGTTAAGTATGGTTTGGTTAAGGGTTAGGGTTAGGGTCAGGGTTAGGGTCAGGGTTAGGGTCAGGGTCAGGGTTAAGTATGGTTTGGTTAAGGGTTAGGGTCAGGGTTAGGGTCAGGGTTAGGGTTAAGGTTAGTTAGGGTTTGGGTTAGGGTTAAGTATGGTTTGGTTAAGGGTTAGGGTCAGGGTTAGGGTTAAGTATGGTTTGGTTAAGGGTTAGGGTTAGGGTCAGGGTTAGGGTTAGGGTCAGGGTTAGGGTTAGTAAAGTCATGGTTTGGGTTAGTGTGAGGGGCCACCTAATGTTGGAAAAAAACGCAAACGCGGTAAAAACGCACTAAAAACGCATACAAACGCATAAAAACGCTGCGTTTTTTTCATGCATGCTCATAAAAATGCTTGAAAAAAACGCAGCAGTTGTATGCTTTTGTATGCGTTTTTCAATGCGTTTTTTTGCGGGAAAAACGCGCTGCAAAAAAAAGCAAGTGTGAAACAGGCCTAAGTGGCAAAAAACAGTTTTCAACAAAAACATACTAAATAACATTTGTGCAGGCTATGAATTTGTCCTAAGAAATAAAATTGCCTCCATCAGATCCTCGTTCATAGATGACCTCAAATCTGACCTAATAATTTTAAGGCCAGAGAACAACCTCTCAACACTAACTTGGGTTGGAGGCAAAGCCGTAACCACATGGGCAACATCTCTAACAATTTCCGGGTATAAAGGAATTGCCTCATGCACAGTCAGTTTTGATGAACGGTTGAATTTTTCTATTTCTTTGAGAGCAAGTGAAACATTTTGCTGAAATATGGTTAATCTGCTTGCTATAGGAGACAGAGTGAAGTCTTTTTCCTTGCGGCAACGCTTTGCCTGCTCTATGTCATCCAAATACTTGTCAAAGTCAAACTCCTCATCTGATGAGGATGAAGATATGGCAGCAGTAGCACTGTCAGGACCCAAGTCCTCTTGCACCTGGCAGTCCTCCTGTAGGCCACTCATCCTAACTGCTACCTCAGTCAGAGCTTCTTTTCCTTTACTAAGCTGTTGATCATCAAGCAGTATACGATGACTTGGGTCCACATAAACAGCTGCCAGAAAAATTTTATTTTCCAATAGCTGTGTCTCTCTCCGTTTCATTGAAGCAGAAATGCCATCTGCGATTAAACCACCTCTTTGGGACAAGCAAAATAGCAAGTTCTTCCACTCCCTTATGATAATGCCAGGAGTTAAATCCTCAGCTTGTAATTTTTTAGTCACGGTAAATGGGTGGTTAAGCAATTCCTTCAATTCAGCCCCCTGTGTCCATTGACCTTCATTTAGGGTTACCTGAGGATTCACTTATCTGTAAGAAACGGTTTTAGTTCAAGCAATCGCTCAATCATTAAATAAGTGCTGCCCCACCGAGTGGCTTGATCAACATTTGCCCCTTTCCCAGCACGTCTCTTTCCCATTTCCTCACTTTTCCAATCAGATTTCCAGCATGTCCCTCCTGCAGACTATCGCTTATTGCCAGCTGCAGCGTGTGCACAACACAGCGCATGTGATGAATATGAAAGTGTTTTGAAGCAGCTTCAACAAGATCATCTATTTCTAAAGTATAATTTTGCTGTTTTTCTGTTGTAATATCTGTTTGTTCCTCAGTTACATGAACAGCACTGTGGCCTTCCATCTCAAACATACTGAATCCTAAATTTTCTTCTAGCTGTTGTTCATTACTCTCATTCATCAGTTTAATTGTACTTATCATGTTTGAAGCATTGTCCGTTACAATAGCAAGAACCTGTTCTGTTTTGAGTTCGTAATCTTGCAGGACTTTTTCCACTAAGGCCTGGAGAAACTGGCTGCTGTGATAGCTTTAGTATCTTTTACTGCCAATGTCTTGGTAACAATTTCTTTGTTGTCACAAACATATTGAACATTGATGGCAAAATAGTTCACTCTGTGACGTGTGCAGGTATCCATTTTAAGAAACATGAAGCGTCTTTTGAGAGTCTTTTTAAGATCTTCCTTTTGTTTAAGGGCTTCTTCAATCACTAATTTTCTAATACTTTCTCTTTCCAGAGAAACACCAAGTTTGTGGGCCATTTCTCCATTAAGAGCTGTAAAAGCTGGTCGTGCAAATAGTGATAATGGTACACTGTCCTTCACAACAAGCTGTATGAGCTGTCTTTTAAACATATCTGCTGTCATTGTTACAGTAACTTTGTCACTTACAAAATATGATGTTTGAGATGCTCTTTCCTCCTCATTTGCCTGGCAGGAAGTGCTGGGTGCGGGTTTCTTGGTGCTTCTGTTATCTTTCTCAGTCACAGCTTTGACAACTTCTGGGTGGAAGCGTTGTAAATGTCTTTTAAGATTGGAAGCTCTTGTAGGAGCATTTTTATCAATGCCTGAGTATGCGCTGATTTTGGCATCACAGCATTTGTTTTCCTCTGGGTCACTTGTCATACATTGACACACAAAATATTTTTCATCTTGAGTCACTGTGAAATGCTCAAATACAGCTGACTTCATGGGGAGCTTCTTAGACATTTTGTAATCATATAAATTCACTCTCAAAATAATTTTGTCCTATAAAATAAAATAATGTATATTATAATTCCAGCAAGAACAGGGAACCATGTACAGTGGGGAAAATAAGAATTTGACACACTAACAATTTTGCATGTTTTCCCACCTACATAGAATGGAGAGGTCTACAATTGTACACTTCACCTGTGAGAGACAGACTAAAAAAATCCAGAAAATCACGTTGTATGATTTAAATAATATGCATTTTATTGAATGAAATACGTATTTGATACAATAGAAAAACAACTTAATATTTGGTACAGAAACCTTTGTTTGCAATTACAGAGGTCAGACATTTCCTGTAGATTCTGTTTCTCTCAGTTGAAGTGTACCTATGATTAAAAATTTCAGACCTCTCCATTCTTTGTAGGTGGGAATCGACAGTGTATCAAATACATACTTTCCCCACTGTATAATTTTAGATAGAAATAAAACAAACTTTACATAATGACAAATGACAAATATAAAGTTTGTAAAATATGTTATTAGATAGCTTTACTTTGAATTTCCAAGGCTTTTCTTATTAGGGTACAGCTCACTAAATGCTTCATAGTCTATGAAGAGGGGAGGAGGGAGGGAGCAAGTTTGTTGTATATCATACTCCAGGAACAAAGAAACTGATAACAGAGCTAATAACTTGATGTTTTGGCTTCTATACCTATACAAGTCCTCATATAAGTCCTCATCAATCCTGTTGCTGTATTTTCCCTGTATATTGCATAAAAGCTAACTTCCCAAAAGTATATGAGCTCAAAGAAAAAACAAACAAGCATCAAGCATACAGAGAGAACATACAGTATACTGGACTATTGATTTATGCACAGTTTATTGAAAGTTTAAATATGCTTTAAGAAGTAATTACCTTAATCTTGTTATCCTGTTCACTCTCACAATTCTTCTGAGATAAGTGCCTTCCTTCTTTCTGAATATGTTTACTTGTCTGTGTTGTACCCTTGTCTGTAGAGGAGGAGCTTCACTGGTGCTAGAGTTCACCGCTGACACCTCAGCTGCTGCGAACCTCATACTGCACACCCCTACACTTGAAAATAAAGCCTGCACCTTAAGAAGATGTGGTGAATGCAGTCTATTTATTCCAACTATCAATTGATGTTGATGTGTTACTGAAGACGAGCAATGCCTGTCCTGGGCGTCCTTTTGGGCAGCTATGAGGTGTACCTGACTGGTACTAAAAAAAAAAGAGTGATAGTCTCTGTGCTATCTGGCTTTCATTGTTTTTGGTACAGATAAGATATGGACAGACAGATATTGATAAATGGATGGAGCAGCTTTCTAATCTGCTTTTGCTATTGAAAACATTATGAGCTCAAAAACCTTTCAGGTGATGCGGTTTTTAAAAAATCTGATCTGCTTTTGCAGCTGAAAAACATATCCTCAAAAAACGCAGCAAAAACGCTGTGTGTGAATGTAGCCTTAGATAGAATAGAACAGCCATTTATAGGACATTTCATAACTTTCCCAAACTCCTATGAAAAAATATTCAGCACATTCTGCATTGAATTACTGTATCCAATTTATTATATATTTTAGGAGTCGGAGTCAGTCCATTTTATTCCGACTCCACCAAAATGAGCTCCGACTCCGACTCCACAGCCCTGCTTACAGGGTTAGCCGGAGAGCTGGGCGGGACTGGCTAACCACACACACCTCCCACCAGCTACATAATGTGACAATAGTTTGGTTCATATGTTCTGTGTGTAAGGTCTTGGATGGCCTGTGTGTTGGAAGGTCCTATGAGTGGGCAGACTTCCTGAATAGCACACGGAGAGGCCGCATACCTGGAAGGCCTGTGTGTTGGAAGGTTCAATGAGTGGACAGACTTCCTGAATAGTACCTGGATGGTCGCTGGGTTGGAAGGTTCCACAAGGGGACTTGATTCCTGAAGAGCACAGGGTGAGAACATGTGTGTGCAGATTCTGTGATGGCACTGCGTTGGGGAAGCTACGGACCTTCTGAGGGTCTGGAACTGGAGTGCCTTGGTCGCAAGGATGGTGATCCCAGTAAGGCAGCTTCCCCAGAAGCTAATACTGATGAGCGGTCAGCCTGTGGAGCAGGAGCTCCTGTTAGGTAACTCGAGACAAGATATATATATTCCAGTATCAGTTGAATTCCAACCAGAGTACACCTGTACTTAATGTGCTTCTGATTAGGTGATCACCTGAACCAAATCTTAGTTAATGAAGGAAAGTATAAAATACCCTGCTGTGGTATTCACAATCCTTTGCAATAGGACAATCTGGATGGCAAAACAAATGCTTTTAATATTCCAAAAGTAATAGGAATGAAAAATAATTTTTACCATGCCAAAGGAGCTGAAAAGAAAAGTCTTGAGTGAGGAAAAGAAGGGCTCAATTCTGGCTTTACTAGCGTAGGGATATAATGAGCGTCACGTTGCCTCCATCCTTAAGATTTCTAAGACGGCAGTCCATTACAACAAGGTCAAGCAGCAGACATTGGGGACAACAAAGCTACAGACCGGCAGAGAGCGAAAACGACTCTCCACTGACTGGAACCGTCATTCGAATGTCACTCAGCAGTTGCAGGATGACATCAAGTGACATACAAAAGGAGTGGCAGCTGGGATGAAGTGCACGGCAAGAACAGTTAGTAACAGGCTCCTGGAGGCAGCGCTCAAGTCATGTAAAGCTAGGAAAAAGCCTTTCATCAATGAGAAGGAAAGGAGAGCCAGACTGAAGTTTGCCAAAGACCATAAGGATTGGACCATAGAGGAGTGGAGTAAGGTATTCTTCTCTGATGAGTCTAATTTTCAGCATTGCCCAACACCACGTCTAATGGTTAGATGGAGACCTGGAGAGGTGTACAAGCAACAGTGTCTTGCACCTACTGTGAAATTTGGTGGAGGATCGGTGATCTGGGGATGCTTCAGCAAGGCTTGAATTGGGAAGGTTGATCTTTGCGAAGGACATATGAATCAAGCCGCATACAAGGTTATCCTGGAAAATCAGTTGATTCCTTCTGCTCAGGCAATGTTCCCCAACTCTAAGGACTGGTTTTTCCAGCAGGACAATGTGCCATGCCACACAGCTATGTGACAATCAATGTGAAACACAGAAAAACACAGTAAAACAAAAGTATAAAAATACTCTGTTGTAAAAAAAAAAAAGTAACAGTAAACAGCAATTGCTAGTAAAAAGATGATAAAACAGGGTATTTGGTTGATACATTTTTTTGCAAAAAATGTATAATAAGCCGCTCTACTAAATGTCAAGGTACAGTTAGGTCCATATATATTTGGACAGAGGCAACATTTTTCTAATTTTGGTTCTAGACATTACCACAATGAATTTTAAACAAAACAATTCAGATGCAGTTGAAGTTGTGACTTTCAGCTTTCATTTGAGGGTATCCACATTAAAATTGGATGAAGGGTTTAGGAGTTTCAGATCCTTAACATGTGCCACCCTGTTTTTAAAGGGACCAAAAGTAATTGGACAGATTAAATAATTGTAAATAAAATGTTCATTTCTAGTACTTGGTTGAAAACCCTTTGTTGGCAATGACTGCCTGAAGTCTTGAACTCATGGACATCACCAGACGCTGTCTTTCTTCCTTTTTGATGCTCTGCCAGGCCTTCACTGCGGTGGTTTTCAGTTGCTGTTTGTTTGTGGGCCTTTCTGCGAGGAGTTTAGTCTTTAACAAGTGAAATGCATGCTCAATTGGGTTGAGATCAGTTGACTAACTTGGCCATTCAAGAATATTCCACTTCTTTGCTTTAATAAACTCCTGGGTTGCTTTGGCTTTATGTTTTGGGTCATTGTCCATCTGTAGTATGAAACGACGACCAATCAGTTTGGCTGCATTTGGGTGGATCTGAGCGCACAGTTTGGCTCTGAATACCTCAGAATTCATTTGGCTTCTTCGGTCCTGTGTCAAATCATCAATGAACACTAGTGACCCAGTGCCACTGGCAGCCATGCATGCCCAAGCCATCACACTGCCTCCGCCGTGTTTTACAGATGATGTGGTATGCTTTGAATCATGCGCTGTACCACGCCTTCGCCATACTTTTCTCTTTCCATCATTCTGGTAGAGGTTGATCTTGGTTTCATCTGTCCTAAGAATGTTCTTCCAGAACTGTGCTGACTTTTTTAGATGTTTTTTTTTAGCAAAGTCCAGTCTAGCCTTTTTATGCTTGATGCATATGAGTGGCTTGCACTGTGCAGTGAACCCTCTGTATTTACTTTCATGCAGTCTTCTCTTTATGGTAGATTTGGATATTGATACGCCTACCTCCTGGAGAGTGTTGTTCACTTGGTTGGCTGTTGTGAAGGGGTTTCTCTTCACCATGGAGATTATTCTGCGATCATCTACCACTGTTGTCTTCCGTGTGTGGCGAACACAAGAAAAAATAAATTTTCCAAAAATTTACAAAAAACGAACAAATTGTTAGGCAACTCACCAAACCCTGACTAATGCACTGGCAGGATACAGCAAAGCCCCAGTGATAAAGGCTGGGGCAGCACAGGTGCATTCCACTGATAAAGACAGCCAGTTAACCCATCAGGGTCTGGCTGCCTAGTGGGAAATGCACACTAATAAGGCTTGCATAAGACATAAGTCACACTGATAAGTGTGATGCATAGTGTCTGAGCAGCCTATCAATGACGCCAAAATAGGCGGGCCGCTCAGCACTGTATACATGCATCACACCAAATACCAAGCCAACATGAAGGGCTAAGCTGCATCCTGTAGAAATGATAAAAAGTGCAAAAAGATAAATGATAAAAAATATGGGGTATTGGTTACTATTTTGGCCAAAGCAGATAAGCTCACAACCCATCGTCAAGGGTCCCCAGATATTGTGAGTCCCTAACACTGAAGCTAAATGGCGAACACAAGAAAAAATAAATTTTCCAAAAATTTACAAAAAACGAACAAATTGTTAGGCAACTCACCAAACCCTGACTAATGCACTGGCAGAATACAGCAAAGCCCCAGTGATAAAGGCTGGGGCAGCACAGGTGCATTCCACTGATAAAGACAGCCAGTTAACCCATCAGGGTCTGGCTGCCTAGTGGGAAATGCACACTAATAAGGCTTGCATAAGACTATTTTTTATCATTTATCTTTTTGCACTTTTTATCATTTCTACAGGATGCAGCTTAGCCCTTCATGTTGGCTTGGTATTTGGTGTGATGCATGTATACAGTGCTGAGCGGCCCGCCTATTTTGGCGTCATTGATAGGCTGCTCAGACACTATGCATCACACTTATCAGTGTGACTTATGTCTTATGCAAGCCTTATTAGTGTGCATTTCCCACTAGGCAGCCAGACCCTGATGGGTTAACTGGCTGTCTTTATCAGTGGAATGCACCTGTGCTGCCCCAGCCTTTATCACTGTCTTCCGTGTGTGCCCAGGTCTTTTTGCATTGATGAGTTCACCAGTGCTTTCTTTCTCTCTCAGGATGTACCAAACTGTAGATTTTGCCACTCCTAATGTTGCAGCGATTTCTCGCATGGGTTTTTTCTGTTTCTGCAGCTTAAGGATGGCTTGTTTCACCTGCATGGAGAGCTCCTTTGACCGAATGTTTCCTTCACAGCAAAACCTTACAAATGCAAGCACCACACCTCAAATCAACTCCAGGCCTTTTATCTGCTTAATTGAGAATGACATAACGAAGGAATTGCCCACACCTGTCCTTGAAATAGCCTTGGAGTCAATTGTCCAATTACTTTTGGTCCCTTTAAAAACAGGGTAGCACATGTTACTGAGCTGAAACTCCTAAACCCTTCATCCAATTTAAATGAAGATACGCTCAAATGAAAGCTGAAAGTCTGAACTTCAACTGCATCTGAATTGTTTTGTTTAAAATTCATTGTGGTAATGTCTAGAACCAAAATTAGAAAAATGTTGTCTCTGTCCAAATATATATGGACCTAACTGTATACCCATCTCTGTGAGATGTTGCCATTGTCTGTTGAGAGCAGATTACTGCAGTGCGCAGGCGCCGCACCAGGTCCGAGAGGTCCAGCGCATGCGCACTGCAGTACTTTACTCTGCCCTCAACAGGGCAGGTAAAGTACGCCTGCGCTGGAGCCGCGACGGGAAGCAAAGAAGAGGACGTCACCTCTACAAGATAGGAGGCACCGGACCGAGAAACCCATCGAACCAAGACCGGACCGCTCCCTGGTGAGTATAATATAACTCGTTTTTCTTCACTTTCAGGTTACATTGGGGGCTTATCTACAGCATTACAGAATGCTATAGATAAGCCCCTGATGGCGGTGCCAGCAGCTGATAGTCCAAAAATGGGGTGACAGAGTCCCTTTAATACTGCCCAAACCAAAAATAATAATGGACTGGTGATCAGTAAAAATAAACAACCAGCACAATAAATCCAACAGTCCATGTGATTAAATATAATTAGAGGGGCAGGATACATTTTAAAAGAAAGAAGGTCTACAAGTCTAATGTTTAAAAGAGAGCATGTGCAATAGAATCCCAATTAGTAGGAATCATACATCAAACTAATTTTCAAGGGTTGGTGCCACATAATAGTGACATTGTCACCTACCACATGGAGATGCCTATAGCTCATGAGCAGTAAAAAGTGTTCTGTCAAGAGGGTCAAGAAAGTGCCCTATTCCAATGCTTGTCACCACTGCTGTGGCTTCTTCAGGGGCCAGTAGCATCCTTCTAATTGCAGCTTACCTTCCCATTGGAATCCGAAAAATATGGTATCAGTCTTCTGTCTCATCAAAGGAGAGTAAAGGAAAACCTTTATTTTATATATAAGCATTATACTTTTAGAACTGCTGTATGTTTAGAAGTGTAAAATCTGTGTTTTTTTTTTTTTTTTTGTTGCTTCACCAAAAATCATAATAAGACAAATAATAAGTTGTCCTCAGTTGACATCCCCCTTAAGTAACAAGGTTTAACAAAACGTTTTTGTTTTCGAATTGCGGACTGCGTCCCATTAATTGGAGGACTTTGTGCTGATTCATGTATTTCTGTCTTTTGCAGGTTAAATGGGCCAGAGAAAACTATCATCATAATTTGGGCTCCCCATACGCCCTACGTCTGGCATCTGCCGATGCAAGTGGAAAGATTGTGGTATGGGATGTTACCACAGGTACAACGCGTTGCGAAATACAAGAGCACTCTAAACCCATCCACGGTGAGGGGCTCTGTATTATTCTACTTTTGTAATTCAGATCTATTAGCAAGATCTTGTCTACGTTCTTTAGCATCGTAAATGAGATGCCCATCATCCAGGCGCCCGGCATAACCTTCACCGGATTGAAAATTACATGAATATTGTAACATTCTCACATTAAATGGGACGAGTTTGGGGTTTTGTGGACTCTTTTTGTAGTATTGAAGGAACATACTGTACATTATAGACGTCCGTCTGTTCCTGGTCCGTTTTATTCCTGCGCAGTATGAAATTATCCAGCCCCCTGTGTTTATTTTTTTTTTTTAATTACTCATTCAGATAATTTGGCCATACATGTGAAACAATAAGTTTTGTTTTTTTTTCTTCATTCTTAATTTTTACTGTTCAATTAATTTATTTTCTCAATAAGTTTCTGACTATAATGCCAGTTTCACATGTCCAATATTCATCTTCTAAGTATGGACTGCGATGTCTGTACCAGCCACAGGTCTCCTGACCCAAACGCCGCAACCTATTTATATGGCTATGAGGCTGTTGCGTTTTGGCCAAGAGACCCAACGACTGGCACAGATATCGTAGTCCATAATCGGGCTATCACTGTCGGCCATATGAAACTTGCATACTCTCACCACTGACATCTCCAAATCTAACTTGTGTTCACTGTGTTAAGCCCACCATATGTAGAAAAATAAGACAAACATCTAAGGGAAAAGGAATTTTTCAGAACGACTAGAACGTAAATGTGGACGAACTTCTCTCCGCAGCTCTAAGTCGTGCGGCACTCTTACTCTGCTATTAAGAAATACATTGTATAAACCAAAAGAGATGGCACTTAGTACTTAGACTTCACAACTAGAGTTGGTGAGAATTGATTTGCAGTACCTGGTAATCTATGGCAGCTGGACAGCAACCCTGAGAGTCGCGTTCTGCCACATGTCATCCACAGATCTTCTTTTGCAACGATGATGTTCGGCTAGGCCAGATAATGAAAAGAAGAGCCACGGGTGTCGGCAGATTTAGAAGCGGTTCTCAGGGATCCCATCCAGCAGTCACAGATTACTGACGTGACCGATGGACCATGTCCTGAAAAGCAATTTGCACCAACTGTATTCATGATCTTAGACTACTAAAGACCATGTCTAGAAATTGGGTTTACGTGGCATAGTAACCGTTTGTGGTCTTACTGCCGTAAAATGGTCATACTGTGCAGCACTTTTCTTCTTAGTAATCATCTCCCTACCCATTTCATCACATCCAGACTTATTAGGGGACCATTTAATTGCTCTTTTATAGATGCAGCCAGTTTCCTTAAGGGCCCGTTTTCCTGTACCAATGGAGAGAGCACGGTGCTCCTCTTCTGTAGACTGGGGCCTTCAAACAGAGTGTTCTGGTTGCACCAAACCGCAGTAATACAATTGTTCTTAAGCCCAATAAGGGAAAAAAAGTAAGTTCTGGTAACTTTTCTTGCATGTAGATTGTGATCTGAGACTGGTTTGTTCTTTGGATCCTTGGTCTCAGACTCCTTTGACCTCATAAAGAGGGGGCATTATTTGGGCATGAGCTCTATTATAGGGTACTCTAGACTATTTTCATTGGTGAGTTATTGTGCAACTATGGACTTTTCCAAGATATTATCTAATAATATAAATGTTTGAATGACCTGGATAATTTCTTGTATCCTATTTGTTGATCTATCCCTGATATTTTGTGATTTTCTCCTACGTCTCATTGGGGGACACAGAGACAGTGGGTGTTATGCTACCTTCCACTAGGAGGACACTAAGTAAACCAGAAAAAAAGTTAGCTCCTCCCCTTCAGTATACACCCTCTCGCTGGCTGAGATTTCTCTAGTTCTTTGCTTAGAGTCTGTAGGAGGCACTTGGGTCTGGTTTCAGACCCCACCGTTTTTATTTTATTTTTGAATTTTCTGTAAATTTTTATTTCTTTTCTATGGCCTGCTCTCCCTCGAACCAACAACAGGCAAGCACGCGGAGTATACCTCCCCGTACACTTTCCTGCGACGAATGGGGCTGATTCCTCTGACGATGGTTCCCTTACGGTTGGTACTCCACGGATATGAGGGCAAGCGCAACAGGACATAGCACAGGAGTGCATGGAGAAGGACTTGAGCAGCGCTTTTTCGGATGCCCTGAATCAGCCCCAGAGCTCTCCATCCCCCTACCACAGGGTGGATTGATTGAGCATACCCCTTTAAGACCTCCTCCAGCTCTGCTACATCACCTGGAGGATGAGACAAGAAGACCCCGGACAGCGACGACCTGCCTGAGCACAGGACACAGGAGTGAAAGTATGTGGTCGGGTCCTGCCCAGCGCTCAATCGCGCTTCCCCCCCCCGCTTTCGGCTCTCGGGTGGGCCAAGAATTTAGTCCCCGGCTTTTCCGGCCTGGTAGGCCGCAATTTAAATGGTGCCACCCTCTCTCCGCCCCCGGCGACGCCCGCACTAACGTAGTCGCCCCCTCCTCTTGGCGCCTCTCATCACTTACGAGACGCACAATTTTATTCTCGGGGGCCATGTCTTCAGCTGCCGTTAACCCTTTCATGAGCGCTATGCCTGCTCTGGACAGCCGGATACCGGGTGACACCACAAGGCCACCGTTTTTTCCTCCCGGGGACCCAGCACAAGACCGGGTAAGCTGCATCTGCCCTCAGATTAAAGCTTAACCCCTTCACAGCACATTCTCTGCAGCTGCAGACAGACTGCTGTTAACCCTTCCAGGAGCGCTATGCCTCAATCTAAGGAGGCTAAACGGGCTGTTAAAAAGGCACACTGAGTTTTTTACTGTGTGTACCACTTGCAAGTCTGCCTTACCCAGTGCACAGACTAATCTGTTATACACGGACTGCGACCCGGACTGCGCCCTGACCTGCGCTCCAATGTCCCTCGCCGCCGCTGCTGACGGGCCTCCTGCGTTTAGTAACCCTGACTGGGCTGCATCCCTGTCACGGTTGGTGGAGTCTCTGACCCAGGCAGATAGCGTCCTTACCTCCCGCGGAGGGCTCTGGCGTCGGCCGGGAACTGTCCCCCAGCAGGGACCATAATCGTCCAAGGGACTGCCAGCGCCTCAGCATTGGCGACTCCTGTGTCTCGCTCGCCCTCTCCTGAGGTTCACAGCGAGCACGGCTCAGAATTCGAATCTGACACGTCAGCCCCTCAGAATCCCCCAACTGATCAAGAGTCGCTTGATTCTCTTATAGAATCAGTCAACAGGATTCTGAGGTTGGATGAAGAAAATATTCCGCTCCAGCACACCCTAGCTCATTTAAGGGGAACCTAGCGTGTGCGCATGTTATTTACCAGCTGTTCAGTAACAAAGGGATCAGCCACATGAGCGGTTCACAGGGCAAAAGTCTACTTAGGCTAAATACCCTTTTCATCCAGACCTAATGTAGGATTGGTTACAGTCCCCTCTGGTGGACCCTCCTGTATCTCATCTTGCTTCTAAAACGCTCCTATCTGCTTCTGAGGGTTCCTTAGTCAGAAACCCCTCCGATTGTCAAATTGACTACCTTGCCCGTTCAGTTTTTTTTTTTAAGCTTCAAGAGCAGCGTTTTTTTCCCATCTCTCGCGGCAATTTGGGTCACTAAGGCTTGAGTAGAAGTCTTGATTAATTCCTTCCAAGGTACCATTCTTCCTCCGGAGGCAACCACTGTCGCCAGGCAGATAATTCACGCAGCTGACTTTGTAGTAGACGCTTCTTTTGATGCCGCCAATTGCGCGGCTCAAACTGTCGCTAATGTGATCTCCATTAGAAGAGCCCTATGGCTCCACGGCTGGCGGGCGGATGCCACACCTAAAAGATCGTTGTCTTCTCTCCCCTTTCAAACGGGTCATTGTTTTGGAGAGAAACTGGACCAACTCATTTCTGATACTACCGGGGGAAAAAGTAAATTCCTTCCTCAACAATGGGGGCTGTTCGGCCGTTTCGCAAACAACAGCCGATGAGTTTTCGATCTTCTCGGAACAATTCCGGTTGGTCCTCCTCTACCTTCTCTTCGGGTCAGGTCGGTCCCCGCGCGGAGACAGAGGCTCCCAGGTCTCATACAGACCTAACCGCTCTTGGAAACCCATGCCTAGGGCTTCTGGATCTAGGGGAGCCAAATCTCATAGATCTACCCAATGACGACAAGTGGGTCAGGGAGCTGGTGTCCTCCGGATACAAGAGAAAGAATTTTCTTCTCTCCCTCCAACTCGGTTTTTTTCCTTTCCTCTCTCCCCAAGGAAAAAGACAAGAGCCTTCCTTCGGGCTGTTTAGGCTCTGCTAAGGGTCGGAGTCATCATTCCGGTCCCTCATCACGAAAGGTTCAGAGGATTATATTCAAACCTTTTTGTGTTTCCTAAAAAGGACGGGACGATGTGACCCATTCTGGGTCTCAAACTGTTAAATCAGTTTGTCAGGGTACAGTGATTCCGAATAGAATCTCTCCGATCAGTTGTCGCTTCAATGGAAAAATGAGAGTTTCTAGCATCCATCAACATCAAGGTCGCTTACCTTCACATTCTGATCTGCCTGTCCCACCAGCAGTTCCTACATTTTGCAATTCACAAGGAACACTTCCAGTTCGTTGCCTTGCCCTTCGGACTCGCCACCGCCCCCAGGGTCTTTATCAGGGTCATGGCGGCTGTCATGGCCATTCTCCACTCTCGGGGAGTGGTGGTGTTACCGTATCCGGACGACCTGCTCATCAAGGGTCCGTCACTTCCAGCGTGTGAGGAGTCCATGGATAACCGTAAATACACTTGCTCGTCTGGGGTGGAAGCTAAACTTTGGAAAGTCATTACCAAAACCGGCTCAGCAGATTCCCCCTTTAGGGATGATCTTGGACACTTCCCGCGGGTTGGTCATTCTCCCTCCAAGAGAGACCCAAGCTTTACAACAAGCAGCGTGACTGTTTTCTCACTCCATTCGTTTCGGCATGAGAGTTCTAGGAAAGTTGGTGTCAGCGATGGAAGCAGTTCCATTTGCACAGTTCAACCTCTGTCCCTTACAACACGCGTTGCTGTTAGCTTAGGACAAGAACCCATTCTCCCTGGACCGTCGGATCCCTCTGTCCCTGCGGGTCAGGCAATCCCTCAGGTGGTGGACACTGAGGTCCTCCCTGAATCAAGGCAGGTTTCTTCTCCCTGTAAGATGGGTGGTAGTAACCACCGGCGCAAGTCTCCTCGGCTGGGGAGCAGTCTTTCGTCGCCACACAGCACAGGGTCATTGGTCAACCCAAGAGTCAGTCTCCCCATCAACATTTTGGAGATGCAAGTGATCAGATTAGCTCTACGGAGCTTCTACCATCTCCTCGCAGGTCACATCAGGATCCAATCCGACAACGCCACGGCTGGGGCGTATATCAACTGCCAGGTAGGTACCCGGAGCAGGATGGCCGTGCACGAAGCGAGTCACATCCTCCATTGGGTCGAGCGTAGAAAATTGGGCGGCAGATTTTCGCAGTCGCCAAGGCATTGCCTCGGGGAAGTGGTCTCTTCATCTGGAAGTCTTTACAGCAGTTTTTTCATCGTTAGGGGACTCCGGATGTGGATCTCATGGCCTCAAGACTAAACAAGGTTCCTAGGTTCATTGCCCGATCGCATGATCCATGCGCCATGGAAGCGGACGCCCTAGTTCTGCCATGGCACCGGTTCTGGCTCCCATACATCTTCCCTTGCTTCCGAGGGTCATCAAGAAGATCAGAGCGGAGGGAGTACCAGTGATCCTTGTCGTGCCAGATTGGCCGTGCCGAGCATGGCATGGTTTGCAGAACTAATACAACTAGTTGCCGACGTCCCCTGGCGACTTCCAGATTGCATGGATCTACACTCGCAGGGCCCGATTTATTACCAGAACTCCTGGGCCCTGTCTTTGACGGTGTGGCCATTGTATCGTGGATTTTAGCACAGGCTGGGTTCTCTCACAACGTGATTTCCACCACTATTAGTGCTAGGTAGCCTGTGTCCATGTGCATCTGTCTCCGCACCTGGAAAACCTTCTTTTCGTGGTGCAAGGATATTGGTCGATCACCTCTGGTGTTTTTTCCATTCCGGCCATATTGGAATTCCTTCAATCTGGTTTAAAATCAGGCCTCACGCTTAGCTCGTTCAGGGGCCAAATTTCGGCCTTGTCAGTGCTCTTCTGACGAAAAATTGCCACCAAACTTCAGGTCCAGACATTCATTCAGAGAAGTTTCCCATGTGGCGCCTCCTTATAGAAGGCCATTGGAATCATGGGACCTTAACCTGGTTCTCGAGGCCTTACAGGAGGCTCCTTTCGAACCGCCGCAGGACGTGTCACTGTTCGTCCTCTCTTGGAAGGTAGTCTTTCTAGTGGCAATTATGTCAATCAAACGAGTTTTGGAATTGGCAGCTCTGTCCTGCCGTTCTCCGTTCCTGAATTTTTCATCAGGAAAAGTTCTCAGGACGTCCCTGTCTTTCCTGCCCAAGGTCGTCTCCTCTTCCATCTCAACGAGGGAATTGTTTTGCCTTTCCTTTTGTCCGGCGCCAGTCCATCGCATTGAGAAGGCCCTCCACACCCTGGATGTGGTTAGGTCGCTGAGACGGAACATCTCGCGGACGGCTCCCTGCCACAAGTCAGATGTCCTTTTCATGCTTCCAGAGGTCATAGAAAGGGTCTAGCCGTGTCAAAGCAACGCTAGCCAGGTGGATTCCCCTGGCGATTCAGTAGTCCTACTGTATCAGGAACGCGCCTGTCCCAGTGGGGATTGAGGCGCACTCTACCTGGTCAGTGAGCGCCTCTTCGGCCATTCGGCACCAGGCCTCAGCAGAACAGGTCTGCAAGGCTGCGACTTGGTCCAGTCTGCATACTTTTTACATTATATTACCAATTTCAGTCTCAGGCCTGTCCGCAAGGTTGCGACTTGATCCAGCCTGCATACCTTTACAAACATTGCCTAATTTATTCTCTGGCCTCTGCGGATGCAGTCTGCAATCGGCAGTACCTTACTGTTAACTCAGTGGTACATGGGTTATTAGCAGATGTATGCTCCCCACCCAGGGACTGCTTTAGGACGTCCCACTGTCTCTGTGTCCCCCAATGAGGCGTAGGAGAAATAGGGATTTTTGTGTACTCACCGTAAAATCCTTTTCTCCGAGCCAATCATTGGGGGACACAGCTCCCACCCTGTTTAGCCTATTGGCTCACTGTATCATTCTTAGGCTTTGACTTAGTTATGGTTATTATTGACTGTTTATGCTCCTACTGCTTTTTTCACCGAGCTGGAGAAATCTCAGCCAGCGAGAGGGTGTATACTGCAGGGGAGGAGCTAGCTTTTTTTTTCTGGTTTACTTAGTGTCCTCTTAGTGGCCACCAGCATAACACCCACTGTCTCTGTGTCCACCAATGATTGGCTCGGAGAAAAGGATTTTACGGTGAGTACACAAATACCCTATTTCAATGATTGGTTCTCCTATAACATTTTCAACATTTTCGTATGTTTTTCCTGTAGACATGCAGTGGCTGTGGAGCCAGGACGCCTCTCGTGATCTGCTCCTCGCCGTTCACCCTCCTAATCTCATAGTATTGTGGAACGCAGATACTGGCACCAAACTATGGAAGAAAAGCTATGCCGAGAACATCCTGAGCTTTTCCTTCAATCCCTTCCAGCCTTCACAACTTGCCTGTGAGAATCATTTATTATTTATTGCCCATTATTTCGGCGCTCTGCACACTGTTATTTAAGATGTGACAAACTCCCTGTACACAGCGGTGAAGGCAGATTTAATTTCCCCAGCCGATTACACTACTACCAATTCCAATTATTATATTATTGTGTTTTGGATGTGAAGAAGAAATCTATGAAATCTTCATAGACCCAGGAAGAACAGAAAGTATTGGTGACGCTCAGTACTGAGCCATGTTACTACTGCCAGCCACAAACTTGTTAAAAGCAAAATGTGCAGACCTTTAACCCCTTCACTGCCAAGGGTGGTTTGCACGTTAACTCCCGGGCCAATTTTTACAATTCTGACCACTGTCCCTTTATGAGGTAATAACTCTGGAACGCTTACATGGATCCCGGTGATTCTGACATTGGTTTTCTCGTGACATATTGTACTTCATGTTAGTGGTAACATTTCATTCAAATAACTTGCGTTTATTTGTGAAAAAAATGGAAATTTGGCGAAAATTTTTAAAATTTTGCAATTTTCCAACTTTGAATTTTTATGCTCTTAAATCACAGAGATATGGCACTCAAAAAACTTAATAAATAACATTTCCCACATGTTTACTTTACATCAGCACAATTTGGGAACCAACATTTTTTTTTGTTAGGAAGTTATAAGGGTTAAAAGTTGACCAGCGATTTCTCATTTTTACAACACCATTTTATTTTTAGGGACCACATCACATTTGAAGCCACTTTGAGGGGTCTATATGATAGAAAATACCCAAAAGTGACACCATTCTAAAAACTGCACCCCTTAAGGTGCTCAAGACCACATTCAAGAAGTTTATTAACCCTTTAGGTGCGTCACAGGAATTTTTTGAATATTTAAAAAAAAAATGAACATTTAACTTTTTTCACAAAAAAAATTACTTCAGGTTCAATTTTTTTATTTTACCAAGAGTAACAGGAGAAATTGGACTGCAAAAGTTATTGTGCATTTTGACCTGAGTACGCTGATACCTGATATGTGGGGGGAACCACTGTTTGGTCGCATGGCAGAGCTCGGAAGGGAAGGAGCACCGTTTGACTTTTTCACTGCAAAATTGGCTGGAATTCAGATTGGACGCCATGCGACGTTTGGAGAGCCCCTGATGTGCCTAAACAGTGGAAACCCCCCACAAGTGTCCCCATTTTGGAAACTAGACCCCCCCAAGGAACTTATCTAGATATGTGGTGAGCACTTTGAACCCCCAAGGGCTTCACAGAAGTTTATAACGTACAGCCGTACAATTAAAAAAATCATATTTTTTTCCCACAAAAATGATCTTTTCACCCCCAATTTTTATTTTCCCAAGAGTAACAGGCCCCCAAAAGTTATTGTGCAATTTGTCCTGAGTACGCTGATACCCCATATATGGGGGTAAACTACTGTTTGGGCACATGGCAGAGCTCGGAAGGGAAGCAGCGCCATTTAACTTTTTTGGCTGGAATTGAGATCGGACGCCATGTTGCGTTTGGAAAGCCCCTGATGTGCCAAAACAGTCGAAATCCCCCAATTCTAACTCCAAACCTAACCCTAGCCCTAACCCTAGCTCTGACCCTAGCCCTAACCCTAGCCCTAATGGGAAAATGGAAATAAATAAAAAAAAATTTATTTTATTATTTTTCCCTACCTAAGGGGGTGATAACGGGGGGTTTGATTTACTATATATGGCGGGTTTTTATTTTTGTCAGCTGTCATACGCTAAAAGACGCTTTTTATTGTAAAAGTAGTTTATGCATCACCACATTTTGAGAGCTATAATTTTTCCATATTTTGACCCACCGAGTCATGTGAGGTCTTATTTTTTGCAGGACGAGTTGATGTTTTTATTGGTACCATTTTCGGGCACGTGACATTTTTTGATCGCTTTTTATTCCAATTTTTGGGACGCAGAATGAACAAAGACCAGCGTTTCATGAATTTCTTTTGGGGAGTGCGTTTACACCGTTCCGCGTGCTTAATTGATAAAGCGGTTTTATTCTTCGGGTCAGTACGGTTACAGCGATACCTCATTTATGTCTTTTTTTTATGTTTTGGCAGTTTTATGCAATGAAAACAATTTCTATATAAAAAATAATTATTTTTGCATCGCTTTATTCTGCGAGCTATAACTTTTTAATTTTTTCGCTGATGACGCTGTGTTGTGGCTCGTTTTTTGTGGGACAAGATGACGCTTTCAGCGGTACCATGGAAATTTATATGCATCTTTTCGATCGTGCGTTATTGCACTTTTTGTTTGGCGGTATGATAATAAATCATTATTTTTTGCTTCATTTTTTATTTTTATTGTTTAAGGGGTTCGCTAAAGGGGTTAACTAATTGGACAGTTTTATAGGGTGGGTCATTACGGACGCGGCGATACCAAATATGTGTACTTTTATTGTTTTTTTGTTTTATTTTCAAAAAATGAATTTATTAGGGGATTTTTCTTTTTTTTAAATTATTTTTACACTTTTTTTTTTCTTTATTATAATGTCCCAGGGGGGACATCACTGTCCTGTGACAGATCGCTGATCTGTCACATCACAGATCGCTGTGACAGATCAGCGATCTGTCACAGGCACTGCTTCAGGCTTCCTCATGCCTGCGCTCTGCGGGCAGTGAGGAAGCCAGCTCCCTGAGGCTCCCGAAGGTCCCCGTCGCCATATTGGATCCGGGGACCTGCAGGGAAGGCGACCCCCGCAACGGCGCTGCACATCGCACTGCTGTGGGGGTCGCAGGGAAGCACGGAGGGAGCCCCCTCCCTGCCGATGCTTCCTTTAACCCCCGGTACACCGCGATCATGTTTGATCGCGGTGTGCCAGGGGTTAACGTGTCGGGGGCGGTCCGTGACCTCCCCTGACACATTGTGCCGGGTGTCAGCTGTGATAATCAGCTGATACCTGGCCGCGAACAGCTGCACTCCCCCCGTGAGCGCCGCTGATCGCATTAGACGTACTATTCCGTCCTTGGGACTTAGGTCCCAGGTCACATGGATGGAATAGTACGTCCAATGTAGGAAAAGGGTTAAAGTGGGCAAAAATACCTGTCGAGAGGTGCAGAAGTCTCAGTGACAGTTACAGGATTGCCTCAAAAGGTTGTGCAACAAAATATTAAGTTAAGGGTACCATCATTTCTGTCCTGGCCTATTTCATGAGTTTTATTTTTTTTTAAATTCTGTGGAAGCATGGTTGAAAAGCAAAGTCTGACTTTCATTTGTTCATTTTCATAGATTTTTGATTTATTATTACTTTTGTCAGATTCAAGTTATTTCTGTGACCATTGTGGGTTTTTCTGTCATTAAACGAGGGGTACCAACAATTTTGACCACGTGTGTAGATAAACATTTTACTGAGTGTTACTATTCCCTGTGTCAAAAGATAATGTCCCTCTGATACTCTGAAGCTTTGCAGACATCATTTCGACAAAGGAAGTGGTGCTGACTAATTTTCAACTTATTTATGCATTTCCTTGAAGGATAACAGAGGAATGGCACTATGCAAAAAATCGCCCAGGGTTGTAAGAAAGAAGATCTGTCTTTGTCATACTAGGAGGTATACTAGCAGGTTGACATGATGGCAGCGTCCCAGATCTTCTTCATCTTACGTATATTCTCATTATCACTATAGTAAGGCTATGTTCACATGTTGCTTTTTTTATGTGTTTTTTTTTTTCCCGCAGGCAAAACCTGCTCTCCTGGCAGTAAGCAGCTTGCTTAAAAAGCAGGTTTCGCTGTGTTTTTGTCAGGTACATTTGTCTCTTGTACATGCTGATAAGGTTTAGTGCATAAAAAAGAATCTGATTCTACTTCATCAGGTTTTGGCACAAAAACTGGTACCTGCATTTTTTTCAGCATTTTTTTTGCACCACCCATTGCTTTCAATGGGTAAAAAACGCTGAAAGAAGTGACATGCTGCATTTTGCAAAAACCAAGGTATTACTCAAAATACTGAGGACAAAAACCCAAGCTGTGTGCATGAGATTTCTGAAATGTCAGTCTTTGCTGGTACAGTAAAACGCAGCTGAAAAAAAACGCACCATGTAAACATGGCCTAAGAGGGTAAATTTGTCCGTTTTTGACATTTTCCAGTTTTTTGTTTGCAGTACTCACCAGTGAGGGCATCGTATTTGTCTCTGACTTTTCACCATCTAAGCCTCCAGCGAGTAGTGGGCGGAAAGTTTACATCTCAAGCCCTCACTCCAGCCCTGCACATGCAAAGCCAGTGTCCACCACCGGGGCTAAGAAAGCGTTGAACAAGGTGAAGATTCTCATCACCAATGAGAAGCCAAGGTGGGTTCAGATGGTAGAAGCCCTGAGGACCTCGTAATCCTGCATATTAGTGGGAAATGACGTAGTGACTGATGCAATACCACAGCATGGCCATAGTTGATAGATGGAACATCTTATAATATAAATACATAATATGCCATTGAGAGTCACAAAGAAAACAAAATATACATGTACATTAGAGGTCAATTTTTATTGTGTCCTGGTTTTTGATGAACAAGTCTGTTAGGAGAAAGTTACCGAACTGACTCTATTGTGCCAACCGAAAAGTTTGATGGAGGGATAATGTTATGGGCTTGTTTCTCATCGGTCAGTGATGGGAAAATCTCAATGTTTCAGCATACCAGGACATTTTAGTCAATTGAATTCTTCCAACTTTGTGAGATCAGTTTGAGGAAGACCCTTTACTGTTCCAGCATCACTGTCTCCAGTTCACAAAGGATGGTCCATAAAGTCATGGATGGGGGAGTTTGGTGTGGAAACACATGACACAGTGCAGGAACCTCAATACCTTTAGGATAAACTGGAACAGAGATTGGGAGCTCAAGCCTCCCTTCCAACATCAGTGTCTGACCTTGCAAATGCTCTTCTGGATGAAAGGGCAAAAGTTCCAACACATCCAAAATCCTAGTAATACTTCTCAGAAGAGTGGAGACTTTAGTAGCTTCAAAGCTGGATTAACTCCATATTCATGCCTATGAGTTTAGAATGGGAGGTCATACAGGCAACCATACGTGTCATATGGAGGTGTCCACACAGATTATATAGCATATGCAGTAAATCAGCACAGAATTTTCTTTTCTTTTTTTTTTTTTTTTTTTTAAGGGTGTGAATTCATAAAATGTTTATACCTGAGTCAAAATGTAAATTAATTTGTGGGATATCCTCTTTAAACTAAATGATGAAAGAAAGTCACTTGTAGCCGTCTTCTTGCCCCAGACTTCACTGTGATGGCGGCATGTGGATGACAAGTTCTCCTTTCTACTTTAGTGCCGAGGCTGTAACACTGAATGAGTGTTTGCAATTGTCCTATTTGCCTTCAAAACGCAACCACATGCTCCTGCTGTATCCCAGGGAAATCCTCATCTTGGACCTGGAGGTTAACCAGACGGTGGGAGTTGTAGCGATTGAGAGGACAGGAGTGCCTTTTTTGCAGGTTTGTTTTTTCTTATCTATTTTTTTTCTAATTCTTCAGCTCATTTAGAGTATGGTTTCTTATGGCCGCCTTTTTACTGTTATTTTCTATGTGACTGATATTTTACGTTGTCCTTCCTTGTCCAGGTGACCCCGTGCTTTCAGAGAGATCTGCTCTTCTGCCTGCATGAGAATGGGTGTATTACATTACGTGTGGGCAGGCAAGGCTGTGGGAACTCGGGGGTGCCAAATGAAGAAGGAGGTAAGAGGAGTGGTCCACGAAATAATAGTCATTTGTATCTCCTCATTGTGTAATTTATTGTTTATGCTTTTAGTTACCATATTTTACATTACTTTATAGCTTCATTTCATTGGGAATTGGAGGTGAAGTCTCAAATCAGAAAACGTTTTCCTGCTGGCTCAGTTTGTTGTAAGAAAAAAAAAACAAAAAACGCATTTTTTCTTACCCTTCCCGGGCCAAGCACTATTTCTCTGGCATTTATATGGGGATTGTAAATTGGCTGCAATGGTAGTATACAATGAATCAAGCAAGACTCAGTGAGTGCAATCAGGAAGGAAATATAACGTCTGAGCTGTCAAATGACCAAAAATGCAGCCCCATAGGAGTTGACCTAGCAGATCATGGTATCTTCCAGCTTCTTTCTGGTCCAAGAATTAAGGCAGGAACTGCTGATTGTACATAAGCACAAAGAAACAAGTACTGTAAAACTGGGTTGAGGCATTATAATTATTTGGAACAGCAAGATGAGGTATTGACTATTTCTTTGTATTGGCCTTTGTTTGGATATGTAAAGCAGATGAAGATGACAGAAACCCCCTGAAGATGTTGCTATTCTCGATATGTAATATTCTTATGCATTCTATATGTGTGATCATTCATGTGATGATATTGGGAGAAGTTGTAGATCCAGGACACAGAAGAGTTTACAGTCACCCAAGCCCTGTAGCTGAAAGGAGTTTTTAGGAATAAAAGGGAAGTTGCTATTATGTTCTAGTAAGTAGTAGCGCAGAGCGAGATCAACGAGAAGTGTCAAGTCAGTCATGGGAAAAGTAACAAACTATGTGTATAGGAAGGAGCCCAAGTGGCAAGTCTGATACAGGATGGTGTCGTAGCAGTTTGGATCTGATTACAGCAGGCAATTCTGGTTCTCAGAAGAGTGGGATTGGAGGTGTAGCCTTGGGTTATTGGGGAACCTAAGACGGCTCAACAAAAAGAGACAAAGGCTGCTTATAGCCTGCAATGTGAAAGCATTGGTGAAATGATACTGGTCTTGCCATGCTTGATCACCGGTATTGCACAAATATGAACAGTGGTTGGAAGGAAAGCAGAAGGAAATAAGGGTCATATTGTATGTACGATTCAGGGGAATTTCTCAAGGCAATGGGTACCTTTCCTGTCCCTCAAACGGAGGACCCTAGATGATCCTTGTTTCCCAGATTAACCCTGATGGTGGAGATGCTGGGGTCTTTTACCTTGCTTTGCTCCTATATTCATACAGATTTGTTTTCCTCCTCCACCCAGGTAGGTATGGGAAAGGAGTGTATAGGCTAAAACAAAACCTGACAGACAGAGGAAACAGACAGGGATAAAAGAAAACTACAATCATACAAACACACTCACAAAACAGCCGAGTAGATATCAAGGGAACTGTAGGAAGGACAAACAAAATGGGAAAGAGGATTAGGATAAACACGAAATACAAAATCCACGCAGATATCTCCAGAAAACAACACTTACTGACTGCTGCTAATACAGAACTCTCCTTCACCACCAAACCAAAAAGTTGAAAACTATCACCAGCAGTTCCCCAGTACAAGGTGTGAGCGTATATAAATGAGGAGTGGCCTACACAGAACAGCTGAAACAATTCAGGTCGGAGAGCTACAGGAGAAAGACAGACCTGATTATCCCTTGCAATAAAAGAGCAAAGAAGACTTGCACTGCTTCAAGGAAGGTGAAGCAGATCTAATACATGCAGAGGCTTGTGTAATCCCAGCAAAGAGCAAACAAATGAACGGCAAACTAGGGCACACAAATCACCACATTAACAGACGGAGCTATTTATCTGAAGTATTGCGGTATATATTTCAGTCAAAAAACGGAGGTGCTTGCATGAAAAAACATGAATATTTCAATGTGACGCGAAAAAAGGAGAAATATGCAGCACTCACCGATATTGCTGAAAAACTGTGCGTCTTTATTTCACATAAATTCCATCATTAGATATGTGGAGTGTCTGGAGTCATAGCAGAACACCTTGACCCTTTATAGACACTAGGAAAAGCTCCGGGTTATACTTCCCACAGATGCCAGACGTGACCCCTGTCTCCCACGATATAAACATTTATATATGTGTATACTTCTTGTTACTGGATACTGTTTCATAGTTTATGTAGTCTACTGTGCTTCTCCATGGCTTTTGCTTTTTATACCCTCCAAACTGCTGTCAGAAAGAGACTCTTTTTGCCTTGTCACTTTTTTATTACCATTTGTGTATCTTTATTATGTATGTAGAGAGCTTTGCCCGACAAAGTAGGTAAAGTTCACAACGAGATGTGAAAATGTCCTGAGGAAGCAAATGGATATTATAAAGAGTTGTCAGAAAGCTTTTGAGTTTCTGAAAAGTTTTGTGTATTATCGTATTCTTGCACTTCTCCTGTCTGACATGAAGATTAATCACCTACCTTAATACCAATGTTTGCAATCTTTTATCACCATGGTAACTGAATAAAAACTGAGAAATGGAATAAAAATAAAGGGCAGTGGCATCAATTTGGTGCTGTGTAACAGCTGCCAGGGTATCAGACATCAGCATGGGACGAAATGAGCACAAACTATTCTATGAAGAATTAATTAAAATTCGGGGACACCTGCAGATGAGTCTGACGTGCCGAGCCCGAATCCCAAGGTCTGAATTAGCCTCTCCTCTAGAGCGATATTTACAATTCCTGTTCCTGAGCTTTATGAATTAGATATACTCTTTTCTTCCTGCCACAAATGGAAGGAAAAAAAAGGGGGGTCTCAAAACTCAATAGGGACCAAGTTCTTAAAATTAAGCACGTTTTCCCTTTTCTTGGTCTAAAGCACGGCTCTAGGCTTGCCATCTTATTCAGGAAAATCATCGTTGTTCTGTCCAGCCATATAATTGCTGTCTAGAAAGTCATTTTTGTGTGTATTAATCCTTCATATATTTCATACTGTAAGGTAACAGCACCACCTGCTGGCCGTTTAATGCATAGATTCTAGTTTAATTTGCAATGTATTGTGGGATTGTTCCTGTTACATCATAGTCTTGTTTATGACACTGTGAGGGGAACAGCAGCCTTTATTCCTCCACGTGTCTTAGGAGAAACTACACCATTCGTGCTCTTCATGCTTCTTAAACAGCCTGCTCTAAGCATAGTTGGTAAGCACTATCTAGGTTTTATAATCCTGTGTTTATAATGTTTGTTGTATTAAATGGGTAATCATTACCTATGTACTACCTCATGTTACCTATGTATTACCTCATGGTACCTATATATTACCTCATGTTACTGTGTATTGCAGACTATCTGTATTTTATGCTCTGTGCAGTTATATATTCTGAAATGCTCCTGTTATTGCATCCTATAGTTTCACCCTTTCCTGTCACATCTGCAATCAATAAAAGAAGGTTACAATTTTACAGCCTCTTTTTCTTAAAGAAGACAGGAGGTTTAGCTACATGTCTCATTGCACACCCTGCTAACGTGTATGAGGACAGTATAGTGAAACAACTGCTGAGAACAAGCTCAGAAGATCTGACGTTACAGAGCCCGCCATTATCCAAGCATACGGTTATTGCATACGGATATTGCAGCAACCTCCTAATGGTCGGACCGAATAATCGGACCATACGGAACCCGCCATTATCCACGCAGAGCCGACAAAGGGATATCACAGCGGTCGTCTAACTGTTGAATCATGTCTCAAGGACGAGCATCCTCTTTCAAGATGAGATCACAAGTTGGTTCCTCCAAGACATCATTCGTCAGCAATGCCGCCGCTATTGCCCGCGCAAAAGCTGAAGCAGCAAAAGCAAGAAGCACCTTTGCTGAGCAAGAAATAGAATTGAAACTACAACAAGCATGCCTGGATGCGGAAAAAGCGTCACTGGATGCAGAAAAAGCACACCAACAAGCATGCCTGGATGCAGAGAAAGCACGCCAACAAGCATGCCTGGATGAAGAGAAAGCGCGCCTTGAAGTAACATTACAGAAACTTGCTATTGAAAAAGAAACAGCAGCTGCCGTAAGAAGCAGAAGCCTTAGAAGCTGCCGTATATTCTGACGACGAACACAGCAGACGCAGCAGTGTGCTAGGCCTACAGCACGTTACTCATGATCCATTGCAGCGTACTGCAGAGTACGTCCATCAGCATTCCAAATCAAATGACGATCCAGACCCACAGGCGAAGATAGAGCATTTTGTCAACAAGTCAAGCCAACCAGATAATTCGGACCCCCAGAAAGCCAACTATCAGTCTCCCTACCAAAAGCAAGGAAATACACATTGGGATGATACTGACTACAATAATCTTTCTCCAGAACAGAAGATCCGGAATCTGTCCCGGCTTAAAGAGAATCCCTTCGCTTCAGAAAGGTATTACAGCAGTTGGACCAAACCAGAGACATCTATCAGGTATGATCGCACAGCACTCATGTACAATGACAACACTCCATCAGCTGGCATCAGTGCCAATCAAGCCACGATGGACTTTGCCAAGTTCCTTGCTCGACGTGAGTTGGTCACTAAGGGACTTGTAAAGTTCAGCGATCGCGCTGAAAACTACAGGGCTTGGCGAGCCTCCTTCAAAAATACCATAAGAGACATAGGTCTATCATGTAGTGAAGAAGTGGATCTCTTGGTAAAATGGCTAGGAAGTGAGTCTGCCGAACCTGCGAAGAGAATCAGAGACATTAATGTAAATTATCCAGATGTCGGCCTCAAAAGAATTTGGAATAGACTTGATGAATGCTATGGCTCAGTAGAGGTTATAGAAAGTGCCTTGTTTAAAACAATAGAGGACTTTCCTAGAATAGCGAACAAGGATTATTCAAAGCTCAGAGAATTAACTGACTTGTTAATGGAGTTGTGTGTAGCAAAAGCAGAAGGAGATCTTGTGGGGTTGACATATCTCGACACTGCTAGAGGTGTGAACCCCATAGTTCAAAAACTCCCATATAACCTGCAAGACAAATGGGTTACATATGGTTCTAGGTATAAACAGACTTACAATGTATCATTTCCTCCATTCAATGTGTTTATAGATTTTGTCTCAGAACAAGCAAAAATTAGAAATGATCCTAGCTTTGATTTCATGCTGTAATGTGCCAATAACTCTGTTAGTAAACCTCATAGAACAACTGTAGAGGTCCACAAAACTAACATTTCTTCCACAGGTTCAGTTCGCAAAGAGTTCAGCTCCGGTCAAGGAGAAGACAAATCCAAGGACCCAAGCAGGCAGTGTCCCTTACACAAGAAGCCACATTCCTTACTTAAGTGCAGAACTTTCAGAGAGAAGTCATTGGAAGGAAGGCCTTCCTTAAGGAGAACCGCATCTGCTACAAATGCTGCTCTTCAACATCCCACTTCGCCAGGGACTGTGAGGTTAGTGCAAGGTGTACCGAATGTGACAGCACCGAACATAACTCAGTTCTACACCCTGGACCACCATCGGATGCTTTGCCCCAAGAGCATAGCGTGGAGCTGAAGGACTCAAATACTGACACTCCAGCCATTACTTCTAAGTGTACAGAAGTTTGTGGAAATCTCATAGGAGGCAAGTCCTGCTCTAAAATTTCCCTAGTGAGAGTTTACCCAGCAGACGAAAAGGACAAGGCCATCAAAGTATACGCGATTTTAGATGATCAAAGTAACAGGTCATTAGCCAAGTCTGCCTTCTTTGATAGCTATAACGTCAGAGTACCCAGTGCCCCCTACTCTTTGAAAACTTGTGCCGGTATAGTAGAGACAGCTGGTAGAAGAGCAACAGGCTACGTTGTCGAGTCTATAGATGGCCAAATGTGTCTGCCCTTACCAACCATATTGGAATGTAACCAGATTCCTGACAACAGGTCAGAGATACCTACGCCTGAAGTGGCATCGTATCATCCTCATCTGAAGCGTATAGAACACCTGATTCCTAACCTTGACCCAGAGGCTCAAATAGTCTTGCTCCTTGGGAGAGATATTCTACGAGTCAACAAGGTTAGGCATCATATCAATGGCTCTCACAACGCTCCATATGCCCAGAGACTCGACCTTGGGTGGGTCATTGTAGGAGAGGACTGTTTAGGAGAAGCACACAATCCGACAGTGGTTAACAACATGCTTACCAGTACGCTTGATCTCTCTCTCCTTCAACCATGTGAAAATCACTACTTCATAATGGAGTTGCTACCCAGCACTTCAGCACCAAGTATCTTAGCGAGTCGTGCCAATGATGATTGCATTCAGAATTGCAACCGAGATCACCTTGGGTGTACGGTCTTCCACAAGACCAAAGAAGATAATCGTATAGCAATGTCATTTGAAGATAGACTGTTCCTAGAGATGATGGAGCAAGGAATGGTGCAGGACAAAACGAAGAGCTGGATTGCACCTCTAGCCTTCAAGCCTCAAAGACAACACTTGCCTAACAACAGAGAACAAGTTTACAAATGATTTGTCTCCCTCAGGCACAGCTTCCATAATAAACCAGAGATGAAAGACCATTTCTTAACCTTCATGGCGAAGATATGTAAGAACGGTCATGCAGAGTTAGCACCTACACTTCAAGACTTTGAGGACCACTGGCACCATGGTAAACACGTCCACACAGCTCTACAGCTAGAGCAGTCGAAGAATATAATTATCAGAGCTGTACAACGGGAAAACTATGCCAAAGAAATCGACTGTTTAACCAATCAACGACCAATACCAAAAGATAGTGTTCTGAGGAAACTCAGAGCAGCAAGAGAACTGCAATTCTCTTCCAACTTGGATATGAAGGACGTAGAAAAAGACCTAAGTGTACATGGGTGTACTTGGACTTTTTTTTTTTTTTTTGTGTTTCAATATTTTTTATTAATTTTAGAATTTTTTGAGGGAAGGGGAAAAGGGTACAGAACAAAACGAAGGGATTAGGGTAGGGAAAACATAATCCCTGTAAAGACAGGGATACCCCACAAAGTGGGGAATTAGACAGGCAAACATACGTGTTGTACAAGTAGTGTAACAAATCGCAAAGCAAATTGTATGCTATTCAACTCTAAGTACCTATGTCTGTAAGAATGTACTAATCAATTTTTGCTTTTTTTGCAAAAAACCTGTAGGAAGAAAGGATTACAATACAAATGCAAAGATCAATATACTTATAATAGCCGTCAGCAAAAAAAAACAGTACACATATTGTGTTAAATTTTACACAATTGTGGTAGCTCAAAAAAAAAAAAAGATCAATACACGTATTATATTCCTGATACTTCAGAAAAAATTTTAAATAGCTAGGTACGTTATATATATCATAGATACCGCTATACCTAAAAAAAAATCATATTAAATTGAATATAAAGAATATGAAAGCCTGTCCTGTCCGGGACATCCAGTGATGTCCCTAGGACTGAGCGGAGGCAAAAAATTGGTTCTTTCAAAAAAAAACTATCTTTTAACCCACCACATTCTTCACACATGGGAGGTGTATGGGAGAGAATGATAGGTGTCGCAAGGAGAATCCTCGATTCAATCTTCTTACAGGAAGGATCTGCAAGACTGACACACGAAAGCTTGACAACATTCATGGCCGAAGTGTCAGCCATCATAAACGCCAAACCGTTGACTCCAATTTCCAAGGATCCTGATGACCCAACTGTTCTCACCCCAGCCCTGCTGCTTACGCAGAAGACCGACCCTAATTGCTCTCCACCTGAAGAATTTAATGTTAAAAACCATTACAGGAGTCGATGGAGACAAGTACAGAGTCTCTCCAATGCCTTTTGGGACAAGTGGAAAAAACAGTACCTGCCTACTCTGCAACAGAGGAGAAAGTGGCAAACCAGCAAGCCTAACCTCCAGCCTGGCGATATAGTACTAATGAAAGACTGTCAGTCTCGGAGAAATGAATGGCCATTAGGTCTCATTACCCAGACATTCCCAAGTATGGATGGAATCGTACGTAAGGTGGAAGTAAAAATAGGAAAACAGGGCGAGACCAAATTGTTCCTCAGGCCAGTAGGGGAACTCGTTCTGCTGTTCTCGTCCAATAAACACAATATTGACGTCGGCTGACTCTACGATTCTATGATTCTATAGTTAGAGTGATCAATGAGTGGAACAGGCTGCCACGAGAAGTGGTGAGTTCTCCTTCAATGGAAGTCTTCAAACAGAGGCTGGACAGACATCTGACTGGGATGATTTAGCGAATCCTGCTTTGAGCAGGGGGTTGGACCAGATGGCCCAGGAGGTCCCTTCCAACTCTACGATTCTATGATTCTATGATTCTAAGTGGGGAGTGTTCTGTCCAGCCATATAATTGCTGTCTAGATAGTCATTTTTGTGTGTATTAATCCTTCATATATTTCATACTGTAAGGTAACAGCACCACCTGCTGGCCGTTTAATGCATAGATTCTAGTTTAATTTGCATTGTATTGTGGGATTGTTCCTGTTACATCATAGTCTTGTTTATGACACTGTGAGGGGAACAGCAGCCTTTATTCCTCCACGTGTCTTAGGAGAAACTACACCATTCGTGTTCTTCTTCTTCTTAAACAGCCTGCTCTAAGCATAGTTGGTAAGCACTATCTAGGTGTTATAATCCTGTGTTTATAACGTTTGTTGTATTAAATGGGTAATCATCAGCTATGTATTACCTCATGGAACCTATGTATTACCTCATGTTACTGTGTATAACAGAGTATCTGTATTTTATGCTCTGTGCAGTTATATATTCTGAAATGCTCCTGTTATTGCATTATCTTTATGCATCAAATGGCCAAGTTCTCCAAAAAATATGACATAGTTGTCATGGGAGATTTCAACTATCCAGACATTTGTTGGGAATCTCTCTCAGGCAAAACTAACAGGTCAAGGAAATTCTTATCCTCTCTTGCTGACAACTTTATCTTCCAAAAGGTAGGGGAGAAAACAAGGGGAACTGCTACCTTGGATCTAATCCTTATAAACAGGGAGGAAATGGTTGAGGAGGTAAAAGTGGCTGGAACCCTAGGAGGTAGCGACCATGCTATTTTAGAATTTTGGATAACTAGAGGCGGAAGACCTGTGAAGACTCAGACGTCAAGGTTAGATTTCAGAAAGGCAGATTTTAAGGGATTCAGAAAGATAATTGGAGGGATCCAATGGCTGGATATCCTTAAAGACAAAAATGTCCAGGAAGGATGGGAAATCTTGAAAAATGAAATTCTCAAAGCACAGTTGTTAACAATTCCGAAAAGAGGGAAGAATAGGAAGCATTTAAGGAAACCAGGATGGGTGAACACAGAACTTAAGCACATGCTAAAAAGGAAGAAAAAAATGTTTATAAAATGGAAAGAGGGAGGCATATCTAAAGAAGAATATAATGCTGTCTGCAGAATCTGCAGGGCACAAATCAGATTATCTAAAGCTGAAAATGAATTGAGGCTTGCAAGAGATGTCAAAAGCAATAATAAAGGATTTTGGGGATATGTCAAAAGTAAAAGAAAAGTCAAAGATGCTATAGGATTTTTACAGGATGAAAATGATGAAATGGTAAGACAGGATGTTGAGAAGGCTGAACTTTTAAATTCCTATTTTGCATCTGTTTTCTCTCAGAAAGGAAATGTAACACCAACTGTTATTCACTGTCCTATTAAGGGAATAGAAGAATCCAGGATATCTATAAACAGAAAGATAGTGAGGAAACACTTAGCTAACCTAAATGAATTCAAGTCTCCAGGTCCAGATGAATTACACCCCAGAGTACTGAAGGAGATAGCAGAAGAAATTTCTGAACCACTCTCCATAATCTTTGAAAATTCTTGGAGAACAGGAGAAGTGCCAGAAGACTGGAGAAGAGCAAATGTTGTTCCTATCTTCAAAAAGGGGAAGAAGGTGGACCCAGGCAACTATAGGCCGGTGAGTCTGACTTCTATACCAGGAAAGATCTTTGAACAAATTATTAAACAACATGTAAGTCAATACCTGGATAAGAATGAAGTGATCAAACAGAGTCAGCATGGGTTTGTAACTAATAAGTCATGTCAGACTAACTTAATTTCCTTCTATGACGGTATCACTGATTGGGTGGATCAAGGAAATGCTGTAGATATAGTATATCTTGACTTCAGCAAAGCATTTGACAAAGTCTCTCATACAATCCTTATTGAAAAAATGACTAAGTATGGAATGGACAAGGCAACTGTTAGGTGGATTCATAGCTGGCTTTCCTGTCACATCTGCAATCAGTAAAAGAAGGTTACAATTTTACAGCCTCTTTTTCTTAAAGAAGACAGGGGGTTTAGCTACATGTCTCATTGCACACCCTGCTAACGTGTATGAGGACAGTATAATCGTATATCGTCTTTATGCACAAACTTAATAAACTATGCAAACTGCTGTAATTGCAAGCAGGGCTGTGGAGTCAGTGTTCATTTTGATGGAGGCGGAGTTGGAGTCGGTATGAAATGGACCAACTCCGACTCCTAACATATATAATACATTGGGTACAGTAGTACAGTGCGGGATGTGCTGTAAATGTTTTTATAATAATTTGGGAAAGTTATGAAATGTCCTTTAAATATCTGTTCCTGATCTAAGGATCTCGGCTTTTAGTTTAGTTGAATCTATGCTGCACTTTATGCACATGCTCAGTACTGACCAGTGCTGTGGAGTCGGAGTTGGGAGTCAGGGAAATTGAGTCAGTGCGAGTCACACAAATGAATCCTTTGGGGAATATTTAGTGGCTTTATTCATCATGAATTATGTCATTTCTCCAACAGGACGTTTTACTTCCACTGAACTAGTCATATTCTTTTTTCTTTTTCCTTAGCAGAGTCTGATCCGGTGCCAGAGATGACTTATGATCTGCGCTGTCAGTGCGATGCCTTCCGGGTTACAAAGACCGTGCGTCCTTACAGCATAACCTGCAACCCTATAAATGAGAATGCTGTTGCTCTTATTATCAGCAATGGAAGGGTCATGATTTGGGAGCTGAAGTCTAGTGTCCCTGGGAGGAAAATTCGCAGTGCCAGGTTGTACACTATACAACTTACATTTTATCATATCATGTTTTTTTAATGTTTAGTTTCAGCATTTGGCACAAGATCAGCAGCATTAACGGCTCAATTTACATACATTAGTGATAGCGGCTTTCTGTTAGGAACGGCAGCATTTGTATCTGGTATCGGTATAATTTACTGGTGTTTGTCAAGCTGCAATTTTAAAAATAACCTATGGAGAAGAGTAGCACTGTTCTGTTTTCGAGTATAGACAGATTTTTAATTTTCTGTTTCACTGCTTGTGGAGACAGAGGGGTCAGCGGGTGCCCTGGTCCGCCAGCCAAAACCGCATGGACCAGAAATCGTCCCGCCGGATGTCCGTTTTTCTTCCACCATGGGCATAAGGCTACTCAGACAACACAGGGTGAGGGTAAAAGTGAACAAAACATCTGAGTTTAGTATGACCCCAAGACAGTGAGCATGTTGCTGGGGAATAATGGTAGAGCCACAAATGTAAATGGCACTATCAGGCATAGGTAGGTTAGTGGAGAGAGGAGTCATAAGGAGTTCAGTTTCAGATAGAGGGGAGAGCATGATGTTAGAGACAGCGGAAAACAATCACTGGTGTTTTGTAATAATGCAGGCGTGATGTCAGGAGTAGAGGTGTATAATTGAGTGTTGTGGAGACACGGGGGGAGTCAGTGGGTGATCCAGTTCGCTAGCCCAATGTCACGGTCACGTGTGTCTGGACGCAGCGAGTACCGCAAGGCAAACCCATGACACGCGTGACCCTGGATACACCGCCTCCAGTAGGGCGAATTTAAATAATAAAACATGCAGCAGGATACACCGCCTCCAACTGGCGAATTTAGGTAATACACGTTATATATACAGTAGTCTGGAAACCCCGCCTCCAGTAAGGTGAATTTAAATAATAAAGGGGAAACCTGGGTAACAATAACACAGGAGGGCCCTGCAATAGGGAAACGGGGAAGTGGAGACCACCTGCACTCCCCTGAGCCAGTGTCCCTGCACTCCTAACGTTCCCTATGCCGGTTTCGCACCGGGCGATGCACGCGTACCTTAAAACCCTGACTCGCCCTGCACCTAAACCCTCACTAGGGAATTGGTCGGTGCGGAAACTAATCCCACCACTGCACTAAACACACATAAGGGATAATGACAAAACGGGGACACCACTTAGCTTTGCTCTGTTGCATACGCTCCTAGCAACAGAGCCCACCACCTGTGTGCATCTTCTCCTCAACCCGGATCCATCACCATAACCGGATCCATCACCATAGTGCAGCCTTGGAGCAGAGTCCACCATGAGTTGCAGCTGCCCAGTAAACAGAGTCCCAAAGATGAGTCCAGCTTCTGCCAAAAAGTCGAGCATGCTTGAGTCCAACTTTTCTGCCAATAAGTCCAGCATGCTTGAGTCCAGTTTTCAGCAACCAAGTCCAGCATGCTGAGTGCAACTCTCACCATAGTCGCCACTCCACCGAGCCATTCAAGCACCTCCTGCTGACACCATAAACTGCGACTCCACCACGCCATGCCAGCCCTTCCTGCAGACCCCATCGTTGAAATCCACCAATCCATGCCAGCACTCCTTACAGACTCCATAGCTGACTCAACCCCTCTGGCTGGGCTGCCCAGGACTCTCATTCAGCTCCTTCATCACCCAGGCTTGCTTCCCAAATGACGAACTATCAATATCACCCACCATCAACACACCTGACACTCTTTTATAGAGCATCACACCTGATTTGTAATTACGTGCACATTAAACCAAAGAACTAAAGTGCGATACCACTCACCACCACCGGGGCAACTTAGAATGAATGACACCACGTGTAATAATTCTAATGGCCACCGGGGGCAATCAACCCACTTTGGCACCAAGCCAAAGGAAAAAAAGTTCACTTTGTCCATTTACTTGTCAGATCCACCTTGGATCATGACAACCGAAACCGCATAGACTAGGGCTCATCCCACCAACACCCACTCTCCTTTTACTGTGGGCATAATACTACTCATAAAACACAGGATGAGGGTAAAACAGTGTGGCAATACTTTATTGAACCACAAAACAGGCAGATAACACATAGAACAGTCCCAGCAAAATACCCAAGATGGTGAACATTACCGAGTCTCACCCTTTCGCTGACTCACCGGTATAAGAGCAACTGTTACTTCAGAGCTTCCAGGGCCGACTACCCCCACCTGTGACACGCACAGAGAGGAGGTAATGAGAAGCTTAGTAAGATGACAGTCTATTCAGGTACAAGGCCAGTTGACCAGAGGGTCACAACCTGGTTTCAACTTCAAGGGCTGAACACCCCATCTGTGGCACCCACAGAGAGAAGGCAACAACAAGCTTAGGAAGATGACAGTCCATTCAGGTACAGGGCCAGTTGACCAGAGGGTCACAACCTGGCTTCTCCAAACATCTCCATGGAGCCAGGCGACCAGAGGGTCCCCATTCCTGGCTCTTACAAACGTATCCAATGTTCATTGATGGTCAGTGGAGCAGATCTGTATTCTTCCAGCCGAAGTCCCCTAAGTTGGCATCCTGTAGAATAATACATTTGTGTCCCTTGTGATGGAGCTATTATATCTTGGCTGCTGTCCTGTCTCTGGTCCTTTGGATGGCTTGCCTGAATCTCTCTCTTGTTACAGAGGCATATAACCTCGTTTTGTAGCGAACAACTGTCCGTCATCTAGTATTCACAGATAAAGGGGAAGAATGGTGATAAAACCAACTCACATTGTTTGATTATTTAATCTATCTGCATAGCTTTTCCTCTGTTTTGGAAATCAACAAACTAGCTGGCCTGGACAACATATCAGCAAACATCACTAGTCATCAAGGAAAACAGCACAATATGTTACATCAAATGTCAACTTACAAGTCAACATTTTTTTTTTTTTAAACTCAAATACTTTTTATTGAAGAAAACATACAGGATAGTATTACATACATAAGTATACATTAGAGTACAAATTATAATACTTTTCCCATTTTTTAATAAATGCAAATACACCAAACACATCCCTCCCCCTTCCCATAACAAGACCCCCCCCCCTCCGTCACGCATCTACAATCCTTATCCATGCATTACAATGTACTAGTCAACATTACAGACTTATTCAAACAAAAGTCTGTGTTTTCTTGACTAGCCAGAAAGAAACCTATAAATCCAAACGGGAACATATAGATAAGTCTTTTCTTCCTGGCTTGCTGAAAATAGACGTCTGGTTAATTAAGATACAATGATGCGTCATCACACTGCTCGTTTTTCTTGTTACTGGCCACCTCTGTAATGTGTCAGAGGTGGCCGGTTTCTTAGGCAAAGATCACAGTGCTTACGAGGTCTTTGCTCTGCAGCTTGCAAGAGCTTCTCTGAAACTAGTCGTATCTGTAGATCCAGTCAGCTTCACTGACCCTGTGATCCTTTGTTGCTGCAGAGGCAAAGTGGCCACTGTTTACAGCATCGGGACCCCAACAGTTAGGACCAGTAGCTCCATCAGCCCCTCATCCAAACTATCAATCATGAGGAGGACATTGCTCCTCAGAAGACAAGTGGCAAGGGATTCCCAATGAATGTAGATGAAAAAAAAAAACATTTAATGTTCTGGATGCCACTGGGTCTATTGTACAAAGTATGCTGCATTTCAGAAAACTGTGTTTTGTTTTTTTTTTAATTTTTTTTAAAAATTGTGCTGACCATTGTGTTGGGGAACTTTTATTTGTCAGCTACGAGCAAGACTTGTTCCACATTTTTGGCCTAAGTGATATACTAAAATGTGTATAGACTTCTGGTTGAGCATTTTCTCCTTCAGGCATATTGTTTGGGAGGTGCATCTGGACACCTTTTTTTACTTTATTTTGACTCATTGAATGCATATAACACACATATCTCCTGAAAAACCCTGTGTGTGTATGATTGAATATACACTTGTGCTCAAAAGTTTACATACCCTGGCAGAATATTTGCTTTATTGGCCTTTTTTTCAGAGATGAATGATAACACCAAAACTTTTTCTCGACTCATAGTTAGTGGTTGGGTGAAGCCATTTATTATCAAACTACTGTGCTCTCTATTTAAATCATAATGACAACCCAAAACATCCAAATGACCCTGATGAAAAGTTCACATACCCTGGTGATTTTGGCCTGATAACATGCACAGAAGTTGACACAAATGGGCTTGAATGGCTACTAAAGGTAAAATCCTCACCTGTGAACTGTTTGCTTGCAATCCGTGTGTGTGCATAAAAGCCGAGTGAGTTTCTGGGATCCACACAGACTCTTGCATCTTTCATCCAGTCACTGGCGTTTCTGGACTGTGAGTCATGGGTTAAAGCAAAAGAATTGTCAACGGATCTACGGGAAATGGTAGTTGAACTGTATAAAACAGGAAAGGGATACAAAAAGATATCCAAGGAATTGATAATGCTAGACAGCAGCATTCAAACTGTGATTAGCAAATGGAAAATCAAGGGGTCTGTAAAAACAAAGCCACGGTCAGGTAGACAAACAAAAATTTCATCCACAAAGAAAAATCCACAAATAACATTAGCTGAATTACTGGACTCTCTGAAAACTATTGGTGTGGCTGTTTCAAGATGCACAATAAGGAGGCACTTGAAGAAAAATGGGCTGCATGGTCGAGTCGCTAGAAGAAAGCCATTACTGCGCAAATGCCACAAATTAATTTACATACACATATCACATAACACAAATAATCAACTAAAAAACATTACCATATGTCACGGTTTGCATGTTTATAACATGTTCGAAGATTATGATGCCAAAACGTTAGGTGTTTCCATTATTTTGTCCAACCCCTGTATATATATCTATATATAAAACTGAATGTATGTATGTGTGTATCACCAACCAATCACGAAGCATCTTTCATTACATCAGAGCTGTGTAAAAGAAGATGAGCTGTGATTGGTTGCTATGGGCAACAGTTTTCCCTCTCCAGAAAACACCTCAGAAGACACTGACATGGTGGGAGAAATCTAGCATTCCCGGAAATATAAGCTCCCAGCCATTGTCTGCCCCCCCAAAAAGGAGCAGAGAGCACATGACAGAAGTGAATCACCCCTTCCGTGCCCATATACACATCACACATCCTCCATCCTATAGGCACATCTTCCCTCTTAAAGGGATCATTGGTATGGAAGTCAGGGTAAATCCATCCAGCGCTCTGATACTGACCCCAGGCCCCTCTTAAAGGGATCCTTGGTATGGAAGTCAGGGCAAATCCACTCTGCGCTTTGGTACTGACTCCAGGCCTCTCTTAAAGGGATCTCCGGTATGGAAGTTAAGGTTACTCCCTCAGCGCTCTGATTCTGACCCCAGGCTTCTATTAAAGGGATCATTGGTATGGAATTTAGGGCAATTTCACTCAGTCTTCTGGTTCTGACCCCAAGCTCTCTTAAAAGGATCTCCGGTGTGGAAGTCAGGGCAATTGCCTTCAAATGCTCTGGTACTGACCACAGGCACTCTTAAAGGCATCTCCTGTATGGAAGTTAGGGCAAATCCCTCAGCGCTCTGAATCTGACCCCAGGGTCTCTTAAAGGGATCATTGGTATGCAAGTCAGGGCAAATCCACTCAGCGCTCTAGTTCTGATCCCAGGCCTCTCTTAAAGGGATCCCCTGTATGGAAGTTAGGGCAATTCCACTCAGCACTCTGGTTCTCTCCCCATGCTTCTATTAAAGGGAGCTGAAACTCCTAAACCCTTCATCCAATTTTAATGTGGATACCCTCAAATGAAAGCTGAAAGTCTGAACTTCAACTGCATCTGAATTGTTTTGTTTAAAATTCATTGTGATAATGTCTAGAACCCAAATTACAAAAATGTTGTCTCTGTCCAAAAATATATATGGACCTAGCTGTGTATATGTGTGTGTGTGTATGTATGTGTATACAGTTGTGGCCAAAAGTATTGACACCCCTGCAATTCTGTCAGATAATACTCAGTTTCTTCCTGAAAATGATTGCAAACACAAACTCTTTGGTATTATTATCTTCATTTAATTTGTCTTAAATGAAAAAACACAAAAAGAATTGTCCTAAAGCCAAATTGGATATAATTCCACACCAAACATAAAAAAGAGGGTGGACAAAAGTATTGGCAATGTTCGAAAAATCATGTGATGCTTCTCTAATTTGTGTAATTAACAGCACCTGTAACTTACCTGTGGCACCTAACAGGTGTTGGCAATAACTAAATCACACTTGCAGCCAGTTGACATGGATTAAAGTTGACTCAACCTCTGTTCTGTGTCCTTGTGTGTACCACATTGAGCATGGAGAAAAGAAAGAAGACCAAAGAACTGTCTGAGGACTTGAGAAACCAAATTGTGAGGAAGCATGAGCAATCTCAAGTCTACAAGTCCATCTCCAAAGACCTGAATGTTCCTGTGTCTACCGTGCGCAGTGTCATCAAGAAGTTTAAAGCCCATGGCACTGTGGCTAACCTCCCTAGATGTGGGCGGAAAAGAAAAATTGACAAGAGATTTCAACGCAAGATTGTGCGGATGTTGGATAAAGAACCTCGACTAACATCCAAACAAGTTCAAGCTGCCCTGCAGTCCGAGGGTACAACAGTGTCAACCCGTACTATCCGTCGGCGTCTGAATGAAAAGGGACTGTATGGTAGGAGACCCAGGAAGACCCCACTTCTTACCCCTAGACATAAAAAAGCCAGGCTGGAGTTTGCCAAAACTTACCTGAAAAAGGCTAAAACATTTTGGAAGAATGTTCTCTGGTCAGATGAGACAAAAGTAGAGCTTTTTGGGCAAAGGCATCAACATAGAGTTTACAGGAGAAAAAAAGAGGCATTCAAAGAAAAGAACACGGTCCCTACAGTCAAACATGGCGGAGGTTCCCTGATGTTTTGGGGTTGCTTTGCTGCCTCTGGCACTGGACTGCTTGACCGTGTGCATGGCATTATGAAGTCTGAAGACTACCAACAAATTTTGCAGCATAATGTAGGGCCCAGTGTGAGAAAGCTGGGTCTCCCTCAGAGGTCATGGGTCTTCCAGCAGGACAATGACCCAAAACACACTTCAAAAAGCACTAGAAAATGGTTTGAGAGAAAGCACTGGAGACTTCTAAGGTGGCCAGCAATGAGTCCAGACCTGAATCCCATAGAACACCTGTGGAGAGATCTAAAAATGGCAGTTTGGAGAAGGCACCCTTCAAATATCAGGGACCTGGAGCAGTTTGCCAAAGAAGAATGGTCTAAAATTCCAGCAGAGCATTGTAAGAAACTCATTGATGGTTACCGGAAGTGGTTGGTTGCAGTTATTTTGGCTAAAGGTTATGCAACCAAGTATTAGGCTGAGGGTGCCAATACTTTTGTCCGGCCCATTTTTGGAGTTTTGTGTGAAATGATCAATGTTTTGCTTTTTGCGTCATTCTCTTTTGTGTTTTTTCATTTAAGACAAATTAAATGAAGATGATAATACCAAAGAATTTGTGTTTGCAATCATTTTCAGGCAGAAACTGAGTATTATCTGATAGAATTGCAGGGGTGTCAATACTTTTGGCCACAACTGTGTGTGTGTGTGTGTGTGTGTGTATATATATATATATATATATATATATATATATATATATATATATATATATATATATATATTGTGGGGAATAGATAGCTCAGCTAGGATCTTTGCTTTGGCACAAGCGTGTGGCTATGAAGTCACTTCAGCAGACTAGCAATATGGACACGACATATTTATTGTGCACACTTGTTATCCAATGTTAGACATGCCAAACATGAAATAAAACGTCTAAGGCCGTCTGGCCACTAACTAACAATAGCAGGCTAACTACAAAATAAACCTATATAACAGCAAACAAGTCCATGTTATCTTACTGTGTCAGCTCCCAGCTCAGCAGACAATAGACTGAGAGATTCCAGCTCCTCCTGATTATATCAGCTGGACCAGTCAGGAAACCAAAACCTGGATTGGATTAGTGGAGGGGGAACTACCAGTCCTTTCCATGCTGATCACTAAGGAAACCAGGACTGGATTACAGTGAAATAAACTGGCTTCATCATCAGTACAGGGAGACATATGAAATGAAACGGGGAGAAACATACCTGTTTTCTAGTACCTCTCCTCTTGGCACCTCACACACCCCCCTCCTCTGTTCGAGCCCGTGGGGTCGGACACGACGAGTCACCAAGCAGTGCATTCTAGACAACGCATCTGCATTTCTGTGCGCTGTGCCCGCCCTGTGCTCAACGGAAAATTTAAACCCTTGTAATGCTAAGAACCAGCGTGTCACCCGTGCATTGCCTTCTTTTGCCCGGGACATCCATGTTAGGGGCGAATGGTCCGTCACTAGCCTAAACTGGCAACCTAGTAAATAATAGCGCAAGGTGCACAGGGCCCATTTCACAGCCAGGGCTTCCCGCTCAACTACACTGTAGTTCTTTTCTGCTCTCGTAAGCTTTCTGCTTAGATAGGCCACTGGGTGTTCCTCGCCATTTACTTCTTGAGACAAAACCGCGCCGAGGCCCACCCCAACAGGCGTCTGTTTGGACAATAAACTCCCGTTTAAAGTCTGGTGCAACCAACACTGGTTGGTCACAGAGGACTGTTTTCAATCGCTGAAAGGCCTCCTCTGCTTCTGCGTTCCACTTTATTGTGACAGATTTCGACCCCTTAGTAAGATCTGTGAGAGGAGCTGCGATGGTCGCAAAATGTTTGATGAACCGCCTATAATAACCAACGATCCCTAAAAAAGCTCCAACCTGTTTTTTGGTTACCGGTCGTGGCCAATTTTGAATAGCATCCACTTTATTGGCTTGAGGCTTCACGACGCCTCTCCCTATGCTATATCCCAGATAGCGAGCCTCTTCCAATCCCAACGTACATTTCTTGGGATTGGCAGTCAACCCAGCTGTTTTTAAGGAGTCTAAGACGGCTTGTACTTTTGACAAATGCGTGTCCCAGTCATTGCTAAAGATAATAATGTCGTCCAAGTACGCAGATGCATACTGGCCATGGGGTTTTAGGACAATATCCATTAGACGTTGGAAGGTGGCTGCGGCACCATGCAACCCAAATGGCATATCTCGGTACTGGAATAATCCCTGGGGCGTAACAAAGCAGTTTTCTCTTTGGCTGATTCCGTAAGGGGAATCTGCCAATAACCTTTTGTTAAGTCAATAGTGGATATGTACCTAGCCGAACCCAGTCTCTCTATCAGTTCATCGACTCTTGGCATCGGGTAGGCATCGAATTTCGATACTTCGTTTACTTTCCGAAAATCGTTACAAAATCGGATAGTCCCATCGGGTTTGGGCACCAGTACGATAGGCCTAGCCCAATCACTCTGGAACTCCTCAATGACCCCGAGCTCTAACATCTTCTTCACTTCCTGGGCAATGGCTTGTCTCCGAGCCTCCGGAATTCGATAAGGTTTAAGCCGTACCCGCGCCTGTGGATCAGTAATAATGTCATGTTTAATTAGGTGAGTCTGGCCAGGAAGTTCCGAGAAAATATCTGCGTTCCTCTGTATGAACTCCCTGGTCTCTCGTTTTTGGCTTTCGGATAGCGTGTCTGCAATACCCACTTCTGGCGGAGCTACCTGGGGGTCCTTTACCTTAGAAGGTGGTGCCCCTCGAGGCCCATCCTCAAGGGCAGCTCCTGCCACCAGACTCTCCCTAGGATTACACTGTGTCCCATAGACTTTATGACTGCCGTCTGATGTCTTTTGGTCCCTACTGGCGTGGCAAGAGTAACCCAGGCAGTGGGGTAGTTCTTAGTATCCCCATGGATGCAACTAATGCCCACGGTTAAGTTCGTTAGGGCGCTAGAGTCCACCAAACTTGCATGTACGAAAGTTACTTGACTGCCGGAATCCAAGACGGCATTCACACTATAACCGTCAACCTCGACATGGCACACGTGTTGTTAATTTCCCGTGAGGGTCTCCGCCACACAGACTGACTGCACATATAATGAAAGACGACTCATAGCATTACAGTCCATTGGCTCTGTAGTCATTGGGCAGTTAGCTGCTACATGGCCAAGCCCGCGACATCGCCAACATTGTATAGGCCCTTGTCTCCTCGATGGAGATCCCAGACGAGGTCTGCTGGCTTGATGTGAGCCCGTACCACCTCCGTAGTCCTTTGTAGGTCTGCTACCCTTCATTGTGACGTTCTCTTCTTTTGAAGATGGAGTAGGTTTCGCAGGACTCTCCAGCGATTTCTTGGGGGGCCAGTGGGGTGCTAACGTCCCTTGGAGTAGGCTTTCAGAAGCATTGTAGCGTTCGACCATATTCACCAACTGGTCAGCGGTAGTTGGGTCACCCTGTCCAACCCACCTCTGGATCTTAGCGGGTAAGGACCGCAGGTACTTGTCTAGAACAACACGCTCCACCATCTGTGCGGACGTCAAAGCCTCCGGTTGCAGCCATTTTTTTACTAGATGGATGAGATCATGCATTTGTGAGCGGGCTGGCTGATGCTCCACAAAATTCCATAAATGCACCCTCTGTGCGCGTACATACGTGTTTACTCCCAGCCTCGCCAGGATTTCGCCTTTGAGTTTGATATAGTCCATAGCATCCGCTCCATTCAGATCGTAATAGGCTTTTTGTGGATCTCCGCTCAGAAATGGAGCCACTACCTCAGCCCATCTGTCCAGTGGTAAGTGCTCACGTTCTGCAATACGTTCAAACACTGTGAGGTATGCTTCCACATCATCGTCTGCGGTCATTTTAAGCAAAGTCTTCTGTACGGCTTTCTGCGCACTAGCAGCGCTTTGTGCACGGTCTCCCTCATCTCGGGGTTGCCGAACCAAGGCCTGTTCCAAGGCCTGTTTTATTGCCTCCAACTGCTCTTGCTGCATCTGGTGTTGCTGCTCCAGAGCCTTCTGGAAGCAAGTATTAGTCTGCTGTTGCTGCACATTTGCTTGCAATAACTGCTTCACTAGTTCCTCCATATTACTGGACTCTTGGCTCTTCAAAAGCGCAGAAGCTTTCAGCCAGGACATACACAGCGTTTTCTCTGCAGTCACAGTCCAGCAGCCACAAGTGCCCGCATTCGAAACACCATTTGTGGGGAATAGATAGCTCAGCTGGGGATCTTTGCTTTGGCACAAGCGTGTGGCTATGAAGTCACTTCAGCAGACTAGCAATATGGACACGGCATATTTATTGTGCACACTTGTTATCCAATGTTACACATGCCAAACATGAAATAAAACGTCTAAGGCCGTCTGGTCACTAACTAACAATAGCAGGCTAACTACAAAATAAACCTATATAACAGCAAACAAGTCCATGTTATCTTACTGTGTCAGCTCCCAGCTCAGCAGACGATAGACTGAGAGATTCCAGCTCCTCCTGATTATATCAGCTGGACCAGTCAGGAAACCAAAACCTGGATTGGATTAGTGGAGGGGGAACTACCAGTCCTTTCCATGCTGATCACTAAGGAAACCCGGACTGGATTACAGTGAAATAAACTGGCTTCATCATCAGTACAGGGAGACATATGAAATGAAACGGGGAGAAACATACCTGTTTTCTAGTACCTCTCCCCTTGGCACCTCACAATATAAATATATATATACACTCACTGGCCACTTTATTAGGTACACCTGTCCAACTGTGTGTTAAGACTTAATTTCTAATCAGCCAATCACATGGCGGCAACTCAGTGCATTTAGGCATGTAGACATGGTCAAGACAATCTCCTGCAGTTCAAACCGAGCATCAGTATGGGGAAGAAAGGTGATTTGAGTGCCTTTGAACGTGGCATGATTGTTGGTGCCAGAAGGGCTGGTCTGAGTATTTCAGAAACTGCTGATCTACTGGGATTTTCACGCACAACCATCTCTAGGGTTTACAGAGAATGGTCCGAAAAAGAAAAAAAATCCAGTGAGCGGCAGTTCTGTGGCCGGAAATGCCTTGTTGATGCCAGAGGTCAGAGGAGAATGGGCAGACTGGTTCGAGCTGATAGAAAGGCAACAGTGACTCAAATTGCCACCCGTTACAACCAAGGTAGGCAGAAGAGCATCTCTGAACGCACAGTGCGTCGAACTTTGAGGCAGATGGGCTACAGCAGCAGAAGACCACACTGGGTACCACTCCTCTCAGCTAAGAACAGGAAACTGAGGCTACAATTTGCACAAGCTCATCGAAATTGGACAGTAGAAGATTGGAAAAACGTTGCCTGGTCTGATGAGTCTCGATTTCTGCTGCGACATTCGGATGGTAGGGTCAGAATTTGGCGTAAACAACATGAAAGCATGGATCCATCCTGCCTTGTATCAACGGTTCAGGCTGGTGGTGGTGGTGTCATGGTGTGGGGAATTTTTTCTTGGCACTCTTTGGGCCCCTTGGTACCAATTGAGCATCGTTGCAACGCCACAGCCTACCTGAGTATTGTTGCTGACCATGTCCATCCCTTTATGACCACAATGTACCCAACATCTGATGGCTACTTTCAGCAGGATAATGCGCCATGTCATAAAGCTCGAATCATCTCAGATTGGTTTCTTGAACATGACAATGAGTTCACTGTACTCAAATGGCCTCCTCAGTCACCAGATCTCAATCCAATAGAGCATCTTTGGGATGTGGTGGAACGGGAGATTCGCATCAGGGATGTGCAGCCGACAAATCTGCGCCAACTGTGTGATGCCATCATGTCAATATGGTCCAAAATCTCTGAGGAATGCTTCCAGCACCTTGTTGAATCTCTGCCACGAAGAATTGAGGCAGTTCTGAAGGCAAAAGGGGGTCCAACCCGTTACTAGCATGGTGTACCTAATAAAGTGGCCAGTGAGTGTATACCGGGTGAGTCATAAAGGACGGACGTTTTTAAACTAATCATAAAATCGTTAAATATAAAGGACGGATGTATTTGAAGTGGCTATAACTCACCACCAGGTGGAGGTAGAGATGTGCGGGAGGCGGGGTTATGTTTGTGAGGTGAAAGCATTGTTTTTATTTTAGTTTCAGTTTAAGCTATGGTGCCGTGGACGATAGAACATCGCGTTTTTGCGTACGACAGTTTTGTCAAGAATAATAAGTGTATCACAGCCGTTCTGCGTGAGTTTCGGCGTCATTTCAATATTCACAGAAATCAAGCTGTTCCCGCTCGTAACACTATCCTACGTTGGGTTGAAGCACTCCGTACACGAGGTACACTAATGAACAAACGACCACCGGGGGCTCCACGAACGGCACGTACCCCTGAAAATGTGGAACGCGTCAGGCAAGCCATGCTGCGTAGTCCGAGTCGATCTGCTCGGAAGCATTCTTTAGAACTTGCCCTCAGTAATCGTACAGTAAGGCGTATTTTGCATTTAGACCTGCATTTCCACCCCTATAAATTGGCCATTGTGCAACAGTTGGAGCGCGGGGATTACGCAGCGCGACTGAAGTTCGCACATGAGATGGAAGCAATTATTGAGCAAAACGACAACCTTATTTTATTCATGAGTGATGAAGCTCATTTCCATGTCAATGGCATGGTTAATCAGCAGAACTGCCGTTATTGGGCCTATGAAAATCCGAAAGAATTACATGAACGACCGCTGCACAGCCCTAAGGTAACGGTGTGGTGCGCTATGGGCAAATATGGCGTGATCGGTCCGTACTTTTTCGAAGGCGATAATGGCAATACTGTTACCGTGAACTCACAACGTTATATCGCCATGATAAATAACTTCTTTGTTCCTGAGTTACGACGGCAACATATCCCCATCTCTAGTGTGTGGTTTCAACAAGATGGGGCAACGGCCCACACAGCCGGAGCAACAATGAACGTTCTTCGCCCTCTCTTCCCTGGTCGCATCATTTCCAGGTTTGGCGATATTAATTGGCCTCCTAGGTCCCCAGACCTGTCCATGTGCGATTATTACTTATGGGGTCACCTCAAATCACGTGTATACAAGCTTAAGCCTCGATCATTACAAGAACTGAAGGAAGCTATTCGAGTGGAAGTTGCCCAAATCGACAGAGTTGTGTTGGAACGTGTTGATGCCAACTTCCAAGAACGCCTTTGGAAATGCATCACTGATAATGGCCACCACATGGCAGATGTTGTTTTCCACACTTGAATTTGTCAAATGCTATTAGTATACGTAACCAAATCTGTGAATACATTTATATTTAATAAATATTTAACGATTTTATGATTAGTTTAAAAACGTCCGTCCTTTATGACTCACCCGGTATCTATCTATCTATCTATCTATCTATATATATATATATATATATATATATATATATATATCTCCAAGTGAGAGAGAGGGTTCGGCACTGCTCCTTAACCCCAAAGCAGTTTTGTGACTGCAATCCAAATCACGCACCTGGACTGAACGCCATAATGCCATCAGAGCGGGTGCTCAATCCAATGAATAACATGAAAGGATGGCACTCACCATTCTATCGTGAAAATTCTTTATTGGTTAAAAGGCATTGGCTCGGGAGGTATGTACAGAGGGTGGACAATGGCCGTTTCACGCACTTGCGCCTCAACGGGTCCTGCCATCCTTTATTATCTTTTCTACAATATATATATATATATATATATATATATATATATATAAAATATGTAAAAATATTTTTTTTTAATTCCTAAATAAAAATATATATATATATTTCAAATAAATATATTTCTTTATGTAAATAAAAACAATAAAAGTACACACATTTGGTATCACTGTATGTGCAACGACTCGCTCTATAGAACTATCCCACTAGTTAACTCCTTCAGTGAATACCGTAAAAAAATAAATAAAAAAAGGCAAAAAGCTATGCTTTGTCATTGTTCATCAAGCTCTTAAACAAAAAGTGCAATAGAACGTAATCAAAAATACGGATGTAAATAAAATGGTACCGCTGAAAACGTCATCTTGTCCCGCAAAAAACAAGCTGCCATATAGCTCCATCAGCGGAAAAATAAAAAGGTTATAGCTCTCAGAATAAAGCGATGCAAAAATTATTTTTTCAATTAAACAGTTTTTATTGTGTAAAAGCGCCAAAACATAAAAAAAAGATATAAGTTGGGTATCGCTGTAATCGTACTGACCCAAAGAATAAAGCTGCCTTGCCAATTTTACCACATGCGGAACGGTATAAAAAAACAAAAACAAAAATCAATTCCTGGATTGTTTGTTGTTCATTCTGTCCCCCAAAAATCGGAATAGAAAGCTATCAAAAAATGTCATGTGCCCGAAAATGGTACCAATAAAAACGTCAGCTTGTTCTTCAAAAAAACAAGCCTGCACATGACTCTGTGGGCCAAAATATGGAACAATTATAGCTCTCAAAATATGGTGATGCAAAAACTTGTTTTCGCAATTTAAAGCGTGTTTTAATGTGTGACAGCTGTAAAACATATAAACACAATATAAATCTGGCATCATTGTAATCGCACCGACCCAAAGAATAAAATCGCCTAATCATTTAGACCGCATGAGGAACGGTGTAAAAAATAAATTACACCAATTCTTCACATTCTGTTGATTGATTTCATTCTGCCTACCAAAGATCGCAGTAAGGCTCGGCGCACACTTCTCCTGTGCTCTGCGCTGAGCGTTTACACTGGGGTTTCTATATAAATGTCGGAAATACATGATTCAGACAGAACCCCCAACAGAAGATTCCCTGTAATGAGGCAGATGGAGGCACTGTGGGCATCATAAGACTGTCTTTTTAGGATTGCATAAAAGTGCCGAAAAGGACACCGCTGAAGAGAGGCCAGATGGAGTCCAGAGTAAATCTGCCTCATTATAGTGAATGAATCCCTCGGGGGGGATGGGGGGGGGTTCCTCTGACATGTCACTCAAAGATTTAGATGGAAACCCCAAAGTGCTCAGGGTAGAGCGATGGATAAATATGATCCCTAAGGTTATGTAAAATGTTCCTAACTCAATCCACAAAAAAACCAAGTCTCCACTCAGGTCTGTCATCTGTTAACGGAAATATAGGGAGCTTCCACATTACTGGTAGCACAAAGGCTCTGGAAAAGCGAAATGGCTTCATGCTCCCCTAAAGAAATTCAGCAAATTCTGCTCTCCCAAATTCAAATACCCCCCTCCCTTCTGAGACCCAGTGTGCCTAAACAACAGTTAGTACCCACATGTTTGGAATTTCTGTAGTGATGAAAGCCCGCCTAATTTACAGGTGCGTGCCTCCAGAAACATGAGTTGGGCATAATGTGCTGGTCACTACAGCGGCAATTTACAATTTTCACTCAGTAACATCCACTGCTGCTTGTTTCTGGTAAACACCCATGGAGTCAAAATCGTCACTACATCTGTAGATAAATTCCCAAAGGGTTATAATTTCCAAATTGTTGTCCCTTGAGGGGGGTTTCCACTGTTTAGGCCCATCAGAAGCTCTCCAAACGTTATATGGCATCCGCTAATTATTCCAGTAAATGTTTTTGAAAAAGTCAAACGGTGCTCCTTCCCTTCCAAGCCCTGCCATGCGCCCAAACAGTTGTATTCCCTCACATATGGGGTATCAGTGTACTCAGGAGAAATTGCACAACAAATTGTATGGAGTAATTTCTCCTGTTACCCTTATGAAAATGTAAAATATGGAGCTAAAAAATGATTTATTTTGGAAAAATGGGATTTTTTATTTTTATTTCCACGGCTCTACGTTATAAACTTCTGTAAAACAGCTGTGTGTTCAAGGTGCTCAATACACATCTAGATAAGTTCCCTAAGGGGTCTAGTTTCCAAAATGGTGTAACTTGGGGGGGTTTCCACTGTTTAGGCACATCAGGGGCTCTCCAAACGCGACATGGCAATCGCAACTTTAGGGGTCTGGTTTCCAAAATGGTGTCTCTTGGGGGGGATTCCACTGTTTAGGCACATCAGGGGCTCTCCAAACGTGACATGGCAATCTCTAATTTTAGGGGTCTAGTTTCCAAAATGGTGTCACTTGGAGGGGGGTTCCACTGTTTAGGCACATCAGGGGCTCTCCAAACGCAACATGGCAATTGCTAATTATTCCAGAATATTTTACATTCAAAAAGTCAATTGGCGCTCCTTTCCTTCCAAGTCCTGCTGTGCGACCAAACAGTTGTTTTCCTCCACATATTGGGTATCGGCGTACTTAGGAGAAATTGCATAACAAATTGTATGGAGCAATTTCTCTTGTTACCCTTACAAAAATGCAAAATTTGGAGCTAGAAAAGATTTATTTATCTGGGAAAAATGTGATGATTTTTTTTTCACGGCTTCACGATATAAACTTCTGTGAAGCCCCTGGGGGTTCAAGGTGCTCAATACACATCTAGATAAGTTTAATAAGGGGTCTAGTTTAAGAGCATAAAATTTAAAAGTTTGAAAATTGCCAAAAATTTCGAAAATTTTTGCCAATTTTTTAACAAATAAACGCAAGTCATATCAAATAAATTTTACCACTATGATAAATTGCAATATGTCACAAGAAAACAGTCTCAGAATCAGCGGGATCCATTAAAGCATTGTAGAGTTATGAACTCTTAAAGTGACAGTGGTCAGAATTGTAAAAACTGGCCTGGTCAGGAAGGTGAAAACAGGCTTTGTGGTGAAGGGGTTAATATACTGTATTGGTCAAAGAAATTTTATATAGATGGATATAGTTGTTTCACAGCACAATTAATCCATTCTTTTCTGTACTGGGTCTCAACTGAGAATACCAGGACCTCCCGAACCATCACTTGGCAATGCCAGGACCACGCCAGCCAGCACATGCCAGCCACAGAACAATGCCAGGACCACACCAGCCAGCACATGGTGATACTAGGACCTCACCAGCCAGCACATGCCAGCCACATGGCGATGCCAGGACCACACCAGCCAGCACATGGCGATGCCAGGACCACACCAGCCAACACATGGCGATACTAGGACCTCACCAGCCTGCACATGCCAGCCACATGGCGATGCCAGGACCACACCAGCCAGCACATCGTGATACTAGGACCTCACCAGCCAGCACATGGCGATACTAGGACCTCACCAGCCTGCTCATGCCAGCCACATGGTGATGCCAGGACCACACCAGCCAGCACATGGCGATACTAGGACCTCACCAGCCTGCACATACCAGCCACATGGCGATGCCAGGACCACACCAGCCAGCACATGGCGATGCCAGGACCACACCAGCCAGCACATGGCGATACTAGGACCTCACCAGCCTGCACATGCCAGCCACATGGCGATGCCAGGACCACACCAGCCAGCACATGGCGATAAGAGAACCTCACCAGCCGGCACATGGCAATACTAGGACCTCACCAGCCTGCTCATGCCAGCCACATGGTGATGCCAGGACCACACCAGCCAGCACATGGCGATACTAGGACCTCACCAGCCTGCACATGCCAGCCACATGGCGATGCCAGGACCACACCAGCCAGCACATGGCGATGCCAGGACCACACCAGCCAGCACATGGCTATACTAGGACCCCACCAGCCTGCACATGCCAGCCACATGGCGATGCCAGGACCACACCAGCCAGCACATGGCGATACTAGGACCTCACCAGCCTGCACATGCCAGCCACATGGCGATGCAAGGACCAAACCAGCCAGCAGATGGCGATACTAGGACCTCACCAGCCTGCACATGCCAGCCACATGGCGATGCCAGGACCACACCAGCCAGCACATGGCGATACTAGGACCTCACCAGCCAGTACATGCCAGCCACATGGCGATGCCAGGACCACACCAGCCAGCACATGGTGATGCCAGGTCCACACCAGCCAGCACATGGCGATACTAGGACTTCACCAGCCAGCACATGCCAGCCACATGGCGATGCCAGGACCACACCAGCTAGCACATGGCGATACTAGGACCTCACCAGCCAGCACATGCCAGCCACATGGCGATGCCAGGACCACACCAGCCAGCACATGGCGATGCCAGGACCACACCAGCCAGCAAATGGCGATACTAGAACCTCACCAGCCTGCACATGGCAATGCCAGGACCTCACCAATCGGTGCATGGCGAAAAGCTGTGTCAGATTGCTATGAATAATGCATTTCAGTATAATTGTTTCTTTGTGGGCATGTTTTTTCATCTGTGAAATAACATCACAAGATATCCATATTCCCATGGCAACAAGACTTGTATCTTAAACTTGTGTGGAGTTTCATCAGCATATCTTTTCTTTTATGTGGTACCCAAGATGTGTGTGTGGGATCAGCAAGGCATAAAACTCCTACCTGGGCACCATCCTTTCATCTCCATCAACTAGAGAAGTGCCGCAGGTTACAGTCTGAAGAAGGCAGCCATTACAGAAGTGTCACCTTTACTGCTGTAGCTGCTAAATAAGCATATGTATCTTATACCTCAAACTCGCTCCCAAAGTATTTAACATTCTCTGCTGGTGGATTTATTGAGTTCATCCATGCAGTGTTTATTCTGGATTATTAAACTTCAGCTTGTAGGCACAATCGAGTCATTATCTGTCGTTTCACGGAAAGCTGCCATTTCGATAAGACGCAGAAGGATTCCCTGCAGCGGTCTATGTTATTAGCCTCCCATATCTCCCTTACAATTACCATATGTTCTGCATTCGATGTTCTCATTGGTGACAGTGCAACTAAAAAAGAATGACTTTGTGGAGAAATGTGAGGCAATTTGTAACAGGAGCCGTTCCCTTCCATCGTGGCTCTGTAACATCCGTGGTGGCTGCTTCATGCGATTGAATGTCTGGTCCTAGAAATGGGAAAGAACCAATTATGGAGACTCATATTCCTATTTTATGCTCTGGATGTTCTAGCGCTAGCAAATATCACAGAGCAGTCACTGACCCTAATGGGGCTTACAGTCTACTTGTCTTATTTTAGATAGAAACTTGGTTCAAGTTCATAGGGAGCCGGTTAAACTCTTTTATTGGAGTATTGGAGGAAACCTGTTGGAAAACCATGCAGACAAACACAGGGAGAACATGCAAACACACTATTGTACTTTTACTTCCAATGGTGCCCTGATCTTCATCTGTCTGACCCAGATCCAGAACGTTTCCTGTGTTGATACTTTTATTGTGCAAATTTTTTTTGTCTGCAAGAGAGCTGTCTCATACTAAGTACCAACTTGCAGAGGTAGCTACCCTATAAGTCAGTCCAACCATTTGTGAGCCGTGCAACATGGTCAGGGATACATGCCAAGACATATACTCCTCTACAGACTCCCAGATGGCTTTTTAGAGATGAGTTTCCTTGGCTCTATAATGGAGGTAAGTCTCATACTTTTCTCCCTTGGCCTATTGCCTGTAAGACTCCATACTTAGCTGGTCTCTTTGAGGAGAGCTGGTTCTTCCCCCACAGCTCTTAATCAGTGATGTGTGTTAGAAGAACTGGCTGACTGGACTCCTCAGTACCAAAGTCAGACTTTTTTTCTATCACATCTACTGCAGAGACAGAGGAGGGGGCTGGTTTGGCTACTGAAGTAAGTAGTCCGCTAACCCACTTCATACATGGAAATGATCTTGTGCTGACTTAGAAAAAGCTCTTTTGAGTATGAACCAGAAGTAGAGCTGCCAGGACCTGGTAATGAGGCTGATACCTGAAGATCATCACATTGGAAAATAAAAGTATACACTGGGTACAGAAAGTATTCAGACCCCTTTAAATTTTTCACTCTTTGTTTCATTGCAGCCATTTGGTAAATTCAAAAAAGTTCATTTTTTTCTTATTAATCTACACTGCACCCCATCATGACTGAAAAAAGACAGAAATGTAGAAATTTTTGCAAATTTATTAAAAAAAGAAAACATGAAATATCACATGGTAAAAAGATGAGAGAGGCCTGTAATTGACATCATAGGTAGAACACAACTATGAGAGTCAAAATGAGAACACAAATCCATAAAATCACCTTCTGATTTGGCAAGATTTATTTTGCAAATTATGGTGGAAAATAAGTATTTGGTCACCTAAAAACCTGCAAGATTTCTGGCTCTCACAGACCTGTAGCTTCTTCTTTAAGAGGCTCCTGTGTCCTCCACTCATTACCTGTAGTAATGGCACCTGTTTGAACTTATCAGTATAAAAGACACCTGTCCACAGCCTCAAACAGTCACATTCCAAACTCTGCTATGGTGAAGACCGAAGAGTTGTCGAAGGACACCAGAAACAAAATTGTAGCCCTGCACCAGGCTGGGAAGACTGAATCTGCAATAGGCAAGCAGCTTGGTGTGGTGAAATCAACTGTGGGAGTAAGAATAAGAAAATGGAACACATACAAGACTACTGATAAAACAAACATTGTTGGTCGTCCTGTAGGCTTACTAGGTTAAATAGTTTTACTAGAATCTATCGCCGCGTCCGTAACGACCTGCCCTATAAAACTGTCCCATTAGTTAACCCCTTTAGCGAACCCCTTAAAAAATAAAAATAAAAAAAACGAAGCAAAAAATGATTTATTTTCAAAGAATCATAGAATCGTAGAGTTGGAAGGGACCTCCTGGGCCATCTGGTCCAACCCCCTGCTCAAAGCAGGATTCGCTAAATCATCCCAGTTAGATGTCTGTCCAGCCTCTGTTTGAAGACTTCCATTGAAGGAGAACTCACCACTTCTCGTGGCAGCCTGTACCACTCATTGATCACTCTAACTGTCAAAAAGTTTTTTCTAATATCTAATCTGTGTCTCCTCCCATTCAGCTTCATCCCATTGCTTCTAGTCTTTCCTTGTGCAAATGAGAATAAAGTTGATCCTTCTACAATGTGACAGCCCTTTAGATATTTGTAGACAGCTATTAAGTCTCCTCTCAGTCTTCTCTTTTGCAAACTAAACATTCCCAAATCCTGCAACCTTTCCTCATAAGACAGGGTTTGCAGACCGGTCACCATTCTGGTCGCTCTTTTCTGAACTTTCTCCAGTTTGTTGATGTCTTTTTTAAAATGTGGTGCCCAAAATTGGACACAATTTTCCAGATGAGGTCTGACCAAAGAGGAGTAGAGGGAAATAATTACTTCACGTGATCTAGACTGTATGCTTCTGTTAATACATCCTAGAATTGCATTTGCCTTTTTTGCTGCTGCATCACACTGTTGACTCATATTCAGTCTGTGATCTATTAGTATACCCAAGTCTTTTTCACATGTGCTGTCACTTAGCCCTATTCCTCCCATTCTGTATATGCTTTTTTCATTTTTATTGCCCAGATGTAGTACTTTGCATTTCTCCCTGTTAAAAACCATTCTGTTAGTTGCTGCCCACTTCTCCAGTTTATTTAAATCTTTTTGAATCCTCTCTCTCTCTTCTCTAGTATTAGCTATCCCTCCTAGCTTTGTGTCATCAGCAAATTTAATCAGTTTACCCTCAATTCCTTCATCTAAATCGTTGATAAAGATGTTGAACAATACAGGGCCCAGGACAGAGCCCTGTGGTACCCCACTTGAGACATTCTTCCAACTGGATGTGCAGCCATTTACGACCACTCTTTGGGTCCGATCACTAAGCCAGTTATGAATCCACCTAACAGTTGCCTTGTCCATTCCATACTTAGTCATTTTTTCAATAAGGATTGTATGAGAGACTTTGTCAAATGCTTTACTGAAGTCAAGATATACTATATCTACAGCATTTCCTTGATCCACCCAATCAGTAATACCATCATAGAAGGAAATTAAATTAGTCTGACATGACTTATTAGTTACAAACCCATGCTGACTCTGTTTAATCACTTCATTCTTATCCAGGTATTGACATACATGTTGTTTAATAATTTGTTCAAAGATCTTTCCTGGTATAGAAGTCAGACTCACCGGCCTATAGTTGCCTGGGTCCACCTTCTTCCCCTTTTTGAAGATAGGAACAACATTTGCTCTTCTCCAGTCTTCTGGCACTTCTCCTGTTCTCCAAGAATTTTCAAAGATTATGGAGAGGGGTTCAAAAATTTCTTCTGCTATCTCCTTCAGTACTCTGGGGTGTAATTCATCTGGACCTGGAGACTTGAATACATTTAGGTTAGCTAAGTGTTTCCTCACTATCTTTCTGTTTATAGATATCCTGGATTCTTCTATTCCCTTAATAGGACAGTGAATAACAGTTGATGTTACATTTCCTTTCTGAGAGAAAACAGATGCAAAATAGGAATTTAAAAGTTCAGCCTTCTCAACATCCTGTCTTACCATTTCATCATTTTCATCCTGTAAAAATCCTATAGCATCTTTGACTTTTCTTTTACTTTTGACATATCCCCAAAATCCTTTATTATTGCTTTTAACATCTCTTGCAAGCCTCAATTCATTTTCAGCTTTAGATAATCTGATTTGTGCCTTGCAGGTTCTGCAGACAGCATTATATTCTTCTTTAGATATGCCTCCTTCTTTCCATTTTATAAACATTTTTTGCTTCCTTTTTAGCATGTGCTTAAGTTCTGTGTTCATCCATCCTGGTTTCCTTAAATGCTTCCTATTCTTCCCTCTTTTCGGAATTGTTAACAACTGTGCTTTGAGAATTTCATTTTTCAAGATTTCCCATCCTTCCTGGATATTTTTGTCTTTAAGGATATCCAGCCATTGGATCCCTCCAATTCTCTTTCTGAATCCCTTAAAATCTGCCTTTCTGAAATCTAACCTTGACGTCTGAGTCTTCACAGGTCTTCCGCCTCTAGTTATCCAAAATTCTAAAATAGCATGGTCGCTACCTCCTAGGGTCCCAGCCACTTTTACCTCCTCAACCATTTCCTCCCTGTTTATAAGGATTAGATCCAAGGTAGCAGTTCCCCTTGTTTTCTCCTTTACCTTTTGGAAGATAAAGTTGTCAGCAAGAGAGGATAAGAATTTCCTTGACCTGTTAGTTTTGCCTGAGAGAGATTCCCAACAAATGTCTGGATAGTTGAAATCTCCCATGACAACTATGTCATATTTTTTGGAGAACTTGGCCATTTGATGCATAAAGAGTTCATCCATATCTTCAGCTTGCACAGGCGGCCTGTAGTAAATGCCTACAATGGTGTCCTTTCCATTGTTCTGTCCTTGTATTCTTACCCAAACAGTTTCCACAGAACTCCCAGTCTCTGAAGCTTCAATCTCTGTGCAGATATACGCATTTCTAACATACAATGCGACACCCCCTCCTCGTTTATCAAGTCTGTTTCTTGCAAATAAGTTGTATCCTTCTAGTCTTGTATTCCAATCATGTGTATTGTCCCACCAAGTTTCAGTGATTCCAATGACATCATATTTCTTTTCCTGTGTTAGTAGTTCCAATTCTCCTTGTTTGTTGCCCATGCTTTGTGCATTAGTATAGAAACATTTTAGTTTGTGATTGGTTTCTCTTTCTCCAATATTTTTTTTAATTAGATTCTTTCGTCTTTGTTCTTCCTTTCCACTTCTAATAGCAGAGTTCTCAGTAGCATTTGTCAGGTGTATGGCTTTTTCTGGTCTTTTGCTTCCCTTCCCATGTTGTTCTAGTTTAAAGCTCTCCTTACAAGAGTAGCAAGGCGACTTCCAAATACCTGCTTTCCAGTCTTCGTAAGGTGCACCCCATCTCTAGCAAGTAGTCCATCATACCACCGAACAAATAGTGCAATAACGCGCAATCAAAAAGACGCATATAAATATCCATGGTACCGCTGAAAACGTCATCTTGTCCCGCAAAAAACGAGCCGCCATACAGCATCATCAGCGAAAAAATAAAAAAGTTATAGCTCGCAGAATAAAGCGATGCAAAAATAATTATTTTTTATATAAAATAGTTTTCATTGCATAAAACCGACAAAACATAAAAAAAGACCTAAATGAGGTATCGCTGTAACCATACTGACCCGAAGAATAAAACCGCTTTATCAATTTTATCGCACACGGAACGGTGTAAACGCACCCCCCCAAAAGAAATTCATGAAACGCTGGTTTTTGTTCATTCTGCGTCCCAAAAATCGGAATAAAAAGCGATCAAAAAATGTCGCGTGCCTGAAAATGGTACCAATAAAAACGTCAACTCGTCCCGCAAAATATAAGACCTCACATGACTCGGTGGGTCAAAATACGGAAAAATTATAGCTCTCAATATGTGGTGATACAAAAACTATTTTTACAATAAAAAGCGTCTTTTAGCGCGTGACAGCTGCCAAATATAAAAACCGCCATAAATAGTAAATCAAACCCCCCGTTATCACCCCCTTAGTTAGGGAAAAATAATAAAATAAAAAGAAAATGTATTTATTTCCATTTTCCCATTTGGGCTAGGGTTAGGGCCAGGGTTAGGGCTAGGGTTAGGGCTGAGATTAGGGTTAGGGGTGTGTTGGGGTTAGGGTTGGAGTTAGAATTGGGGGTTTCCACTGTTTGGGCACATCAGGTGCTCTCCAAATGCAACATGGCGTCTGATCTCAATTCCAGCCAATTCTGAGTTGAAAAAGTCCTTCCCTTCCAAGCTCTGCCATGCGCCCAAACAGTGTTTTACCCCCACATATGGGGTATCAGCCTACTCAGGACAAATTACAAAACAACTTTTGGGGTCCAATTTCTCATGTTACCCTTAGGAAAATAAAAAATTGGGGGCAAAAATATCATATTTGTGGAAAAAAATGATTTTTTTATTTTCACGCCCGGGCGTTATAAACTTCTCTGAAGCACTTGGGGGTTCAAAGTGCTCACCACACATCTAGATAAGTTCCGTGGGGGGGTCTAGTTTCCAAAATGGGGTCATTTGTGGGGAGTTTCAATAGTTTAGGTACATCAGGGGCTCTCCAAACGCACATGACACCCGCAGACCATGCCATCAAAGTCTGCATTCCAAAACGTCACTACTTCCCTTCCGAGATCCGACGTGTGCCCATACAGTAGTTTTCTCCCACATATGGGGTATCAGCGTACTCAGGACAAATTGGACAACAACTTTTGGGGTCCAATTTCTCCTGTTACCCTTGGGAAAATAAAAAACTGGGGGCTAATTGATCATGTCTGTGGAAAAAATACAATTTTTTTATTTTCATGCCCGGGCATTATAAACTTCTGTGAAGCCCTTGGGGGTTCAAAGTGCTCACCACACATCTAGATAAGTTCCTTAGGGGGTCTAGTTTCCAAAATGGGGTCACTTGTGGGGGGTTTCCACTGTTTATGTACATCAGGGGCTCTCCAAAAGCAACATGACACCCGCAGACCATTCCATCAAAGACTGCATTCCAAAACGTCACTACTTCCCTTCCAAGACCCGACCTGTGCCCATACAGTAGTTTTCTCCCACATATGGGGTATCAGCGTACTCGGGACAAATTGGACAACAACTTTTGGGGTCCAATTTCTCCTGGTACCCTTGGGAAAATAAAAAAATTGGTGACTAAAAGATCATGTTTGTGGAAAAAATACGATTTTTTTATTTTCACGCCCGGGCGTTATAAACTTTTGTGAAGCACTGGAGGGGTCAAAGTGCTCACCACACATCTAGATAAGTTCCTTGGGGGGTCTAGTTTCCAAAATGGTGTCATTTGTCGGGGGTTTCCACTGTTTTGGTACATCAGGGGCTCTCCAAACGCGACATGGTGTCCGATCTCAATTCCAGCCAAAAACGTCAATTGGCGCTGCTTCCCTTCCAAGCTCTGCCATGCGCCCAAATAGTGGTCTACCCCCACATATGGGGTATCAGCGTACTCAGGACAAATTGCACAGTAACTTTTAGGGTCCTGTTACCCTTGGGAAAATAAAAATTGGGGGTGAAAAGATAATTTTTGTGGAAAAAATATGATTTTTTAATTGTACCGCTGTTCGTTATAAACTTCTGTGAAGCCCTTGTGGGTGCAAAGTTCTCACCACATATCTAGATAAGTTCCTTGGGGGGGTCTAGTGAAAATGGGGTCACTTGTCACTGTTTAGGTACATCAGGGGCTCTCCAAATGTGACATGGCGTCCGATCTGAGTTCCAGCCAATTTTGCATTGAAAAAGTCAAACGGCGCTCCTTCCCTTCTGAGCTCAGCCATGCGCTGAAACAGTGGTTCCTCCCCTCATATCACGTATCATCATAATCAGGACAAATTGCACAATAAATTTTGCAGTCCAATTTCTCCTGTTACCCTTGGTAAAATAAAAAAAATTGTATCTGAAGTATTTTTTTTGTGAAAAAAAGTTAAATGTTCATTTTTTTTTTAAATATTCAAAAAATTCCTGTGACGCACCTAAAGGGTTAATAAACTTCTTGAATGTGGTTTTGAGCACCTTAAGGGGTGCAGTTTTTAGAGTGGTGTCACTTTTGGGTATTTTCTATCATATAGACCCCTCAAAGTGGCTTCAAATGTGATGTGGTCCTAAAAATAAAATGGTGTTGCAAAAATGAGAAATCGCTGGTCAATTTTTAACCCTTATAACTTCCTAAGAAAAAAAAATGTTGGTTCCAAAATTGTGCTGATGTAAAGTAAACATGTGGGAAATGTTACTTATCAAGTTTTTTGTGTGGCGTATCTCTCTGATTTAAGGGCATAAAAATTCAAAGTTGGAAAATTGTGAAATTTTCAAAATTTTCGCCAAATTTCTGTTTTTTTCACAAATAAACGCAAGTTATTTGAATGAAATTTTACCACTGTCATGAAGTACAATATGTCACGAGAAAACAATGTCAGAATCACCGAGATCCATGTAAGCGTTTCAGAGTTATGACCTCATAAAGGGACAGTGGTCAGAATTGTAAAAATTGGCCCGGTCATGAACGTGCAAACCACCCTTGGGGCTTAAGGGGTTAAACTTCATATGATCAAAGCAAATACAAAGCCTCTTAATGGAAAGTGCCGAGCCACCAACTTTTTCAAGGTGACGCTACTTTAGGAAGAATCCAGCTATCTTTTTCCTGAAGTGGCTTCACTGTTGGTTTTGCGATCGCTTTTTGCATCTGGGGCGTTTCCCTGCACCTTCAAACTACAGGTGGACTGCTTCCAAACAAAGCTGCCCGAAGAATGAGCAAGTTACTTTTTTTTTTTTTAACCGCATCATGGTATCAGAGCACAGAATTGGATACAAGAAGTGATAAAGCTCACTTTTTCAGGCAGATTACAGGAAGATTTCCCTGAAAAAGAGATTGTGTGCACATAGAAGGAACATGGCATTATCACAACTTTGAGCAAAGGAATAGCCAAAAACGTTGATCTCCAGCTCCTGTTTCACAAATTGAATTCTCACCCCAATCCCTTTTACGTGTTCATTAGTTGGTTATTGATCAGACTTCTCCCTTTTCAGCTGGAATAATAGTAGTGTGATTACCTTCTTAACACAAAGGCTGTCTCTCCTAATAGATTGGCGTGTGGAAATTCTCTGTATCCACATGAAATTAGTGTTTGGCTCAGCAGGGACTTCAGAGATCCCGTTTACCTTCAATAGTCAGATTTCAATCTTTTCAGCAGGATGGAATAGTTCAACAGACCGTGTCAATCAATCAGGGACTTCAGAAGTCAGACCTAGCTAAACCATGATGCCAGTGAGAAAATAATCTTTCCTTAATCCCTTGTGACCAGTTTTACCTGTTCGGACGTCAAAAGTCAGTCAACGGGAACTTCTTGTAGAAGCTTTATGTCTGTTCCTGTAACTCCTCCGCCTGCCTAATTTTACCGTGGGCATGGATATGAATGCTGAATAAGTCTAAAGACATCACACTCAAAGGATGAGTTCACTAGGGTAAATCTGCCTAAAAGGAAGGCTGTTATGACCAGAAACCTCTTCCCCCACATTAGATGTGATATTTCTCGGCATTTCGTAATTCCTTTACCATCGAATACTTGTCTCTTCTTTTCTGCTGGCAGGAGAACATTTAATGATTGTTGAATTTCTGTCAGTAGTGTCTACAAAGAAGAACGTTGTCAGGAAAAATGTGCGTCTGAGCACGTGTATGACAGCAATTGCGCTGGTTAACAATTGCAGGAAAGGAGCAATGGAACTAGGCTTGGAACTAGGCTTCTTCTCATCACTGCTATCGGCAGCTGGAGGCTCCATGTACACTGGGTCTTAATGATGACCTGTTATTTGCCATAAATACTTTTTACCTGATCTAAATGCCTCTGTCGCCCTGAATCAGAGCTTGCATTGTAGTGGTTTTTTTTCTTCTTTTTGTGCCTCTACGTTCCTTGTATATCAATCTGATCTCATTAGCCAAAGGGGCTTGAGCACCAAGAAAACACAAAAATGCCCTATGGACCAAGCCCAGTTAGCAGCAAAAGGGTTGGGTTAAAGGGCAGGTCCACCTTCACTTGCAGCGCATATGCTGACTTATGAGTCCATGGTATCAGAGTACAAACTGTAGTCTGACAGTTCATTCATATCATCGTCTATTTAAACCTTCCTTCTTCCTAATCCATTTACCACTTCACACCCCCACGCCTGGTTTCACCTTCCTGACCCTGCAAAATTCTACAATTCTGACCATTTTCAATCAATGTGGTAATAACTCTTGAATGCGTCATCGGATCCCAGTGATTCGGAAATTGTTTTTTCGTGACACATTATATACTCTTATATAGAAAGGTAACCATAGGAGTTGTCGTGCTCTGAAGTTAAAAAAAAAAAAATCCAAAATCCAGAAAGAGTAACCTTAGGCACAGAATAAATATATCTTTGAAAGCGTGGTTTTATTGAACCGACCAATGTGTAACAGAAACTTCCAATTGCCAACGTTTCGGCCTCTCCAGCCTTTTATCAGAATCACCGGGATGCGTTGAAGCATTCCAGAACTATAACCTCATAAAGTGACAGTGGTCAGAAAAAATTGGCTTGGTCATGAAAGTCAAAATTGGTTTGGTCACTAGGGGGTTAAAGTTCGGATCAATACAATGTGTACTTTTTTTGTTTATTTTTGTTTATTCATAAATATATGTGTCAGTTTAATCATTTTTCCTTTTTTTTTAATTTTACAATTTTTGTCTACATAATGCTGCTATGAGGTAGCAAAATGCTGCTGACAGATTCCCTTTAAATGTTTTTAAGGAGAACTTGGGGGACAGAGGCACATGTGTGACTCTAGCATCAGATCATACAGGGATTGTTTGTTGTTTCTTACCGTAGAGATACATAGGTGCATAGGAGCTGAAGACCTAAAACGGCAGGATATTTTTAATGAAAAATTGTTGCAGTTTAGTTATTAGCATGTTCCATTATAATTCTGTGTAAAGTAATCTTTTACATTGCTTGCCTTATCTCTTCAGTGGCTCCAACGCAGGCACTTTATACGCCCCTCTGTCGTTCTGTGGGAAGCCAGTGGGGCTTCAGCAGAAGAAATGTCCAGCTCTCTCCCTTGACAGTATGATAGGTAAGATATACTGAGTATCTTCCTAGGTTTTCTGTAAGTTATCTGTTTCTGCTTGTGTTATTAGCTTCTGCCTGAAGGAGACATCGGAGAGAAATAATAAATCCTATTATGTCCCTCCTAGACCTGATATCCTCACAGACAATTTGCCTACTTAATCTAACGCTGTGTTATTATAACGGAAGTTTTGGCTCACAATGGACAAAACCGACCCTTCAAACGCCATATGCAGAATTGAATATGGTCAACTTGAAGAATTGCAGTGTACTCTAGTGTTTCATGCATATGAATCTGTGAAATTTAGTAGATAAACTGTTGATTGCTTTATAATTGTGGTTAAAAGAAATATTCCCCATGGCATTTCCTACTCGTGAGACTCCCAGTAATTGTCTATGAACTTATAGACTTTTCCAGCGCCACCGCAGAAGCAACAATTGTTCATTTCCTGTTTTGGCCTTTGGGGTAAAAGTTGTTTTTGTTTTTTTTTGTCTAGTGATTCTTGACATTAATTAAAAGATGAGCGTACTTAACAGGGGTCTCCTAAATTAACTGTGTTGGTTTCCATAAAATAAAATATTTGAATGTGGGCTTTTTAAACCAGACGATTCTTTTACAGGGGACCGTTCTCCAGTTTGAGCAGGTTAAGCTGGAGACACCATGGATTAAAGTTTGCAGAGCTAAGTAAGACATCGTTTTTATTTTTTAATTTCTCCTCTGAGTTGCTGAGATGCTAGCTTGTAAAGTTTGGATTACAATTTATGATAAGCCCAACTTGGTGTTACTAGAGATTGGTCTGTGAGGGCGTGCACTTCTTCTCCAACATGAGGTTGACCAAAGTAATGTAGGGGAGAAAATAACACGCTCTTCTCACTGCAGTTTGCAGCTACTGTGTAGATATATAGCAGAGCGGAGTTATGTATCATTGCAGACACTTCCAGTCTCTTCTCACAGTGCAGTCAGCTGTCACCCTCATCCCACACTGACTGCTATGGAAGAGTTTGTAATGAAACATATCTCAGCTCTCCACATAGTACCTGCAGCGATCAGTGAGAAGAGAAGGGCGTGTTCTTTTCTCCCCTGTATGACGCTGCCTGCTTATGGTTAGTTATTCTCATGTAGGGGAAGAAGTACACACCCCCAGAGAGATATTTCTAGTAACACGTCCTTGGTCTTATAAATTATAACTTCAACTATAACAAGCTAATTTCTCCGCAATAGAGAGGAGAAATTTAAAATATGAAAACTATATTTTCCTCATCTCTGCAGCCACTATTCCATGATGTGGCCAGTTTAACATGCTAAAACTACACTTGTGAAAGGGCCTCTTAAAGGGAACCTGTCATTACATTCAAGCTGCCTGGACAATGGACAGCATGAATCCGGGCCTGGCTGTGTGATTGCAGCCTGGTAAGTTTTACACTGAAACACTGCAGCGTTTCAGAGAATACATAGTTTGAAAAACCGGCTAGGGACTGACTATAGGAAGAGACCTGACTAGTTCGATAATGTCCCGCTCTAGTTGATTGACAGGTCTCCCCATTTGTGTACAAAGGGAGTGGGGAGAAGCTGACCAAGGACGGCATCTGTCCCGGACGGCTTCTTATTCTATGTTCGCTGAAACATTGCGGTGTTACAGAGAAAACAATGTACTTGGGTAGAATTGCTGCCCATAGTTGGGGTTTCTAGAATCTAATAGCAAGCCTTTGCATCTGTATACTTTATGTATGTAATTGTCTATATATTACCTGTAATTTATGTCTTCTTCTTGCTTATAGCATTTTATAAAGTAATTGAGTATATTTGCTTAACACACTGATGTTCACAATCCCAGACTGATGATTTCCATGTGCCCTGGCTCATTAAACCTGTGCTTTTTTGCAGCAGGACAGAGTCTTTCTGAATCTCTGCAATCTGCAAGTTCACAAGAAGTGTCCCTCAAATTCCTGCTCACAGGCCTCCTCTCAGGGCTGCCACAGCCTCCATTTGTGGTGAGAATGTGCCCACCACTCACCACCAAGAATATCGCCCAGTACAAACCCCTCCTTGCTGTAGGTAAGTCTTATATATATCAAGCACACAAATGGAAGCCAAGTTCATATCCTTGCTAGCATAATCCATAGTGCCAGATGTTAATTTCTCTTTGTTGACCATGAAATCTTCTATTATTTCTGTTGTTAGGGGAAGGTTGAAATATATATATTTTTCAGTGATGATCTCTATTTTTTTTTCATGATAAGTAAGACATTACCTGCACTATTCATCCTGAATAGGTTGCACTTTCCATTGCCCTCCCTCAATCCCCCCCAATAAAGAATGGTGACCCCATCACTGTATGATTCTCCAGCTGTAATCCCTATACAGTATAATGGGCCCACGTAGTGCTCCATACAGTATAATGGGCTCCACATTATCCTCCATACCATGTAATGAGCCCCACATAGTGCTAAATACAGTGTAATGGGCTTCACACAGTCCTCCATAAAGTATAATGGGCTCTGCATAGTGCTCCATACAGTGTAATGGGCCCTGCATAGTGCTCCATACAGTGGAATGGGCTCCATACAGTGTAATGGGCCCCACATAGTGCTCCATACAGTGTAATGGGCTCCATACAGTGTGATGGCCCTGCATAGTGCTCCATACAGTGTAATGGGCCTCACACTGTCCTTCATATAGTATAATGAGCTCTGCATAGTGCTCCATACAGTATCATGGGCCCCACATAGTGCTCCACAGAGTGTAATGGGCCCCGCATAGTGCTCCATACAGTGTAATGGCCCCACATTAAAAAAATAACTACTCAACTCTGCCTGATCCCCACTGCTCCGGACTCTTCATATATCACACTCCTACCTGTGGGCATGCGCATCATCTCCACAGTACTAGCACCGCCACTACTCTCTGCACGCATGCCATCCCCTCAGCACAGCGACACCACCCTCACCCTCAGCACGCTCGTGACCTGCAGAGGAGAGTGGGTTGGTGCTGAGGAGGGTGGCGCATGTGTTGTGGAGGGCAGCGGTAGTAGTGTTGAGGAAATGGCGTGCGTTCCCACCAGGACAGCTCTCCGTGCCACCTCTGTCACATGTGCCATAGATTTGACACCACTGGTCTAAAGTCTTCATTAAAACTTTCCTACAATTTCTGACATGAGTGGAATGCACACTGCTCCTCTCTGTGTTGCCTTTCTCTGCTCTGCCCTTCCTTTGTCTCCGTGTCTCATTCAAACCTATACATTTGGCCGGTGTGCTGTCCGTATTCACATATGCTTTATTAAATGGCTGTCCCCTCCTATTCAGTCTGCGTTAAACACAGAGCTGCAAATGGACCACTGACATCTCCAGCGTACTAAGTGATTTTCTCGATTACTACAATAGCCGTGTGATCCTAGAGATACTGATGATGTGTGCAAACTGTAAAGCGCTGCGGAATATGTTAGCGCAATATAAAAATGAAGATGATTATTATTATATTAGTAAGGAGAGGAATGAGGTTCAGATGAGTGCAAGTAGAAGGGAAAGTGTCCAATTCTGCAGGGAGGTAAGCGCACACAGCTGCGTGCAGTGTCGAGAGAAGAGCATATGTGTGTGAGCGTGTAGAGCAAAAAATTCCAAAGCACACTCTACAGCTGTGCTCACCACCGCCAGCCCTCAAGAGCAGCCATCAGATCGTCTTTTCAGAATTTCGTTAGTATTTCCCAGGTGATAATTCCATAACTTGTACAATACTTAGGAAATCTAAAAAACATGCTCTGTTGGTGGCTCTTGAGGATTGGGGACACTGTTCTACAGGGTAAAGGTAGAACACACACTATTCTGTATCTGTGTGTGATCAGCACAAGGTCTATCTTTGGCCTTTAAAAGGGAAGGAAGAAATCCATAGTAGGTCAAGCGAGCTAGAAGCATCCTGGACACACAGACCTCATATCCAGCATGTATTACTGGAAGGGACACTCACCATGAAAAGTTCAGAAACCAGGAGAAAACTTTAAACTGGCCATCAGGAGGTCTGACAATGGATAAAACAAAGATAAGATTGCAGCTTGTAATTTAGTGCAGCTAACATACTGTATGTTTAAATATTTTCCATTTGAAATGTATCCATAGCCTGTAAATGTAAAGATGAGATTTGGCTTAAAATTGGGTTAACTTGGGGTGGTATAGTAAAAGATTGTGTAAATGGTAAAATACTTGCTTTGTCGTCCCTTTCTGTAAAGTAGAAAGAAACGGCATGTACGACATTGAACGAGTCACGCTGGGTGACACCTCTGAATTCAGTTTTTTCTGCGTGTCTCACCATAGCCAAACAGAACATACAGGCTATGTGCCCACGTATGCTGAAAATTCCTGACTGAAAACCGGACTCCTTCCCAGAAAACACACACTTTTTTCTGCGCGTTTTCCGTGCTTTTTTTGTGCGTTTTTGCGCATTTTTCATGCGTTTTTTTTTTCCGGAGCTTCCCCAGTCTCATAGAATATAGTTAGAAATTTGGATTTTTCCACGAAATTAGTGAGCATGCTGCGTTTTTTACCGCGATGCGTTTTTTTCGCGGAAATAAACGCATCAATATGCACAAAATGTGCAGAATTCATTAAAATGAATGGGAGGCTTCTTGTAAGCGTTTTTTTTAAGCGTTTTTGCCCATAAAAACGCGAACAAAACGCTTACGTGTACACACACCCACAAACTGGGCATATAGAAAATATGCAATCTATGTGTCTGTCTGTGTTTGATGTCGTGTGAAATCCATGTGTAAATTTTTATTTATTGTTCTTTACTTCTGTTGTGCTGTCCGTTTTTATACATCAGTATTTTAAAATATACACGATTAAATACAGTTTCCTAGGCAATGGGCAATGTATCCATATAGTGTTAATCCATGTGAAATCCGTTTTATTTTTTGTTTTAGCAAACCATAGACTTGAATAGTCGAGTCTCATCCGACATACGGAAGAAGCGAGGCCATGGTGTGATTTTAATGCGCAGATTCTGTCCTTAAAACAAAATGCTGATCTGAACAGCCTGAATAAATATTATTTTTCCTAGTGGTCTCCGTGCGATGGCCGTTTTTTCACAGGCGGCACTCAGATCAAAGATACAAATGTGTGAACTTAGCCTTTCCAAGATCTCGGGTCGCTGATACTAGAGAGGAACTCCCCTTCACCCATTAGTAATTAGTGTTGGTTTTGATCCCGGAATATCACGTTAACATTGGTTTCTGCTTTAGTGGCTTCACTGCTGGAATATTTCCAGGGATTATTGTAAAGCAGAGAGTGTGCGGGTGTTGAAGCCGATTAATAAAGAGCGCCTTTATTCAGAGGGGGAGACATTATGGGTAATGACGGGTATTTTGCCAGTAGACAGGGCGGTGATGAATTAGGAGGACGGTGCATTCAGCTGTTAGCAGAAAGCTAATGCCTAAAAGCAGCCAGCTGCAGGTGGGAATGATGGATTTCTTTATTGGATATTGTGATTGGAACTTAATTAAAAAAGGACACGACATAGAACTGCTGCGATCATTTGGTGTACAATAATCATTTTATAATCTTCGAGAATTTTGACGGAGTCTTCTTAACTTCCAGGTACGAGCAATGGTTCAGTCTTCGTGTATAATCTGACCAGCGGCCTGCTGCATAAAGAGTTAAACATACACTCGTGCGAGGTCAGGTGAGTCGTATGGTAATGCTGCCTAATGGAAAGTGAGGCAGATCACAGGGTACTATAATGCAGATGGGGGGGGAACGGCCAACAGATTGGACAGATCTTACAGAACGACTGATCAAAGTGAACATTCACTGATGGTGACACTCCCGGGTGTTTCATGTGGATTGGAAAATTCTTTAATATTACATCCCATATGTGACATCTGCATGGAGCGGAATACCAGCTGTTGATCCTATGTATGTACGGTCTCCTCTAATAGCTGGAAAATCTGAACAGACTGTCGTGGAGCATATGTAACACACCACATGGCTAGGCTACACGGCTCCTTGAGCTTACCCACAAACACACAGAAGTTTAGGTTTCTGGGACAAAAGGAGTTCAAACTATGTAAAAAAAAACATTACTTGGTTCTTTTTTTCTTCTTTAAAAGGTTATTTCCAATATTTTAAATTTATCACTCATCTACTGGATAGGTGATAACATGCAGGTGGGTAGGGGTCCGACCTTTGTAACCCCCAATAATCCTTAGAATGGAATCCAGCATTGTCCACACTCCAGTCATCTTTTTACCTCTGCAGATGGCCGAGTACAGCTCTCCATTAAGTATAACTCCAGTGAAAATATAAACTTCACCGATTGCTTCATACTCTCATGTATAGTAGCTTTATGAAACCTTTCCTTTTAAAACTTAAAGCGTTATTCTCATTTCCAAGATCCTATCCCAATATGTAGTAGGTGTAATAATAATAACCTTAGCAAATACCTCCAATTAGAAATGTAGTATAGTTCTTCTGATTAGCTATGTCGCTTACCCCATTTACAGTAATTTAGGTATCCATGGTTTTTCCCACTCCTATAGTGATAGTGGTTGTAGCCATGGATACTGAAGCTTCTGCAATGCCCTGCACATGGGGTAAGTGACATAACTATTTAGACGAACTATACTAGATAGATATACTACCATAATAGACATAGTACTTGGTTTGACTCGCATTTGTCCCCAGGTGATAAGGAGTATTCTCTCATAATAACGTTTGTGCCTGACATGGGTGTCTTACGGTTTTGGGTAATTATAGACCCATGGCATGTTACGGGCAAGGTTAACTTTGGCAGACAGCATTAATGAGCAATGAGAAATGCTGTCTGTTCTCTTGTTCTATGATGCAACCTCGTTATGTTGTATAATCTTCAATAAAACGAGTTTAAAAAAAACCCCAAATAGCGTAGATCCCCTTTAAAATAATTAAGCATTGTTCGAAACGTATGTTACGAAGCGTCAGCTCATCTATCGCTAGCACTAACCTGCGGCCGCTCTTTCACCCCCTGCTAATTTCCTGTTCCCTAAATTCAGAATATGAGGAATACATTGAGAAATGAGACTTGTGATGAGGGCCATCCTTGGATTGAGCGATGGGGTGCAGCTCAGGGTGCCCCGGCCGTCAGAGCCAGAGGTCCGATATTCAGTAATAACAGGCGATCCTCTCAGTGCAATGGTGAAGGCCTCGCTCCTTGAAAGATCACCATACACGGGGGAAAAGTCGGCCATTCATGCCAATATCAAACTGATCATCTGATGATCTGTTGTGTGTAGACGCAGCTGCTTGTTCCTTGTAGTTACGGGACTAGATTGGATTCAGGACTGTTAAATGCTTGTTTATTCCCCGAGGTGAACCTGCATGTTATTGGTTTAGACGGACTAAGTCTCGCCCTGGTGGTCGATGTGACTCTCACCCCTCCATTGTTTGCACTGTTTTTAGAGGCATCGAATGGATCAGTCTCACAAGTTTCTTGTCCTCTGCCACTTCAACCCCAAACAACTCGGGGCTGGTGAGAAATGAGCTGCAGCTCGTAGATCTTCTTACTGGTGAGTCAAAGCCTAAGACACCATGGTCCCATTGTATGTGTCTGACACCTTTCATTTGAACTGACTGCTGACAACTTTTCTTTATAAATGTACATGTCATGGTCCAGTCCGGAGTTTATTTTCTGCTGTCTTCACTCCGGACTGGTCATGCGGGGGTTAATCTCCTCAGCCTCGTTCTGGAGCTAGCTGGGCTATTTCAGTCCCTCACAGCCTGCTGACCAGTGTTAGTGATAGCTCAAGCTTGCAGTTTAGAGCCGCTGACCCTTGTACCCTGGTGATCCTCCTGCCTTGGACTGATATTCACGTGTATGACCCGGACTGATTTCTGACCCCGTCTCTTGGTATTCGTCTCTGCTGTTACGTTCCCTCTCTGGCATCTGACTTCCCGGCTTGTACCCCGACCACGTATTTCGTCTCACGTTTTGGACACCGTGCTCATGTTCTGGCTTTCTGACTCTCGGCTTGGTATTTTGACTACGTGTATTGCTGCTCCTTCTGGTACGTCTGCTCCTGCTAGCTTCTGACTCGGTTCGTCTGACTATTCTCTCTCGTTACCTGTGGCACCTGTGCTGTTGCTCAGGGTTGCTGCTCTTAGTGTGTAACCTCTCTTCCCTCACCAGCTCCCCCTGGTGGAGGTTTCACTACAGTACAACAGAGTTCAATGAAGGCAATGGTGAGCTCATTAGAAGATAATGGCAAAGTACATAGATAACAAATATGGTGCCAGACAGAAAAAGCGTCTCAGGACTAAATTCTGCATGAGATCATGATACTGGTAGCAAGATTCAAATTCACAAAAAATGCTGTAATAGTAATAATTATTCAGGGCCTACATAAAGTAAGTCTAACATAGCAGACATCATATAATAAATAAACAGCCGATTTATCATACTTTCTAAGCATGCTCTGAATCCCAAATGGGGTTTCAAGGTACAAACTGGCTGGTCATATTACTATATTCCTGACACATTCAAAAATGTAATTGCCAAAATCTATGTTAGGGGCACAGATACCGATAGTCCAGAAACCTACATGTAAATCAGATATGCTTCTGTCACGCTAATAAACCAGAAGAGTGCTGGAGAATCTGTACACCGGCCCAAAAAAAGGTCCCCATATGTGAGGCCCTGAAGAGTGCAAAGCAACAGTGCCAACCAGACTATAGTGTATAAGGCTAAATACCTTGCGACATGATCCCGGCTAGCTGTAGAGACGCCCGTGAGACGCGCTAAAGCCCCGACGCGCGTTTCACCGTCCTCGGTTTCGTCAGGAGGCGTGGTTAAAATCAAAAGGGCATGGAGTTAAGTATAGAAGGTGTTAGATTGAGGGCAGAGCAGAGTCCTGCAGTGCGCAGGCGACGGGAGAGGTCTGGCGCCTGCGAACTGGAGTTTTCTGCTCTGCCCTCAACAGGGCAGAGCAGTGTGCCTGCGCCGGAGCCACTACAGGAAGGGAAGAAGAGGACGGCATCGTATGAAGATGGGAGGCGTCAGACCGGACCGCGACACCCATTGGACTGGACCGCCACCTCCGGTGAGTATAATCTAATGTGTTTTTCTTATCTTTCAGGTTACATTAGGGGCTTATCTACAGCATTACAGAATGCTGTAGATAAGCCCCTGATGTCACTGCCGTCAACTGATAGGGCAAAAAAAGGGTGACAGATTCCCTTTAAGATCCATGGACCTTAATTTGTAGACTGACTAAAGGTCTCCTAACCCAAACTTGCAGCTTTTTGCCTACCTATAAGGCCATAAGTTTGGGTCAGGAGACCTGCGATGTCTCTGACATTGCAGTCTGTATATAGATTATGAAATCAGCAATCTGTACCCGGTCTCTGTGTGAGCACATCAAGCCGATCCCCCCACCAATTAATAACCGATCCCTCCCACCAATTAATGATGTGGTCAAGAGAATGATGGGATCAATAATAATAATGTTCAAATTTTATTTATATAGTGCCAACATATTCCTCCGAGAGTAAAGCAAATGTATGACTTGTGTTACCGCAGTCCTGTAGAGACATCGGATCGTCCTGAAGAAGTGAAAAGTGACCCTAATTAGCAGTGTTCTGAAGTCTGGTGCCTGCTCCAATAAGTAAACCTTTTTTGTCTCCAGTATGTTAAGTGATCTGGTTTCACGCTGCGCTTGGCAGCTGACTCGGCTTTCACAATGTGAATAATTTAGCACAGCGGTGATATATGAGGCTGCTGGTTTTATAGCACAGAATTCTGGGAATATCGGGCTGGAGGAATTCTTTCCAAGGTGCAGAAATTAAATAAACGTTACCGTATACCTGGGCTGACTGGTAAAGGGCCGGTAATACGGTGTTTATTAGTAAGGTGCCAAAATATTCACCATGTTTATGTAACCTCTATGTAAAGTATTTCCCTTCATTGGACTTTTTATATCTTGATTCTATCAATATTGATTCACATCATTGCTATGACGCACGGGAATTATCATTGCAGATCAGACCTGTGCGCTGACTGCTGTGGAGTCAGTTTTCTGGCAAAAACCACTTGATGAGGAGGAATTACATTGGAAACCACTTCAGTAGATTTGCACCAAAATTCCACTGCAGAATAAAGATAATGCAAGTGAATCGAGCTCTTAACCCTATTCACACTTTGTGTTAAAAGCCGTGCCGATTCCAACCATATCTGTCATGTCATTACAGGGTTTTCCTCATCGTCTTCCGGAGCGTACTGCTCCTGGGTTCATGCGCTTCTGATTGACAGCTCAGACCAGCGGCACAGTTGTGCTCCTGGCCTGAACCGTGCACTCTCTGATGCTGCTATATGAGACAGATATGAGACAGCTTTGCTTCAGCATTGGAAGAACACAGTGGCTCTTAGCCTAGCCAGATCAGGCGCTAACAATGAGCTTCAGATATCCAGCCAGCTTCAGATCAGCGCTTACAAGCTTTAGAGAAAAGAGCTCGTAAGCACTGCTCTCCTTACCTAGGAGACCCTAATGGTTAGAGACTGCAAAGGTGGCTAGTGACTTAGGCACTTAAAATTCAACAATAAAATAAAAAAAAAAACCTTCCATTTTTGATAATGGTTGGGAATTTTAATAACAAGTTGTGATGACACAGCATTTAATCTTAATTATGCCAGATGTATATTTTCAGTAGGCCAAGAGACAGACTATTGTTCATAGAAATCTGAATGTTGACTCTTGAATTGATTTATGAATTTTCAAATTGCTGCCGTTTACCTATTGTATCAGCTCCTACAGATTATTTTGTGTGTTTTTTATGCATAGAGCCCCTAAGCCGCTGCACATTTACCAGCCATCCAGTCACTTTCAGTGGGTGGACTGAGCAGTCTACCAAGATTATACATACTGGAACTTCCTTGCCCTTAGTTCAGTGACCCATGAGGAGATGGCCTTAAGCAGAAACCCTTTTTCTCTGTATTCTTGTATGAGTTGTACCACAGAATGGGAATGGAGCTGACAGACTACACGCTGAGGGAGAGCAGAGATACTGAGGTAACAGCTTAGCGACAGAAAACCGCATAGTGAGAGTCAAAAGAGATCAAGCTGACAGCACGACTCCTCTCTTCTCTCACAATGCCAACAGAATAGTAAGAGAGTCCTGAGAGATGGAGCTGACAGCATATTGAGACAGAGAGGAGACATGGATTGTGCTGACAACATAGTGAGAGACAGCGGTGAAGATGAAACTCAAAAGGAGAGATCAAACTGGTTAGTATACTAACTGCTGACAGCATTGTGACATTGGCATAGATAGCTATGGTTATCATCTCCTGTTTGACCCAATCCAGTTATTGCCCCACTTGCTTATGTGAGTTTTTTGTCGCGTTATTAGACACAGGAACTGGTGCTGACTCTGTAACCTTCGGTGAGCCATGGCTAAACATAGCCGACATTACCGAATGGTAATAATGTAGGAGGAAAATGAGGAACTGTGGACTATCTGTGGCATGAAAGGGAGATCTCAAGGCTTTATCTGCTTTATGTACAATGGTTAAAAGCAAAAGCGAAGATCCGTCCTTAGTTCCTCTAATTCTTCTTGGTGTCTCTGAAGCTAGAGACCAGAGTTTACCCAACGGGCAGTGGGCAGCAAGTGGTGAGATAGCTAGTGGCTTTCACTTAAGGGCATTTATAAAGGGGTAAGTAGTGATGGGATGACCGGACTGAAGGCCAGCAATAATAATATGCCCGACATACGTGGGGCAGGATTCGACATTGTAGAGCGTAAAACACATAGACACATTCTCCTCACAACGTCTAGTGCAGATCTTTCATTATAAATGTGTTGCACATTTAATCACAGTAAACTTACTTTTTGATATGAGGCATTTCAGGAAATCCAAGCTGCCACTGACAGATTGTTTCTTCTGTATTCACTTAATCAAATCGGAAAGATATAATTAACAGCAACCGCATGGATCTTATAGACTAGTTGGGATGTGACTAATTATAAGAAAGTATTAAAGTATTTTAGACACGCTCTGTGTCCTGTGCAGAGGACCTTCAGCAGGGATGTGGAGGAGGTGAGCTGTAACCTCTACACCTATTGTCAATGGTCTGATCCTGGAGGCTTCTACAGAACAGGAAGTATCAGCCTGACATTTGGCTCGACGGTGAAAACTGCAAGATTTCAGGATATTTTTTTAAAATGTTGAAAGTGACTTGGAAAATTAACAAAAAGAATGACAGAAAAATAAATTCAGGACAGCCACAGGAATAGCGTGTCTGGTGGACCTTCACCTGACGTGAGACCCCTTTACTTGCGATGAAAGTCGTTCTAAAACGGACATGTTCCTCTGTATGTCATATGAACTGTTTCTTTCTCTAATTTTAGGTAAAAGTATGGCTTTCAGAGGTGAGAGGGGCAACGAAGAGCCCCCCATGGAAATGATTAAAGTGTCTCATCTGAAGTAAGTGCTCCTGGACTGCAGTACATCAGCAGAAATGCTATGTTATGATATAGATGGCAGTGATCTTTGCTTCTCCTGAGTCGTTTCAGTGTGTGACAGGTGTCTGCTTTTTCTGCTCGAGATGCAGATTTACTATAGCTGCAGTGCTGATATTTCTGCCCCTACATCATGAAGAGAAGATGGTGCAGATCTGACTTCTGTCCTTGTGTATTCCAGGCAGTACCTGGTTGTGGTGTTTAAAGACAAGCCAATGGAATTGTGGGATATCAGGACGTGCACCCTGCTGCGGGAAATGTCCAAGGTCTTCCCTACTGTGACAGCCTTGGTATGTTCTGATTTTCCATTATGGATGGGTGATTCATTGTAGTTAAGGCTGGAGAACGTCTAAGAGATCTCGTAGAAGCCATTATTTAGATCACAACCTGTTCCGCTCGCTGACGTCTTGTAATTATCACGGAGGTTCTACAACAAGTTGATAAATTATGTGTCAACAGCAATGCAGCCATAGATACACATGTTGTCACATACACGCTGTATTATTGCAGTGCCACAATCTACGCACTTTACACTATATTCACTTCTGTAATCGGTAGGATCACATGAAATGGTCACTTACAATATCTTCGTGCATAAGGAATTATTAATGGGGATGTGCCATGTTTTTTGTTCATTAGCGACCAATTGGACCAGGGGAATAGTCGCACTGCTGGCCCGAATTGTGCAGGTTTGCCTTTGCAGCATCAGAGGAGCACAAGGGGCTAAAGATGGCAGAATCCAGGATCAGGACAGTGCTTGCCAAAGTCTGTTCCTTGCCTAGGAGACTACTCGCCGCTGATAGAGGTGGCCGGTGACCTTGGCAAGTAGCAGTACACTGTACAATTAAATATCAGTCCGTTCTCATGAACTGAAAGACTTTTAAATTTAGATTTTTACAAGCACTTTGCTATTTTGCCCTTATTAGCAAGATGAGACAACCCCTTTAACCACAATTTCAGCAGACAATGTTCCACAGTTCCATTTTTTACTAAGGATCTATAAGGACCTGTTACTTTTATTTCTTGGTTGTACCCTTGAAGCGGTTTACTGAGACTGAAAATAGTTTGTTGAAAGAGAAGAAATAGCATAAATTAGCACTTGCCTGATATATCCCTCATTCATCAAACACTGCGGTTCCTCCATGGTCTGTGTTAACGTCGTAGCAGCGATCCTGTGCCATAAATTCATGTTATCGACGCAGAAAAGCACTGCCTTCAGCCTTGTTGCTTGCGTGTGCCACACATGTGGATGTACGGCACAAGATTTCTACTGGTAATAAAGACTGTCAGGAGACTTATCGGATGAGTGCTGGTGGTTTTGTTATTATAAGCTATTACTCCCCTTCAGACAAATCTCTTTCAATCCCGGAAAACCCTTGTAAAATTTGTTTAAATCCTTTTGAAATCAGCATTTATTACGTAATCACAGGATGTATAATAAATGTATGAGAGGGTCTTGCTGATAACCCCCACTCTTCACAATCCAAGAATGGTAAGCGAGCCAAAAGTCCTCTTGGAGTTGAGGATACATGTGTGACCAGAGAGTGAATGGATCCGTGAGTGCACATGCTTACAAGCACATAGGGTGCGTTGGGTCCCCTAATCCTGTTAACTGTGGGGTCCTAGTGGTTGGACTCCTAATGATCGTACAATTATAACCTATTCTTCAGTACATGATCCATGTTATTTATGGGACAACCCCCTTTAAAATCTTAACCCCCGAGGGTGGTTTGCACGTTAATGACCGGGCCAATTTTTACAATTCTGACCACTGTCCCTTTATGAGGTAATAACTCTGAAACACTCCATGGATCCTGGTGATTCTGACATAGTTTATTCGTGACATATTGTACTTTATGTTAGTGGTAACATTTTTTGGATATGACTTGCGTTTATTTGTGGGAAAAAAAAACGTAAATTTGGCGAAAATTTTTGAAAATTTCTCAATTTTCCAGCTTTGAATTTTCATGCCCTTAAATCACAGAGATATGTCACACAAAATAGTTAATAAATAACATTTCCCACATGTCTCATTTACTAAAGAGGTTAACTAGTGGGACAGTTTTATAGATTGGGTCGTTGCGGACACGGTGATACCAAATATGTGTACTTTTATTGTTTTACATTTTTTTTCATTCAAATATTTATTTATAGATACAATATCTTTTGATTTGTTTTTATTATTTTTGATTTAAATAAAAAAAGTTTACAATTATTTTAAAATAATTTTACTTTTTTTTTTTTTTTTTACTTTTTTACTCTGTCCCACTATGGGACTATCATTTTTTTTGCATGCTAATCGCTTCAACAGACAGCATGGAGATGCAGCAGCATCCCCAAGCTGTAGAAGCCGTCAGCTCTGCACTGACTGAGAGACCTGCTGATCATGCACTGCACATGATCAGTATGTTTCCTAGCTCTGGTGACCATGATGTGGTCACCATGGCAATGATTGGGACACCGCCTCATGCCTCGGGGTCTCCGTTCCAAAGGCAGATGGGCTGTCAGTCCTCTACCGACTCCCGTAATGCAGAGAGCTCGCTCGAGCGCAGCACTTCGGGGGGTTAAAATGCCGGGAGCGTGCTTGATTGCTCCTGGCACTTAGTGCCGGGTATCAGCTGTCAAAATCAGCTGACACCCGGTGGCGATCGCCCGCACACCACCCGTGTGCACAGGCGTGCGCGTAGACGTAATAATCCGTCCCTGGTCAGATAGACCCAGGTCACATGGACGGATTTTTACGTCTAACTTCAGAAAGGGGGTAAGGGAATCTGTTAACAGGTGTTTGCTATAAAATCTGACAGCATGAGTTAGGGACCCGGATTCCAGCTATGTGTCACTTAGTTTACTGGGTGCAGCAGTTCTTATACAATCAGTTTTCTTTGTTGCAGGTCTGAGAATGCTGAGCTGTGTGTCACCCCGTCCACACCACTGATTTGTCAGTTTTCTGTGTGCACTCTACATTGACAGAAAGCCGTTAATTGGTGGTGGGGTTGGACATGGAGGCACGAGGCACCTAGTTCTCTAGTGATAATCTCCTGCTGATAAAGCACTGATTTACTTGACCAGGATTGTGGCAGAGAGGAAACTCCTGAAAAGATGTGGCTGCAAACAGTCTGAGGAGGACTCGTAAAGCCAGGGTGTCCGTGACCCCACACATAACATGTGCTGTTTTATAAAAAGTCTTGAATGACAGAAGGGTTTAAGACTCCATCAGATACCAGTGCTGGTGGCAACTGTTACCTCTGCACCCCTTGTAGATGTACGCCTGTTTTTTGTGGCTGCTCACTGCCGTACCTAGTATATACAGCCTGTTATAGCCATAGGCCATGGCATAAATGTCTGATTGGCAGGGGCACACCCCAGGGATTGAGAGAGCAGATTAAGTGTGCCCAGTTTTGTAAACTAAGCGGAATAGATAAGGAGCCGTCTGGCAATTTTGCAGCAGTCTTTGAAGTCTACGGGGAATAACGGCTGGGTGAAAGTTGTTTGTGTCTCACATAGAATTCCACATTCAGAATATTTTTCTTACTAAATATGTAGAACGCAAGTGATACTAGAAACATTTGAATTACATTTTGGAATGAGATAATTGGTGTAACCAGACCTTACCTGTAGCTATAAGCCTGCCCTTCATCTACACTTTCCACCTAATAATCGGCTCCAGGACTCCATGCCGTGTCCTTCTTGTCTTTTGCTCAGCCAGTTATATGATTGTTTCAGGTAAAGCATTTTGCTTTGTGATCTCTGAATATTTGACTTCTGTTTTGCTCGGCATTATAACTGCAGCTTCCTTGTCTCTGTCCCTCAGGAGTGGTCTCCTTCTCACAATCTGAAGAGTCTTCGTAAGAAACAGATGGCCGCTCGCGAGGCGATGGCACGTCAGACTGTCTCTTCAGACACTGATCTGAGCAATGTTGAGTCATCAGTCATCAGGTGAGACATCTGCCGGTTCCCCAACACACTACTGAAAGTTCAAAGCCTCTTCAATGTATTCTGTATGTCACCGTTCAGACAAGGAAGTGGAAAACTGCATTGGAAATTGCAAAGAATGGGCAAAGTGTGTAACTCCAGCTTGCTGCTAATGATGAGACATGTTTTATAGTATAAGATAATGCCATGAAATTAATGAATATAACAAAGTTATGAGCTGCACAAGACAGATCAACAGTCTGGAGCTCTGCTAGCCTCAGCAGAAGGTTACATATGCTTGGAGGTGCTCAAAGGGAATCTGTCACTCTGAAAAATGACCCTACACTACTGTGTGTCTGGAAAACAGATGAAACAATCACTGACCTCAGGGAGGTCAGTGATTGTTTTGTGATGTTGGTCTACTAGGCATTGCTCCCACCTAGCCAGAATCCTACTCCACACTGATGAGGGGCAACACCCTGAAACAGCTGTCTGTGGATGGATACCTGGCCTGGGTATTTCCCTTGTCATATCTGTAAACTCGTAAAGAGCTGGATATTGACTTAAAGGGCCACTTAATATGGTGGTAATGGTGGTTTCCGAAAGGAGCCACTCCTTGGCTGGGTCCTTCCCTGGAGGAAGATCTGGCTAGTCCCGTGTTTGAGACTCTTAAATGAGGCTCCATAGACTTTATTTGGAAAACAGATGAGACGCAGATTCCAATGATATACAGGTGCATCTCACAAAATTAGAATATCATCAAAAAGTTAATTTATTTCAGCTCTTCAATACAGAAAGTGAGACTCACATATTATATAGAGTCATTACACACAGAGTGACCTATTTCAAGTGTTTATTTCTGTTAATGTTGATGATTATGGCTTACAGTCAATGAAAACCCAAAAGCCATTATCTCAGTAAATTAGAATACTTTATATGAAAAAAATGATTTTAACCCCTTCACCCCCAAGGGTGGTTTGCACGTTCATGACCGGGCCAATTTTTACAATTCTGACCACTGTACCTTTATGAGGTCATAACTCTCGAACGCTTCCATGGATCCCGGTGATTCTGACATTGTTTTCTCGTGACATATTGTACTTCATGTTAGTGGTAAAATTTCATTCAAATAACTTGCGTTTATTTGTGAGAAAAACGGAAATTTGGCGAAAATTTTGAAAATTTCGCAATTTTCCAACTTTGAATTTTTATGCCCTTAAATCACAGAGATAAGGCACACAAAAAACTTGATAACTAACATTTCCCACATGTTTACTTTACATCAGCACAATTTTGGAACCAAAATTTTTTTTTGTTAGGAAGTTATAAGGGTTAAAAGTTGACCAGCGATTTCTCATTTTTACAACACCATTTTATTTTTAGGACCACATCACATTTGAAGCCACTTTGAGGGGTCTATATGATAGAAAATACACAAAAGTGACACCATTCTAAAAACTGCACCCCTTAAGGTGCTCAAAACCACATTCAAGAAGTTTATTAACCCTTTAGGTGCGTCACAGGAATTTTTTTGAATATTTAAAAAAAAATGAACATCTAACTTTTTTTCATAAAAAAAATACTTCAGGTTCAATTTTTTTTATTTTACCAAGGGTAACAGGAGAAATTGAACTGCAAAAGTTATTGTGCAATTTGTCCTGAGTACGCAGATACCTGATATGTGGGGGGGAACGACTGTTTCGGCGCATGGCAGAGCTCAGAATGGAAGGAGCGCCGTTTGACTTTTTCAATGCAAAATTGGCTGGAATTCAGATTGGACGCCATGTCACGTTTGGAGAGTCCCTGATGTACCTAAACAGTGGAAACCCCCTACAAGTGACCCCATTTTGGAAACTAGACCCCCCAAGGAACTTATCTAGATATGTGGTGAGAACTTTGAACCCACAAGGGCTTTACAGAAGTTTATAACGTACAGCGGTACAATTAAAAAATCATATTTTTTCCACAAAAATGATCTTTTCACCCCAATTTTTATTTTCCCAAGGGTAACAGGACCCTAAAAGTTATTGTGCAATTTGTCCTGAGTACGCTGATACCCCACATGTGGGGGTAAACCACTATTTGGGCGCATGGCAGAGCTCGGAAGGGAAGCAGCGCCATTTGACGTTTTTGGCTGGAATTGAGATCGGACACCATGTCGCGTTTGGAAAACCCCTGATGTACCAAAACAGTGGAAACCCCCCACAAATGACACCATTTTGGAAACTAGACCCCCTAAGGAACTTATCTAGATGTGTGGTGAGAACTTTGAACCCCCATGGGCTTCACAGAAGTTTATAACATAAAGCCATACAATTAAAAAATCATATTTTTTAAACAAAAATGATCTTTTCACCCTCAATTCTTATTTTTCCAAGGGTAACAGGACCCTAAAAGTTATTGTGCAATTTGTCCTGAGTACGCTGATACCCCACATGTGGGGGTAAACCACTATTTGGGCGCATGGCAGAGCTCGGAAGGGAAGCAGCGCCATTTGACGTTTTTGGCTGGAATTGAGATCGGACACCATGTCGCGTTTGGAAAACCCCTGATGTACCAAAACAGTGGAAACCCCCCACAAATGACACCATTTTGGAAACTAGACACCCTAAGGAACTTATCTAGATGTGTGGTGAGAACTTTGAACCCCCATGGGCTTCACAGAAGTTTATAACATAAAGCCATACAATTAAAAAATCATATTTTTTCCACAAAAATGATCTTTTCACCCTCAATTCTTATTTTTCCAAGGGTAACAGGACCCTAAAAGTTATTGTGCAATTTGTCCTGAGTACGCTGATACCCCACATGTGGGGGTAAACCACTATTTGGGGGCATGGCAGAGCTCGGAAGGGAAGCAGCGCCATTTGACGTTTTTGGCTGGAATTGAGATCGGACACCATGTCGCGTTTGGAAAACTCCTGATGTACCAAAACAGTGGAACCCCCCACAAATGACACCATTTTGGAAACTAGACCCCCTAAGGAACTTATCTAGATGTGTGGTGAGCACTTTGACCCCCCCAGTGCTTCACAGAAGTTTACAACGCCCGGGCGTGAAAATAAAAAATTCGTATTTTTTCCACAAACATGATCTTTTAGTCACCATTTTTTTATTTTCCCAAGGGTACCAGGAGAAATTGGACCCCAAAAGTTGTTGTCCAATTTGTCCTGAGTATGCTGATACCCCATATGTGGGAGAAAACTACTGTATGGGCACACGTCGGGGCTCGGAAGGGAAGTAGTGACGTTTTGGAATGCAGACTTTGATGGAATGGTCTGCGGGTGTGATATTGCCTTTGGAGAGCCCCTAATGTACCTAAACAGTGGAAACCCCCCACAAATGACACCATTTTGTAAACTAGACCCCCCAAGGAACTTATCTAGATGTGTGGTGAGCACTTTGACCCCCCCAGTGCTTCACAGAAGTTTACAACGCCCGGGCGTGAAAATAAAAAATTCGTATTTTTTCCACAAACATGATCTTTTAGTCACCATTTTTTTATTTTCCCAAGGGTACCAGGAGAAATTGGACCCCAAAAGTTGTTGTCCAATTTGTCCTGAGTATGCTGATACCCCATATGTGGGAGAAAACTACTGTATGGGCACACGTCGGGGCTCGGAAGGGAAGTAGTGACGTTTTGGAATGCAGACTTTGATGGAATGGTCTGCGGGTGTGATATTGCCTTTGGAGAGCCCCTAATGTACCTAAACAGTGGAAACCCCCCACAAATGACACCATTTTGTAAACTAGACCCCCCAAGGAACTTATCTAGATGTGTGGTGAGCACTTTGACCCCCCCAGTGCTTCACAGAAGTTTACAACGCCCGGGCATGAAAATAAAAAATTCGTATTTTTTCCACAAACATGATCTTTTAGTCACCATTTTTTTATTTTCCCAAGGGTACCAGGAGAAATTGGACCCCAAAAGTTGTTTTCCAATTTGTCCTGAGTACGCTGCTACCCCATATGTGGGAGAAAACTACTGTATGGGCACACGTCAGGGCTCGGAAGGGAAGTAGTGACGTTTTGGAATGCAGACTTTGATGGAATGGTCTGCGGGTGTCATGTTGCCTTTGGAGAGCCCCTAATGTACCTAAACAGTGGAAACCCCCCACAAATGACACCATTTTGTAAACTAGACCCCCCAAGGAACTTATCTAGATGTGTGGTGAGCACTTTGACCCCCCCAGTGCTTCACAGAAGTTTACAACGCCCGGGCGTGAAAATAAAAAATTCGTATTTTTTCCACAAACATGATCTTTTAGTCACCATTTTTTTTATTTTCCCAAGGGTACCAGGAGAAATTGGACCCCAAAAGTTGTTGTCCAATTTGTCCTGAGTACGCTGACACCCCATATGTGGGAGAAAACTACTGTATGGACACACGTCGGGGCTCGGAAGGGAAGCAGTGACGTTTTGGAACGCAGACTTTGATGGAATGGTCTGCGGTTGTCATGTGCGTTTGGAGAGCCCCTGATGTACCTAAACTATTGAAACTCCCCACAAGTGACCCCATTTTGGACACTAGACCCCCCACGGAACTTATCTAGATGTGTGGTGAGCACTTTGAACCCCCAAGTGCTTCACAGAAGTTTATAACACTCGGACGTGAAAATAAAAAAATCATTTTTTTTCCACAAAAATGATATTTTTGCCCCCAATTTTTTATTTTCCTAAGGGTAACAGGAGAAATTGGACCCCAAAAATTGTTTTGCAATTTGTCCTGAGTAGGCTGATACCCTACATGAGGGGGTAAAACACTGTTTGGGCGCATAGCAGAGCTTGGAAGGGAAGGAGCACCATTTGACTTTTTCAACTCAGAATTGGCTGGAATTGAGATCAGACGCCATGTTGCATTTGGAGAGCCCCTGATGTGCCCAAACAGTGGAAACCCCCAATTCTAACTCCAACCCGAACCCCAACACGCCCCTAACCCTAGCCCTAACCCTAGCCCTAACCCTAGCCCTAGCCCTAGCCCTAGCCCTAGCCCTAACCCTAACCTAACCCTACCCCAACACACCCCTAGCCCTAACCCTAGCCCTAACCCTAATGGAAAAATGGAAATAAATACATTTTTTTTATTTTATTATTTTTCCCTAACTAAGGGGGTGATAACGGGGGGTTTGATTTACTATTTATGGCGGTTTTTATGTTTGGCGGCTGTCGCACGCTAAAAGACGCTTTTTATTGTAAAAATAGTTTTTGCATCACCACATATTGAGAGCTATAATTTTTCCGTATTTTGACCCACCGAGTCATGTGAGGTCTTATTTTTTGCGGGACGAGTTGACGTTTTTATTGGTACCATTTTCGGGCACGTGAAATTTTTTGATCGCTTTTTATTCCGATTTTTGGGACGCAGAATGAACAAAAACCAGCGTTTCATGAATTTCTTTTGGGGGGGTGCGTTTACACCGTTCCGCGTGCGGTAAAATTGATAAAGCGCTTTTATTCTTCGGGTCAGTACGGTTACAGCGATACCTCATTTAGGTCTTTTTTTATGTTTTTGTCGGTTTTATGCAATGAAAACTATTTTATATAAAAAATAATTATTTTTGCATCGCTTTATTCTGCGAGTTATAACTTTTTTATTTTTTTGCTGATGATGCTGTGTGGCGGCTTGTTTTTTGCGGGACAAGATGACGTTTTCAGCGGTACCATGGATATTTATATGCGTCTTTTTGATCTCGCGTTATTGCACTTTTTGTTTGGCGGTATGATAATAAATCATTATTTTTTGCTTCGTTTTTTATTTTTATTTTTTAAGGGGTTCGCTAAAGGGGTTAACTAATGGGACAGTTTTATAGGGCAGGTCGTTACGGACGCGGCGATACCTAATATGTGTACTTTTATTGTTTTTTTTTTTATTATTTTAAAAAAATGAATTTATTGGGGAATATTTTTTTTTTTTTTTACTAATTTATTTGGCGATTTTTTTTAATTTATTTTTACACTTTTTTTTAATTTTTTTTTTACTTTATTACATAGTCCCAGGTGGGACATCACTGTCCTGTGACAGATCGCTGATCTGTCACATCACAGATCACTGTGACAGATCAGCAATCTGTCACAGGCAGTGCACAAGGCTTCCTCATGCCTGCGCTTTGCAGGCACTGAGGAAGCCAGCTTCCCCAGGCCCCCGAAGGCCCCCGTCGCCATCTTGGATTCGGGGGCCTGGAGGATAGGAGTCCCCCGCAGCAGCGCTGCACATTGCGCTGCCGTGGGGGGCTCAGGGAAGCACGGAGGGAGCCCCCTCCCTGCCGATGCTTCCCTTTAACTCCCGGTACACCGCGATCGCGTTTGATCGCGGTGTGCAAGGGGTTAATGTGTCGGGGGCGGTCCGTGACCGCCCCTGACACATTGTGCCGGGTGTCAGCTGTGATAATCAGCTGACACCCGGCCGTGATCAGCGGCGCTCACCACGTGGGCGCCGCTGATCGCGGTAGACGTACTATCCCGTCCCCGGTCATACGGGCCCGGGTACCGTGGACGGGATAGTACGTCTCATGTCAGGAAGGGGTTAAAATCCGAAATGTTGGCCTACTGAAATGTATGTTCAGTAAATGCACTCAATACTTGGTCAGAGCTCTTTTGGCATCAATTACTGGATCAATGCGGCATGGCATGGAGGCGATCAGCCTGTGGCACTGCTGAGGGGTTATGGAAGCCCAGGTTGCTTTGATAGCAGCCTTCAGCTCGTCTGCATTGTTGGGTCTGGTTGTCTCATCTTCCTCTTGACAATACCCCATAGATTCTGTATGGGGTTATGGTCAGGCGAGTTTGCTGGCCAATCAAGCACAATGATACTGTTGTTTTTAAACCAGGTATTGGTACTTTTGGCAGTGTGAACAGGTGCCAAGTCCTGCTGGAGAATGAAATTTCCATCTCCAAAAAGCTTGTTGGCAGAGGGAAGCATGAAGTGCTCTAAAATTTCCTGGTAGACGGCTGCGCTGACTTTGGTCTTGATAAAACACAGTGGACCTACACCAGCAGATGACATGGCTCCCCAAGCCATCACTGATTGTGGAAACTTCACACTAGACCTCCAGCAGCTTGGATTGTGGCCTCTCCACTCTTACTCCAGACTAGGACCTTGATTTCCAAGGTCTAGTGTGAAGTATCCATAATCAATGCACTCTCTTCTCCTCCACAGTAATCCTGCAGATGTCTGTGCTCAGTATGCTAATATGCTAATTATGCAAATTGTCTCTTCAAAGACGAAGAGGACTAGAACTCTAGTGCCACCTATTGGAAGTAGCAATCCTAAAAGTCAATGTTGACCCTTTAACGAGCCTTGTTACATGACTTAGGATAAAAGCCAAGTCAGAATCTCAATTTGCAGACACTGTGTTTCGGGGTACTGCCTCTCGTCAGTGCAAAGTGTGAGATCTGGTTTGGCTGTGAGAGAGACGTCTGACCGATATCCAAGAAGTATCATTTCTCCTTGCGGAGAATGACATGCTCATCTCGACATCTGAAGAGACAATTTGCATAATTAGCATATTTCCCAGAGGAGCATTGCGGCTTTAAGTCTCCTCATCTCGACATGCTTAGCATGTCATTCTCCGCAAGGCGAAATGATACTTCTTGGATATCGGTATGCTAATAAGACAGTTAGGAGTCCTGCCGACTGTTTGTCAGAGTCTAGGAGTCCTGGGGATGCATTACAATGAAGAGCATGGATCGCCTCTCTGTTTACTGCATGAGAGTGAAAGCGAGCTCTGAGATAAAAATTGTAGGAATCAGTCTCTTTCCAGATATCTGGATATAAAATGCAACGTGCAAATTAGGGTCTTATCCCAGTTTTACAGTGGGTGTCTAATAGTAATGTGCTCACCTGATAGGGTTGTGTGTAACACACCATCTAATATTTTGGAAATACCAGCTGCTGCATCATCCATGGACTTGTGTGATATATAACCGTGGGATGAGGGTTTCATTTGCACTGCTGATTCCAATAAGGATCCAAAACCAGACCTTGAATATTAGTTTATTGTCAACGCGTTTCAAAGTCGCTAACTGACTCTTTCGTCAGCACAAACCATATGTAAGGTGGCAAAGTAACATGAATGTGCCTGTCCTGAGGAAGGAGTCAGTTTGACTGTAAAACGCATTGACAATAAACCACTGTTCTTCAAGTCCTGGTTTTGGATCAATGGAATCAGCAGCACAGATGAAATCCACATCCCATCATTATATAGTATCTTTTCAGTTAGTTACACATTCTAGTAGTCTAGGGTTGTTTTTGATGGTGAGAAATTTCCCTTAAAAAAGGACTTGTCACTTACCATAAACTTGTAATTTGTCACCTGGTGTAAATGCCGCTGTTGTCCTGAATCTGGCATTGTTTTTCTTTTGTTCCTGCGCCTCTCCGCTCCTCTCCACCTTGTCTGTAAATCTAGTATTTTTAGGCAAAAGGGCATGATCATCAAGAAGACTCCCATGGAGATGAGCTCAGGACCAAGCCCCCTTGGCTAAAAAGACCAAATATACAGACAGGTAAGAGGTGGGAATATCTTAGTAGCGGAGTGGCGCAGGGACAAAATAAATGTGTCAGCATCAGGAATGAACTGATCAATGCGGTCCAGTTTCTCTAAACCCCCAGTGATCAGCTGTAACAGGGGGAGCGTATGGCCATGAAGTAATACATGGCGCCAACTGAATGGACGTCCATAACATACAGAAGTGGAAGCGGTCTGCCAGGGTGGGCACCGCTTGTACTGCCTGCATCACTGTGTATCTGCATAGACGCCGTGCCTTCCACGTGCTGTTACAGTATATGGCTTTCCTTGTCCACGTGGGTGGTTTGGCAGAAGAAAGATCCAGACTTCCATAGAAATAAAGAACATTAGTCTGAAGCCCTGATCACAGGAGCTGCTGGTTTGAGGTTTCTTACATTTCTGCCTTTGTGGCCACTGGCTGTGTATTAATGCCGCACTAATGAGGCAATTAGAAGGAAGAGCAGTAAAGAGAATTACTAATTATCCGGTGCCAGCTTTTACCTGCCGTATTAGTCTGTTACAGGAGGCGGAGAGCAAGTCTGAGCTGAGCCAGAATATCTCTGCACGGGAACACTTTGTGTTTGCAGACACAGATGGGCAAGTTTATCACCTGACTGTGGAAGGGAACAGTGTGAAAGACAGCGCCAGGATTCCCCCAGATGTGAGTTCATCTCCTTGTTTTTGTGCCAATGGCAGGTTTGCCCTGCGGGCATGCGAAGTGCGAAATGTCAGCTCGCTGCACAACAAATTAACACTGTGGTTTTTTGTTTCATTCATTTTCTGACTGGTGACCTTGACTTACCAAGCAGGAGAAGCACATCATCGGTCTCTCTATAGCGGTCTTCATTTTGGAAATGTACTGGATTTTATCATGTATATGTCAGAGTCCGTGCTGTAAATTACCAATACAATTACAAAAAATAAACAAAGCAAACCTTGATGGCACAGGATTTGTATAAAGATGTAATGTGACCTTACACCAAAGTGTACATCAAAATGTCAGCAGCAAGAAACTACAGAAATATCCAGCACCTCAGATGGTAAAAGTCTCAGAGGGGAGACACTACAGCTCATACTGTTAAAATGTTATTACTTCCCCCTAAAAAACCTTGGGTTGGTAATGATTTGCTGATCGTTGGGGTTCAACCATTGAGACCCCCTGCAATTGCAAATCTGGCTTCCAGAACCCTGATAACAGTAATCTTTATTCCCGTACGTAAAGGGAATCTGTTAGTAAGATCAACCGTCCTAAGCCGTCTGTATTGACGTGTAGGATGTTGAATAAAATGATATCTTGATATCTGGGATCCAATATCTTAATCCAGAGAAATTACATTTTTCTTAATATGTAAACAAGCTGTTAAGATCTACGGGCCGGATACAGATCTCCCTGAGAATCAACCTCCAGAGCTTATTTTATATCAAAGGGGTAGGAGTTACCAGTGTGAGACATGTAATGACTGACAGTTTGCTCTCCTGATCTACATGTCTCACACTGGTAACCCCTCATTTCATGTAAAACAAGCCCTGGAGGCAGGTACTCGGGGAGATCTGCTTCCTGGCCAAACGGCTCATTTACGTATTGGAATAAAATGTATATTTCTCTGGAATAAGACATTAGTTTTCAGGTATCAAGGTATTTTTTAATTCAACTTTCTATAACTTGCATGTCCATATAGACAAGTTAGGGAGGTTAATCCTACTGATAGATGCCCTTTAATGGAGTGGAGGTCCACAAGTTTGGGCTCCACTACATTTAATGTTAATACTGTCATGTTTTTTCCTTGGAAGTCCCATAGATGATGATTGGAGTAGAAGTGGAGTATGCGCACCTCAGATCGCAAATCTCTATTCTCAAAATCACTGTGCAGCAGTCGGACCCCCCCCAGTAGTCTGCAAGGTATCCCATCTCCTGCAGATAGGGATTAACATGTTCCTTTTGAAAATGACAATTTTTAAAGCATATCCTAGCAATGTGCCCTATCTTCAGAAGTTACTACCCTAGATTCTAAAAATATGGAGGAGAGAATCTCATATTCGTCACAGAATTATTTTGAGTTTATTACAGGGATTTAAAGGGATTTTCTGACTTTATATAAAAAATCCAGTACATGCGTGTGTGTAAATGGTCACCAGCTGATGCCACCGTAGCTCGGAAGTAATTACTTTACATTTACCGAGCTCTCTTTATAGTTCATAAATAGCTGAACACTATTAGAAAGCCCCAGGACCCCTTCTGTGCCCTATGATAAGACTTTATAACAGGCGATCTGGCCCCAGGGGAGAGGCCATCAACAGCCGACATTAAATCTTGGGTTCCTCACTTGCTTATATTTGCATCGTGTCGTGTTGTTGTTTTTTTCTTTTAGGTAATTGCTTTAACTTTTTTTTTTGTTGCTTTATAACATTGTTCTTGCCATGGACAGGGCAGTATGGGAAGTATCTCCTGCATTGCCTGGAAGGGAGACACCCTGGTCCTGGGGGATGTGGACGGAAACTTAAACTTCTGGGATCTAAAAGCCCGGGTCTCAAGGTGAGGAGCGCTCATTTCTAGGCGGTCAGGCCAGTTCATGAATACGCGTGGTCTTCACTGTTCACATCAAACTATTTGTACATTATTAATGTAATGTCAGATTTTGTAGTTTTTAGGAAATTTTCACTTTTCTTTTTAAATATTGAGGGAAATTCTAATTCAAAATTAAAAATATTTTTACATTTAATCTGGATTCCAGAATCAGCTATATATTATTATTTTTTTTTTTACTACTGCAGGTGATTGGTTTTAGGGTATGTGCACACGTTGCAGATTTGGTCCTGCGGATCCGCAGCAGTTTTCCATGTGGTGTACAGTACCATGTAGACCTATGGAAAACCAAATCCACTGTGCACATGCGGAAAATTCGGCGCAGATTTGCTGCGGTTTATTTTCCGCAGCATGTCAAATCTTTGTGCGGATTCCGCAGCGCTTTTACACCTCTTCCATTATAGGAATCCACAGGTGTAAAAACGCAGGTGAAATCTGCACAAAATCTGCAGAAAGTCCGCAGTAAATCTGCACTAAATCCGTAGGTAAAATGCAGGTCATTTTACCTGCGGATTCAGCAAAATCCACGCGGAAAAATCTGCAGCCAAATCCGCAATGTGTGCACATACCCTAAATGTGCTGGGTTTTACAAAGTAGAAGGAGCTTCACTGTCCCCCAATCTCCTGGATTTAAGTATCCCAATTATTTTATAATTTTTTCAAAATTAGTTCAGCTTTGTGGTAATAATTTAATACTTATGTTTATAAGGGTTGGAGCTCTGGTTTTCTGCACCACATCCATCCCCTGATTTCTTCAAGCAGCCATGGAAATAAATGATCAGGTTTTAGTTGCATGCAGCCACCAGGGGGACTCACGGGCTCACTGAAGAGTTTTGGGAGCAGAATATTAGTATTTTAAGGGTTTTCTTACAAGAGAACAGTATCTGCTCCAACTGTCTGGTCAGGGTTTCTTTAACCCACGTCTACCTGTAGCATATGAAAGACACACTGAGCGGACAACAATATTGTGGCATCTGCACATTTCCCCTATGAAGCTTTTTTTTTACTCTGTCGCCTAATTGGGGGACACAGAACCGTGGGTGTTATGCTGCTGTCCACTAGGAGGCGACACTATGCATAATCTGAAAAAGATTAACTTTGGCTCCTCCTCTGCAGTATACACCCCTGGACGGCGTCAGCCTTCTCCAGTTTTTGCTTAGTGTCGCAAGGAGGCACACCTTTTTTCTTCCGTTTTTTTCCTTTTTTCGTCCGGAAATACAAATGAAGAAAAGAGGGTCTCCAGCGAGACTCCCGGCATGGCTCCCTCCTTGGTCCCCTATTAGGGGTACCCGGTTGAGGTCGAGGTGGCTATTCCCCATGTCGCTCCCTCCCCAGTCCCTCGGGTCCTGGTTCGAGGTCGAGACCCCCCCCTCCTCCCCCAACCCCTTTAAGGGGTCTGGGTTGAGGCGAGGATGAAGACCCCCTGACGGTGACAGACTCACCCTCCCTAATCCCCCGCAGGGGGCATTAGGTTGAGACGCCTCAGGTAGGGTCGGAGATCAGGCAGCATTCCGCAGCTTCCTGGGACCCCAGGCCGGCTGAGGGATCCTGTTGGGGCCGGGGGAGGGTGCGGACTGGATGGCACAGCAGAGACAGGGCTTTTTCTGCGTCCTTGTCTCTGCAGCAGCAGCGGCTCCATAGCGCTTCAGGGGCCCCACATACAGAAACCGCTACCCCCACCGCTATCCAGTCGACCATTCTGGGGGGGTCTGGTACAAATCCGCCCCCCCCCCGGACTACCGCGCCGCTCTGGAGCCCTCCTGGGCATCAGGCCTCTAATTTAGACGGCGGCTTCGGCCTAGCCGAAGCCGCCGCCTTTTCCCCGCCCCCCGGCCCGCCCCCCGGATGACCAAAATGACACACTGGAGTGTCATAGAAGGGGCGGATTGAGGCAGAAAGGGGGCGTTTTTACACAGCCCAGCGCACCCTTTTCAGCTCTCCGCCCCCTCTCCTCAGAGTCCCGGTGGCCATTTTTTCTGGATGAGATCCAGGAGAGGAGCATCACAGCGGTCTCCGGGGGGCACAGAACTGGGATCTGTCGGCGCTGGACCTAGGGGTACACTGGTGGGGTAAGCTCACAGCTGGGTTCTCATTACTCAGCTGTGAATCTATACTTCCTATAAGGCTCTCTGTGGGTTCCCTCTGCGTAGCCACCCCTGTACGATCCCTGATAGCCAGCCTCTGTGCACTATGCCGGGCTCAAGGAAGAGAACCAGGCAGGAATGTTTCTATGCATTCTGCACAGCCTGCAAAGCCACGCTCCCTAGTGGCAGCACGTATCCGCACTGCCGGGACTGCATCCTGAACTCTGGGTCAGAACCCCAGGGAGTCCCTACTGACGCTTCAGTGTCACAGGCCACGCCGGAATGGGCAACTCAGATGTCTCAGTCCATGACACAGTCCATAGACAACCTAACTGCTACATTGCTGCAAGCTCTGCAGAGTCGGGCCCCGGCTACGGACGGTACACAGCAAACGGAGAGCTTGTCTCAGGAACATGCTGCTTCCGACTCTCACAGACGTAAGCGGACCCACAGGTCTCGATCACCTGAGTCGCACTATCGCACAAGGTCGTCCCCCTCCAGGGAGAGACGGCGTCATTCCAGGTCTCCTGGGCAGTCCCCTGCCACAGACAGTGCAATTTACCACAGGGATCCCCCACCACAGAAGACCCCCGCCCCAGGTCGCCCTCCAGGGATCACCTTAGCGAGGCACAGGATTCGGAGGGCATCTGTGACTCCGACTCAGATAACGAAACGGACAGGTCCGTGGTACCTTCTCCCCCTAGCAATACAGCGCTAGTTGAGGACATAATTTCTTCCATTCATCAGGTGCTAAAAATTCCAGAGTCGGCCCCGGAAGTCCCAGAACATAGGATTTGCTTCGAAAGTGTTCAGAAACCACCTAAGGTCTTCCCTAATCACCATGAGTTTGAGAAAATACTTACCAAACAGTTTGCGCAGCCTGAGAAAAAATTCGCTAATCGCAAATATTTGGAAGCGAAGTACCCCTTCCCACAGAAAGACACCAAACAATGGACAGATCCACCTGAAGTGGACCCGCCGGTTTCTAGGCTAGCAGCGCAGACTTTACTCTCTCTGCCGGATAGCTCAACCCTCAGGGACGCAGCAGACCGGCAAGTAGAACGCATGGCTCGTTCTATTTTCGAAGCGGCAGGCGCCTCTCTGGGCCCTGCGTTTGCTTCAGTTTGGGCAGCCAAGGCCATCCTGGCTTGGGCCAAAAAACTACAGGAGGGTCTTCAGGCTTCAAATCCTGAACTCTCGGACCAAGCGGTCCAGATAGCAGTGGTAGCAGACTACATGATTCATGCAGCCCTGGATTCCGCCAGAGGTGTAGCGGGAATAGCATCAAACGCCATCACGATCCGACGCATCCTCTGGCTGCGAGAATGGAAAGCGGATGCGGCCTCAAAGAAGTCCCTCACGCGACTTCCGTATTTTACTGGAAGACTTTTCGGCGAAAAGTTGGACACCATGATAGCCAATGCCACTGGGGGTAAGAGTACTTCTCTCCCTCAACTAAAACCGAAACGCACGTTTAAACGAAGAAACCAGACGCGATTCCGATCCTTTCGGAATTCCTCGGGCTGAACCGTAACCGTTCTCCACGCAGGGACAACCCACGGACGCAGCAGCGACCGGACAGGGCTTGGCAGTCAAAAGCAGGCCAAGCGAAACCCAAGGGAGGAAAACCTCAGAACTTCGCTTCATCATGACTCGCGACCTCCGAGAGACACCCCACCAGTAGGCGGCCGACTTACTCTTTCAGCAAGTCTGACTGCCTATTACAGAAGACAGGTGGGTCAGGGAAATAGTGTCTTCCGGATACAAGATAGAGTTCACTTCCGTTCCACCGAACCGGTTCTTCCTTTCTATTCCTCCAACACCACCAGAAAAGGCTTGCGCTTTCCACCAAGCGGTTTCCTCTCTCCTTCAATCAGGAGTTGTTGTGCCGGTTCCCGTGAACGAGAGATTCCGAGGATTCTACTCAAATTTGTTCGTAGTCCCCAAGAAAGGAGGTGGCGTCCGACCCATACTGGACCTAAAACAGTTCAACAATTACGTACAGGTCCGTCATTTCCGCATGGAGTCCCTCCGGTCCATCATTGCATCCATGGACCAGGGAGAATACCTCGCCTCCATAGACATACAGGATGCGTATCTCCACATACCAATTGCTCCCGCCCACCAAAGGTTTCTCAGGTTCGCGGTCAACCAAAACCACTACCAGTTTGTCGCCCTTCCGTTCGGACTCGCCACGGCTCCAAGAACGTTCACCAAAGTCATGGCGGCCACCATGGACGTCCTGCACTCAAGAGGCATTCTAGTCGTCCCGTACCTGGACGACCTCCTCATCAAGTCTCCCACTTTCAAAGACTGCGAGGTCAGTGTCTCAATCACACTAGACACTCTGAGTCGCCTGGGATGGCTAGTCAACCTACAGAAATCGTCGACTATCCCAACTCGGACTCTAACATTCCTGGGAATGGTATTCGACACCTCCAGGGGCCTGGTGCTCCTTCCCAAGGACAAGACACTGGCCATCCGTCTGGGAGTTCGCACACTCCTTCGCAGTCCTCCTCGATCTCTCCGGTTTGCCATGAGAGTCCTCGGCCGGATGGCAGCAGCAATAGAGGCAGTGCCATTTGCCCAGTTTCACCTCAGGGTCCTTCAACTAGCCATACTCAGATCTTGGGACAGGAACCCCTTCTCCCTCGACAGGGAGTTCAGGTTGACGTCATGAACCAGGAGGTCCCTGCATTGGTGGTTCAAACCAACCTCGCTTACACGAGGGAAGCCATTCCTCTCAGGACAATGGAAGATCCTGACTACCGATGCAAGCCTGACAGGCTGGGGGGCGGTGCACCTACATCACAGGGCAAGTGGTCACCGAGGGAAGTGACATTGCCCATCAATGTTCTGGAAATCAGGGACATTCTCTTGGCACTGAGAGCCTTTCATCACTTGCTTGCAGCCTCGCACATACGGATACAGTCGGACAATGCCACGGCTGTGGCATACGTGAACCACCAAGGCAGGACCCGCAGCGCCCAGGCGATGAGAGAAGTGGCTCATATCCTCCGCTGGGCGGAAGACACGAGGTCGGTACTTTCTGCGGTACACATTCCGGGTGTAGAAAACTGGGAAGCCGACTTCCTCAGCAGGCAAGGAATGGACTCGGGGGAGTGGTCTCTCCATCCCGAGATTTTTTGCCAGATCTGTCAACGCTGGGGAACCCCGGAGGTGGACCTAATGGCATCCCATCTCAATACCAAGGTCCCCAATTTCATGGCCAGGACACACGACCTGTGGTCGCTCGGAGCGGATGCCTTGGTCCAGGACTGGTCCCAGTTCCGACTCCTGTACATTTTTCCACCCCTCCCCCTAATCGCCAGGGTCGTGAGGAAGATCAAGCAAGAGGGAGTTCCGACCATCCTCATCGCGCCAGACTGGCCCAGACGTACATGGTACGCCGACATCATCCAACTTACAGCAGACGCCCCCTGGCGTCTACCCGACCGTCACGACCTTCTGTCTCAAGGCCCGTTCTTCCACCAGAATTCAGGGGCTCTTAATTTGACGGCATGGCCCTTGAAACCTGGATTCTAACCCAGGCAGGTTTTTCACCGGCAGTCATTGCAACTATGATCAGGGCAAGGAAGCCGGCCTCCGCCAAGCTCTATTATCGTACCTGGAGAGCTTTCTTTTCTTGGTGCGAATCTCATGGACAAGTCCCACTCCCTTATTCCCTCCCGAAGGTACTAGGTTTTCTTCAATCGGGCCTAGATGCCAAGCTATCCCTAAGTTCGCTTAAGAGTCAGGTGTCGGCGCTTTCAGTCCTTTTTCAAAAGCGCATTGCTATTAAACCGCAAGTAAGGACTTTCATCCAGGGAGTTTCCCGATTGGTTCCTCCCTACAAACGTCCGCTGGATACGTGGGACCTCAATCTGGTCCTGACAGCATTGCAAGCTTCACCCTTCGAACCTCTTAGAGGAGTTCCACTCTCCATTCTGTCTCAGAAAGTGGTTTTTCTAGTGGCGATCACCTCGTTACGCAGAGTGTCGGAATTGTCAGCACTTTCCTGCAGACTGCCTTTCCTAGCCTTTCACCAGGACAAGGTGGTTCTCCGCACGGTACCATCCTTCCTTCCGAAGGTTGTGTCCAACTTTCACCTCAATGAGGAGATTTCACTGCCATCCCTTTGCCCGGTTCCGGTTCATAGAGTGGAGAAGGCTCTGCATACGCTTGACCTCGTCAGAGCATTGCGGATTTACGTGTCCAGGACTGCACCTTTCCGGAAATCTGATTCCCTCTTCATTCTTCCGGAAGGTAGTCGCAAGGGGCTGCCGGCTTCCAAGGCTACCCTTGCCAGGTGGATCAAGTCCACCATACATGAGGCCTACCGACTTAACAGTTCCCCTCTTCCGGCCGGTATCACGGCACACTCTACACGGGCAGTAGGGGCCTCCTGGGCCATTCGGCATCAGGCTTCGGCACAACAAGTGTGTAAGGCGGCCACTTGGACTAGCCTACACACGTTTACGAAACACTACAGTGTTCATACCCAGTCCTCAGCGGATGCGAGCCTGGGTAGACTGGTTCTGCAGGCGGCAGTACCCCAAGTCTAGGGAACTGTCAACACAATATTCGTCCACTGCTTCCCACCCAGGGACTGCTTTGGGACGTCCCACGGTTCTGTGTCCCCCAATTAGGCGACAGAGTAAAGGAGAGTTTTGTGTACTCACCGTAAAATCTCTTTCTCTTAGCCTTTAATTGGGGGACACAGCTCCCACCCTGTTGCCCTTACGGGCCGTTGTTTACTGTTGAGTTCTCATATTGTTCTTTGAGCTCGTACATAGTAGCCTTCTTACAGGCATGGTTATGTTATTTGATTACGTTCCTCCTTATGCTTTGGCACAAAACTGGAGAAGGCTGACGCCGTCCAGGGGTGTATACTGCAGAGGAGGAGCCAAAGTTAATCTTTTTCAGATTATGCATAGTGTCGCCTCCTAGTGGACAGCAGCATAACACCCACAGTTCTGTGTCCCCCAATTAAAGGCTAAGAGAAAGAGATTTTACGGTGAGTACACAAAAATCTCCTTTTTCTTTCTTTATAACACCAATTCTACATCCACAGCCATTAATATGAAGTTGGTCGCCCTCCTCATCTACAACAGCTTCCCCTCTCCTGAAAAGCTTTTCTACAAGATTTTGGAGATGTCTGTAATTATTTTTGACCATTCATCAAGAAGAGCATTTGTGAGGTCAGACACTTATGCCGGATGGGTGGTCCTGGCTCACAATCTCCATTCTAGCTCATCCCCATGGTGTTGGATGGGTTTGAAGTTAGGACTCTGTGCAGGTGGTCAAGTTTTTCCACGCTAAACTGCCCCCAACCATGTCTTTATGGACCTTGTGAGTTGGGTCACAGTCATGGGGGAAAGAAAAGAGCCTAATAAAACTGTGCCCATAAAGCTGGAAGCTACAGTTGTCTAAAATGTCTTGTAAGTTGAAATATTGAGATTTTCCTTCAGTGAAATTAATGCATCTAGACTGAGCCCTAAAAACGGCCGCATAGTGTTATCCCTCCTCCACCAAACTACAGCGGGTACAATGCAGTCAGGCAGGTAACTTTCTCCTGACTTTCACCAAACCTAGACTAGTCCATCAGATGCCGGATAGAGAAGTGTGATCCAGCACTGCACGGGACATATTTCCACTGCTCCTGAGTCCAGTGGTGACGTCTTTATGCCACTCTATCTGACGACTGTCACTGTGCTTGGTGATGTACGGCTGCGTGCAGCTATTACGCTCCCGGCGGGGCCAGTGATTGTGCTGGTGCTAATGCCAGAGGAGGTTCAGACTCTTCAGTTTTGGAGTCAGCAGAGTGTTGTTGATTTTCTTCCCTTTGCTCCTCCTCACTTTTTGACATCGCTTTGTAACTTTTCGGGGTCTTCACTTCGTGGCTGAATTGCTGCAGCTCCTTCCAGTTTTCATTAATATAACTCACAGGAGGCGGGAGAATATTTAGGAGAGAAGAAATGTCATAAGCTGACTTGTTACCCCGATGGGGGCCGGAGGCTATATACCTTTGTCATCTGGACTGATTGAAAAATGTGAATACAGTGAATAGGGAGTAATTAAACCTTTAATTTATTTTTATTTGTTTGTCTCCTTTTAATTGCAAGCCTGAGTGCACCAACGTTCGTGCAAAATTCATAAATTAAAAAAAGCAAGAAGAAATAATCACAATGGAAAAGCCACTGCCTATCTGAATTGTTTTTTACTAACCCTGCCCCACATGAAAAAAAGTACATGTCCGATATAGAAAAGTAATATCTATGGAAATGGGAAGACAATTTAAAATGTATTTTAGTGGTTCTTTTTAGTCCTTAGAGAAATATTAAAAATGTAAAAGAGACTATTTTATTTTTATTCTTTACTTGAGATGGGCGGACACCTGGAGGTTCAGGTTCGGCCAAACAGTTATAAAAAGTTCAGGTTCGAGTACAAGAGCAATACCCGAACCTGGACCCCATTCACTTGAATGGGGGGGCCCGAACATCCAGTGTTTGCCACGCTGTCATCTGCATGACAGTGCAGCAAGCACCGCTTCTGATCGGTGGTGAAATCATCCCCACTCGTCAGAGAGCCGCAGATCCCACGCTGTCAAAAGACAGCGTGAGCACTCAGCTGTGATCGGAGGTATAAAGTTTACCTCCGGTCACTGGTGTCAGCTGATGGGACTACTGATCCCATCATCCGACACCTGCTGCTAATTACAGTGAGAGTAGGAGCGGCGGATGGGAGTATTCATTAGCCGCTCCTCTTCGGTAAATAAATAATTAAAAAAAAAAAAAATCGTCTTGGATTCCCCTGTATTTTTGCTAACCAGCCAGGCAAAAGTCACAGCAGGGGGCTGCAACCCTCAGCTGTCAACTTCAGCAAGGCTAGTTAGCAAGAATAGAGGGGTCCCCACGCTGTTTTTTAAAATTATTTGAATAAATAATTAAAAAATGGTGTGGTTTTCCCCCCCATTTTTGACAACCAGCATTGCTAAAGTAGACAGCTGGGGGCTGGTATTCTCAGGCTGGTAAGGGGTCATAGATATTGCCCTCCCCCCAGCCTTAAAATAGCAACCCGCAGCTGTCCAGAAAAGGCACATCTGTTAGATACGCCAATTCTGGCGCTTTGCCCTTCTTTTCCCACTTGCCCTGTAGCGGTGGCAAGTGGGGTGATAGTTGGGTTGGTTGATGTCACCTTTGTATTGTCAGGTGACATCAAGCCCATGGCTTAGTAATGGAGAGGCATTGTTGTAGCTGCTTTTTGTTCTGACCAAGCGTCAGATCACCAGTGAGTCCGGATTGTGAGGTTTTTTGCCCTTCTGTTGCAAGCGCTTGGAGACAAAGAGACTCAACACACAAGCCGTGGTCAAATCACTTTATCTGACATAATGAAATACAAGGAAAACTTTTATACCATTTACAACAAATGTAATTCTATGGAGCTCATGTAGCCCCACCATCACCTTCAGAGTTATGCCATGTTTACAATGTACCCAGAACATGTTGTTGAGAACAAATATGATAACAAGTATCGTTTCCTTGAACACAGAGACTAGTAGTCTACATAAGAATAATTCTAGCAATATTAGGCAAAAGGCAATTGAAGTCTAAAAGGCATTTAAAGGGATATAAAGCAAACCATTAACTCTTCTATATCAAGAGGCATCTATAAGACACCTATCCATTTCTAATCCTATAGTTGTATGGTAAATAAAGACACAGCCAGAATAAAGTCCTTTAATCGAAAGAATGACACAGACTCATTTAATAAACTTAATTAAACCATACTTACGACCTTGCCTAATTCCACCAAAGCCCTCGATCTCCTGTAATAAAGCTAAAATAAAAAAAACAATATACCATACCTGTCCGTTGTTCTGTCCCACACCGTAATTCATGTCTGGGGGATAAACAGTTTTCAACCTGGACGGGGCCAAGATACGACCATCCAGGCCGAGAACTACTGATGAATGAGCTGCAGCAAGCGCAGCCTCAGAGACAGGTGGTGATGTCATTGAGGTTATTTCCGGTCACTGAGGCTCTGTTCCCAGCCGGGCTGAACTGCAGTGACCTTGGTGAGTTTCCCGCTAGAAGCATGAGAGTTTTTCTCAAATAATTAAAAAAAAAAAGCCAGCCTTGCTGAAGCTGACAGCTGAGGGTTGCAGCCTCCAGCTGTGAGTTTTGCCTGTTTGGTTAGCAAAAATACACGGGAACCCACAACGGTTTTTTTTTCTATTATTTATTTACAGCGCAGGAGTGGCTGATGAATACTCCCATCCGCCACTCCTGCTCTCACTGTTAGTAGCAGCAGCAGGCGTCAGATGATGGGATCAGTGGCCCCATCAGCTGACAAAAGTGACTGAAGGTAAACTTTATACCTCCGATCACAGCTGAGCGCTCACGGCTCTCTGACCATTGGGGATGATTAGACTGCTGATCAGAACCAGTGTTTGCTGCTCTGCCATGCACATGACAGAGCATGACTGTTCGAGGTGCCGAACCCAAACCGTAACATGGACTTTCTGGTGAAGTCCGTGTTCGTTGTCCGTGCCCAAACAGTAGATGTTCGGTATGGACGCCAAACTTTACTATTCGGGTTTGCCTGTCTCTATTCTTTACACTTTCCCTCTATCTGCAAAAAATTATATATATATATATCCCACACATCCATATATCATGACAAAAATAGAGCCAGGAATTGTTTCACTGTCTTTACGAGAACAAATTTTAGAGCTTTATAAACCACATGAGCGAAAACCCCTGAAAATGACCTGATTAATTCTAATTTCACACTAGAGTTCGGCAGAGCTGTGGAGGGCTGTGTAGTTCCTCTGTGAAGCCCCGCCCACTGGCGCACCTCTTCCTTCAGCTCCGCCTACGTCTGCATGAGTCCAGCGTACCCTATCTTTAACATTGGGTATGCAGGCCATGCGGATGCCTCCACATGCGTCATTTTGACGCTGCGCCGAGCTGCGTCGTCCGCAATATGTTGCATTTTGTTGCGGTCGGCGCAGCTTCAAAATGACGCATGTGGAGGCATCCGCATACATCCGCACGGCCTGCGTACCCAATGTTAAAGATAGGGGACGCATGCAGACGTAGGCGGAGCTGAAGGAAGAGGTGTGCCAGTGGGCGGGGCTTCACAAAGGAACTACGCAGCCCTCCGCAGCTCTGCCGAACGCTAGTGTGAAACCAGCCTAAGATTTATGTCCCAATATTTCTATCCATATAGTGGACACTGATTATACTCCAGGGGGCATTTAGGTGTCCGCTTACAATGGCCGCGCTTTGATAATTTTCAGTTTTTATGGAAAAGCATTATTAATATTGTATCATAAGCATAACTGATTATTACAGAATGTAATCTGCCTGACTGGACTGAGAGTAAATTGCCCTTGTAATAGTACAGTGAACAGTCGCAGACTCCTCAGAGATGATCCTTCCCGTGGTGGACGCTTACAGACGCATCAGGGATCCATTACGGTGAAATACAGAAATGAGATTATGATTAAAACAGTTTTAGCGATTTTTCTCTGCTGATGTCTGCGGGTTAATGGAACGACTGACCCATTGTATGTGCATTAGTGATCCTTTCTGACATTTAATTATTAATAATTGCTAATGTTATCTTTTCTATATGACCCGTTTGTCTCAGAGCAATACCAACCCGCAGGAACGGTGTGTGGAAAATCCGTTTTGCTCCAGGAAAAGGCAATCTGAAGCTGATGGTGCTGTACAATGATGGAGCAGAAGTTTGGGATACAAAGGAGGTAAATGTCTAAATAGTCTCCCCAGGTAATGATTGAGATACCTTATGTTATGTAAAGCAGTTTTCCCCAACCATTAGCCGTGTAGCCACTTTTGGCTCTAGCACCATGCATGTGGATGCCTAGCCATTGGCATCTGCACCAAGTATTCGATGACGTGTTATGTATTTGAATAAGAGTAATATAATACTAAAATAATAATTTATTCAAGAAATAAAATTGAGTTGGGAAAATGAAGGGTTGTCTATTGGTATAACTCCTTATGAATGGCTACAAGGTGATGAATAAAGTGGGAAAAGCAATCTGTACACACCTTTCCCCCCAGACTGGCATTGCTACTCTGCTTTCAGCTCTTTCAGCTCTGTCCCCCACGATCTCAACACAAACAATGTCACGTAACCACTGCAGCCAATCTGCAACCACTGATCACCTGCAGCTCGAAACCAATGCAGCCAATCTGCACCCGCTGATCAGCTGCAGCCTTCACAGCTTTGTCCAAGTTGAAGAATAGTGTTTTTTTCCCAACAATAATGCGAATGCTGCAACTGCTCGTTTGCCACAATTTTACCATAATGTATAAGCTGTGATCTCCTGCATTGTTTATTTCTCACATAGCATCCTCTTTGCTTTTTACATTTTTTCAATTGACATTGATTGCAGTCGTTAACTAGTATGGTATATAATTATATGGATGGCCTGCAATATGTGACATGGTAACCTTTTATCCAGTGCTTAGTTAAAATATCTGATTAGTGTAGAAGCATAAATTTACTTTCAGGTGGGCTTTATAGGCATTCTTATGTAAAGTGACATTTTCTCTCCACTTTTTATACAGTGGCACAATTTGTATGCCAGAACCCAAAAAAATGTGCAAACTCCATATTAAATTAGCAAACGCTGGCTTGTGGAACATCTGTACAGAGCATTTGACTGGTGCATTCTGGCATTGGCTGTCTAACCCCGCCCCTGAGGAACATATGCAGGCAGATCATATATAAATTTTCTGTATACATTTGCACAATTTTATGACACAATATAAATTAGGTACATTTAGAGCCTCATCAAAGCGGTTTTCCAAAAAAAATCTGTTTTGTGTCCAAAAACAACACCACTTTTTTCCAACAGCTGAAATATTAGCACCATCTTTCTAATATTATGTGCTACACAGGTATGCAGCGACATAAGCACCAATCTGCAGTGCACTGTGTGATTTACCACCACTGTATCAGCTCTTTCGTAGGATCGAAATTTTATTTTTATATAGCGCTAACATATTCCGCAGCGCTTTACAGTTTGCACACATCATCATCGCTGTCCCCGATGGGGCTCACAATCTAAATTCCTTATCAGTATGTCTTTGGAATGTGGGAGGAAACCGGAGAACCCAGAGGAAACCCACGCAAACACGGGGAGAACATACAAACTCCTTGCAGATGTTGTCCTTGGTGGGATTTGACCCCAGAGCTGCAAGGCTTCCTTGACTCTTTTCTCATGTCCTTCTGTGGATCAGGTTTGATAGGTACTAACCAGTGTATACTGAGAGCCTCACCAGAGGACCTGCCCTTTTTGGAGATGTTCTGACCCAGTCATCACTACGTTACAGTTTGACCCTGGTATGATTTTTACGCTTGCCCATTTTTTTCTGCTTTCATCACACAACATTAAGAACTGACTGATCATTTGCGTTAACATTGTTTATCCTTCCCCTTGATATGTGTCATTGTAGAGAGATAATAAATCTTATTCAGGTCACCTGTTGGTGGTTTTAGGGGGGTTTCCCACCCCTGGGGCCAATTTTTTTATTTTTTAAACATAAATGCATGTATTTTGGGGCTACAAAAAATCATTTTTGTAATTCAGTTTCATTAAACATTATGCACGGCTTGGCTTTTTGTGGTCTCTGCTCATAAATCAGGCGAGAGGAGGTAAAAAAAATTAAAAATAAAAGCGGAGTGACAAACTCTCCTGGTGAATCCTCAGAACAAGTTGGAGTCATTTACGGATTCTGCGTGAACCCATTCTGCATCCAGCAATAAACAGCCGGCACAACGCAGGAAAATCTGGCAATATCGTCACCATTGTAATTCTCACAGGGATGTTACTTTTTGCACCGCCTGGTCCTGCTGCGTAGTGGACAGTGACAAGCCCCGTACTTATTTTTGGCTGCATACTTGGGTACATTTCTTGGTCAGGGCCCCCGGAGAGATAATGGACAAGGTCTCTTGGATTTATAGTGGCTGACGTTGTGGATAAAACTCGTACCGGTGAATTATAACTGTGCTTTTACGATTCCTGGTGCGTTCTCAGTGTAATCCTTGGGGATGAATGTGTGGGTAATGTTATCTTACACTTTCCTTAAGCAGCTTCAGATGGTGAGTTCCATACGCACCGGACGAAATATGAATTACCGCGTCCTGGATGTGGACTGGTGCTCGTCCGACAAAGTCATCTTGGCGTGTGATGACGGCTGCATCAGAGTCCTGGAGATGTCCATGAAACCCGCTTGCTTCAGAATGGATGAACAAGAGCTGCTAGGTAAATTAACATGTGACCAGCAATAGTATGAGCAAACACAAGTCGCCTCGCTGTCGAGAAAAAACACAAAACACCTTCCCATAAATATCGTGTATTTTGTGTCGTACGTTGTGTTACGTGACTTTATAAACACAAGAACAAAAGATGAAGGCGCTTCAGGCCACGTTCAGTGCAAAAAATCCACAGAGTGGATGTAGATGTATGTGAATTTGGTTTTCAGATCTTTTTTTTAAATATAGAGGATTTTTTACCCATGGATTGGAAACATTTTCAAATCTGCAGCATGAGAATTAAGTTGCCTGTATTGTCTGACTATAACCTACAGCCGGGTTTGTGAAGACGCTTCTTTGTCTCCAAAATTTGGTTGCATTTTTTTGTAGGGTTTTGGTGCAGAGTTCCACAGCGTGTAGTGTGCTGTGTGTAACTCAGCCTTATAGTGATTGATGAACGGCTAATGGAGTTGCATAAGGATTAAAGAAAAAAAAAGAAAAAAATTATAATGACTGCGCCTCTCTTGTCCGTGGTCTCCATTGGGGCTGAACTCCAGAAGCAGACACGTCTTGTGGATAAGAAAGGTGCTGCTTTTATAAGAAATTATGGAGCAAATCTATCTCTTTGTTTGTGCAGTCTTGGATCAGAATCCGCTAGATCCAGAAGCTGATCGAGAGTAGGATGCACAAAATGAATCACAGTGAACCTGACAGCTGATAAGTCTGCCCGACCCACGGGCTGCATGTATCCGGCACTTAGTGCATGATATCAGCCAGATATATTGGTCTATGAAATGCTGCGGCATTTCAGAGAAAACCTGCTATGATATCTGCTGGGGACTGAGCCGCACGAGACACTAGTCGGACAGGCGGGTCCTCGGCGGTTTCTCCCTGCCTTCTGCACCGGATTGATACCTGTCAATCCCGAGCAGCAGACCTGGAGAAGCCGCAAGTGACCCACCTGTCCGACTAGTCTACAGCACGGCTCAGTCCTCGTTGGTTATTAAAGTATGTTTTCAGAGTCCAATATACCAGGCTGATATCATACAGCCAGTGCCTGATACATGCGGCTTGTGGATCAGGCAAACGCATCAGCTGTCAAGTTCACTTTAAGAGACGAATGCGGCTATATTAATGTGTGCGCCAGTGTACTCTGGTTACGGACTGGAGTAAATTTCTGCTATATGTACACACCATATCCTCTAATGTTTATAAAGATGGCATAAGCTGCTACATTTTTTCTGCAACTGTATTGCAGAAAACTTTGTGACGCTTTAGACCATTTTATTGTGTAAAAAGCGTCTGCTTTCATAATCTCTTCAAAATTCTTACCTTAGACTAGTTTCACACTAGCGTCTTTTTTACGCTGCGTTTCTTGCGCACATCAAACGCGTGATAAAAACGCATACAAACGCTTGTAAACGCTGCTTTTTTTGTCGCCTCATCGTGCGCGTTAAGCCAAAAAAAGCAGCGTTTATATGCGTTTTCAAGCGTTTTTCAAGCGTTTTTCATGCATGTGCTTTATTTTTGCGCAAGTAGGAAAATTCTAGAAAAATTATTGCAACAGACGACACCAATGGGACATGAGGGGGCGTGTGTAATGGTAATTCTTTATATAGACCCTGTGTACAGCTGAATTCTTCACATTTGCTTGCTTTCTCTCTGGACAACATGGATCTGCGCTGGAAGAGTTTTCACTTCAACTTGGATCTGGACATCAGGATGGCTCAGGCTTATGCAGTTGCTTGCCATCAACAAAGGGAGAGAGAGAGACAGCGAAGACTGCAGCGGCGGCGTTTGTGGATACATCCGATTGTTGAACTCCGGGAGAGCCGTGGAGCATACCACACCCTCTACAGCGAGCTCCAGGCAAACCTGGAGAAATTTACTGATTACACACGGATGTCCCTACAAAGCTTCAGGGATTTACTTGCTCGTGTTGAACAATCCATCCGGAGACAGGACACACCGCTTCGTCGTGCAATTCCTCCTGAGGAACGGCTCCTGGTAACTTTTCGGTATGTAACAATATTTACCAAACAATGCCTGCATAATTTTTGTTTCTTTATCGCCTTATTGGGGGACACAGATTACCATGGGTGTATGCTGCTGCTAGGAGGCTGACACTATGCAAAACAAGAAAATTAGCTCCTCCCCTGCAGTATACACCCACCGACAGGCACCAAGTACCTCAGTTTGTGCTTAGTGTCTGTAGGAGGCGGACCGGGATCTACCCAGATCCACAGTTAATGTTTCCCTTAGGTTTTTAGTTGAAAGTATTAATCATTTCTCATTTATTTTTCAGATTCATGTCAAGAAACAGGGTGTGAGTCTCACCCTGCTTTCCCATATCAGGTGGCTGAGCGAGCAGTGTGGTGTCTCCCACATCGCAACTCTCAGTACCGCAGGCAGGACTTTTTCCCTATCACCTTCCGGTGCTATGGGCTGTGGACAGGTGGCCAGTCCTTGCCAATCCTCCTCCTCACCCCTCTCTCGGGACAGGGCTGAGAGGAAAACGGCATTCGCAAGTGGTGTAATTTTCTCTCCCAGCAAGAGGTTAACGCCGTCTTCTGCAGGATGCGGGTACAGAGGACCTTCCCCAGCCGCTTGCCTTCTGCTTGTGGGCCCCTGTGGTCATCCTCTTCAGGGACGTCAGGCAAGTGCCTGTACGATCCCTCCAGCCCCGCATTGTCACCAGAGAAGCCATCGGCAGTAGCAAGCGTTCCCTGTTTGAATCTCCCGCTCTTTTTTCCCCTGCCTGCCGCGAGCCGATCTCAGCCGCGCTCCTCTCTCTCTATTCAGGGGGACACAGGACAATGCTTTCATTACTCCAGCCACAGCTGGGGAATCAACGGGCATAGTACCTTGAATATCGGCGTTATTATTCCTCTGAATAGATATCAGGCACGGGACTGCGGCGCCTTTCACTTTCGTTTTCAGCTCCCGCTCTCAGCGCGCTCCCTCCTCCCTCTCTGAGCGCGCTTCTCTTCGCGCCTTTACTAGCCCATCACAGGGCTCCTTTCTCTTTTGCTGTGCCAGCCCCCCTCTTTTTCTGCCCCCCCCGCTGCCTTTATCCAATCGCGGCTCAGCCGCTAAGCTCCACCCTCCGCCATCATCATCCAGTATTTCCTGGATTTCACTTCTCTTCCTGCGCTGCTTGGGGGACGCTTTGACGTCCTGCTGCTCGTCTGAAACTCGGTACACTCTGCTCTGAGGCTCAAATTAGCTCCCCTCTGCAGTTTCCTTCCTAATTCGTGCGGCCATTCAGCACAGTTTACTTATGCCCAACCCTTCAAGGGATCTCTGCTTCAGGCCCACCGCTACCTGATCTGACTAAAGTCTCTCAGTCCCTGGTCCAGGTCTTGGAACGTTTACTTCAGCTATCTACAGCCACCTGTGCACCGACCGCCTCTCAAGGTGAGTCGTCCGCACCTGACCGCGAGCTTCAGAGGGACAGACTGGGCAGGAGTTCTAGGAATCAACGATAACTGGCATTATCAACGATTTAGATGAAGGAATTGAGGGTAAACTGATTAAATTTGCTGATGACACAAAGCTAGGAGGGATAGCTAATACTAGAGAAGAGAGAGGATTCAAAAAGATATAAATAAACTGGAGAAGTGGGCAGCAACTAACAGAATGGTTTTTAACAGGGAAAAATACAAAGTACTACATCTGGGCAATAAAAATGTAAAAAGCATATACAGAATGGGAGGAATAGGGCTAATCAACAGCACATGTGAAAATGACTTGGGTATACTAATAGATCACAGGCTGAATATGAGTCAACAGTGTGATGCAGCAGCAAAAAAGGCAAATGCAATTCTAGGATGTATTAACAGAAGCATACAGTCTAGATCACGTGAAGTCATTATTTCCCTCTACTCCTCTTCGGACAGACCTCATCTGAAATATTGTGTCCAGTTTTGGGCACCACATTTTAAAAAAGACATCAACAAACTGGAACAAGTTCAGAAAAGAGAAACCAGAATGGTGATCGGTCTGCAAACCCTGTCTTATGAGGAAAGGTTGCAGGATTTGGGATTGTTTAGTTTGCAAAAGAGAAGACTGAGAGGAGACTTAATAGCTTTCTACAAATATCTAAAGAGCTGTCACATTGTAGAAGGATCAACTTTATTCTCATTTGCACAAGGAAAGACTAGAAGCAATGGGATGAAACTGAATGGGAGGAGACACAGATTATAGATATTAGAAAAATTTTTTTGACACTTAGAGTGATCAATGAGTGGAACAAGCTGCCACGAGTAGTGGTGAGTTCTCCTTCAATGGAAGTCTTCAAACAGAGGCTGGACAGACATCTGACTGGGATGATTTAGCGAATCCTGCTTTGAGCAGGGGGTTGGACCAGATGGCCCTGGAGGTCCCTTCCAACTCTACGATTCTATGATTCTATGAATCAAGCTCTGTCTAGTTCGTCCTCCAGCTCGCAGGGTCCTTCTGCTTCTCCCATGTTTCCTTCTCCTTCCTCAGAAGATGACCTTAGGTCAGGCGAGGACTCTCATTCGGGATTTAGTTCAGAAGCAGACAACGTATCAAAAACACGGGACATGGTCGATAGTCTCATTTCGGCTATCTTCCAAACCCTTAAAATTAAGCAAGATAAGGCTCCCCCTCAGGAATGCTCTGTTCTTTTTAAACGAGCAAGACCTCCATCTCGAACCTTTCCCAATCACAAAGAGTTCGATACTACCTTGTCCAAACACTGGGAGCACCCTGAGCAACGTTTCTCAGGCCGCAGGTATTTAGACGTGCTGTACCCCTTTGATGCGGACCTTCTCACAAAGTGGATCAAGGCTCCCGAGGTGGATTCCTCAGTTTCCCGGACAGCCTCTAAAACGGTTCTATCCCTTCCAGACGGGGCATCGCTTAAAGATCCAACAGACAGACAGAATCGCTGGCCAAATCAATTTTTGAGGCTTCCAGCGCCTCCCTTTGTCCTATTTTCGCATCTGCCTGGGTGGCGAAAGTCATTTCGGCTTGGGCAAAAATTCTTCGCAAGGGCATCTTAGCGGCAGCCCCGCAAGATGAGCTGGCAGATCAAATTAATCATGCAGGTAAATACCTGTTGGCCGCCTCCTTGGATGCAGCCGGGTGCGTAGCATGGGCTAACAGCAACATAGTAGCCTTACGTCGGGTCCTTTGGCTTAAGTCATGGAATGCGGATACCACCTCTAAGAAGTCGCTTACCAACCTGGCATTCCATGGTTTCAGGCTCTTTGGCGCCAAGCTGGATCAGATAATTTCCGATGCCACTGGTGGTAAAAGCACTTCTCTTCCCCAGTCCCGGCCTAAACGCTTTTTTAACAGAAAAGGTCTTAGGCCGTTTAGGCCCTTTCGTTCCTTTTCTTCCACAGAGAGATCCGCCCAGCAAGACCGGCCCTCCGCCTCTAGGGAGCGGGAGCAGAAAAAACCTTCGTACAAACCTGCTCCCCGCTGGAGGTCTAGAGGACAGTATTCCAGGTCTTCAGGCTCCTGTGCCAGTAGATTTTCCTCCAAGTGACGGGTCACTCCCACCTGGAAGTTCTTCCAGGGTGGGAGGCAGACTTTCCTTTTTCAGGGACGCTTGGCTGTCTGTTGTCAACGACGCTTGGGTCAGGGAAATCGTCGCATCCGGATACAAAATCGAATTTGCATCCCCCCCAAACAGACGGTTTTGCCTGTCTCGTCCTCCAAGGCAGCGGTCCCATATTCCAGGGTTCCTCCAGGCCCTCTCATCCCTTCTTTCCGCCGAAGTTATCGTTCCCGTTCCTCCAAACGAACGGTTTTCAGGGTTCTACTCAAATCTTTTCATAGTTCCGAAGAAAGATGGTTCCCTTCGCCCAATCCTGGACCTCAAATTGCTCAATCGCCACGTGAAGATTCTCCATTTCAAAATGGAGTCCCTTCGGTCGGTGATGGCCTCAATGGAACCCAGAGAATTCCTCTGCTCTGTGGACATACGGGATGCCTATCTTCACATCCCTGTTTGTTTGCAACATCAGAAATATCTTCGCTTTGCGATTCAGGAAAATCACTATCAGTTCATGGCCCTACCCTTCGGCGTAGCTTCCGCTCCCCGTGTTTTCACAAAGGTGATGGCATCAGTCATGGACATTCTCCGTTCCAGGGGGATTCCCATTATCCCTTACCTGGACGATCTGTTGATCAAGGGGTCGTCCCGCCGAAACTGCCTTCAAAGTCTTCACATAACTCTTGCTCGTCTCGGATGGATAGTCAACAAGGAGAAGTCCATCCTGAGCCCCTCTCAGCGTCTGACCTTTCTGGGCATGGAATTCAACACGAATCTGGCTCGGGTGTTTCTTCCGAGGGAAAAATTTGCGGCTCTTTCCAAGGGAATCCGAACCCTAAAGTGGCCAACGCCCATTCCCCTTCGATCCTGCATGAAGGTTCTGGGGAAGATGGTAGCCTCCATGGAAGCAGTGCCAATTGCACAATTTCACCTTCGGCCCCTCCAGCTTTGCCTTCTTTCAGCCTGGGACAAGACCACGTTGTCTCTGGACCGCCCCGTTCTCCCTCTGAGTGAGGCAATCCCTTACTTGGTGGGCAATGCCAGCGTTAGTTCTACAAGGGAGGTCCTTTCTTCCGCTTCGGTGGCAAGTCATCACCACCGATGCCAGCCTTCTAGGATGGGGAGCGGTTTTCCATCAGAAAACGGCCCAAGGACGCTGGAATTCACAGGAAGCTCTCCTCCCCATCAATCTTCTGGAGATGAGAGCAATCTTCATTACCCTTCTCCGCTGGCAGCCTCTCCTCGTAGGCTAGCCGGTCCGCATTCAATCGGACAACGCCACGGCTATGGCGTACATAAACCACCAGGGGGGCACGCGCAGCAGGCAAGTAATGTCTGAAGTGGCAAAGATATTGCGCTGGGCAGAACGTTACGTTCTGGCAATCTCCGCCGTTCACATTCCAGGGGTGTAAAATTGGGCAGCCGACTTCCTCAGTCGTCAAGACCTAGCTTCAGGCGAATGGGCTCTTCATCCCACAGTCTTCAATCAGATATGCCAGCGCTGGGGCTCACCGGATGTCGATCTCATGGCATCTCGGCTGAACCACAAGGTTCCCCGCTTCATAGCCAGGTCCAGGGACCCTCTAGCCGTCGCTTGCGACGCCCTATTAATTCCGTGGTCCCAGTTCCAACTTCCTTATCTGTTTCCACCTCTTGCCTTGATCCCAAGAGTGGTCAAGAAGATAAAATCGGAAGGCATCCCAGTGATTCTAGTGGCTCCGGACTGGCCAAGACGGCCTTGGTACGCGGAGCTGGTGAACATGCTCGCGGACGTTCCCTGGAGGCTTCCAGACAGTCCAAACCTTCTCTGTCAAGGCCCCCTTTACCACAAGAATTCTCAGTCTCTGAGTTTAACGGCATGGCCGTTGAGGCCGTGATCCTGACAGAATCAGGTTTGTCCAACCAGGTGATTCAGACTATGATCAGAGCCAGAAAACCAGCCTCTTCCCGCATTTACCATAGGTACTAGAAGGCGTATTTCAGGTGGTGCAATGATAAAAAAGTCTTTACAATGTCTCTTTCCATTCCATCTATACTTGGTTTTCTCCAGTCTGGCTTAGATGCGGGTCTGTCCCTTAGAACTCTCAAGGGCCAGGTCTCCGCTCTGTCTATCCTCTTCCAAAGACAGCTCGCTTCCTTACCGCAGGTGAAGACCTTTCTCCAAGGGGTCGCCCATGTGACTCCTCCTCATCATTCGCCGATAGACCCGTGGGATCTCAATCTCGTTCTTAGCGCTCTCCAAAAGGCGCCGTTCGAGCCTATCCAGGACATTCCTTTATCCCTCCTCTCATGGAAGGTAACCTTTTTGATTGCCATAACATCCATCAGAAGAGTTTCGGAGTTGGCGGCGTTATCATGTCGTTCCCCTTACCTGATTCTCCATCAGGATAAGGTCGTCCTCAGGCCCGTTCCTTCTTTTCTTCCAAAGGTGGTATCCTCTTTCCACATTAATGAGGATATCGTTCTCCCATCTTGCTCATCATGCTCCTTCTCACCCTCTTGAGAAGTCACTCCACAAACTGGATGTAGTTAGAGCCTTGCGTGTCTATCTCACCAGGACTGCTTCACTTCGCCAGTCCGATTCCTTGCTGGTCATCTCTGAAGGTTGCCGGAAAGGGCTTCCGGCATCCAAATCCATGATCGCTCGCTGGATTCGTTCTACCATTCTGGAAGCGTACCGACTTCAGGAAAAACTGCCCCCTCCGGGAGTGAGAGCTCACTCCACCCGGGCTGTGGCTGCCTCGTGGGCCGTTTGACACCAGGCTTCGGCTTTACAAATTTGCAGGGCCGCGACCTGGTCGTCTTTGCACACGTTTGCCAGGTTCTACAGGGTTCATACCCAGGCCTCGTCTGATGCAGTTGTTGGTAGGAAGGTTCTGCAGGCGGCGGTGGCGCACCGGCCGACCTAAGCCCTTCCTGTTCTTTCGTTCCTTATTGCTGTTCCCACCCTTGGGACTGCTTTGGAACGTCCCATGGTAATCTGTATCCCCCAATAAGGCGATAAAGAAAGATGGATTTTTGTTTCTTACCGTAAAATCTTTCTTGGAGCCTTCATTGGGGGACACAGCACCCTCCCTGTTTAAGTTGTACCGTGTTGGGTCTTTGAGTCCCTTGTTGGGTTGGTACATATGTTCAGAGTTTTTCGTTGCTTCTCCTACTGCTTTCTCACCAACTGAGGTACTTGGTGCCTGTCGGTGGGTGTATACTGCCGGGGAGGAGCTAATTTTCTTGTTTTGCATAGTGTCAGCCTCCTAGCAGCAGCAGTATACACCCATGGTAATCTGTGTCCCCCAATGAAGGCTTCAAGAAAGATTTACGGTAAGAACCACAAATCCATCTTTTTCTGACATGTACTATTCCATAGCATGCAGATTTCTGGGTCGGCAATGTACTAAATATTTGTTTTCTTTTATGTTTTCAAATAACCATATACAGCAATATTAAAATTTTCTTTCTTTGTCTGTCTCTCAGATTCCTTGCGACTGGAGAGACCCTATCTTCACTCCACTTTCAGTACCGGATTGGAATTTCCCCCTTGTCGGGAATTGTTGCGGACACCTGCCGGGCTTTGTGGAACGTTCTTTGTCCAGAATTTATGCCCCTGCCCACCGCTGAAAATTGGATGGAAATTGCTGACAAATTCTGGACAGTCTGCAATTTCCCTAACTGTTTGGGAGCTGTTGATGGGAAACACATCTGGATGATCAAACCCAAAAGAACTGGATCAGAGTACTATAACTACAAAAAGTACTTTTCTACAGTACTCATGGCCATTGCGGATGCCGGACGTATGTTTGTAGCAGTGGACATTTGTGCATTTGGCCATGGGAATGACTCCCAGGCTTTTAAGAACTCGGACATGGGCCGGAGGTTGTATGGCATCCAATTTTATTTCCCCATGCCACAGCCTCTTCCCCACTCCGAAGGTCCACCACAGCCCTTTGTAATGGTTGGGGATGAGGCTTTTCAAATGTGTGCAACCCTGCTGAAACCCTCCTCCTGCTGTGACTTGGACCACACAAAAAAAACCTTTAATTACAGGCTGACCAGGGCCAGAAAAACTGTAGAGTGTGCTTTTGGGATTCTTGTCTCCAGATGGCGAATTCTCAGGACAGCCATTAATCTTAAACTGGAAACAGTGGATGAGGTGGTGAAGGCGTGTGGTTCTACATAATTTTGTGATGGCTAAAGAGCACCTGAACTTTGAACTAGATGAACCTGCTGCAAACCCATTGCCTGAATTCACTCAGCACCCTCTCAGGTCATCCGTTGAAGTTGGCCAAATGAGGGACCAATTTGCGGCCTACTTCATCTCAGATGTAGGATGGGTGGAATGGCAAGAGCAAATGGTGTAAAAAATTTTATTGTGTGTATATATTAATAAATAAACCTGTGTTGCTACCTGTACCGAGTGCACTATGTCTTTTTACACTGCAATACAATGATCAACTGTCCAAGTATTCCTGTGAATTCATGATGCTGCATTTTGTGCATCATGAATTTACTAGCAGTCCTGACTAGGTCACTATACATACACCCAATTTGTATGCCCTTTATCAACTCTAAAGTTTCTGTTCAATTTTTAGCGACAGTGGATAATACAAATAATATTTGTGTCACATGATCTGAAGTTAAAAATTGTGATTTGGGTATGCGCTCGCAACCGTCATTCTTTATGGGACACCTGACCATGTGACTCTAAATATTATTTGTAGGATCACCACTGTGGCTTGAGTTTGAACTGAGACCGCACAGATAATAGTTTATACAACTTTGACAATTCCCAAGGCCTGGTGTCATGATGAAGTGAGGACGCCCAAAATAACGCATCCTGACTTCAGAATGTTATCACATCTGGCCAGGTAAATACACATATGAGTTAAACTGCAGCATCGCTACAGTCTGCGTGAAATATGTTCAGACTGAAGCGATGCTGCGGGTTAGAAATCATATGGGTATTCACCAGCCCAGTTTTGATATATAGTTGTGATACTAGGCCTGGGTATTGCACATATGTTAGTTCAACACACACTGAATAGAGGATGTGGCTATTTACAAGGTATATCTAGAATTCCCTGGGGTGGTCTCACAAAAAGGAGGATGGTAAAAAAAAGACCATCCTCAATTCAGTTTTTATGATACCTGCCAAGGTGACAATAGATATGCCTTGAACTCAACACCATCCTCTATTAAGTCTGTGCAATTTGGGCAAACTGAAGAGACTGGTGTTGAAAATACAAGTCATATATTTGTTTTGTTGACAACACATATCTCCTTGAAACACACAAGAAACATGTGTCAGTAGTGGAGATATGAGTGGGCAAACAAACAAAGTGTACGGCGCAGTGTGTGTACGGCGCAGTGTGTGGAGGCGGCAACAAAGACATTAATAACACGTTATTATGGTAAACCATAACTGCAAGTTTATTGTAAACAAAATAAAAAAAAGTTTTATTTTTTCCCTCGTTTGGGGGAACTACGTATCACGTTTGGGGTGTGCAGTGACGAGGAACGACTTATAGTGGATGAAGGTGTTCTAGGGGAAGGGGCGACAAAAGTTGTGGGGGAAGGGAGGTCACTGATGGAAATGGAGGTAGACAAATTAGGAGGAGAGGGGGGAGGTACTGTCAAATTTTTTAGTCTTTTTTTTTGTCTCCTTAAAATAGCTTGCCTTGAGTCTTGTGCACGCATAGAAGTTTGAGCAGATATGGAATGGGGGTCCCCCGTTTGCTGCGGCTGCTGCTGTTGTGGTTGCTGCGACGGCTGCTGCTCGGTGGTGGCGGTGGCAGTGCTCGTTATTGCAGGAGGACTGGTGACTGCAGTGCTGGTCCATGTTTTTTTTTGGAGCGGTGGAGGCAGGGCTACAACATGTAGGAGGGGTGGCGGCAGGGTTGTTTCACGTTGGAGTAGTGGTCACAGTGGCAGTGCTCCAAGCAGGCGTGTGGGTGGTGGTGCTGCTCCAGACAGGAGCAGCGCTTGCCATGGTGGTGTCGGTGAGGTGACCAGCAGCACTCAGACTTGTGTTGCTGTAATGGTGGCTATCAAGGCTTTGCATAGAGGTGGCCGTGCAGTGGTATGGAGCAGAAGTCGGTACTGTTGTGAAGCAAGTCAGTGGTGGCACAGGTGGGAATGACACCGCTGACTGCTGCACGTACCGATTCTGCTGCATAGCCTGCAAGTAAGCATTGTTGCAGGCCTGCAACACACTCAGCTGTTGCTCGGGACTAAGGTGTTCCGCCATGCCCCGTTTGATTTTGCTAAAGAAATGGTGCGCTGGTCTGTTGAGGTCGGCCTCCAGACGCTCAAGGCGCTGTTAGACGGAGTTGAAGCGGTGTTCCATTTGGTTAAAACCTCTTTCCATGAGGGAAAAACCGATTTCCACTCTGTCGGACAGCGAATTGAGGCTGGCATGAAAGGCCTCGCTCAAGTGCATGAACTCGGGCAAGACAGGCCTGTCCAAGGCCCTCTGCCGCTGGCGGGTAGTGCCCGCATAACCAGTGACAGAGACCTGGGACAGGGGAACACCTGATTGACCAGCTTCCTGGTCACCAGCTGTCTGTGTTGCTGACCTGCAAGGTGCTTCCTGGCTGTCGGATGGCTGGGACGGGTCCAAGGTCGTCCGATGAAGGACCGCTCCAGGGACAGGTTGCAGGGTGCTGCTCCAGGTGCTGTGGAAAGAAAAGAAAAATATTACTGTCATGCATTTACAAGAAGCATCAGCTGTGGACTAGAAAAGCATTTTTCTTTATCGCCTTATTGGGGGACACAGATGACCATGGGTGTATGCTGCTGCTGCTAGGAGGCTGACACTATGCAAAACAAGAAACTTAGCTCCTCCCCGGCAGTATACACCCACCGACAGGCACCAAGCACCTTAGTTTGTGCTTAGTGTCTGTAGGAGGCAGACCGGGATCTACCCAGATCCGCATTTAATCCTTTTCTTTTCAGGTTTTAGTTGTGTTTTTCCTCAGTATTCAGTCCACAGGGAGCCCGGGCGCGCCGTCGCTAGTGAAAGCTGAGGGAGCGCTTTCACTTTCATTTTCAAAAGCGGTCCTCCCTCTCCCTGCACGCGCTTTCTTCGCGCGCTTCTACAGCCTATCTCAGGGCTGCTTTCATTTCAGCCCTGTCAGTGTCTTTAACCGCGCCCCCCCTACTCGGGTCTCAGCCAATCGCGCGGTGCGGTGGCTTAGCTCCGCCCACCGCCAGCGTTCCTTCCTGAATTGCCGAGCTTCTTCCTCCTTCTCTCCGGACCTTGCCTGGGGGACACATCGCTAGCTTCTTCTGAACCTCGGTAGGCTAGACGCTGACTATCCCTGACACCTAACTTAGCTTCCCCCCCGCAGTTTTTCCTCAGATAGTGTTTTTTCTACCACTGAGACTTATGCCCAACCCTGCAAGGGCCTTCTGCTCCAGACCCACCGCTACTCACTACGCCTGCGCGCGCTGTAAAAAGAAGTGGGCTTCTGGTCAGTCGTCTCCCCTCTGCCCGTCCTGCAGCCCTTCCACCATGTCTGCCCCTCAGGAGCACTCCGAACCCCGGGCGGAGACCACCCCACCCCCTGAGTGGGCCGTGGTGATGTCTCAGTCAGTTTCTGAGCTGACAAAGATGTCTCACTCGCTGGTCCAGGTCTTAGAGCGGTTACCTCAGTTATCTGCAGTCACCTGTGCACCGACCGCCTCGCATAGTGAGTCGACAGCACCGGACCGTGGCCCTCAGACGGACAGACCGGGTAGGGGCTCTAGGAAGCGGGTCCTGTCTGGCTCTTCTTCCGGTTCGCAGGGTCCCTGCGCCTCTCTCAGGCTACGCTCCTCGTCTCCCTCATCGGCAGACAATCCTGGGTCAGACGAGGATTCACAATCTGGATCAGACTCAGAGGCGGACGACATAGCTAGGACTCAGGTTATGGTAGATAGTCTCATATTGGCTATATACCAAACACTCAAGATAAAGGAGGACAAGGCCCCCCCCTCAGGAATGCTCTGTTTCCCTTAAGAAGGCGAGGCCTCCATCTCGAACCTTTCCTAATAAGGATTTCGACTCTTCCTTAGCCAATCACTGGCAACATCCTGAGAAACGTTTCTCAGGCCGCAAGTACTTAGATGCACTTTATCCCTTCGATGCGGATCTAGTCACAAAATGAACCAAAGCTCCCGAGGTAGATCCTCCAGTTTCTCGTATTTCATCTAAGACGGTTCTTTCCCTTCTGGACGGAGCTTCTCTTAAGGACCCATCAGACAGGCAAATAGAGTCGTTGGCTAAGTCTATCTTTGATGCATCCGGTGCATCCCTCTGCCCTATCTTCGCATCCGCTTGGGTGGCGAAAGCCATTTCGGCTTGGGCGAAAATTCTGCGCATGGGCATTTCAGCGGCAGCTCCTCAGGACGAGCTGGCAGATTTAGCAGACCAAATTAATCACGCAGGCAAGTACCTTCTGGCCGCCTCCTTGGACGCGGCAGGGTGCGTAGCTAGAGCTAACAGCAACATTGTGGCCGTACGCCGCATTCTTTGGTTGAAGTCTTGGAACGCGGATACCACTTCAAAGAAGTCGCTCACCAACCTGGCATTTCACGGCACTAGGCTCTTTGGCGCCAAGCTGGATCAGATAATCTCGGATGCCACTGGTGGAAAGAGCACTTCCCTTCCCCAATCCCGCCCTAAGAGGTTCTTTAACAAGAAGGTTTATCGGCCGTTTAGGTCCTTTCGTCCCTTCTCTCCCACAGACGGTTCATCCCAGCCGGACCGGAACACTGCTTCCAGTGACCGGAGAAAGCCATCGTATAAACCGGCCCCTCGCTGGAGATCCAGGGGTCAGCCTTCCAGGTCCTCAGGCTCTCGATCCGGAAGGTTTTCATCTAAGTGACGGGTCACCCCCACCTGGAAAGCTTTCCAGGGTGGGAGGCAGACTTTCCTTTTTCAAGGACGCGTGGCTATCCGTTGTCGACGACGCTTGGGTCAGGGAAATCATCACGTCCGGATACAAAATCGAGTTTTCTTCCCTCCCAAACAGTCGTTTCTGTCTGTCTTGAACCCCAAAACAGCGATCACAGGTTCCAGGGTTCCTTCAGGCCGTCTCCTCTCTCCTTTCCGCCGGGGTCATCGTTCCCGTTCCTACAAACGAGCGGTTTTTAGGGTTCTACTCTAATCTCTTTGTAGTCCCGAAAAAGGACGGCTCTCTTCGCCCGATTTTGGACCTCAAGCTGCTCAATCGCCACGTGAAGATCCGCCACTTCAGGATGGCATCTCTGCGTTCGGTAATAGCCTCGATGGAGCCTGGAGAGTTTCTCTGTTCGGTGGACATACAGGATGCCTACCTCCACATCCCCATTTCTCGGCGGCATCAGAGATACCTCCGCTTTGCGATTCAGGACAATCATTATCAGTTCACGGCTCTTCCCTTCGGCCTAGCCTCCGCCCCTCGTGTCTTCACGAAGGTGATGGCAACAGTCATGGCCATCCTTCGATCCAGAGGGGTTCTTATCATCTCTTACCTGGACGATCTCCTGATCAAGGGCTCGTCCCGCCAAGACTGTCTTCACAGTCTTCACATAACTTTGGATGCCCTCAGACGCCTGGGATGGATAGTCAACAAGGACAAGTCCACTCTGCACCCTACCCAGCGTCTGACCTTTTTGGGCATGGAGTTCGATACGACTCTAGCCCGAGTGTTCCTACCGAGGGACAAGTTTTCAACCCTTCGCAAGGGGATCCAGTCCCTTCGGCGCTCGAGGATCATGTCCCTTCGGTCCTGCATGAGAGTCCTGGGGAAGATGATAGCCTCTATGGAAGCAGTGCCATTTGCACAATTCCATTCTCGCCCTCTCCAACTGTTCCTCCTGTCAGTCTGGGACAAGACCTCGTTTTCTCTGGATCGCCCCATTCTTCTTCCGCTCAGAGTCAAACAATCGCTGACTTGGTGGACGTTGTCAGCGTCAGTTCTCCGCGGAAGATCCTTTCTCCCGCCTCGGTGGCAGGTCATCACCACCGATGTCAGTCTCCTAGGATGGGGGGCGGTCTACTATCAGAGAACGGCCCAAGGGCGTTGGAACCCCCAGGAGACTCTTCTGCCCATCAACCTTCTGGAGATCAGGGCAATCTTCCTCGCGCTTCTTTGTTGGCAGCATCTTCTCGTAGGCAAACCGGTCCGCATTCAGTCGGACAACACCACGGCCGTGGCATACATAAACCAACAGGGCGGGACTCGCAGCAGGCAGGTGATGTCAGAAGTGGCAAGGATTCTCAACTGGGCAGAGCGTCCTGTGCCGGCAATTTCCGCCGTTCACATTCCAGGGGTGGAAAACTGGGCAGCCGACTTCTTGAGTCGCCAAGGTCTAGCGACAGGCGAATGGTCCCTTCATCCCACAGTCTTCAGTCAGATATGCCAGCGCTGGGGCACCCCGGACGTCGATCTCATGGCCTCTCGGATGAACAACAAGGTTCCTCAATTTGTAGCCAGGTCCAGGGATCCATTAGCCGTCGGTTACAACGCCCTAGTAGTTCCGTGGTCCCAGTTTCACCTACCTTACCTGTTCCCTCCTCTTGCCCTGATCCCAAGAGTGGTCAAAAAGATAAAGTCAGAGGGCATTCCGGTCATCTTAGTGGCTCCAGACTGGCCGAGACGCCCTTGGTACGCGGAGCTGTACATGCTCACGGATGTCCCCTGGAGGCTTCCAGACCGTCCAGATCTTCTCTCGCAAGGCCCCCTTTACCACCAGAGTTCTCAGTCTCTGAGTTTAACGGCATGGCCGTTGAGGCCGCGATTCTGAAGGAATCGGGGTTTTCCACCCGGGTCATACAGACCTTGATTAAGGCTCGGAAGCCGGCTTCCTCCCACATTTACCATAGGTACTGGAAGGCCTTTTTTCGTTGGTGTGACGAAAACGATGTTTTTCCGCTATCATTCTCAATTCCTCCCATTCTCGGTTTCCTCCAATCCGGCTTGGATGCGGGCCTATCCCTCAGTACTCTCAAAGGCCAGGTATCTGCCCTAGCAATCCTCTTCCAGACGGATCTAGCTTCCTTTCCGCAAGTGAAGACTTTTCTCCAAGGAGTCGCCCATGTGGCTTCTCCTCATCGTTCTCCGATAGATCCATGGGATCTCAATCTTGTTCTTGGCGCTCTTCAGAAGGCGCCGTTCGAGCCGATTCAGGATATCCCTCTGTCTTTTCTTTCATGGAAGGTGGCTTTTCTAATCGCCATCACATCCATCAGGAGAGTTTCTGAGCTGGCGGCTTTATCCTGTCGTTCTCCTTACCTTATCCTCCACCAAGATAAGGTTGTTCTCAGGCCAGTTCCTTCTTTCCTTCCGAAAGTGGTATCCCCCTTTCACATTAACGAAGATATCGTCCTTCCATCGTTTTGTCCTGCGCCTGCTCATCCTCTGGAAAAGTCGCTCCACAACCTGGATGTAGTGAGAGCCCTGCGTGTTTACCTTGCCAGGACCGCTTCCTTTCTCCAATCTGATTCCTTGCTTGTCATTTCTGAGGGTCGCCGGAAAGGTCTTCCGGCTTCCAAATCCACAATTGCTCGTTGGATTCGGTCTACCATCCTGGAAGCCTACCGTCTTCAGGAAAAACGGCCCCCTCCGGGGGTGAAAGCCCACTCCACCCGGGCTGTAGGGGCTTCTTGGGCTGTGCGGCACCAGGCTTCGGCCTTACAACTCTGCAGGGCTGTGACCTGGTCGTCTTTGCACACCTTTGTGAGGTTCTACAGGGTTCATACCCAGGCCTCCTCTGATGCAGCTCTTGGTAGGAAGGTTCTGCAGGCGGCGGTGGCGCATCGACAGACCTAAGCCCTTCTTTATTTCGTTCCTTTATTGCTTTCCTACCCTCGGGACTGCTTTGGAACGTCCCATGGTCATCTGTGTCCCCCAATAAGGCGATAAAGAAAGAGGGCTTTTGGGTTCTTACCGTAAAATCTCTTTCTTGGAGCCTTCATTGGGGGACACAGCACCCTCCCTGTTTAAGTAGTACCGTGTTGGGTCTGAGAGTCCCTTGTTGAGTTGGTACATATGTTTATGGTTTTTGGTTGCTTCTCCTACTGCTTTTTTTCACCAACTGAGGTGCTTGGTGCCTGTCGGTGGGTGTATACTGCCGGGGAGGAGCTAAGTTTCTTGTTTTGCATAGTGTCAGCCTCCTAGTAGCAGCAGCATACACCCATGGTCATCTGTGTCCCCCAATGAAGGCTCCAAGAAAGAGATTTTACGGTAAGAACCCAAAATCCCTCTATTTTTAAAACCACCAAAAAAAAAAATTACTTATGCTTTGGTGGCAAGGACCGGTCTAAGGCTGGTTTCACATTTGCGTTTTTTAGCGCTGGAAAAAAATGCATATGTGCGCATGCGTTTTTTCCCCTATATTTAACATGGGTGCGCATACCTGCGCGCTTGTAAGCGCATGTATGCGATTTTCAAGCGCTGCGTTTTTTTGGGGTGTGCGTTTGTATTTTCCAGACGCAGCATGTTGCATTTTTTGGCCCTGCAAAAAAGCGCATGCGCACATATGCGCACGTTTTGCGCTAAAAATGGCCATTATAGCCTATGGATGCGCATATGTGCGCACTGGCATGCTCATGTATGCGTTTTTTTGCATATGCGTTTTTTTTTTAAACCATGGAATTTAGGGGTTTGGGTTAGAGTTAGGGTTAGTTAAGGGGGTTTAGGGTTAGGGTCAGGGTTAGGGTTGGGGTTTGGGTCAGGGTTAGGGTTAAGTATGGTTTTGTTAAGGGTTAGGGTCAGGGTTAGGGTCAGGATTAGGGTTAAGTATGGTTTTGTTAAGGGTTAGGGTCAGGGTTAGGGTCAGGGTTAGGGTTAAGTATGGTTTTGTTAAGGATTAGGGTCAGGGTTAGGGTCAGGATTAGGGTTAAGTATGGTTTTGTTAAGGGTTAGGGTTAGGGTCAGGGTTAGGGTCAGGATTAGGGTTAAGTATGGTTTGGTTAAGGGTTAGGGTCAGGGTTAGGGTCAGGGTTAGGGTTAAGTATGGTTTTGTTAAGGGTTAGGGTCAGGGTTAGGGTTAGGGTCAGGGTTAGGGTCAGGGTTAGGGTTAAGTATGGTTTTGTTAAGGATTAGGGTCAGGGTTAGGGTCAGGATTAGGGTTAAGTATGGTTTTGTTAAGGGTTAGGGTCAGGGTTAGGGTTAGGGTCAGGGTTAGGGTCAGGGTTAGGGTTAGGGTCAGGGTTAGGGTTAAGTATGGTTTTGTTAAGGATTAGGGTCAGGGTTAGGGTCAGGATTAGGGTTAAGTATGGTTTTGTTAAGGGTTAGGGTCAGGGTTAGGGTTAGGGTCAGGGTTAGGGTCAGGGTTAGGGTCAGGGTTAGGGTTAAGTATGGTTTTGTTAAGGATTAGGGTCAGGGTTAGGGTCAGGATTAGGGTTAAGTATGGTTTTGTTAAGGGTTAGGGTTAGGGTCAGGGTTAGGGTCAGGATTAGGGTTAAGTATGGTTTGGTTAAGGGTTAGGGTCAGGGTTAGGGTTAGGGTTAGGGTCAGGGTTAGGGTTAAGTATGGTTTTGTTAAGGGTTAGGGTCAGGGTTAGGGTTAGGGTCAGGGTTAGGGTTAGGGTTAGGGTTAGTTAGGGTTTAGGGTTTGGGTTAGGGTTAAGTATGATTTGGTTAAGGGTTAGGGTTAGGGTCAGGGTTAGGGTTAGTAAAGTCATGGTTTGGGTAGTGTGAGGGGCCACCTAAAAATGTTGGAAAAAAACGCAAACGCGGTAAAAACGCACTAAAAACGCATACAAACGCATAAAAACGCTGCGTTTTTTTCATGCATGCTCATAAAAATGCTTGAAAAAAACGCAGCAGTTGTATGCTTATGTATGCGTTTTTTCAATGCGTTTTTTTGCGGGAAAAACGCGCTGCAAAAAAAAGCAAGTGTGAAACTAGCCTTAGGAACTCCAAATTGCGATGGTACCGGTATTTGGTTCTGGTCCTTGCCGCTGAACCCCTGCGAACCTGTCTATCAGCATGAACATCAGTGTTGAAGCGGTCCTTCATCGAGCGCTAACGTGTTCGGACTTTGTTCACTGTTGGGAAAAAAAATAAATAAAAAATTTATGACTATGATGCAAGATATATTCTATGAGTAAACATAACTGTGCCATCTGTAAAAACAGTCAATGCAGCACAATTCAGCAATACAATACCCAAAGCAGTGACTGTTGGTCCTGATATTACTGTTGTGTTTACAGATAGAATATATCTATCAGTAAACACAACAGTGTAATCAAGGTCAATAGTCACTGCGGCATCACAGAGCAGGTAAATACTTACGAAACGCCTTTTTGGAGGTTGCAGGGGCGCTGTCCAAGCCATCCATCAACGCTGCGGCCACCTCATTCGATAGCCTCCGGGTCACCACATTGTCCTTGTGCAGCTGGTCACGGCTGTCCCACAACAGGACACGCTCTTGGACAAGTTGTATCAGCTGTTGATTATCCAGGTAGACATCTTCATCCCGTTGTGGAACCTAGAAAAAAAATCAAACATTAGAATCTTTGTGTGAATGAAAAAGTTTAAAAAAAAAAAAAACAGGAAAGAAGAACGATAGAAGATCAAAAAAAAAAATAAATTAATATTCAAAATGATAACATACATTACGTGTCACCGCCGGGACTTGGCTTTGCTGCTCCTGCTGTTCGGTGGCATTAGACGGGTCCGATGATGATGTCTGAAAAAAAGAATAAAAATTATTAGACATTTTTATAGGCAGCAGCTATACTTACCCAAAGGCACAAAAAAAATCACCTCACGCTCTGCTTGTGCCATTTCCTCCTGGGATGGGGAATAATTGGATCCAGAAGAAGACATACTGCATGTAAAAAAAATACAAACCATTAAGTACATAAACTTGACAAGACAGGCATACATTTAGATGAAGAATACTCACATTCTTGCTGCTGAAGCTCCAAAATTCTGTGTGGTTTTGCTGTCTGTCTGCTCTCCAGGCTGTCTGTAGAGTTGTGGTACAGTGCAGGCAGACACCTTCTTTATCTAAACTCATCCCAAACAATGCTACTTGTGTAGGGGGTGGTTTCAACCAGTGTCTAGACATTATTTACTCAAAAAAAGCATGTTCTGATAAGCGCTCATAAGCGCTGACGTGCGCTGAGCCATGTGCTCTTCAGCGCACCCATAGACTGTAGTGTTAGTTTTGTGCGCATGCGCATTTTTTCGGCTGATGGGCGGAACAAAAAATGCAACATGTATAATCTGGCGTGACTGGGCGCACACCTGGAAAAAACGCAGTGCCCGAAAATCGCTGATGAACACTTACATGCGCTAAACCATATATAGGGGAGCAATGCGCATGCGCACAAGGCACAGCGCTAAAAAACGCCAGTATAAAACCAGCCTTAGTATATGAGAAAAATCCAGTGTTTTTTTATTTTTCTTTGTCCCATTTGTCAGTGAGTTGTGTCGTCCACTTTCATCTGTATTGCACCTCATCTCCAATTATGTGACATGGCTGAAAGGTGGAGTTCAGCGCAGGAGGCGACACAAGCTGGCTATAGACATTAATCTTCATTTTCAGCCGGTTCGGATGACCATCTACGGTAATTTGTTTCTCCCAGAGGATGAGCAGCATCACCTTGTCCAGCAGCCGCTCGTCCTCCAGTAGTAGTAGCACGCTCACTTTCCGGAGCTGTGCATGTTTATTAATGGACGCATTAGGTGTGAGAACTGCTGGTCAGTGAGCGCAGTGCGGGGTCAGATGGGAAAGGAAATCCGCAAAGAGCCCCAATGGTTGTACAGTGATTGTTCTGTATACTTCCAGATCCCGTGTGGTGTCCGTACCTGCTTCACCCGAGAGCATCCCTGGTGCTTAAAGCTTTCCTGCTGCACCAGCCCTGGGGGGAGGACTGCTCCTTAGACATCTCCAGCGTGTAAGTGGTTAAGTCGTACGTTAATGCATTAGAAAGCGAATGTTTCCTACATGGGTCTGGTCGTCTTGTCCTATAGGACATGTAGGCAGATTGTTACCGCAGACCTCCTGCTACATACAACCTTTGTCTTCTCCATGTAGCACGTTTCATAGCTTGTTATGGGCTGAATAGTTATATTCTTATATTCTGTCCCGGCTATTGCACATATATAAAACCCCAAGCTCCTATCTCTTACAGCAGCCCCTTTGGTGGCACTGGGGCAAAGGCGAAAACTGTGTCATAAACCACCTCCAGAGACTCTGCTGACGCCACATTATTACAGTCCACGCCATGAAAAGGGATGGTCATGTCATTTAAAAGTTGATGTCCAAGGAACACGGATATTCTTGTCCAATCAGCCATGTCTGACATTAAAGCTTCACTGCGTTACGGATGAACTGTAATACCAGACAATGGTTGTGGCCTGCGGTTGGCGCTGTTCCTAATATCAGACTATGGTTATATAGTAGATTCTTATATTATCTGTCAGCTGTAATCCTTCCAGTACCTCAGCCACTACTACAGAACTATAGTTCCTAAAAGTAGCATTATTCATCTTTTTATATGTGTTTTCATTACAGAGATTACCCAGAGCACGATGACGTCAAGAATCTGATCCAGCAGCAAATCAACGCATTGCCCAAGTGAGTATCGACAAGTCTGTGCTAATAGAGAGACAAACTGGAGGACAAGGCCGTAATGTGCAGTATAGGAGCACACGCTGGAAAGGGTCATGGATTTATGGTTCAAATCCACCACCACCAAAAGTCATAACATCCCATCATTTACATGACCGCTGCAGGCAATCACTTGTCTAAGCGGTCCCATTCCATACATGCAAACGTCACCATTAAGGCCAGTGACTAAAGCCAGTAACTTTTGTACATCTCTCCACAGTGATCTGCAGGACCTTATTCTGGACGTGGAGTTCTCTCTCCTGCAGAGGTGCCTACTGGTTGCAAGGTAAGTAAAGCCATCCATGCTGGGCCGTCCAGTCGTCTACTGCCGCCCTGGACACTTCATTGCAGCTTCACATCATATTAGGATTTCCAGAACAACCCCATCAGATATGTTCTTGATATTTGCCGCCTCCTGGCTATAAAGACGGTCACAGAACCAGCTGTAGCGTTTTCAATGGGAAAAGGCCTCCGCTTTCAATTGGGGTCAAAGTAGTAAATTTGTCCAATTATTTTCAGGTAGCTATGATATTTGTCACATTTTTATTGCCACCAGATATTTCTCAGAAATCTTCTCCATAAAGTCATCTTCAATTCCGATTTCCTAGGTAATATCTATTTCTAGTTGTAGTTTCAGCACAGATTGGAGACCAGTGATAGAGACTGAAGTATAATTGGCTTTAAGAAAATATGTGGCACCTTTTTCAGAATTAGTGCATGTCAAGCTTGTTTTTTTAGGCTATGTTCACACTGGGCGTTTTTGCTCCGTTTATTTTATGCAAATTTTAAGCTGCGTTCTACAGTACCAGCAAAAGCTATGAGATTTCAGAAATCTCGTACACACACATTGTTTTCCTGACTGAATTGAAAAACTGCTGTTTTTTTTTTTTTCAGCATTTTTTCACCCATAAAAAGCAATGAGTAAGTGCAAAAATGCAGCAGAGAATGCAGATATAAGGATTTTCTACGTTTTTGGTGCAAAAACCTCTGGAAGTTGCATCATGGTTTTCTTTTATGCTTTTAATGTTATCAGCATGTACAAGGGACAAATGTATCTGATAACGCAGCAAAACCTGCTTTTTGTAAGCAGCTACTTTACTGCCAAGAGAGCAGGTTATGTCTGCAGTAAAAACGCAACGTGTGAACACAGTCTAAGTATGATTTTTCCCTTTTTCAGGTTATATGGTGATGAGTCGGAGTTGCACTTCTGGACTGTGGCATCTCATTACCTTCAAGTTTTTCAAAGTGACGCTCCTCAAGTCGGCTCTTCAGCAAATGCCTTAGATATCTGTTATGACCTACTGTGTGAGAATTCTTACTTCCAGGTAACACAGCTTGCAGGATAAAAAATACAATGTATAAGTAATGGCTAAAACTTAAAAGGAAATATATAATACAGTTGTGGCCAAAAGTATTGACACCCCTGCAATTCTGTCAGATAATACTTAGTTTCTTCCTGAAAATGATTGCAATCACAAATTCTTTGGTATTATTATCTTCATTTAATTTGTCTTAAATGAAAAAACACAAAAGAGAATGAAGCAAAAAGCAAAACATTGATCATTTCACACAAAACTCCAAAAATGGGCCAGACAAAAGTATTGGCACCCTCAGCCTAATACTTGGTTGCACAACCTTTAGCCACAATAACTGCGACCAACCTGCTTCCGGTAACCATCAATGAGTTTCTTACAATGCTCTGCTGGAATTTTAGACCATTCTTCTTTGGCAAACTGCTCCAGGTCCCTGATATTTGAAGGGTGCCCTCTCCAATTTTTAGATCTCTCCACAGGTGTTCTATGGGATTCAGGTCTGGACTCATTGCTGGCCACCTTAGACGTCTCCAGTGCTTTCTCTCAAACCATTTTCTAGTGCTTTTTGAAGTGTGTTTTGGGTCATTGTCCTGCTAGAAGACCCATGACCTCTGAGGGAGACCCAGCTTTCTCACACTGGGCCCTACATTATGCTGCAAAATTTGTTGGTAGTCTTCAGACTTCATAATGCCATGCACACGGCCAAGAAGTCCAGTGCCAGAGGCAGCAAAGCAACCCCAAAACATCAGGGAACCTCCGCCATGTTTGACTGTAGGGACCGTGTTCTTTTCTTTTAATGCCTCTTTTTTTCTCCTGTAAACTCTGTGTTGATGCCTTTGCCCAAAAAGCTCTACTTTTGTCTCATCTGACCAGAGCACATTCTTCCAAAACGGTTTAGGCTTTTTCAGGTAAGTTTTGGCAAACTCCAGCCTGGCTTTTTATGTCTTGGGATAAGAAGTGGAGTCTTCCTGGGTCTCCTACCATACAGTCCCTTTTTATTCAGACGCCGACGGATAGTACAGGTTGACACTGTTGTACCCTCGGACTGCAGGGCAGCTTGAACTTGTTTGGATGTTAGTCGAGGTTCTTTATCCAACATCCGCACAATCTTGCGTTGAAATCTCTTGTCAATTTTTCTTTTCCGTCCACATCTAGGGAGGTTAGCCACAGTGCCATGGGCTTTAAACTTCTTGATGACACTGCGCACGCTAGACACAGGAACATTCAGGTCTTTGGAGATGGACTTGTAGCCTTGAGATTGCTCATGCTTCCTCACAATTTGGTTTCTCAAGTCCTCAGACAGTTCTTTTGTCTTCTTTCTTTTCTCCATGCTCAATGTGGTACACACAAGGACACAGGACAGAGGTTGAATCAACTTTAATCCATGTCAGCTGGCTGCAAGTGTGATTTAGTTATTGCCAACACCTGTTAGGTGCCACAGGTAAGTTACAGGTGCTGTTAATTACACAAATTAGAGATACAGGAAAGATGTATATCTTTGTACCGTGTTAGCCAGTAGATAGAAAAATATTCTAATACTTAATTATTTGTACTAAATGTCCAACTGGGGGTCTGTATGTGGGGGAGACAGGGCAAAAGCTCAGAACAAGGATGAATGCTCATCGTCACACAATAAGAGAAAAAAGAATGGATCTACCTGTGGCAAAACATTTCTGTATCCCTGATCACAGCAGCGTGGATATGAAATTACTGGTATTGAAAGGTAACTTCAATTCTCAGAGAGAGAGACGAGTTTGGGAGTACAAATTTATGACGAACTTTGACACTCTCAGTGCTGGAATGAATGTGTCGCATGGATTTATGTCTTTTTACATCAATTAAGGAATTTCCTTTTAAAACCGTGTGGGGGCATCACAACACAGAACTAGACCCCAATCAGAGGACCATAAAACATCCGGACTCCTTATTTATGAACTGGACCAATGTTTATATTTATGTTTCTCCCTCTCCCATATTGATAGTTCTGCTTCACGTCACTTGTCTCATCTATTGCATTTTTTCTAGGCTGTATTGTGCATAAATATGTGTCTTCAGATTTTGTATTAGTGTAGCCTGATGAAGAGACCTGAGTAGTCTCGAAAGCTTGCAATGTGTTACCATCTTTTCAGTTAGCCATTAAAAGGTATCAACTACTGAGGACTCTCAATCCTGAATATTTTTCTACAAATTAGAGAAGCATCACATGATTTTTCGAACAGTGCCAATACTTTTGTCCACCCTCTTTTTTATGTTTGGTGTGGAATTGTATCCAATTTGGCTTTAGGACAATTCTTTTTGTGTTTTTTCATTTAAGACAAATTAAATGAAGATAATAATACCAAAGAATTTGTGTTTGCAATCATTTTCAGGAAGAAACTGAGTATTATCTGACAGAATTGCAGGGGTGTCAATACTTTTGGCCACAACTGTATATAGATGTATGTAAAATGGACACGTTCATACCTATGTCCAGAGGGCACCATAGAAAACCAGAGATCCGTGCATTACAAATACCATAACTAGTGATAAGCGAGCGAGCTCGGATTAGACACACAGACGGTAACACCCTGGACCTGGTTTTCGCCCGGCTCTGCTCAATCTCCTACCTAGATAACTCACCGCTTCCCCTCTCTGACCACAACATTCTCTCCTTTACACTCACAAATCTTCGCTCACCCCAGCACCCTCCTACCTACCATTCAGTCAGAAATCTACAAGCCATTAACCCTCATACACTTTCAGACTCCCTACACTCATCATTGTCCCCAATCTCTTCTTTTTCCTGTCCTGATCTGGCTGTACATCACTTCAATGACACTCTTAGAAGCACCCTTGACCAAGTAGCTCCCCTCACCCTCAGAACCTCCAAACACAGAGTGAAATAGCCTGGCTCACATCGCAAACCCGATTTCTCCAGCGATGCTCTAGGTGTGCTGAACGCTTATGGAGGAAAACACGCACACCAGAAGACTTCATACACTTCAAATTTATGTTAAGGACATATAACTCTGCCCTTCACCTCGCCAAACAGACCTACTTCACCACCCTGATCTCCTCACTATCCAACAACCCCAAGAAACTTTTTGACACTTTTCACCCCCTCCTCAGGCCAAAAGCACAAGCCCCTATCACAGACATTTGCGCTGATGACCTGGCCTCCCACTTTATAGAGAAAATAGACAATATCCATCAGGAAATCCGCTCCCAATCACCCAAGTTCAGTGACTCCCATCACTCCCTGCATTTCCCCTGGCTCACTCTCCACATTCGATCCCATCACAGAAGAAGAAGTCTCCAGGCTCCTCTCCTCTTCTCGTCCGACTACATGCACAACCGACCCCATTCCCTCACATCTCCTCCAGTCTCTCTCTCCAGTCGTCACAACTCGCCTAACTACAATCTGTAATCTCTCCCTCTCCTCTGGCATTTTCCCCTCCTCCTTCAAACACTATCATTACTCCATTACTAAAGAAACCCACCCTCGACCCATCCTGCACAAACAACTACAGACCAGTCTCCAATCTCCCCTTCATCTCTAAACTCTTGGAGCGCCTGATATACTCCCGCCTTACCTGTTACCTCTCCACTCACTCCCTTCTAGACCCTTCACAGTCCGGTTTCCACCCCCTACATTCGACATAAACTGCACTCATCAAAGTGACCAGTGACCTTCTGACAGCAAAACGTAATGGTGACCACTCTCGACCTTTCTGTAGCTTTCGACACTGTTGACCACCCTCTCCTACTCTCTAGGCTCCAGTCACTAGGCATTAAGGACACTGCTCTTTCCTGGTTCTCCTCCTATCTTTCTGACCGCTCCTTCAGTGTTCTGTTTTCTGCCTCCACTTCATCTCCTCTTCCTCTCACTGTCGGGGTACCTCAGGGCACAGTCCTTGGCCCCCTTCTCTTCTCTCTCTACACGGCCCCAATTGGACAGACCATCAGCAGATTTGGCTTTCAGTACCATCTTTATGCTGATGACACACAACTATACACATCATCCCCTGACCTTACATCCGCTGTACTACAGAACGCCACTGACTGTCTGTCTGCAGTCTCTAACATCATGTCTGCTCTCTATCTGAAATTCAACCTTTCCAAAACTGAACTTCTTCTGCTCCCGCCATCTACTAACCTCCCTAAATCTGACATTTCCCTCTCCGTGGGTGGCACCATAATAACACCCCGACAGCAGGCGCGCTGTCTGGGTGTTATGTTTGACTCCGATCTCTCCTTCACCTCCCATGTACAATCTCTTGCCCGCTCGTGCCGCTTACACCTAAAGAACATCTCTAGAATCCGCCCTTTTCTCACCATGGAAACAACAAAAACCCTCACTGTCGCACTGATCCACTCCCGCCTGGACTACTGTAACGCTCTATTAATTGCCCCCCCCCCCTCACTCGTCTCTCCCCTCTCCATTCCATCCTTAATGCAGCAGCCAGGGTTGTCCATCTGGCTAATCGTTACTCGGACGCGTCCGCTCTTCGCCAGTCGTTACACTGGCTGCCCATTCATTACAGGATACAATTCAAAGCACTTGTTCTCACCCACAAAGCTCTCCACAGTGCGGCACCCCCTTACATCTCCTCCCTCATTTCTGTCTATCGGCCTAACCGACCGCTGCGCTCTGCAAATGACTTTCGACTAACCTCTGCCCTAATCCGTACCTCCCACTCCCGACTCCAAGACTTCTCCCGTGCTGCGCCAATCCTCTGGAATGCTCTACCCCAAGATATTAGGACCATCCACAATTTGCATAGTTTTTAGGCGCTCGCTCAAAACACATTTGTTCAGAGCGGCCTATCACATTCAGTAATCAAAGTCATTTTATGCTTGTGTGTGTGTAGCCCATTCACTATCTCCATCTATCCCCCACCCCCTGAAGATGGCTGGACCATCATTGTAAATACATCATTGTAAATATAAACCTGTGCTTTGTATCTCCCCCACCTCATTGTAGATTGTAAGCTCCCACGAGCAGGGTCGTCTTATTTCGCTTTAATTATTGTATTGTTAACGTTGTTACTTATGACTGTTGTGTTTGAAACTGTTCAACTGTAAAGCGCTGCGGAATATGTTGGCGCTATATAAATAAAGATTATTATTATTATTATGCTAGGGTTTAATTTAGTGTCTTCAGCATGCTCCAAAAATATGCTTGAGTCCCCGCGGCTGCACGTCTTGCTTCTGTTCAACAGGGATTGCCTGTTTGTTAGGCAGTCCCTGCATGTGTTGCTCCTGTCGAACAGCTGCTTGACATGCAGCGTCGGCTTTTTGAGCATATTTTTTTGAATACTCGACTAATCTGAGCACGCTCGCTCATCACTAAGCACAACAGAATAAATACACAAATACCACTTCTAAAACTATTTAAAGTGCGTTCATCAGCACAAAGTGACTGCTCAGACCAAGCACAGGCAGTCAGTGCTCCCTTGGCATTGTTAAAGTCCAGTGCAATTCCCACCTACTTGTTCTCCCTCCATCTCCCCCTTTTCTGACTCCTATAAATCCAAAGCTGTCAATCAAGGAAGAGGAGGAGACGTTCGATGCAAAACAAGTAGGTGGGAAGGTGCACTGAATTGTCTGGCCATGCCATTGGGCACCGTGACTGTGCTTGGTTTGAGGAGTCATTTTGTGCTGAAATACTTTAAGTGTAAAAAATGAATATTCCTGGCAGAGGAGGAGATAACTAAAAGGGACAACAGTTTTATAGTGGCCCCTGTCTGCTACACTCTTTGCAAAATATAGTACCTATAAGACCCTCAATAGCACAAGGTAGTGACCAGAAGCACCTTTGTCGCAACATGCCAAGATCATAATTATCCCCTTGGTGCTTTCCTATCCCAGAACTCGTGTTGGGCCATGATTGTGGCCTGAAAACTGTGAGATCTGCGTAGTGGCATGGACCCCTCCATGATGTCATGACATCCGCCTGTGTCTGGAAGTTAAACACCCCAACGTACGCTTTACACTGCAAAACAGAAGTCAACCACACTGGGGCACTGGGTGGTTATCCCCTTGAAACCTCAGGGTTCACCACTTGTTGAGCACAATCTTTAGCTATAACCCAGTGGCAGTTTTGTGCGAGCATAATGATCAGAAAAATTAGTGTCACTGATTTTTTTGACATTTTTTTTGTTTTGTCTTGGCTTCATTATTTTCACCTTTTTTCCCCTTACCTGCAGAAATTTCAATTAGACAGAATTTCTCTACAAGAAGTGAAGCGGTCGAGCTATGAACATACAAGGAAATGTGCGGACCAGCTGCTTCTTCTAGGGCAGGTACATGCAAAGTATGACCAAGACCAAATAATGGCTTGCAGCAAATTAATAGCGTTGTGTCGTTTTTTATATTTTAGTATACTGTATAATCAGATTAAAAATAACACTGACTGGGAGGACCGTCCCTCCAGTGGACTGTTTATCAATATAATGCTGACCGATCACTGCAATTACTTAGTGGGGTTTTCTGGTGCAAATCGATAAGTCTGCAGTCACTCTGTGTGACTGCAGACTTATGAATTCCCCCAGTGCATGTACTGTGCACTGCGGGGATCCACCAGTTTCTGACCCGGGATTGGAGGGTACATATGCATTATGCATATTTCTGGCCAGTGCCTGTATGGAGTGAGGCCGCACCCCCTAGTTGGCCACACCCACTGGACGGACGCGTCACTAGACAGGGCGCAGCCTCACTCTATACAAGTGTGCGGAGCAAGGCCGCGCCAACTATACAGGCTCTAGCTGGGAGTATGTATAACGCATATGTACCCTCCGGTCCTGGGTCAGAAATAACGCATACATACCAGCCATTCCCGGCTCAGAAACCGGCGAGTCCTCGCAGCGCATAGTGCGTGAGCTGGGGGGATTCAGAAGTCTGCAGTCACACAGAGTGGCTTTAGACTTATCGACTTGGATCGGACAAGCCCTTTGAGATAATATGACAGTGGGTTATGACCCAAATCATTAAACCCTAATAATGTCTACCCATAACAAGTCTTCAGTGTATCTGCTAGCATATCTAATAATCGATCGATTTGGATTAAGTCCTTGTAAATAGGCTGCAAAAACGGTGTGGGATGGACGTAAATGCTAATGGCTGAAATATCATTTTATCACTTCTTTGCCAGTTATGCCTAAAATTAACATTTAAATTTTTTTTAATTATATAAAAAGTTAAAGGGAACCTGTCTCACCTTGAAAAACGCTATTAACCTGCAGATATGCAGAGCCGGCCCTAGTGCTGAGCTGCTGTCAGTCATTGTTGGGAGAGTGGTCACAGCCGCTGTTCTCTATACACAGAGCAGCGACTGAACCGGTACCGCCCCCATGACAGAAGCCATAACGCTGCCGGGGGGGGATTAAAATTAATTTCCTCCTGGAAGTGTGCATCTAAGTGTCAGCGCCAGGCAGGTTAGCAATGCTATAACCTGCAGATTAACCCCATATCTGAAGGTCAATAGTATTTTTATTTTTTTTTTTTAACGTGACAGGTTCCCTTTAAGGACGATTTTCAATTTTATTCCCCATTTTCATTTTTTCATGCCACAAAGCCTACAGACTGAATGTCGGATTTGTCCCTTGGGTGCTGTGGCGCGGACACATCATCATGAGACAACCAGCACATGTGCAGCCATGCGGAGCGGCTTCATCCTCATTTGTACACTGCTCACGTGCTGGTTGCCACAAACGCTGATGTCGTATCCCAGAACGAGGGTAGTCAGTGACCATTTGAGTGAACGAGAAACCTCTTTTTTACGGCAATGCAGGAACACCGGGACGGTATAGAGAGATGTTCCCTTTAACTTGTAATGAATAATAAGCAAACACAAAACTTCAAATATAAAATAGTTTATTTTTCCCCTATTGTGTCCTAGTCAGAGCAGTGATCTTGAAAAGAACGACCCCAACCTGTGTCCTGATCCAAAACCATACTGCCTGGTGGGGAAACTCCTAGTTTAGAGGGAAATAAACTACGAGCAGTCAGACAGAGCACTAATGTACACTGGAGCCACAACCACAAAAACAGACTATAGGTTGTGTCGTCAGTCACAATTTGCCCTGTATATACCATCTGATGTCTACAGTATACGATGTATGTGATGTCCTGGAGCACTGTGCAAGTTTCTGTCGTGTCATGTCTGCCGCAGCTCTTAAGGCCTGTTTCACACATCCGTTTTTTGGCATCCGCATGGATCCGCCAAAGTGTGAAAAAACGGATCCGTTTCCGTTTTGCCGCAAACGGATCCGTTTTTTTGACGGATCCGCGGTAGCCGCTAATGGAAGTCTATGGGACAAAAAAACGGATCCGCCAAAAAAATGGGGGATCCGTTTTTTAACGGAAAACGACGGATTTAAACGGATTTTAAAAAACGGAAGTGTGATCCAGGCCTAAGGAGGAAGGAATGGACAAGCACTGCAGGGAGGAGCGGCATATACCAAAACAGCATTGATTAGAAGAAAAAGGTGCATACCAGGAGGCACCGTTATAATGAAATATACAAGACTGATAAGTGCTGCAGTTCTTGATGTGAACCGTCATACAGATTGGGTCACGATGAAGCCGATGAATTTGCACAACCTCGATCTGCAGCACGACCCAAAGCTGCCACAGTAACTCGCACAGTCCTACATAGGTTAGGTACTGAGTATTATATCAGTGTGGTATCACTGGAGTTATGGCTGCACGATTGCAGTCATTTATGTATTTCCCTGAATTTCTCCTGCGTTTCAGTGAAAATCTAGTTGGAAGAATCATCCAGAGAGGATAGCCGGAGATGAGGCCAGTCCAGCACTGTACTAGGCTTGTCGGTGTCTGTGCTTCCCGGACGGATCTCCAAGCTACATTTATTCGGAAACACTGGATCATTTCAGAGAAAACATATCATGCTGCAGTAGTGCAACCAGGCTGTGATTCATGCTGTCCGTGGTTTGGGCAGCATGACTCTAATGATAGGTTTCCTATTAACGACTCCCATGGATAGGTGATAAATGTTGATGGCTGGAGTACTCCTCCTGCAGCCATATCGTATCTGCAGAGATCACAGTATATACGGCCGGCTTTTCAGGTGCCAGTGAATTAATGTACATATTCTGTATCCTACAGACAGACCGAGCTGTACAGCTACTTCTAGAAACCAGCGCCGACAACCCCCAGTATTACTGCGATTCCTTGAAGGCATGCCTCGTTACCACAGTCACTTCCTCCGGACCCTCCCAGAGCACAATCAAGTTGGTAGCAACCAACATGATCGCCAATGGAAAACTGGCAGGTAGGGGTGGAGGATCAGCCACTATCTAATGTATGTGCTTATGATATCATTCTCATTCATTTAGCAAGTTCCAGACTGAGAAGCAACTTCCTAAAGAGAGTTAATGCATACATTCTGTGTGTAAATACCTTTATGCCCAAAAAGTATTCTAAGAGTGAAACCTTTACAGCCAATAATGGTATTACTCTTGGAATAGTTTTGTCTTTACGGGTATAAAATTATTTACATAGATTTTTTGGCTAGCATGATACCGCAATATAATGTTTTTATTGTACCATCATAGATTCTTTGTCAAATAACAAATCTGGCAAACAAGTCACAAACTTGTAGCAATGTTCTTGTGTTCTCCCTGTTGGAAGTTTCTGAATACATTGACAGCTTGGTGTTACCAGTTGGAGGTGTTATCTGAGCATGCTCAGGTGCTAAGTGTCTTCGGTGTACTCGAACAATATGTTTGAGTCCCTGTGGCTGCATGTCTCGCAGCTGTTGAGACAGTCGCAACACATGCAGGGATTACATGTTTGTTATGTTTGTTAGACAATCCCTGCATGTGTTGTGACTGTCTTAACAGCTGTGACACATGCAGCCGCAGGGACTTATTTTTAGAACATTTAGAACTTGGTTAGCACCCGAGCATGCTCAGATAACACCTTATCTGAACACGTTCACTAATCACTAATAAGGATGCTTCATATGACTAATCTGTTTGTGTATCACACAGAGGGAGTGCAGCTGCTCTGCCTCATAGACAAGGCTGCGGACGCCTGCCGATACCTCCAGACTTATAACGAATGGAACCATGCAGCCTGGCTGGCAAAGGTGAGTGCCACAGATGAGAATGCAGGTCAGGTACCTAGAAATAAGAGACGTATAGTCATCTTTGGAAGGTTACTTGCTGACAGTCATAATTTGGATGTGTTACTAAAGAGTCCCTACCACCAATATAAGGCTGCCTTTTTTATTTATAAAAGAGGGGGCAGACTGTCAGTCATTACATGTCTCACCCTGGTAACATCCCCTTTCATTTACAATAATCTCTGGAGGCAGAGTCTCAGGTAGATCTATGTCCGGCTCATAGATCTTAACAACTCATTTATTACTTGTAAGATAATTGTGGCATTCTCTGGAATCAGACATCAAGGTATAATTTTATTCAGCTTTCTATGACCCACATAGACGGCTTAGGGGAGGGTTAATCCTACTGACAGATTCCATTGAAATTAAAAAAATAAATCTGGATTATATGTATCAAAACGTTGTGTGTGATTCCACCTTACAATTTTTAAACTATGACTGACAAAAAATTCATATAGCACCAATTGTATTTCCAGGCTGGGAACACGCTAATATATATGTTTCCCGTATCAATAGAAATAGTTTACTGAGAGGTGGAGTACTCCTGAACCGTTCTCTACCAAAAAACTACTAGAGTAGCCAAAAACCACCAAAAAGGTTAAAATGCATATAATTTATTACAAAAATATTTTATATATAAAAAAATGCAACTATACGTATTATAATTGTCTAATAAGGAGGAAAGACGTGCAGAAGGAAATTTAGAAGTCCATGGTACATCAGGGTAACAAACGATCTGCATCCAATTTCATAAAAGAACAATTAAGGACATAAAACAGAAAATCCCATAATCACAATTAAGATGCATACATTATTGTCCAGTACATACTGTAGCTTACCCATAGTGACCACAGGACATTTGATGCCTCCACGCAGCCCCGACGTGCGTTTTACATATTGATTTCTCAAGGGGTAAATAAAAATGCTGGAGAAATTGTATAAAAATGTTTCCACCTAACCATGTTTTAATTTTTTTTTTTTTTTTTTTTTAACAGGTGCGACTGAATCCAGAGGAGAGTGCTGAGGTCATGAAGCGCTGGGTTGACCATCTCTGTTCACCACACATCAACCAGAAATACAGAGCAATCCTTGTTCTCCTCTCTCTTGGCTGCTTCAGAAAAGTCATTGAGATGTTACACAGGTAAGTGATATTGTCTGCATAGAGTATTTGTAACACAGGGAAAGGAAGGCAAAGTCAAGGCTGTGCAGCTGTCAGATATGTCATGCTGCGCCTTTAAAACCCTAGACCACCCTAGAGAAACTGTCATTAGCCCCCTTACTAGTGAAGACTTTACATAAGCTAGCAATTACCCCTTCACTGCCCTAGATTGTTAAACAGTTAAATTCTTCTAGAAATGTCTTATTTCCTGGAAAATCCCCATGTACAGGGGTAAAATCTGTTTTTTTAACCCCTTGGTGCCATATATGGGAGTGTGCACACTTATTGTATGGAGCGGGCTCGGGAGCTGATCTGAACACATCGCGGGTGTCAATCGCAACAGTTTTACATCTTAAATGATAATGGTGTCTCTACTTAAAATGAACCTGTCTCCTGATACATGCTGCCCCAACCTTGGGCAATATATATCATCTCCTGGCTGTGCGATCACTGCCAGGTATGTTGTACTCTGCAAGGCTGCAGCCTTTCAGATAAAAACATACTTGCAATCACAGTCTGGGAACGAGCCGCTCTATTGATTAGTTGTACAAGTGAGTCCCCGGCGAGTTTCTCCCCACCTGCTGACAAGCCTCTGCCTATCCGAGCACATGTGGAGGGGGTTCAGGAACTGAGATTTCTCCACGGGTTGAGCTTGCAGTTTTCTTACATAGCCGGCATCTGTTGAGCTCCGATCACTGCTGTTAACCATTTAAATGCCGATGTCAATCTTTGAATTCAGAGGTGGCTGGCGCTTTCTAGAACCAGCTCCCATCACCCCTCTATGATGTAATTTCGGGGCATCGGTTAGTTTACCATGGCAGCTAGGGGTCTCCTGAAGACCCCTTCCATCGCTGCCATCTTGGTAGTCCTGTGAATCTCAGCCTGTTATCCCCAGCATACAGTATAAATGATCACAGATTCAAGTCCACTAAGGGGACTCAAAAAATAAAGTAAAGAATTGGAAAAAACAATAATTTGGAAATGATTTAGAAAACTAAAAAAGTCAAATCACCGTTTTTTTCTCCCCATTGAAAATAAAATAATTAAAAATAACTAAATACATTTCGATTCACATGTCTGTAAAAGTCTGCGCTATAACAAAATCAAAACAAATGGATTGTTGTCTGTGGTCCCCCACTCCTCCCTAAAAAAAAAAATGCAATAAAGAGCAATCAAATTGTCTTATGTACTTGAAATTGGAGTCAATAAAACTGTCATAACAAACCCAATGGTGTTATCACTTAAGTGTAATAAAAATCTATGCACGTTTGGCATCACCATAATCATCTTGACCTGGAGAATCCTTTTTCCAGGTTGTTATTATTGTAAAATTAACACTATGAACTGAAAACCCCCCAAATTATGTTAGAATTGCATTTTTTTCCCCCCGTTTCCCACTACATTGTATGGTAAAAAGAATGGTGTTGTTCAAAACTAAACTCGTCGCACAAAAAAACAAGTCGTTTTCGTCTTTGTTAGCAGAAAATATATTTTGGCTTTTTGAAGGGGGGGAGGGAATGCAGTGTCCTTAAGAGGTCAATAAAACTCAGCATTTCTCTGACACTGCGGCATTTCCAGTGTGGCTGGTAATACAGCGCCACCATTTTCATGTACATTGGGTTTGATTCTTTTCTTACACAAGGGCAAACGAGCAGTGCGACTATATAGGACAAAAATACAAAAAATTGACGTAGGCATTGAATCCCAGTGTGACTCTCGATTTGCTATTTTTCCGTGTCGTTCCTCCATAGCATGTGGAGAGCCGCGGGTTATCTAACTCTCAGACTGATGTTTGCATTCCTGGGGATATTGCTTCTCTTTTTATAGTCTGAATGTTTCCATTGTTTTTCAGCATGAGGTGTTTTGACCGAGCAGCCTTGTTTTTGGAAGCCTGCCTCCAGAACTCGGCCATTGAAATCAGCGATGAGACCAATATCCTTTTATTTGTGGTTTGGTAACGAATCTTCATGTGTAAGTGCATATTTTGTTTAGGCTTTGGTGATCATGTTTGTTGGTGGGCTTTTTCCATGCTTGCATTTTTTTTGACAGCAACAATAATGTTGCCTTTCGTATACTCCTGACAGACAACATTATCTGTGCGATCTGTGATTCTATTTGTCATATTGTTCTAGGAGCAGAGAAATTGAATTCATGCAGAGGACGGATCCGGTAATTACGGTAACAGATGCAAACTGCACCGGAGTGATCCTGTTTACTCTAATGGGTTTCCTCTGCTTTCCTATTCTCTAGTAGAATTATGAAAAGCCTTGTAGTCAATGGGGTCTTGCTGGCGCCATATCTGTGATATACTGGATCCATCCTCTGCAGAAATTAATTTTCTGTTTCTAGGGTGGAATGGAGAAACAGACTTGCAAGACACGGTTGTGACCAGAGCCTAATAGTACTGTCACACTTAGCGATGTACCAACGATCCCGACCAGCGATATGACGCGGTCAGGATCGCTGGTGCATCGCTAAGTGGTCGCTAGTGAGCTGCCACACAGGCAGATCTCACCAGCGACATCGCTGGGGACGGGGGTCGCTACTTACCTGTCACACTAGACAATCCTGCGTCCTCCCGCCCGGCTCCACGCTCGTCGTCACAGCAGGAGGCTGACAACGAGAAGCGGTCCTGGACATTCTCGCGTGATCAGCGATAACCAACGGGGGAGCGGGTCGTAGGTAAGTATCACACACACCGATATCGCTAGCAATATCACTATAACGTCACAAGTTATAGCGATATTGCTAGCGATATCGCTTAGTGTGACAGTACCTTAAGTCAATGGGATCCATTTGGATTAGTTTGAAAACAAACCTAACAAAGCTGTCATTGCGTTGGAAGAGCAGTAGCCATGATACTAGTGTGAACAGATCCTTAGCTTACCAAGTGTCAAACAGTAGACATGAGACCATTGTTGGGAAAAGGGAAGTGTGTTCCAGCTCGATCCAGCAGTTACATCTAGTCTTTTATTCAGTTAGATTTAAATCCATTACAGCTGTTACCAATATGTTTCGATCACCGTGTGCTTTCATAATCCTGGTGTTACCAATCAAGGTCCCGAGCTCTTCAGAAATAATACTAATATTATGTATATAGCACCAAATATTCCCCAGCATTATACACTTAAAGAGGACCTTGCACCAATTTTTTTTTCATGTTTTGCTGGACACTCAGTGTAATTGCAGTTGCAGAGATGAACAAAACATTTTATTTATTTTTTTTATTTTGCCTCTCCATTGTGGAGATATTGGCAATCAACCTATTTGGCACCTAATGAGTTAACTTTAATTAAGTCCAAGTGGGTACTTTGCTATTTTGTAACACCCACTTAGCCTTAACACAAGTTTACCCAAATAATTTACAGTTAGGTCCATATATATTTGGACAGAGAAAACATTTTTCTAATTTTGGTTCTAGACATTACCACAATAAATTTTAAACAAAACAATTCAGATGCAGCTGCAGTTCAGACTTTCAGCTTTCATTTGAGCGTATCCACATTAAAATTGGATGAAGGGTTTAGGAGTTTCAGCTCAGTAACATGTGCCACCCTGTTTTTAAAGTGACCAAAACTAATTGGACAATTGACTCCAAGGCTATTTCATGGACAGGTGTGGGCAATTCCTTCATTATGTCATTCTCAATTAAGCAGATAAAAGGCCTGGAGTTGATTTGAGGCGTGGTGCTTGCATTTGGAAGGTTTAGCTGTGAAGGAAACATGCGGTCAAAGAAGCTCTCCATGCAGGTGAAACAAGCCATCCTTAAGCTGCAAAAACAGAAAAAACCCATCCGAGAAATTGCTGCAACATTAGGAGTGGCAAAATCTACAGTTTGGTACATCCTGAGAAAGAAAGAAAGCACTGGTGAACTCATCAATGCAAAAAGACCTGGGCGCCCACGGAAGACAACAGTGGTGGATGATCGCAGAATAATCTCCATGGAGAAGAGAAACCCCTTCACAACAGCCAACCAAGTGAACAACACTCTCCAGGAGGTAGGCGTATCAATATCCAAATCTACCATAAAGAGAAGACTGCATGAAAGTAAATACAGAGGGTTCACTGCACGGTGCAAGACACTCATAAGCATCAAGAATCAAAAGGCTAGACTGGACTTTGCTAAACATCTAAAAAAGCCAGCACAGTGCTGGAAGAACATTCTTTGGACAGATGAAACCAAGATCAACCTCTACCAGAATGATGGAAAGAGAAAGGTATAGTGAAGGCGTGGTACAGCTCATGATCCAAAGCATACCACATCATCTGTAAAACACGGCGGAGGCAGTGTGATGGCTTGGGCATGCATGGCTGCCAGTGGCACTGGGTCACTAGTGTTTATTGATGATGAGACACAGGACAGAAGCAGCCGAATGAATTCTGAGGTATTCAGAGCCATACTGTGTGCTCAGATCCAGCCAAATGCAGCCAAACTGATTGGTCGTCGTTTCATACTACAGATGGACAATGACCCAATACATAAAGCCAAAGCAACCCAGGAGTTTATTAAAGCAAAGAAGTGGAATATTCTTGAATGGCCAAGTCAGTCACCTGATCTCAACCCAATTGAGCATGCATGTCACTTGTTAAAGACTAAACTTCAGACAGAAAGGCCCACAAACAAACAGCAACTGAAAACCACCGCAGTGAAGGCCTGGCACAGCATCAAAAAGGAGGAAACACAGCGTCTGGTGATGTCCATGAGTTCAAGACTTCAGGCAGTCATTGCCAACAAAGGGTTTTCAACCAAGTACCAGAAATGAACATTTTATTTACAATTAATCTGTCCAATTACTTTTGGTCCCTTTAAGAACGGTGGCACATGTTAAGGAGCTGAAACTCCTAAACCCTTCATCCAATTTTAATGTGGATACCCTCAAATGAAAGTCTGAACTTCATCTGCATCTGAATTGTTTTGTTTAAAATTCATTGTGGTAATGTCTAGAATCAAAATTAGAAAAATGTTGTCTCTGTCCAAATATATATGGATCTAACTGTAGTTGCTAATATCTCCGCAACGGAGAAGAGAAAGTAACAAAAAATGTTTTATTCCGCTCTGCAGCCCCTGTTGCATCGTGTGTTCAGTTCAACAGAAAAAAATGGTGAAAGGTCCTCTCTAAGTACAAACAATGTCAGACGTTCCATAGTAATTAGTGGTGAACGAACGTGCTCGGGTAAGGCGTTATCTGAGCATGCTCTTGTGCTAACCGAGTGTCTTCGGCGTGCTCAAATAATATGTTCGAGTCCCCGCAGCTGCATGTCTTGCGGCTGTTCAGCAGCCACAACACATGCAGGGATTTCCTAACAAACAGGGAATCCTTGCATGTGTTGTGGCTGTTGAACAGCCGCAAGACATGCAGCCATGGGGACTCAAACATATTGGAGCTCGCCGAAGGCACTCTGTTAGCACGAGAGCATGCTCAGATAGCACCTTACCCGAGCACGTTCGTTCACTAATAGTAATATATAGTTTAACAATTCAAAGAAGAGGAGCAAGAGCTTACAATCTCTATGAAGTAGGGGTGACAGAAATAGTAAAAAGTGCTTGTAAGGTATGCTGTAGCTATCATTATGATAAAGGTAGTTATTGAAACTACCTAACACTGTATCTGTACATATACAGATCCTCGCTGATGACAAAGTGCTGCTGGGTGTTGGGTGGTTGTGGGAACAGACAATAGAATGGACCTAAGTCTGAGGAAAATGAAGGAAGGGAAAACGTTTAGTTTACTGAGTTGATGTTATGGCGCTGCCTAAAGTGATGTGTTTTAGTGTATGAGTAATACTGTGGATTCAGAGAACTGATGCAGCACAAGAAAAGTCTTGGAGACCAGAATCAGAAGTTTGGATTATGAAGGATGTTCATTTTAGATCATTAGAACGGTGATCACTGGTGGTAGACAGCGGTGAGAGAGGAGATGTAGTAGTGCAACACTCTAGAAAGCTTTGTGAGTGAGAGTGATAAGTATCTGTTGTATTCTGCAGTGGAGGGATAACCAGTGTAATGACTGCTACAGTGTGGAGACATCGGTGTAGAGGCTGGACATAAACATGAGCCTGACTGGCTACTGCGTTTAGTAAAGTTTAGATTTTAGTGAGAGGGAGACTGGTCTGTATTGGATGTGATAAATTGCATTGAAAATTTGGAGATTGGCTTGGCCACTGTGCAGAAAAGGCTTTATCATTTATCAGTAGGTTTTCCTTAACCCCATCTCACATAAACTGATCTCTGCAGTGTTTGCAGATTACGCTCGCACCCTACGATCTATAGGTTTCACCCAAGGAGTGCTGCGCTTTGCCCTGAAGGCAGGAGATGGCGGGGCAGAGTTGGTGTCTGAACTACGGAGCAACAAATCTGAAGATAAAGAATGAACCATCATACACGGGCTGAAAAGTGAAAGAGTGAAGAAAACATGGAAGAAGCCTCCTAACAATTACAGCAGATCATTGCACACAATGCTTCTGAGCATTGAGATAAATGACAGGACCTGACACTCCGACATTCCCGCATCATCTCCATCTTTCACAGATTACATCAAAGTGTAGAAGAGAGAACGAAAACTCACGGCTTTTACCACGTCCTTTAATTGGTATAGGCAGCCTAGTTTAGCCCTATAACATTTGGGTACTTACAGGTTACCTTGTTTTTAGGTATAAATTAAATAGAAAATATAGTTTAATGTTTGTTTGGAAAACAGTGTTATTTATGTAATTTATCTTAAAGGATCACAAAATTATTATAAAGGGGTATAACTGATTTAATACACAAGATAAATTTTGATGAGCTTACTCTGTAAAGCTAGGATGCATTCACAGTGGGGAAAAAAACCTGGAAAATGTTCAACTTTGTTTTTCGGTGAAATAAAACACTATATATGATGTGTAACCAAGACTTTTGCGCTTCCAGACAACAAACTCTGTGTAGTCTGATCCTGCAACCGTACTCCCTTCCACCCGTGTCAGATACAAAAGGGAGAATTACACACAGTGTAGGATCAGACTACACAGGGATTGTTTGTAGTCTGTAACCATAGCAATGCATAGACAATTTGCAAAGTTTCTTCATGCTCAATGCATTGGAACAGTACCAAAAAGAGTTGGCCGGACATAGCCTTTAAATATTTGTTGCCCCCGATTCCCAAAGATATATTTGTCTAGCAAAGAAATACCCAAAGTAAGTTGTCTTTTTTGTTTTTTTTTAAGGCTGTGTAATGTATGCGGCTGCCATACTGCATATGGCAGTGACACAAAAAATGTGCAGTAAGACTTGTGGGTGAACAACCAAGCTGAATGTGCGATCAATGGAGAAATCAGACATTCTAGAATTAGATTCTACTATGTGTCTCACATCACATTTAAGAACTTTTCTTATATTCGTTAACGCCCATTAAACTTTCCAACCTGAGCTTTATGTATGGGCTGATCCACCAAGGTGATAGATTTACACTGTAAGAGATGTGTATATTTTTGTACTGTGCTGGTCATCTATGTAGTGCTCTGACCATAACTCCTTATCAGTGAGTGTTCCTAATAAAGTGATACTAAAGCCTGCTCTATGTGTGTGTATGCTGGATGCAGTAAGGCAGGGACCAGCATGCGCCAGCTATTGTAAAACTGCAACCCTCAGCATGCTGCTGGGTATGTACCCTCGCAATAAGGTAAAGTGCAGCCCCCAAATAGGCAGAATTGAAGCTGGAGATGATGGATGAAGCCAACTACTTCGACTAAGAGATCACTAAGAAAAGGAATCCACAAGTCTCCACCCAAGGGCTTGTTCACATGCTGCGTTTTTGCCAGGAGCGGGTTTCTGCGCATTTGTGCCCTGGGGAAAACAAAGCGTTTTAGAGCACCAAAGTTGCTGACTCTGAAATCTCGTGCACACACCGCTTACTTTCTCCTTGAGAATTTAATATTTTTTCAAATCTGCAGCATGGCAATTTTTTCAGTGTTTTCGCAGTGTTTTTCATCCATTCAGATGAGTGGTAAAAATGCATGTATTTAATGCAGCATTTTTCCTGCCAATAATCTGATGTTTGCAACAGAAAAATCTACTGTGAATGCTAAATGTGCACATACCCTAAAGTGCAGGTTCACTCCACCCAGCTTCCATAGCTAAACGACCGCCGATCGGCTACTTGTTTGCTGATCTGTGGCCGTTTAGTAGCTTCTTTAAACTTTCCTATGTGCACAAAAGGATCACTAATAGATAGGCTGCTATTGTTCTCAGCAGCACATGACCTGTTTACACAGGACAATGCGCTGCATGGTATTTTTAAACAAGATTAAAAATAATTTCAGCCGACGAATGAGCGTTTTGCTCATTCATTAGGTGATTGACAGACTGATTACTATGCAGGATTATCAGAAAATGAGCTTTTTCTAGGAACGCTTGTTCACTACAATCAGTGTAAATTCAGGTTAAGGCTGGGGTCACACTTGCGAGTGCAATGTGAGAAACTGGTGCATCAATACCCGACACTGGCGACGGCACTCGGGACCGGAGCGCTCAGCTGCATAGAAATACATACTCCGGTCCCGAGTGCCGGTGGCAGTGCTGGGTATTGAGGCGACAGACTCGCGCGAGTTTCTCGCTTTGCACTCGCACGTGTGACCCTGGCCTTACTTTCATAATACCTTTTCTTGCGTTTTTTTTTGTATACAGACTCCTATAAAAAACCTGTATATTATGATTAAACATAAAACAAGATCATTATGTAAACCTGCAGACACATAGTTTTGCACAGGAGCTGTATACACATAATTTTTCAACCAGACTAACTACAAATTTGCTCTTTAATTTTTATAAATAAACCCCATGTACTAATACTATTTACTTACTACAGGGTAAATGCTCATTTTGTTTTTATCTTCGGTTCTGTCTGTTAAATGGCCGCAGTGTGAACAGGCTCCTTATATTCCTACTCATTTCTTTGATTTTGCTAAATAAATAATTGCAAAAAATGTGCAAATAGTCTGTACACGATTTGTATGTATGAGGGAACGTGGAAATAATGTACGACTTGTCATTCAGCAGCTCCTTCTCTGATGGCAACTCATTACTACTGCTGGCCGCTGTGCATGCCGTGTCTTTGGGGTCACTTTCAGAATAGACTTTTTTGATGATCCGCTACAGTTTCATTTAAACCAATGCCCGGGGAACACTACCTGATTACTATTTCTAAACTTACAATGCACGGTGGATCTCATCTTACCACCAATACATCTCTAGAGATATAAACTAAAAACAAGAATGTACAGGTGTTTATTATCTCTTCTTGTAAGAGGTTCCATGGGGGTGCGTCATCTGCACGGAATACTGTCCTATATTAGTTTCTCAAGTATTACAGATAATTACTAGTGATAAGCTAACATGCGCGGATAAGGTGTTATTCGAGTACCCTCATGTGCTAACCGAGTGACTTCGGCGTACTCGAATAATACGTTTTGAGTCCCCGCACTTGGATGTCTCGCTCCTGTTTGACAGCTGCAACACATGGAGGGATTGTCTAACAAACAGGAAATCCTTGTTCAACAGCCGCGGAGACTCAAACATATTTTTCAAACACGTTGAAGTCACTCATTTAACACCCGAGCATGCTCAGGTAACCTTATCCGAGCTCTTTGCTCATCACTAGTACTGACCTGTAATACTTGAGAAGCTTATACACGACAGTATTCCTTGCAGATGACTGACCCCCATGGAGCATCTTACCTGAGCACGTTCCCTCATCACTAATCATTACTTCTAACATGAATAGGGCAGAGACGCGGGTTTATGTAAACCCTGCCCAAAAGTGAGTGGACTGAGGGCATTACCATGACATGGGGTTAAATCAAGGGCTGAAACAGCCTCATAAATGTTGGCAGCTAATATGTATATTCTCTCTTTCTCTAATGAAAAACTTCTAACATAGCATTGTGACATGTCAACTTCGCACCTGACACCACTTCCGAAAACCCCAGTGTTTGCTGAATCAAAGGGGTAGAAACACAGGTCCTTAAAAATCTTTTTAGTTGCCAGAAGAGCACATCTTCTCAGGTGAGTGCTTTATCCCCTTCAATTCAGTAATTTAAGGTGATTGCTAAGGGTCTCCATACCTGCTCCCCCCTCACCAAAGATAAAAGCTAAAGCATGAGCCATCTAAGACTAAAACCCTGCCATCCACTGGTTTAACTAGTGATCTGAGGTAAAGGCTTTGTAAAGGGTAACTGTCCTTTCAGGAGAATTATCATTTCCTTTTTAGTGGGGCAAAAATATTGAGTAAAGGAAGGGAATAGGAGGTGGACCAGCTGCCATGTTCACGCCTGATGACATTAATGCTACTGTGGTATAGATTATGTAGAATGTGGATAATGTTTTGTTCCCGATAGGTTAAGAAAACCTATCTGTGGCTGCAGTACTGACCAACGGCCACAAGATGTCACTGTCTTCTTTTTCACTCTTGTATAGAATGTAGGTGTAAGACCAGGTTCACATTGCGTTAACACAGCCCGTTCAGCGCATAGCGTTGACCGGCTGTGTTAACGCTATAGAATAACGCGATATGTGTTATGCTATACCGCTAGCGCTAATGATTCATCTGCGCTAGCGGTGACGGAGCCTCAGACGCTGCAGCCTGCATCCGAGGCTCCATCACTGAATGACGGCACATCGCGAACGTGTGCCGCTTTACGGCATGCTTCGCGATGCGCCCAACAATGGGGCTGAATGGCAGCGTTACAGGACTGCGTTATACCGCGGTGTAATGCAGTCCGTCTACCGGACTGCCAAGACGCAATGTGAACCCAGCCTAACGTGAAATCTGGCCAGTAACACAGCAGGCGCAAAGACAGTGTGAGGGTTAACTTGAAGTGTGGCCCATAGTGGGAGGGAGTTCTGTGGATTCAGGGTATAGGGGACTCCATTTTAGTCAGTCAAGAAGAAAAAGAGTTAAGACAGGTTTTTACCTAGTGTGGAACTACAAGGTTTTAGGAGGAAAGGGTCTAGTTACAGCAGGATCACACAGGCAAAAGGGGAACCATGCAAGAGAGAGGCTTAGCAGTCCATGAAGCGTACTGCCCAGCGAGAAAGGGACTTTAGGATGAGATATCGCCCTGCTGTGAGTACTGAAACAGGGAGCACGTTTCTTCGAGCGGCCCATGGGACTGATATAAGCAAGCACACAGGGTATCAGGGCATAGCGACACACGTTGACCCATATGACCCTACCCCTAAGGAAAATGCAGGCATTAAAGATCTCTCCTCATTACTGTGCTGGAACTGTTGCCAGAAACAAATTGCAAAGTGTAACTCAGAATGGATCCGCTGTACTGTGTGGGGAGTGATGCTCCTCTTTGGTCAGACGGCCTCTGGAATACTGTGTCCAGTTTTGGGTGCCACATTTTAAAAAAGACATCAACAAACTGGAGCAAGTTCAGAAAAGAGCGACCAGAATGGTGACCGGTCTGCAAACCCTGTCTTATGAGGAAAGGTTGCAGGATTTGGGAATGTTTAGCTTGCAGAAGAGAAGACTGAGAGGAGACTTAATAGCTGTCTACAAATATCTAAAGGGCTGTCACATTGTAGAAGGATCAACTTTATTCTCATTTGCACAAGAAAAGACTAGAAGCAATGGGATGAAACTGGGAAGAGACAGATTAGATATTAGAAAAAACTTTTTGACAGAGTGATCAATGAGTGGAACAGGCTGCCACGAGAGGTGGTGAGTTCTCCTTCAATGGAAGTCTTCAAACAGAGGCTGGACAGACATCTGACTGGGATGATTTAGCGAATCCTGCTTTGAGCAGGGGGTTGGACCAGATGGCCCAGGAGGTCCCTTCCAACTCTATGATTCTATGATGAAGAATGCATAACTTGTTACTCCCTGTTCACCTGTTTGACTGTGCATGAAAAGAACATCGCTTATAAGAGCTGGTCTGGCTTCTTGACTAAAAGGGTTAAACGGGACAGTTCTGCACCCAGTGCATTAATGGAGACTGTAGAGATTTCAGATCTTGAAGCATCGTCACACATGCAACCTCACAGTACACAATTTCCTGTAATGGTGTCAAAGAAGCGACGCTAGGACATGACTGTCACCCTGCCCCCGTTACACATGCCTCAGTGCTAATTTCACCTAGGAGACCCCACTCTTCCTGCTCAGGTTGATTACTTTATTGAAATCGACCCCAGGATGGGACAACCAGTTGTCTAAAGGATGAAGTGAGCTTAGTTCTGTCCTTTGATATTTGCTTGTAAGCCACAGGCTAGTGTAATTTTAATTTGTATACTAGTGGGTGTTCTGTTTCCATAAAATCACACGCTACAGACCACTGTGGTGCAATATGGGGATTAGCATTTTCTATTTAATAGTCACTAATTATATGGATAATGTATAAACTGCTGATCTCCGAGACCCTTATGTAGGCCTGAAGGACATTCACTAATCCTGGTCAGTCAAGAAGTGTAGACTTGGCCACACAACATACAAGTCTCTATAGGACAGCTGAGTTCACAACTTACTTACACTTCTGTTGGGGGATGTAGCTGTATGTGGCGGAGAAAGTTTCACAAGTCTTCATCTGCCTAGTCCTTAGGGATGATGCATGGGGGCTTGTTCCATATATTCCCATTTTACATATGGTAGCACAAAGATGTTTTGTTTTGCTTTTTCTCCTTCGTCTCATTGGGGGACACAGAGACTGTGGGGTGTGTGCTTCTGCCGTCTGGAGGCCGACACTAAGTGTACAAAAAAAGAGTTAGCTCCTCCTCCGCCGCATACACCCTCGCCCCTAGGCCGGGCGTAACTCAGTTTTTTGCTTAGTGTCTGATGGAGGCACACGCAGTCTGGAGTTCCAGACTAGATTTTTTTTTTTTTTTTTTTTCTCCCTTTTTTCTATGAAGATAAGATAGGGGCGACGGATCCTATAGAGAGGATCCGATCTCCCCAAATCACCAACGGGCGACCACGTGTGAGTAACCCTTCACGTGTCCTCTCCCGCACCGAGGGACACATCTGGGACTTTTTTCCAGACATCTATTTTTTATCGAAAGAGGGGCAACGCGTCCTGATTAGAGGACTCGGTTTCCCCACAACTTCATTAGGCGCGTGTGAGCAGAACCAGTGGTCAGCCTCCACGTTGTTCCTCTCCTACTACAGCAGTATGGAAGCCCCGTCCACCCCTTGATGTGAGTCCAGGGGGCTGAATCGGAGGCGCAGGTGAGAGCGGGAGCGGGGGCGGCGATAGAAGGGGGGAAGAGGCCGTGAGTAAGACCGACAGAGCACCCCACCCCCCCCCCCTCCCCTCCCCCTCCGGCGGTCCTGCTCACCTTTTTTCTATATGGGGCGATCCGTCCCTGCAGCACACCGCAAGCTGGCGCTGGTGACCCGGGCTCCGCACGCCGCGTGTATCCAGGCACGGAGCGCGGCCGGAGGCCCGCCGGCGGCCGCAGCCGCGCTGCAATCGCGCGTGGCCGCGCGCCGACTTCCGGTGGTTGCCGGAAGTCCCGCCCGGCTGACTTCCGGTGGTAGCCGGAAGTCCCGCCCGCTGACGTCCGGTGGTAGCCGGAAGTCCCGCCCGCTGACGCGGCGGGGGCAGGCGGCAAATGCGGAGACGTGCGATATAGGTGCCGGAGAGACTTCCCCCTAACGCCTCGCATCCACGCAGGGGACTGCGGACAGGAGCCGGTGGGTGAGTGTAACTCCGTTTTGGAGAACCACGCTGCCTGTCAGGGAAGAGGTTACCCTCCTCCTCCTTCTACTCTGCCTTCAGCCTGTGCAAGTATGTCTGCCAAAGGGAAAGCTCACTCTTTCCTTTACGCGGTTTGCGTGTCCTGTGGGGTCAGGCTGCCAAAGGCACAGGCGGGTAAATATTGTGAAGCCTGTGAGTCGGAGCGCGCCCAGGAGCCCCCCACTGTTTCTGAACCCAGGGGTCAGGACCCCCCGGAATGGGCAGTGTCCTTATCGCAATCTATGCTGTCCCTTACAAGGGCAATTGAATCCCTTCAGGGCCCGGGCAGGAACAGAGAGGGGGGTCTGCCAGCGGAAGAGAGCTCGTCCTCGTCTCAGGACCCTCCAACCATTAGAGGTCGCTCCAGTACCAGGCAAGCTCATATCAAGAGGGTTCGTTCCCCGTCGGCCGGACCCTCCGGGGCTTCAGCGGCGGGTATTAGGGCATCCCGTTCCCCGTCTCTGAGCTCTGGGAGCGATCAGGATGAAGGAGAGGAGGAAGAGGCCTGGAATCTAGAAAGTCTGGGGTTCCAGGATTCGGTGGACAGTCTCATTGAGGCAGTCAACCAGACATTAGAGATCGAGGACGATGTGCCCACAGTCTCAGGTCACAAGGTCTCTTTTAAGAAATCCAGGCGACCACATAGAAGATTTGCCACGCATCCGGAGTTTGAGGAGCTAGTCCAGAAACATAGAGATCACCCGGATAAGCGTTTTGCAATGCAAAAAGCGCTGCAGGCAAAGTATCCGTTTCCCCCTGAGCTCCATAAGGCTTGGGTAGAGTCGCCAGTAGTGGACCCTCCGGTATCACGTTTAGCATCAAGATCGCTATTGTCGATACCCAGTGTTTCCTCTATAAAGGACCCAACTGATCGCCTCATGGACGGGCTTGCCCGCTCGGTATATGAGGCAGCAGGGTCGGCTCTGGCCCCCTCCTTTGCGGCGACTTGGGTGGCTAAGGCCATGGTTTCGTGGGGGGACGCTCTGTATAAGGCCCTCCAGGACAGGGATCTCCCCGCAGAGGTCTTAGAGGTGGCAAATCAGATGTCAGGAGCAAGTGATTATCTTGTCAGCGCCTCACTGGACGCGGCCGAGTGCTCGGCGGTGGCGGCGGCGAATGCGATCGCCATTAGGCGTGCATTATGGCTGAGACTGTGGAAAGCGGATTCTATCTCTAAAAAATCCTTAACCTCATTGCCTTTTCAGGGCAATCGACTGTTCGGTGAGAAGCTGGATAGGCTCATCTCAGAAGCCACAGGGGGGAAAAGTAGTTTCCTTCCGCAGCAGAGAAGTTGCCCGGCTTTCAGGCAAACGCAAAGGCGTTTTCGCCCCTTTCGTAGCCCCTGGGGGGGGTCTTCGGCCAGGACGTACTCCTCCGCAAACGATGGCCAGAGTAGGGAAAAACAAGTCTCTTACAGGGCCAATCCGCTGGGTAGAGGCCGAGGCCATTTACCCAGAGCGAAGGGGGCCAGGCCCCAAAAGCCTCCAGCTAAATGACTGGAGGCACTCCGTACCTACGGACGACAGAGTGGGCGGACGCCTACTAGGGTTCAGCCACGTTTGGGTCGCAGTGACTCACGACACTTGGGTGGCAGAACTTGTATCGTCCGGGTACAAGATAGAGTTTGTCGGACGGCCACCTCAGCGATTCTTCCGTTCGCGACTTTCCAAAACAGATGCGCAGGCAGAGAGTTTGTTACAGGCTGTAACATCGCTACAGCACAAAGGGGTCATCGCCCCAGTGCCGCAGGGCGAAGAGTCGCAGGGGTTTTACTCCAATCTTTTTTCGGTCCCCAAAAAAGACGGGACTGTGAGGCCGGTTCTGGATCTAAAGATCCTAAACAGATTCATCAGGGTCAGGCGATTCCGGATGGAATCCCTCCGCTCGGTCATTGCAGCCATGGATCCAGGGGAATTTCTGGCCTCAATCGATGTGCAGGATGCATATCTGCATATTCCGATATTCCCCCCACACCAGAGGTTCCTGCGATTTGCGATCGGAGGACGTCACTTCCAATTCGTGGCTCTGCCCTTCGGTCTGGCCACTGCCCCCAGAGTCTTTACAAAGATAATGGCGGTGGTTATGGCCATCCTGCATGCACGGGGCATAACGGTGTTACCTTACCTGGACGACCTTTTGGTAAAGGGGCCGTCGTTTCAGGAGTGCCAGGACAATGTCAGTATTACTCTGGATACCCTGGCCCGTCTGGGCTGGCTGATCAATTGGAACAAGTCGTCTTTAGTTCCAGCCCAAAAGATCGTGTTCCTGGGCATGATTTTCGACACCTCCCGGGGGCTGGTGATCCTCCCTCAGGACAAGGCGCAAAAAATCAAGCAAGGGATACGGAACCTTCTACAGCCGGGCTCCAGATCCATTCGGTATGGCATGAGTGTTTTGGGCAGAATGGTGGCGGCGATAGAAGCAATCCCGTTTGCCCAGTTCCATCTCCGTCCGCTTCAGCATGCGCTCTTGACAGCATGGGACCGGAGGCTGCTGTCTCTCAGTCATCGGTGCAAGTTGTCTCCGCTGGTACGGGGTTCGCTCCGGTGGTGGACTCGCGACTCGTCTCTGGTCCAGGGGAAACCCTTTCCCCCGGAACAATGGTTGGTGGTGACAACCGATGCAAGCCTGCAAGGTTGGGGGGCAGTTTTCCAGAGTCACATAGCCCAGGGGCGGTGGTCCGTCCAGGAGATAGTTCTCCCGATCAACATTCTGGAGATACGGGCAATACGATTGGCCCTACAACATTTCCAGTGTTTCCTGAGACACCGGCCGGTGCGCATCCAGACGGACAATGCGACAGCAGTAGCATATGTCAACCATCAAGGGGGCACGCGCAGCCAGGCAGCCATGCGCGAGGTCGGACTGGTACTACGTTGGGCGGAGAAGAACCGCGTGGTAATTTCAGCGGTGCACATTCCAGGAGTCGAAAACTGGGCGGCAGATTTTCTCAGCCGACAGGGGGTCGCGGCAGGGGAATGGTCCCTGCACCCCGAGATCTTTCAGCAGATCTGCCAACGGTGGGGGACACCAGACGTGGACCTTATGGCATCCAGAGAGAATGCCAAAGTACTAAGGTTTGTCGCTCGATCCCTCGATCCGCAGGCAATCGCAGCAGACGCGCTGGTGCTCCCGTGGAGCCAGTTTCGTCTCCCGTACTTGTTCCCCCCGCTGCCGCTGCTTCCAAGAGTTATCAGGAAAATAAGGAGAGAGAAGGTTCCAGCAATTCTGCTGGCCCCAGATTGGCCCCGGCGGGCCTGGTACGCAGATCTGGTCCAACTAGTGGTGGACGTACCCTGGCGTCTTCCAGATCGGCCGGACTTACTGTCCCAAGGGCCGATCTACCATCCGAACTTAGGGGCCCTGTGTTTGACGGCGTGGCCATTGAATCTTGGCTGTTAACACAGGCAGGATTCAGACGCGATGTGGCGGCCACGATGGTGAGTGCCCGAAAGCCTTCCTCAGCAAGGGTGTATCATCGGACTTGGGAAGTTTTCTTCCGTTGGTGTAGGGATCGTGAAGTGGCTCCTCTGGTTTTTTCGATCCCCAACGTACTGGCTTTTCTACAGGCAGGGCTGGACGCAGGGTTGGCCCCGAGTTCCCTCAGAACGCAAATCTCGGCCCTGTCGGTACTTTTCCAACGAAAAGTCGCTTCCGTCTGGCAGGTTAGGACGTTTATGCAGGGGGTCGCACATTTAGTACCCCCCTATAAGGCGCCGATGGAATCATGGGACCTGAATTTGGTGCTCAGAGCCCTTCAGGAGGCCCCTTTCGAACCATTGCAAGAGGTCTCTTTACCTTACCTGTCCAGAAAGGTCGTTTTTCTAGTAGCCATAACGTCTATTAGGCGGGTTTCGGAATTGGCGGCCTTATCTTGTAAACCACCGTTCCTAACCTTTTATAAGGATAAGGTAGTTTTAAGGCCAGCTCCCCCCTTCTTGCCGAAGGTTGTGTCTGCGTTTCATATCAACGAAGACATCGTCTTGCCCTCGTTTTGCCCGGCACCGGTGCACAGGGTAGAGAAGGCTTTGCACACCCTGGATCTGGTAAGAGCTCTTAGGAGGTATGTGACAAGGACGGCGCCATTCCGCCAGACAGACGCTCTATTCGTGGTTCCAGAGGGTCGGAGGAAGGGGCTCGCTGCGTCCAGAGCGACTTTGGCCAGATGGGTTCGCCTGACGGTCCAAGAAGCTTATCAAATCAGTGGCACGCCGGTTCCGGCAGGGATCAAGGCTCACTCGGCACGGGCAGTGGGTGCCTCATGGGCACTACGACACCAGGCTTCAGCGGAGCAGGTATGCAAAGCAGCTACCTGGTCCAGTTTACATACGTTTGTCAAACATTATAACGTACATACCCAGGCATCCTCGGATGCAAGCCTGGGAAGAAAGATTCTCCAGGCAGCAGTTGCGCACCTCTAATCAGGGGCGCAAATTAGCAGGGATTGGGTGAGCTAAGATCCCGCCCAGAGGACTGCTTTAGGACGTCCCACAGTCTCTGTGTCCCCCAATGAGACGAAGGAGAAACATGGATTTTTGTGAGTACTCACCGTAAAATCCTTTTCTCCAAGACGCTCATTGGGGGACACAGCACCCACCCTATCAGCCAGTTGGCATTTACTTATTTTGAGTTTTTACAAATCCTTGTACAGGGTTTAGGGTGGCCCCTTTTTCAGACATATAGTTTCTTGCCTGAGTTTAAGGCGCGTTCTCCTACTGCTTATGCACTAAACTGAGTTACGCCCGGCCTAGGGGCGAGGGTGTATGCGGCGGAGGAGGAGCTAACTCTTTTTTTGTACACTTAGTGTCGGCCTCCAGACGGCAGAAGCACACACCCCACAGTCTCTGTGTCCCCCAATGAGCGTCTCGGAGAAAAGGATTTTACGGTGAGTACTCACAAAAATCCATGTTTTTCATACACTGTGCCATGCTGTATTTTGGCATCTATGAAAGAATAATGGAACCAGAAGGGTCTTCATGTACAGAACACTAGGCCTATGTGCTGTCTTTTTCCCACATGGATGAACCCTTACTGCTTAAAGTTACTGGATGAAACTGCAACTATTACTGAAATTCCCTTTGTGCTTTCCTATCCTGGAGCTCACGTTCATACATATAGTGGAGAGTTGTAATGGATTAGGCTCAGGAACAAGTGACAAGTTTAGGTAATCACCATGAAGCCGAAGAGAAGGAGGCGGCGAGTCCTGCTGGAAGAAAAGCTAGCACTTCCCCGTCGTATATACTGGAAAGCAGATGAGAGGGGAGATGTTCCTCCAGGCCAATTCTCCAAGACAAAATCACATTGTACAACCAGAACAACATGTGCAGTGGAATAAACCACACGGGTGTGCACAACGTCTGTATCGGGATTAGTATTTACTTACTGATGCTGCAGAAGAGCACAACCCATCATCATATTTGCTAAAATCAGAGGTGCTTATCACAGAGACTTGTCAGAAGTTAAAGAGGTTGTCTAGATGCTTAGATATTTATGGCCAATACTTTGGGAGCCTGTAACAGCTGATCGGCGCCGGTCATTAGCCTCAGGATAGCGCATCATGATCATTTTCCTGGAGAATCCCTTTCAGGTTTTGATTTTGTTTAGTGAAGGCTGATGTCATGTGTCCTAAAGGCCCCTATACACAGACAAATGCCAGCTGAACCCCCGATATTGACTGGTTCAGCCGGAGGTTGAATGAGTATGGGGTGCCGGCTGACTGAGAGTTGGGAGAGATGTTTATCGCACGTCAGTCGACAGCTTTCTCATAGAGAACACAGGAGTGCTCGGACGAACAAGCCTACCTGTGTATGGTGGGGTCAGCAGTCAGCCGAATGACTGGTGGAAGCGTTATTCTGCCGACAGCCATCTAAGGCCGGGGTCACACTTGCGAGAAGCTCGCACAAGTCTCGCGTCTCAATACTTGCATAGAAATACATGCAGTTGCTCATTCCGGTCCCGAGTGCTGGCGGCAGTGCCGGGTATTGAGACGTGAGTTTCTCTCAAGTGTGATCCCGGCCTAATATGTATAGCCAGCCTAAGCTACCTGGGCAAATGGGCTTCAGTGCAACATTCCCATTATTGTATTGTTAACCACATGTACTGTACCAATGATCCCACAGTCGAGCGGTGACCTGTGCAGGGTTTGGATAGGCGGCCTGTGTGTTTTGTCTGCTGGATGAAGTCAGCTCATGGATTTGGAAATGTGTAAATAAAGGATCAAATTCTAACAAGCTGAAACTTCTGTAACGTTTTCGTTCTGTATCGCTGCCGCCGGCTCTTTGTTACAGTTACAGGACGCGGCGATGTAAAGAGCGGAGTCTAAACCATACAATGAAGTTTATTTACCAGAGGAAGTCTGTCTCCTACTGAATGTCGTCAGTATACACCGCCCTGGATTTATACACTGCACTAAGAACTGAAGATAGAATATCAAAGCCCTGGAACATTGTTCCTGCCACGTCTTGTCCTAATATCACATATGTGCTGGTTTAAAAGTATAAAATACATTGCACCCGAAGTTTACTGCTGTGAGCAGATGACAAGATGGCGTAGTAAGCCGGTACGGCACATGTAGACTGAGCTCACCTTGCTAAGAGTTGCATCCTAATCTCCTGATGTCAGGTGGTATTAAATAACTAGATTTGTAAATGGTGCTAATTAACTTTCCGGTGTGAACGACGACCTAATGCGCATGGAGGACTCTTGACATGCAATCTCAGTTAAAAGAAGAACCCAGCAAAAGGTCCTTCATGCACCATGACATATACAGCATACTATATCTCTGTCTTGGAATGGGTGCGGTGTATGAAGCAGGCTCAGGAGCTCAGTCCCCTCCATACATGACAGGTGCCGACTGTGCTATGCAGCCAGCACCTGCTTATCAAAACAGTGACCAGAGGTTGCTCCAATTGCTGCTTTAAAAAAAATGAAAGAAAATCTGTCAGCAGGTTTTTGCCGTCTAATCTGAGAGCAGCATAATGAAGAGACAGGAGACCCTGATTTCAATGATGTACCACTTACTGGGCTGCTTGCTATACTTTTGATAATCTCCTGCTTATAAAACAGTGATTTTATCACTAGAGGACAAGTAGACCTGCCGCCATGTAGTCTTTCATATTCATGAGCTCTTGAGTAATCTCTTCCCCACCACGGATTGGCAGCTTTCTTCCTATGCACAGTGTACACAGAAAGCCGCCAATCGGTGATGTGGGCGGGGTTATACAGAGCTCAGCATTGAGAGTACTGCTAGATCTGCAGCAGATAAAACAGGGGTTTTATCAAAAAGACAGAAAGTAGTCCAGTAAGTGACACATTGCTGAAACCATGGTCTCTGCCCCTATATCATTCTGCTGTTAGGGTAGACCTTTCACCAGGTCAATGTAGTCAGTTTTGCTCTTATTATCTCTTATTATATTCCTGAGTATTCTATTTTTTTTCTTTCTAAATGTGCCATACTATTGCAGAGATATGGCCTTTTTATTTTACAAAATTTTATGGTTTTTACCAAGGGGGCACAGATCAAAGGGGCAATAGTGCAGAGCAGCCTAAAAAAAACCACCCCATAGAATCCTGTAAGCGACAGCCCCTTTTAAAGACTGGCTGGTTTTGACCTGGTGACTGGTTCTCTTTAAATGCCGCTGTCCATCCTTGATGGTGATAGTTAAGTGACGTGATTCTGGTGGGGCATTCATTGTGATGCCCGTCTTTGCTATATTGATGTAGCCCAGCCACGGGGCTGAGCTTCAGTGGAGACCGATTAATTTTATTATATACTGCAATACTGATGAACTTCAGGATATAGCACAAGCAATCAAACAGTATCAGCTTCAAGGGGCTAAAAAATTTGTTGTTTTTTTTAAATAGATGTTTAGGGTTTTTTTTTCCTCATCCTATAATGCAGAAATTAAAAAATAAGAATATTCAGTATTGTTAAATCTGTAAAAGTGATCAAAACATAAAATTATTTAACCTATACAGTAATTGTCATACAGAAAAAAATAGAAATGGCAGAATTGCCATTTTTCAGTCCTCGCACCCACCCCAAAAAACTGCAGTACAAAGTGATCAAAACTTCATATGTACCCCAAAGTAGTACCAATAAAACTACAGCTTGGCACACACAAGCCCTCGTGAAGGTTAATTGAAGGAAAAATGGCAACACAAGCCACTTTTTTTTATTATTATTATTTTATTTTTAAAGGGGTGGTCTGAAGTCAAAATAAATTTTTCTAAATCCCTATTTGCTGCCATGGTCTAATCTATATTCTAATATACTTTGCAATAAAATCTATCCATCCCTAACTACACTACTGCTATTTTACTTTTTTTTCCCTGCTTCCTTTTTGATGACCCTTTGAGAATCCCAGTGCATCGGAGGGGGAGGGGTACAGAAGCTGCAGTCATTTCTGCATCCCCTGCCCCCTCTCAGTAATGGAGGGTCCTCAGTGACACTCGTTTTAGGGCTAGTTCCTGCTCTGTCACTGTATGATGTGCACAATGACAGCGCGCTCTCTGTTGCCGGATGAGAGCGGTGTCAGAATGCCTATCATGCCAAAACCTGTGATGTCACTTGCTGAGGAGGTGTTGGCCTCTGCGCGCCTGGTATTCTGGCAATACGCTCTGTTGACTGCTCGTCACTGTTGATGTGAGCCCCCAAACACAGAGTGTGCCGTCATTGTGCTCATCGCACAGTGCACATCTCGCCATTCCCATCTCCAAGACTTGTGAGCTGCACCAATTCTCTGGAATGCACTAACCAGGACACTTCGATTTAATCCCCAATACCCACAATTTTAAATGTACCCTAAAAACAAATTTCTATAGACTTGCCCATCGAGTCAACATACTTTTCTAACTATTACTGTTTTGCCTGTTCAAAAGTTTCTTCAAAACCAGGACCCTCGTGTCATCTGTCCTTTAAAGTTATCGTTCCACTTGGATCCGGCTCCTCTCCTCCATGCAGAACCCTGTTCTTTTTACTCTCTTTCTCCATACCGTGCAGGCCACATTAAGGAGAGCCAGGCTTCCCATTCCCTGTGCCAAACTTTGTGTCAATTGATATTTTCATTGTTGCTCTTGGTACCAAAAAGATAGGAGTATCAAAGAGTAACTGCAAAATAACTGATAATAATCAGAAAATGACCCATATTAGGCTTTTGTGTTGTATTTTTTTTAAAAATGGCAATTGTATTCCATATCACAATATGTATTAAAATAAAAATGAGAAATCTTACAATTGTCACGCTGGCCACTGGGGATTTTTTTTAGTCTCTAAGGCTGGTTTCACACTAGCTTTTTTTAGCGCAGCGCATCATGCACGTCCATGTGCATGCGTCCTGCGCCCCTATCTTTAACATGGGGGCGCATGGTCTAGCGTTTGCACGCGTTCGTATGTGTTTTCGTGCGCATGCTTTTCTTGTAGTGTGCGCCTAGGCGCGACGGACGCAACCTGTTGCATTTTTGGTCAGTCCAACCTGTGTCAAAAAAACGCTTGCGCACGGAATGTGCAGAAAAATGACATTACAGTTTATGCGTTTTTTGCATGCTTTTCTATTGCGCACGAAGCGCAGTGCTATAAAATGCTAATGTGAAACTAGCCTAACTGCTTGTATTTTCAGTAAATTCACATGCGCATTAGCAGCAATACACTCAGATCCTATCATTATAGGGAAGCATCTAATGAGCATGTGAAATATCATTGTGAGGGAAAGGGAAGCAGGGGAGCTGTGTCCTTGTCAATTGTTATTGGGGAATCCTGTGTTACCGGTCATTGTAATCCTGCCTCTGCTCATAAGTAAACTCTTCCTGAAATGATTTCCAGTGTATTTTAAAAATAGATAAAACACAAAAACCTGATGTAAACCGTAGGTCATTTTCTGATGACAGCTTCTCTTTAACATTGAACTCGTATTGGCAATGGGTCAAAGTGACAAACATTATTTTGTGTTTATGGACCTGAAATAATGGCCAAACATGGTCCGCGGAGATGTCAGACACTGGGCAACTGTTTTCCATTTGCCCGCTAAGTATATGTATTGTTTATTATAGTGAGTACTGTCCTTACAATTCATGGTAACAGCGGAGGAACCTCCATCCTCTGCTCCAATAGCCACTGCTTAGGCTACAGAACCCATATGTTCTCCACGCTTTCTGGCTGTCTCACCCATTATTCTCCATAAATGCCAAATCTAAGACCTTAACATTTCTCTCCTTTGAAATACACGTGTTAAGACGTCTGATATTTCTGTGCTGAGTTTGTGGTTCCAGAGATTTACAGTAAAACTGTTGAGGTTGTGCCTCTCTGGGTACAGAGCAATACGACGAACTCAGACAGAAAAATCAGCCCGTAAGAGCTACCATGGCTGACAATAGTAGGTGATGGAAAATATTTAAACTCCTAGAAACTAAAACAAAAATGCTGATCCGTAAATTGCTGACCAAGAGCTACGGAGGAATGAATATGCCTTTATTCGTGCTGCTTCTTTTTTTCTTCTATAATTATTGCATTAGCCATATCATGAAAAGTGATACTATGCACTGCCAATGCTCTGGCACTGACTAAAGGGGCGCAGAGTCTAAGGAAAGCTCCGATTGATTATCAGCGACACCCTGCGTATTGGTCTTAATTAGTCAGATTCCCTGGTCACAGTCCTTAGAGTAGTCACCGATTGTCAGTGTTGAGGCACAGAAGGGTTGTCACATGGCAAAGCAGGAAAAGCGATGACTGATGTAGCAGAGCTGTACCAGTCATGGCTTATGTAGCAGAGGTCATTCAACCATGGTTAATGCATTAAAGCTGTAGCAGTGCTGGAATGCGGATGCAGCAGAGCCGTGACAGTACTGAAATACTGATATAGCTGAGTTGTGGCAGTGCTAGTTGCTGGTTGTAGTAGTTGCAGGATCCCAACTACCTGAATACTCGGGAGACATCCTGGGGCCTGAGCCAGGTTTAAATGACGTGGGTGCCTGACTTCATTGCTGCATGTTTCTTTTCAGCAGTAACTGGACATTCGGGATAAGAGACAGGAACAGCTGAAAAGAGTAAGAGATACAGCACTTAGCTCAAGGACGGGGATAAGTCAGTAATTGAATGAAAGCAAAGGGCAATAAAGAAATGGCACCAAAAATCCAAAAAAGGAGGAGTAGACTGTGTCTAGACATGTATAACAGTGTTAGGCTATGTGCCCATGTAGCGTTTAAATCCGGACACTGAAAACCGGACTCCTTCCCAGAAATCGCGAGGTCAATCGCTTGGAAAGTGATTGACAGGTTGGTCACACTCGTCAAACATAGTGTTTGACAAGTGTGACCAGGCTTTTACTATTGAGGCCGCCTATGCGGCATCAATAGTAAAAGAAAGAATGTAAAAAATAATTAAAAAATAAAAAATCGGGGTATATTTACCTTCCGACGTCCCGCGCTGCCATCCCGGGCCTCAGCGTTCCCAGTAATGCCTTGCGAGACCTGTGATGACGTAGTCTCGCGTTGCTATAGCAATCTCACGAGACCGCTAGAGTCACGCGAGACTACGTCATTACAGGACCTTGCCGCAAGGCATTACTGGGAACTCTTAGGCCGGGAATGCAGCGCGGGACGCCGGAAGGTAAATATACCCTGATTTTTTATTCTTTTTTTTTACAGGGGTATGGTACCCAGGGCCTGGAGGACAGTCTCCTCTCCTCCACACCGTGGGTACCAACCGCACATGAGACGCTTAACTTCGCGCATGGTGGGCATAGCCACATGCGGGAAGTAAGCGATTCTCATGCATTCCTATGGGTGCGGAATCGCGGCAATTCTTTGCGATTCCGCACAAAAGAAAGAGCATGCTGCGATTTTTTCCGCGATGCGATTCCGCCGCGGAAAAAAGCGCAGCATTAGCACAGCATGTGCGGAATGCCATAGGAATGCATGGGGGGCGTTCTGTACAAGATTTTTAAATGTTTTCGCAGCATTTTCGCGCTGAAAATCACGACAAAAACGCTTAAAAATCGCATCGTGGGCACACAGCCTAAACCTTCCAACATAGATCTTACCCAGGTCAAAAGAACACTCTGTATCTCTGCATTGACCATGACAGACAGGGGGGGGGGGGGCTGGCTTAACTATTAAAATGATCCTTGCAGCCAGCTCCCTTAACACTCATCAATGTTAACACAGAAAATTCCATTCTGTGTCCATCACAAGCAGTAAAAGAACCTGCAAGGACCCAGAACTGGAGCGAACACCTGAAGATCAGTACAGTTTTGACAATTTAAGGATAATTGTAAGTTTTATACCTAAGTATTTTTCACATATTCAAGTTTTTATTTTTTTTTACAGGACTTAAAGGATTTCGAGACTCTGAATAGCAGGGTCCTACATGTTGTGTACCATCTATTCTGCTTTATATGACTGATGTGAGTGAGAAGCAATCATAGAACAGAATTTACGTCACGGTTATCATCAGTATATAGAGGATTGTGCATTAATTTCTGTAAGAGACACAAACGTTCACAAACTGGAATCCAAGCCTCTCTGTGGCTGCACGTTTGACCCAAGTCAATTTCCAGGGGTTCATATTGTACCTGAATAATCGACGTCCACAGGAAGAGCGGAGGTGTCGTTCACACTCCATCAGACATACCGTACCTCATTCTGGCTCCAGACTTATCAATCTGGAATCACTGTTAAAAAATGTCAATGTTGATTTATTCATGTAACGTTTGAGTTCATCTTTAGTTCACAGAAGTTTATTAAGCAACTTCATAACCAGCAGATCCCTAGTAGATGCTGTATCTCTCTAAATAATTATGGGTGACGTAGCCGGACGGTCATGTATCCAATGTATACAAAAGTAGATTGTTTGCCGTTCGAGCTTGTATCTGGTGCTGGGGCATGTACAGAGTATCGTGGGTGCTGGAGTCCCCACCCTGCATGTTTTGCGGCTGTTAGCCAAAAAAAAAAAAGCATGCAGAGCTTTGCTTGCCATACACGGGCAACCCCTGCATGGTTTTTGACTGTCAAACAGCCGCAAAACATGCGGGGTGGGGACTCGAGCACCTGCAGTACTCTGTACATACCCCAGCACCAGATACAAACTCGAGTAGCGAGCACTTGCGCTCAACACTAATTTTGCAATTAAAAGCCATCATCTACATTAATTTCTGCCAGACCCATGAAGTGTGGTGGATCAGGCCCACTGCCTAATGTGAGTGGGGGCCAGAGTAGATTAGGGGACAGAAGGACAGGGCTTGGCAAATTACAATACCAAATCCTTTTGTTCCTTCAAGAGATAAGCTGCTGTCTGAGGTGTCCACCAAATGGCTTACTCCAATCTCCCTAATGAAAACATGCATGCTCGATTCAGAAACATGTAAAGGGGAGTCAGAAAATATAGCCATCTAACGTAAATGGGAACCTTTAGACCAATGTGCAATGTGGGGTGTTCCCAGGCTTCCTGGCGAAAAGCTTAAATGTCCCTATCTTTGCATTGTCAATTTTGGTAATCATTCTACTGGAAGGCAATATGGCAAGGAAAGGCAAACAGAGGCATCAGGTTAGGCCAAGGCCCATTTCTGACCACAGATCCTAAAACATGGATGCCCTGTCTCTCTGGTAGGTGTGCTTCTCCACAGGATGGACTTATCAATTCTGGAGAAGACACAACAAGTAACAGAAGATCAAAGACATATAATTAGCAAACCAAATGAGTTCCATGAATGTAATGCAGGTTTTACTTTCATTTTAGTGTAGTCAGAGTAAGCAGGTGGTCTGAATGCTACGGCAGAGACACCAGTCGGGAAGAGCAATTTACTTTATTCACTTATCAGGAATATATATATATAATCTTGCATATATATATATATATATATATATATATATATATATATATACACTCACTGGCCACTTTATTAGGTACACCATGCTAGTAAGGGGTTGGACCCCCTTTTGCCTTCAGAACTGCCTCAATTCTTCGTGGCAGAGATTCAACAAGGTGCTGGAAGCATTCCTCAGAGATTTTGGACCATATTGACATGATGGCATCACACAGTTGGCGCAGATTTGTCGGCTGCACATCCCTGATGCGAATCTCCCGTTCCACCACATCCCAAAGATGCTCTATTGGATTGAGATCTGGTGACTGAGGAGGCCATTTGAGTACAGTAAACTCATTGTCATGTTCAAGAAACCAATCTGAGATGATTCGAGCTTTATGACATGGCGCATTATCCTGCTGAAAGTAGCCATCAGATGTTGGGTACATTGTGGTCATAAAGGGATGGACATGGTCAGCAACAATACTCAGGTAGGCTGTGGCGTTGCAACGATGCTCAATTGGTACCAAGGGGCCCAAAGAGTGCCCAGAAAAAATTCCCCACACCATGACACCACCACCACCAGCCTGAACCGTTGATACAAGGCAGGATGGATCCATGCTTTCATGTTGTTTACGCCAAATTCTGACCCTACCATCCGAATGTCGCAGCAGAAATCGAGACTCATCAGACCAGGCAACGTTTTTCCAATCTTCTACTGTCCAATTTCGATGAGCTTGTGCAAATTGTAGCCTCAGTTTCCTGTTCTTAGCTGAGAGGAGTGGTACCCAGTGTGGTCTTCTGCTGCTGTAGCCCATCTGCCTCAAAGTTCGACGCACTGTGCGTTCAGAGATGCTCTTCTGCCTACCTTGGTTGTAACGGGTGGCAATTTGAGTCACTGTTGCCTTTCTATCAGCTCGAACCAGTCTGCCCATTCTCCTCTGACCTCTGGCATCAACATGGCATTTCCGGCCACAGAACTGCCGCTCACTGGATTTTTTTTCTTTTTCGGACCATTCTCTGTAAACCCTAGAGATGGTTGTGCGTGAAAATCCCAGTAGATCAGCAGTTTCTGAAATTCTCAGACCAGCCCTTCTGGCACCAACAATCATGCCACGTTCAAAGGCACTCAAATCACCTTTCTTCCCCATACTGATGCTCGGTTTGAACTGCAGGAGATTGTCTTGACCATGTCTACATGCCTAAATGCACTGAGTTGCCGCCATGTGATTGGCTGATTAGAAATTAAGTCTTAACACACAGTTGGACAGGTGTACCTAATAAAGTGGCCAGTGAGTGTATATATATATATAGGTTATTGTTAAAGTCAAATCACACAGGAACAAAATTACTGACAAAAACAAGATATATGTTGGTTAGTATCAAATAAAGAATCTCCAAATTAGGCCAGGGTCTACAATCCAACCCAGTTCTAGATGAAAGGGGGTTAAACACTTTATTTAGCGGGAACCATCCTTAGGAATGTCACAGCATCAGTGATATGGGCCACTTTAGCGTCAGACGAACCACATCTGGCCTCCAGTCTTCCCTCTACCCATGACTGGTACTGTAAGTCCGGGCTGGAAGTTAAGGCCTGTCTCACACGTCTTCCCCGATCACCAGCCCAGGCCTGTGTCTCTGGCGGGCTATCCTTAAGGTTTCTTTGATGCTTGACCGCCGACGAATGTATCCTTGGTCCATATCGATGGGGCCTGGTCCTTGACTGTTGACTGGCGTCATCTTGGTCGGGAACCTTGACCGCTGTCTTTATGTGCTTGACTGTCAAATTTTGAAGTCCGGATATTGCTTCGCTTAGTTCTGGTCTTCAGTGCTGGTCGTGCATCGGTTTGGTTACTGCAGGTTGTAGGCTTGTCAGAAGAGGTGGGTCTTCAGGTTCTTTTTGAAGGTTTCCACGGTAGGCGAGAGTCTGATATGTTGTGGTAGAGAGTTCCAGTTTCAGAGTAGGGGTTTTTAGCGGGAGAAGTCTTGTGTGCGATTGTGGAAAGTGGAGAGTAGAGAAGGAGGTCTTGTGAGGATTGGAGGTTACGTGCAGGTAAGTACTGGGAGACGAGGTCACAGATGTAAGGAGGACACAGGTTGTGGGTGGCTTTGTATGGTTAGGGTTTTGAACTGGAGTCTTTGGGTAATGGGGAGCCAGTGCAGGGATTGACAGAGGGGAGAGGCCAGGGAATAGCAGGGGGACAGGTGGATTAGTCGAGCAGCAGAGTTTAGAATAGTACCTACAAAGCAATGGAAACGTATGCCAGAATATATAGAAAGAACATATACAATTTTTATTGAACATATACAGTACACTACATATTAAAAAATGGGGTTACAAGTGCAAAAATGGGCTGCAAATTCAGAATATTATGCATCAAACACTGAATAAATTTTGGTAACGTGTAAGCCACATTTAATGTCTAAAGCCAACCTATGTGATGGTATTATCAAAATGGTAACACTATGATACCCGGATAAATTGAGGGTATATTAATTCTAAAAAGTGCCAAAGTGCATATTGTACATTTTTACCTCAATTAAAAAAATATAGATATAATAATTAATCAATGCTCAAAGTGCCTAGTGCATAAAAATAAGTGCAGTACCAAAGACAGATAATTGGTAAAGTTATAAAGTGCAGCAAAATGGTATAAACTCCTACCAAACCCCTTAGACTATATTAACAAATACAGGGTTCCCAGCTGAAACTGCAACAAGTGCTATATATGGGGTTAAATGCCCTGGTTAGGAACAAAAATTAATATACATTGCAGAGTTCAAGTGAACAATGTCAGTTAGCTGTTAAGGGGTTAATAATGTCACGTGCTATAGAAGGAGTACCAGTATAACTGCATAATATACATGGGATGGGAGTGTAGAAAGGATAGAGCTTATGCAGATGAATAACACATGTCCTTTAGATGCAGAAACGGAGCCCCGATATGCGTTTCGCATTAGCTTCTTTCTGGGGGGATATTTGTATGAGGGGTGGTGGATTGTATGGTCTTTATATATCATGCTCACCATGTGGGCAACGACATGTGTGAAACACTTCCGTCACCATGAACCGGATGTGACATTGCCACAGGTCTGTGGCAACGTCACATCCGGTTCATGGCGACAGAAGCGCCATGGACTAGGGTTTTTGCACATTCTTGGTTGAGGAATGTACGGATCCGTGAAATGTTTTTGAGTTGAAGTTAGCAGGAAGTGGAAAGGTCTTGGATATGTTGTTTGAAAGAGAGATCAGTGTCAAGGATTACCCCGAGGCAGAGAGCTTGTGGGACTGGGTTGAGTGGGCAGCCATTTACTTTAATGTATAGGTCTGTTGGGGGGGTCGAGTGAGATGGGGAAAGGTGAAGAATTCTGTTTTGTCCATATTAAGTTTTAGAAATCTAGTGGAGAAGAAGGATGAAATAGCAGACAGACATTGTGGGATTCTGGTTAGTAGGGAGATGATATCTGGTCCAGAGATGTAGAACTGTGTGTCATCAGCACAGAGGTGATACTGAAAGCCGTGAGATTCTATGAGCTCTCTGAGGCAGAAGGTGTAAATGGAGAAGAGCAGGGGCCATAGGTCTGAACCGTGCGGGACTCCGACAGATAGCGGGTGGTGTGTGAGTGGGAGACGCTGAATGTCCGGTCTGTTAGGTATGATGAGATCCAGGATAGGGCCAAGTCTGTGATGCCAAGAGATGAGAGGGTCTGTAGTAATAGGAAATGGTCCACGGTGTCAAAGGCAGAGGATAGGTCCAGGTCCAGGAGGAGGTGGACAGAGTAGTGTCACTTGGCCTTGATGGTTAATAGGTCAATGGTGACCTTAGTTAGGGCAGTTTCAGTGGCTAAAAGCCAGATTGTAAGCGGTCAAAGAGGGAGCAAGAAAAGAGGTGGGCGGACAGTTCAAGATGGATGTGTTGTTCCAGTAGTTTTGAGGCATAAGGGAGAAGTGATATAGGGCGATAGCTAGATACCGAGGAAGGGTCAAGAGGGGTTTTTGAGGATAGGCATGTTTGAGGCATGTTTAAAGCTTGAGGGGAAAACACCAGTTGTTAGTGATAGGTTGAAAAGATGGGTTAGGGTTGTGATGAAGACTGTGGTGAGGTTTGAGATGAAGTGGGTTGGGATCGGGTCAAGTGCACAGGTGGTGAGATGTGTTCTTGAGAGTAGAGTGAAGAGTCAATCTTCTGTAATGGTGGAGAAGTTGGTTATGGAGGAGGAGGGCTAGGCCGTTAGGAGGAAGGGCTCTGGGGGATGTTGACCAAAACTGTCTCTGATGTTATCAATCTTCGGTTTGAAAAATGAAGCAATGTCTTCAGCTGAGATAAGTGGAGAGGGAGGAGGTCCTGGGGGATGGAGGAGAGAATTGAAGATGTTGAATCGCTGTTTAGGGTTGTGAGACAGGAAGGAAATGAGAGATGAGAAGTACGTTTGTTTTGCTGCAGCAATAAAAGATAGAATGGAAAGATAGAATAGATAGATATCCTGCAGATACATAATTTCACAAGGCCCCTACATATAACCTTGAACCCTTTAGTGTCTTTCATTTGGCACTAAAGGGTGTTTAGCCTCGTTTAATCTAATAAATAGTTTTAAAAAAATGACCCCTATTTTATGAAACCAGACTGGAGCGGCTGGTGGCTGGTATTTTTAAGCTGGGAAGAGCCAAATAATCATGACTCTTCAGAGCCTGATAATATCAGCTGTCTGCTTTACCTTTACTGGTTTCATAAAATAGGGTTAGACCCTGTGTAGTTTTTTTTTTTTTTAAATTATTTATTAGATTAAACACGGCTAAACACCCACTGGTGTCACATGAAAGTCACTAAAGGGTGCAAGTTTATGATATATAGGGGAGATTGTGACATTATATATCTGCAAGATATCTATATGTTCTAATCTATTGTATAGCGTATTTATTAATAATTTGTAAGTTGTAACCTAATTGCATTCAATATTGTTCAGCTACCAGGAGGAAATGACCTTTCTTCTTCCTGAGAGATGCAGGTTTTCAGTCTTCCTGGAGTGGCTACAGTCACTACTCACAACACTGTGAGTAATGGCTGCAAGCACAACCTGACACTTTGACACATCACTCTGCACAGATGTGTTGCACTGCGAGCGTAATGTCAGGGCATGCGTATAACAGCCGCTCACTGTGGATTGACTTATGACTGTAGCCATTCCATGCACTCCTCTAAAACTGAAAGCTGGCTTCTAGGAGGAATAAAGTTCATTTTCTCCCAGTAGCTGCGCTTTCATTCTGTTAGGAAAGCATTAATCTACAAATTAACGCTACATCTGCAGGCTAATAAGAACAAGTGGTAGCAAAATGAGCCGGAAAACCTAGTCAACCACATATTATCAATGAATTTATTTGGATGGCAATCTCATATACCATTTTTTCCTATACACTGCTTGTTCCTATACTACCAATGGGTTACTTTAACTATATATCTATTACCTGTTTACTTGTGGCTCACTATATACTGCTATTTTTGTAGTGTCACTTTTTAGCTCTATTGTGCCTCATCTGTTTATAATAAAGATTTCTATTTCAAATTTTAAATATTGGACTTGTTACACTGTCTCTTGTTGGTGTTTATATCTGCAGGCTAATAGCGTTTGGGGTCAAGATAGGTTCTTGCTGCAGAATGTCTGTCTCTGCCTCTAGCTTCTCCCTCCTCCTCCATCTCCATAGAACTTTATAAGCAATAACTGCCATCTACTATCCCAGTAATGTGAAAATCTTTACATTTTACAGGGTTTACCTGTGTATTAAGAATGAATACTCAGTCCAGGAGAAAAAATAAAGATATCTCTGATAAGATATATACAAAATGTCATGTGTTCTGTTAATTTATGAAATGAAAATTTAAATAACAGTTACTCTGTAACCAATTGGCCCATTTACTATGTCGACTACTCCTAAACTACTCCTAAACACTACAGAATTTGCTGCTGAGACATTTTTGGCAGAGGATGCAGCCATGACTGGACCTGTGGCATGGGCCTTTGGAATCACTAACTCCCTGTACTGCAATTGCTGTACACACTGGCAGACTATCAGGATGGGGGTCATTATTACAGGATGGGGATCAGGGCAGGGTGGCCTTATTACAGGATGGGAGCCAGAATGGGGGTTATTATTACAAGATGGGAGCCAGGATATTATTACAGGATGGGGCCATTATTACAGGATGGGGTCAGGATGGGGCCATTATTACAGGATGGGGGTCAGGATGGACCCATTATTACAGGATGGGGGTCAGGATGGGGCCATTATTACAGGAAGGGGGTCAGGAGAGGTAGACATTATAACAGGATTGCGGCTAGGATGTGGATCATTACGGTACTACAGGATGAGGGGTCATTATTACATTATGAGGGTCAGAACAGGGAGAAATTATTACAGGATGGGGGCATTATTGCATGATATATGGGCCAGGTTCTCCATTTCTTCCCACACTCAAACAAACTGACAGGGAATTTAGATTGTGAGCCCCAATGGGGACAGTGATGATGATGTTCATAAAGTGCTGTGGAATATGATGGCACTATATAAACATGTATAATATATAACTGACTGTTGGCAAGCAAGTTGTAGTCTTTTACACATTACTCCCAATGCCCCTTCCTCACAAAGACTAGTTTCCTTGCTTCTCCCGTTCTCACATACTGCTGCTCATGGATCTCCACTGATTCACACCTCATTTGGTTCTCAGACCACGCACTAGAGGAAGCTTCCCTTGGCCGATGCATCGGGTGGATATAAAACTTCCTACAGCTTGGTAATCCATCCAGTGGACTTTCTGTTGATAGACGTGGACAATTCTCTGTTACTGAACAGCAAAGAGCACTCTCATGACTATCAATTCCTTCACAGTTAGATACACGTCCCACTATTTATAGCTGATATCACTATGTAACAGCACCATGATATTAGGCACATATATAACCCCAGAAAAAAACTAAGAGGAATTTACAACAACATAACACACCTTTCTGTTCATATTTCCAAATGTGATTTTGTTGAAATTTGTGGTTTTCAGAGATTTTCCAGACATGTGGATTCCTTATGGCACAAGGAATTGTGTGGAATTGTCACGTCAAACAAAAACCTCCAACACCATAAACCCCCCGGGTGAGCTCACAGTCTGCTAAATTTCTACACATATATCTGTACACAGTTTATGCTAACTTTATACAATGCCACCTTGGGGGGCAAGGGCAAAGTGGGCTCGACCAATAGTCTCCTACTATTGTTAAAAATATTTCACGTAAAGGGAATCTGTCAGCGGGATTTTACCCCCAAGCTATTTTTATGTTTGCGTAGCTTTTACACCGACCAGTCCAGCGATACTTTTATATGGTCAGTCCGTTCCACCGTTACTGAGAAATCAGAGTTAGAATTGATATTCAAATTAGGCTGAAGAGCTATGGTAGATCTGAATTCTCCATCACTCCAGCTCTATCCCCTTTCTTCGAGGCCTGCTGCATGGCTGAAAATGAAGCAGGAGGAGGCAGTGCTTGGCAAGAAATAGAGCTGGAGTGACAGAGGCTTCAGATCTACAAATAAGTCTTCAGCCTCATTTGTATATCAATTCCAATGTTTATTTCTCAGTAATGGAGAAACGGACTGGCCATGTAAAGGTATTGTTGAACTTGTCTTTGAAAGAGCTACATGTGCATATACAGTGGGTACGGAAAGTATTCAGACCCTGTTAAATTTTTCACTCTTTGTTTCATTGCAGCCATTTTGTAAATTCAAAAAGTTAATTTTTTTCTCATTAATGTACACTCTGCACCCCATCTTGACTGAAAAAAAACAGAAATGTAGAAATTTTTGCAAATTTATTAAAGAAAAACTGAAATATCACATGGTCATAAGTATTCAGACCCTTTACTCAGACACTAATATTTCAGTCACATGCTGTCCATTTGCTTGTGAGCCTCCTTGAGATGGTTCTACTCCTTCATTGGAGTCCAGCTGTGTTTAATTTAACTGATAGGACTTGATTTGTAAAGGCAGACACCTGTCTATATACTGTAAGAGTTCACAGTGCATGTCAGACCAAATTAAAATCATGAGGTCAAAGGAACTGGCCAAGGAGCTCAGAGACAGAATTGTGGCAAGGCACAGATCTGGCCAAGGTTACAAAGAATTTCTGCAGTACTTAAGGTTCATAAGAGCACAGTGGCCTCCATAATACTTAAATGGAAGAAGTTTCAGACCATCAGAAGTCTTCCTAGACCTGGCCGTCTAGCCAAACTGAGCAATCTTGGGAAAAGAGCCTTGGTGAGAGAGGTAAAGAAGAACCTCAAGATCACTGTAGCTGAGCTCCCCAGGTGCAGTAGGGAGATGGGAGAACGTTCCACAAAGTCAACTATCACTGTAGCCCTCCACCAGTCGGGCCTTTACGGCAGAGTGGCCTGAAAGAAGCCTCTCATCAGTGCCAGACATGAATGCCCGCATAGAGTTTGCTAAAAAAACACGTGAAGGACTCCTAGACTATGAGAAATAAGATTCTCTTGTCTGCTGAGATGAAGATAGAATTATCACCAAAAAGTCCTAAGCGGTATGTGTGGAGAAAACCAGGCACTGCTCATCACCTGCCCAATACAATCCCAACAGTGAAACATGGTGGTGGCAGTGTAAGGGGGTGAAGCACCGAAGGAGCCGAGGGGGAGTTGCCTTCAGCTCCGTGCCCGGAACCATTGAACAGGGCATTAGGTTCCCCAGGGGATGCTTTAGAGGACTGGACTGAAGCCAGGAACAGGAAGAGGTCAGGACTAGCGGGAAAACTGTGCACGCTTTCTGGAGAGCAGCGCAGAGACCGGAGGAGAGAGGATGCTGACGCAGGAGGGGAGAGGATACGGGTACAGCCGCTGGAGTCAGAGAGACCGGTATTTTTCCACACTGGACCTGGCCAGCGGGTACTGGCAAGTACCCATGTCTGAACAAGACCGAGCCAAGACAGCCTTCATTCTTCCAATGGGACTATTTGAGTTCGACTGCATGCCCTTCGGGCTACCCAACACCCCGGGAACATTTCAGCATCTCATGGAGCGGTGTCTGGGAGACTTGAACTTCGAAGCCACCCTGATTTACCTAGACGATATAATCATCTTTGCTCCTACCGTTGAAGAACATCTCCAGAGACTGGAGCAAGTTCTGAGTCGGCTACAAAAATATGGGATGAAGGTGAAACCCCAGAAGTGCTACCTCTTCCGAACACAAATCGATTATCTGGGGCATGTGGTCTCTGCCGAGGGAGTGAAGCTCTCGCAGGAGATCTCTGCGGTGCAGGAGTGGCCAACCCCAAAAACCATGAAGGATGTGCGAGAATTCCTGGGACTCACAGGATACTTCCGGCGTTTTGTGAAGGATTTTACCCGCATCGCAAACCCCCTCCTGGAATTGCTGAAAGAAGTGCCCTCATGTGCGAAGAACAGGAACATACACTGGGGAGAGCAACAGGAGAAAGCATTTCAGGCCCTGACTGAGGCCCCGGTGTTGGCCTACGCTGACTTCACGCAGCCGTTTATCTTGCACACTGACGGAAGTCTACAAGGATTCGGGGAAGCACTCTCACAGATGCAGGATGAGAAAGAGTGTGGCATCGCATACGCCAGTCGCTCCTTACATGACTCAGAAAGAAATCCGGAAAATTACAGCTCATTCAAGCTGGAGTTGTTGGCGCTGGTGTGGGCAATGACTAGAAGTTTGCAGAGTATTTGGACGGCTCGGAAGTCCACGTGCGTACGGATAACAATCCGTTGGCTCATCTTGAGACAGCTAAGCTGGGGGCCTTAGAACAACGCTGGGTAGCACGAATGGCAAACTTCCGATACAGGATCTCCTACAGGAGAGGAGTGAATACTCATGCTTACGCCCTTTCCCGAGTAGATTACCACCCGCCATCGCCCAGTCGGGATGAAGAGTTGGAGCTATAGAGGAGTTTGGAGGGACTGCCAGGACGGTGGCAACGACGCGGAAACAGTTTATGAAAGTACACCCGAGAATTTATTGGAACAACCCCGTGATGAGTGGGTTCGAATACAACAGGAAGATCGAGAGAGCGCACAGCTGAGACGGTGGTTCGTAGCCGAACAGGTGTCCAGTCAGAGTGAGAGGGCAGCCTCTCCTGAGATGTTACAAATGTTGCGCCAGTGGGAGCGGCTACAGTTACAGGATGGTATCTTGTACAGGAAAGTGTTGTGAGTTCATTTTCCCCTTCACCGTCGATGTGTGATGAACTCCCTCTTTTGGTGAAGGAAGGTAGTGAGGCTGATTACCAAACACCTGATCTGGTAGATGATGACTTGGTAACAGGAAATTCTGACTGGATATAAGGCAGTCGACGCCCTTCTGAGTCGCTGGTGATTTCTCTGCTGGATTCTTGGAGACCAGTCTGATTCCTGCTTCCCAAAGATAAGTTTTTGCTCTGCTATTGAACTTATTAGTTTAGTTTTGTTTACCTTCTTTTTGGAGTTCAGCCATCCCCGGTCGGGGGTGTGCTGAGTTCTATTTTTGTCTCTGTTCAGTTTGTCTCTTTGCTCTGTCTTCAGAATTTACCTGAGTGCTGATATAGTCTTTTTGAAGTCCTAGCGACTTCAGGGCCTGTTTTTCCTATCAGACGGTTGGGACAGTTTTTGGTAGGGTTTTTTACGGATTGCAGACAGCAGCTTTTCTATTCTGTCCTTTTTAGTTAGCTTGGGACCCATCGTTTGCTCAACCTATCTTTCTATCTGTGTTAGTGTTTTCATCTTGCTTCACACTCATTATATGTTGGGGGCTGCCTATTGCTTTGGGGTCTGCTCTGGGGCAGTTTAGATTTCCCCTTTCTTTCTTTAGGCCTATTTAGTTTTCTGGCTGTGTTCAAGGGGTCTAGGGCATCATAGGAAGTCCCCACGGCTACTGTTAGTTGTTGTGGATAGGATCAGGGGTCTGCAATCCGATAGCTACCAACCTCTCCGGTTTTCTGGACTTAGCTTGTATTTTTGTTTTTTCCTCCTTCAGTGACTCAATCATAACAGAATCACCAGCCATACCGCAGATCCTAGGGTACTCAATAGCAGGAAAGAATTGTAAAAAAAAAAAAAAAAAAAGGAGTTTGTTAGAATTTTTTTTTTTTTGTGTATATTTTTTCCTTTTTTTTTTTTTGTGTATATTTTTTCCTCTATGTCTCTGAGGCCGTAGGGGGAATTTTTTTTTCCTTCTCAATGGAGATGAAGCAATTGTCTGATCGTGTGGAGCAGCTCACTGCTGAAGTGCGGGGAATTTCCGCCTATCTTGCTCATTCACATGCTGCTGAACCAAAGATCCCTACTCCTGATGTGTTTTTTGGGGATCGGTCTAAATTTTTGAATTTTAAGAATAATTGTAAATTATTTTTTTGCCTTGAGGCCTAACTCGTCGGGGAGCTCTGCGCAGCAGGTTAAAATTGTCATCTCTTTGCTGCGCGGCGATCCCCAGGATTAGGCATTTTCTTTGAAACCTGATGATCCTATTCTTACTAATGTGAACGCATTTTTTCAAGCCTTGGGGTTGTTGTATGATGAACCTAATGCTATTGATCAGGCTGAAAAGGCCCTGTTGGCATTGAGCCAGGGTCGGGATTCTGCAGAGTTGTACTGTCAAAAATTCCGAAGGTGGGCGGTCCTTACTACCTGGAATGATGGTGCCTTGGCAGCTCTCTTTCGGAAGGGTTTGTCAGAAACCGTAAAAGATACTATGGTGGGATTTCCTGTTCCCTCTGGTCTTGACGATTCTATGTCATTAGCCATTCAGGTTGATCGGCGTTTTCCGTGAATGCAAAGCTGCACGAGAGGTGTTGCCACCTGTTGAACAAATGTCTGATCCTATGCAATGTGATAGAGTTTTGTCTAGGGCGCAACGTCAGGAGTTCAGAAGGCGTAATAAGCTGTGTTTCTTCTGTGGTGTTGCCTCGCATATTATTTCTGTCTGCCCTAAACGAGAGAAACGTTTTGCACACACATTTTCTGTGGGTGGTGTTCAACCTAAGTTTCTTCTGGCAATTACTCTGATCTGCTCCCTGTCCACATTTTCCGCTAAGGCTTTTGTGGATTCGGGAGCAGCTCTGAACCTGATGGACTTGGATTTTGCTAAACGTTGTGGATTTCCTATGACACCTCTGCGGACGCCTATCCCTTGGAGGGGTATTGATGCTACTCCTTTGGCGAAGAATAAACCTCAGTTTTGGACCCAGGTGGTAATGCGGGTCGCCTCAGACCATCAAGAGAATTGCAGATTTTTGGTGTTGCATAATTTGCATGATACCATTGTTCTGGGGTTTCCCTGGTTGCAAATACATAATCCAGTTTTGGATTGGAAATCTGTGTCTGTGGTGAGTTGGGGTTGTCTGTGTGCCCTTAGTGATGCTCCTGTTTTCTCCACCTCTCCCCAGTCGCATGATGTTCCTGACTATTTGGCTGATTATTATGACGTATTTAGTGAGAATGAGTCTGCGTCTTTGCCTCCTCATAGGAGTTATGACTGTGCAATTGAGCTGAGCCCTGGGTGTAAATTTCCCAACGGTCGACTTTTCAATTTATCTGTACCCGAGCACGAGGCTATGCGATCCTATATTAAGGAGTCGTTGGAGAAGGGTCATATTAAACCATCCTCTTCACCCTTAGGTGCTGGGTTTTTTTTCGTGGCTAAGAAAGATGGGTCATTAAGGCCTTGTATTGACTATCGTTCCCTCAACAAAATTACTGTTAAATATCAGTATCCGTTACCCCTGATTTCGGATCTATTCTCCAGAGTTAAAGGTGCTTGCTGGTTTATAAAGCTTGACCGCAGGGGAGCGTATAATCTTATTCGCATTAAGCATGGGGATGAATGGAAGACGGCGTTTAATACTCCGGAGGGACATTTTGAGTACCTGGTGATGCCTTTTGGGCTCACTAATGCCCCTTCTGTCTTCCAGTGCTTCATGAATGATATTTTCCGAGACTTGGTGGATACATTTTTGATCATCTATCTGGATGATATTTTGATCTTTTCCAAGGATTGGGACTCTCATGTGGAACATGTTCGGACTGTGTTCCGGATTTTGAGGGAGAATTCCCTGTATGTCAAGGGATCGAAATGCCTTTTTGGTGTACAGAGGATTTCATTTTTGGGATTTATTTTGTCTCCGTCAACTATTGAAATGGACCAGGCCAAGGTACAGGCCATTTATGATTGGGTTCAGCCCACTTCTTTGAAGGCCCTCCAGAAGTTTTTGGGTTTTGCTAATTTTTATCGGAAATTTATAGCTAATTTTTCTGGTATTGCCAAACCATTGACTGATTTGACTAAGAAGGGTGCTGATGTGCTGAATTGGTCTCCGGAGGCTGTTTCTTCCTTTCAGGAGCTGAAGCGAAGGTTCACTTCTGCTCCGGTTTTGCGGCAACCTGATGTCTCACTCCCGTTTCAGGTAGAGGTGGACGCTTCTGAGATTGGTGCAGGAGCTGTTTTGTCCCAAAAAGATCCTGTAACATCTAAAATGAATCCCTGTGCTTTCTTTTCCCGAAAGTTCTCCCCATCCAAACGTAACTATGATGTGGGGAATCGGGAACTGTTAGCCATGAAATGGGCATTTGAGGAGTGGAGACATTGGTTGGAGGGAGCTAAACATCAAGTCGTGGTCCTTACTGACCACAAGAATTTGATTTACCTGGAGTCGGCCAAACGCTTGAATCCTAGACAGGCTAGGTGGGCCTTGTTTTTCACACGTTTTGATTTTGTGGTCTCTTTTCTTCCGGGCACTAAGAATGTCAAGGCAGACGCCCTCTCTAGGAGTTTCTTTGCTGATTCTCCTGTTGTGACCAAGCCTGCTACCATCTTAGGTGAGGGGGTAGTTCTTTCTGCCATCTCGCCCGATTTGAGACGTGCTCTGGAAGAGTTTCAGGAGGACAAACCTGAGCATTGTCCCATTGGAAAATTGTATGTTCCTGACCAGTGGAGGAAGAGAGTGATGTCTGAAGTTCATTGCTCTGCATTGGCTTGTCATCCAGGTATTTTTGGTACTAGAGATTTGATGAGTCGGTCCTTTTGGTGGCCCGCCTTGTCTCGTGATGTCAGGAATTTTGTGCAGTCCTGTGGGACTTGCTCTCGGTCTAAACCTTGTTCTCGCTCTAGTGGGTTGTTGATGCCTTTGCCGGTGCCCAGGAGGCCATGGACCCATATTTCAATGGATTTTTATCTCTGATATGCCTGTCTCTCAGAGAATGACTGTTATTTGGGTGATTTGTGATAGATTCTCTAAGATGGTCCATCTTGTACCACTCCCTAAGTTGCCATCTTCCTCAGAGTTGGTGCCCTTGTTTTTGCAACAGGTGGTTCGCTTGCACGGGATTCCTGAGAACATTGTATCTGACAGAGGAGTTCAGTTTGTGACTAGATTTTGGAGGACTTTCTGTTCCAAGCTGGGAATTCAGTTGTCCTTCTCCTCTGCGTTTCACCCTCAGACCAATGGGCAGACGGAGAGAACAAACCAGACTTTGGAGTCGTATTTGAGATGTTTTATTTCTGCTGATCAGGATGATTGGGTTTCATTTTTGCCCTTGGCCGAATTTGCTTTAAATAATAGAGCTAGTTCTGCCATTTTGATGTCACTTTTTTTTTTGTAACTTTGGGTTTCATCCTCGATTCTCTTCAGGGCAGGTGGAGCCTTCTGCCTGCCCAGGTGTTGACACTGTGGTGGAGAGAATGCACCAGATCTGGGACCAAGTGGTGGATAAGTTGTCTCTCTCCCAGGAAAAGGCCCAGCGGTTTTCCAACCGGCATAGGACCATTGGTCCCCAGTTTAAGGTGGATGATATGGTTTGGTTGTCATCAAAGAATATCGCTATGAAGGTGGCTTCTCCAAAGTTTAAACCTAGATTTATTGGACCTTACAAGATTTTGGAGATTCTTAATCCAGTCTCTTTTCGATTGGCTCTTCCTGTTACATTTAAGATCCATAACATGTTTCATAAGTCTCTGTTAAAGAGGTTTGTTGAGCCAGTAGTTCCTGTGGTGGCACCTCCTGACCCGGTATTGGTTGAAGGTAATGTGGAATATGAGGTTGAGAAGATACTGGATTCTCGCCTGGCTAGACGGAGACTCCAGTATTTGGTTAAATGGAAGGGTTATGGCCAGGAGGATAATTCTTGGGTCCCTGCATCCGATATTCATGCCGAAAGATTGGTTTGTGCCTTTCATCGGGCCCATCCTGATCGCCCTGGTGGCGTGGATGAGGGTTCGGTGACCCCTCCTCAAGGGGGAGGTACTGTTGTGAGTTCATTTTCCCCTTCACCGTCGATGTCTGATGAACTCCCTCTTCTGGTGAAGGAAGGTAGTGAGGCTGATTACCAAACACCTGATCTGGTAGATGATGACTGGGTAACAGGAAATTCTGACTGGATATAAGGCAGCCGACGCCCTTCTGAGTCGCTGGTGATTTCTCTGCTGGATTCTTGGAGACCAGTCTGATTCCTGCTTCCCAAAGATAAGTTTCTGCTCTGCTATTGAACTTATTAGTTTAGTTTTGTTTACCTTGCTTTTGGAGTTCAGCCATCCCCGGTCCGGGGTGTGCTGAGTTCTATTTTTGTCTCTGTTCAGTTTGTTTCTTTGCTCTGTCTTCAGAATTTACCTGAGTGCTGATATAGTCTTTTTGAAGTCCTAGCGACTTCAGGGCCTGTTTTTCCTATCAGACGGTTGGGACAGTTTTTGGTAGGGTTTTTTACGGATTGCAGACAGCAGCTTTTCTATCCTGTCCTTTTTAGTTAGCTTGGGCCCCATCGTTTGCTCAACCTATCTTTCTATCTGTGTTAGTGTTTTCATCTTGCTTCACCGTCATTATGTGTTGGGGGCTGCATATTGCTTTGGGGTCTGCTCTGGGGCAGTTTAGATTTCCCCTTTCTTTCTTTAGGCCTATTTAGTTCTCCGGCTGTGTTCGAGCGGTCTAGGGCATCGTAGGAACCCCCCACGGCTACTGTTAGTTGTTGTGGATAGGATCAGGGGTCTGCAATCCGATAGCTACCAACCTCTCCGGTTTTCTGGACTTAGCTTGTATTTTTGTTTTTTCCTCCTTCGGTGACTCAATCATAACAGGAAAGTGTACTTACAATCTGAACTGAGTTTCGTTTGGTAAACAATCATCCCCTCGTCCCTGGTAGGACAGGTGGTTAAGGAAGCACACGAGAAGGGAGCACACTTCGGGACGGAACAAAACATTCCAGTGGCTGCAACAGCTGTTCTATCATCCCCACATTAGGACCGTCATGAAGAGAGTATGTCAGCAGTGCCGAAATTGTGAACTAGTCAAGCCGCCGGAACAGTGAGCCCCCACAGAAACAGGGCCTCTGCCCCCATGGAGTTACTGGCCAAAGACTACTTGACGATTGGGCCCAGCACAGCAGGGATATGAGCATTGCCTTGTGATGATTAACCACTATTCCAAATTTGCTGTGGTCACACCCACTCGGGACCAGACTGCCAAGTCTGCGGCCTATGCTATCTGTAAACATTTCATTCAAGTGTACGGGTGTCCCAAGCGAATCCATTCTGATCAAGGAGCCTGCTTCCTTGGGAGGGTGATGGAAGAGTTGCATCAGTTGTACAAAATCGATAAGTCTCGGACCACCCCTTACCATCCACAGGGGAACGGAGCTTGTGAGAGATTCAACCGTACCCTGTTCCAGATGCTGAGGACTCTTGAAGAGGATCAGAAAGCGTGCTGGACTGAGTCAGGGAAGGGACTGACAGAATTGGCGTTAGAGTCCGAGGAGGACTACCCACGGACGGGGTTGTACTCCTGGGTTCGAGAACATCGTCGCCGGCTACGGACCTTTCAACAGCTGGTGCAGAACCGACTCGGTGGATTGGAACACCCTCAGGTCACTCCCCAGAAGGGAACAGCCCTATGACCAGGGGATCGAGTCTTAGTAAGGGAGAAGCGCCCTAACAGCAAATTGGAGTGTCGGTGGGAGAAGAGCCCTTATAGGGTGAAGCGACAGCTCGGTGGACGGGGACCCGTCTATGAAGTTCATCCTGACACTGGTGAAGAACTTCCCACTTGTACACTACATCGGAATATTATTATTATTATTGTTATTATGCATTTATATAGCGCCATTTATTCCATGTCGCTTTACATGTGAAAAGGGGAAATATAGACAAGTATAATAAACATGTGTAAGACAAGGGACACGCAAGTACATAAGGAGAGAGGACCCTGCCTGTGAGGGCTCACAATCTACAGGGATGGGATATGCTGCGTCCCTATTTGTCTTGAGACCCTCCAGTGGTGCCATCTGCCCTGGCGCCCCCGGTGGCTAAACCTGTGATCGTTGCTGAAGACAAAGAAGAGGGAGACTCTCTACCTCTTCAGGGAAACCTGGAAACAGGGCTGGTGCCTGAAACTACGGAAGTAACCGAGGAAACTCCAACTTCCACTTTTCCGGTGGCTGATTCCACAACCTCCACTGATCTGAGACTTTCTGAATGATCAACGGCAGGTGTGCCCCCCAGATGCTACAACCAGGATGAATTCATCTGGCAGCAAATTGTACGTGATCTGGACGACTGTCAGCAAGAACTCCACAAACTCTCGCCCGTGGAATGGCGAGCTCACAGAGAGGGGGAATGTAAGGGGGTGAAGCACCGAAGGAGCCGAGGGGGAGTTGCCTTCCCAGCTCCGTGCCCGGAACCATTGAACAGGGCATTAGGTTCCCCGGGGACCGCTTTAGAGGACTGGACTGAAGCCAGGAACAGGAAGAGGGCAGGACTGGGAGCGGGAAAACTGCGCACGCTTTCTGGAGAGCAGCGCAGAGACCGGAGGAGAGAGGACACTGACGCAGGAGGGGAGAGCATACGGGTACAGTCGCTGGAGTCAGAGAGACTGCGGACACAGGCGGTGGGCAGTGAGTACGAGAAGCCTGGTACTGCACTGCCAGGAACGCTGCTGACTCCCCTCCTTGATGAGACTTTGCCTCACAGAGAGACTACGTATCTCGACCAAACGCTCCCTCGCAGAGAGACCGGGATATGTGCTGAGACACTCCCCTGTGACCGAAGGGCATTCAGTGACGGGACAGTGACCTGTAAAGCGAGACTGTGTAAGACAGAGCCCCTGATCTTGGTGGGAGAACACCGCTGCCTTATCAGAGAGAAGGGCTTGGAGCAAAGGGAAATATCATCAGCCTAATACCCCTTTGGCTCCCGCGTTAACCCCTCATACTCCAGCTGGACTACATCGAGGACCCCAGAGACAGAGGACAGCAAGCACCGCTGATGCCTTGGTGCCAAAGTTGGACAAGAGTGATCCCTCCAATCAAGACCCCTGAGAACTGATAAGTTTGTCTCATAGGAAAATAACTTTTCTACTGTTTGCACTCTGTATATGTCTCTCTGCTGTTGATATCATTTGTTCACATCATATTCACTTTTATACTGTATGTTTTACCAGTATTATCCCCTGTAAATAAGCCTCCCTTTTTACTGTTGGTCTGCCTGCTCCGTGGTGACATATACCTCTCCTGCACGTTATTACAGCAGCATCAAGCTATGGGGGTGTTTTTCAGCTGCAGGGACAGGACAATTGGTTGCAATTGAAGTAAGCATGAATGTGGCCAAGTGTAATGACCAGGTTGAATGTTCCCTGCTATCCACCTCCACACGGTGTCCATAGCCGAAGGAGTTATGACACACATCGGTCTCGGGGATAACAGTTGCTTTTACTTCAGCAGGAACAGGAATTATAACTTGGAACAAATAAGGAACAGTCTCTCATGGGTAGACCACGGCAATTACAGTTCACACTTAGATGCTGATATGTGATTGGGGTCTGGAGCTTCAAGAGCACAGAACAGTGTATTTTGGTAGTTTATAGAAAGAGGTAGACACAGCAATTGGAGGTTACAGACCTGTTTTCGGGGTTAACTCCACAGTGTGTCACGGCACGTGAATGTAAAAACTGTGGTGAATCCAGTCAGAAAGACTTTAGAATGATGTCTGAAAAGGTTAGAGAGGGAACCCAGGCTCTTAGGCCTGCAGGAGATCTTATAGTGAAAATAGCCTCCACGTGTGTTGTGCTCTCCCTGAATACATCCCGCAGACTAGACTTGCCTGGAAAACAGCTCCTCCTATTGACCATGTGGCTAGGAGCTGGCCAATAGGATATTGAATTCACATCTCAGATCCTTACAAAACAATTATTATGAGTCATTGTACACTTTCACCATTATATGGTGCCAGAACACAGCAAATGAGAAATGCATTGCATCTAAAATGGAGGTGACTAGAAATGGAGAATTACAGCTCACAAATGCAGGGGATAATGTAGATGGGCAGTTAGAGAGTGAGCTGTAGTGTACAGAGGCTACTCACAATTCAGGATTACTTAAAGGCACGGACACACTCTGGACTGGATCACTACACAAGTACAGAGATATCCTGGATGAAAACCTCTTTCGGTGTGCTCTGGACCTCAGACTTGGCCGAAGGTTCACCTTCCAACAAGACAATAACTCTAAGCACACAGCTAAAATAACAAAAGGAGTGGCTAAGAACAGAGCCCTGACCTAAACCCAATTGAGCATCTCTGGAGAGACCTGAAAATGGCTGTCCACCAATGTTCACCATCCAACCTGACAGAACTGGAGAGGATTTGCAAGGAAGAATGGCAGGAGGATCCCCAAATACAGGTGTGAAAAACTTGTTGCATCATTCCCAAGAAGACTCATGGCTGTACTAGCTCAAAAGGGTGCTTCTACTCAATACTGAGCAAAGGGTCTGAATACTTATGACCTTGTATTTTTTAATAAATTTGCAAAAATTTCTACATTTCTGTTTTTTTTTTTTCCGTCAAGATGGGGTACATTAATGAGAAAAAAATTAACTTTTTTGAATTTACCAAATGGCTGCAATGAAACAAAGAGTGAAAAATTTAAAGGGGTCTGAATACTTTCCGTACCCACTGTAAATAGTTTAGGGGAGTGAAATCCTGCTGACAGATCCCTATAAAGGGATTGTTTAATTACAGACTGACTTTAAAGGGGCCATATTCTGTAGGTTGCTCGTTTCACCTGTGGTGGCCTCTATAAGCTACCAACCAACAAGCCACTTTATCTTGGCCAGGGCATTTAGGTTTGGGTCTGGGGTAGTAAACTAAGCTTGTTCCCAGGGAAAAAGAAAGTCTAGCTATGACTGTGAACGTGATGTTGTAATTAGGAGAATGTGGATTCAGTTCAGTGTCTCCGGGAACGTTTCTTGCTTATTAATTGAAAGCAGTTTCCTGGATAGAGCTCCCTTTGCACAAATCAATGCATACAGCAAGTCTATAAACAGTGGTGGTGTTAGGTGTGTGAACTCTGCATTTCCCTGTCTTGACGGCCTGAACATCTGGCAGATGTGATCTTGTGCTCTTGAACTAAACAAGCGGCCTAGTAGAGCGCGCCGGCTTAGTGCTGTCCACGTCACCGCATTGACGGGGGCCCGCAATGTTTATACCATAATATCTGTTACGTACACCAGAAAAGAACATGAAAACATATGTTCAAGCTTCCCAGGCTTGTCATCTCGTTCCAAGATGTTAAAGCAGACCCCACTAGGTATGTTTATTGACTCCACGTTTACGACAATGGGAGCATTTTCTTGCGTGTACACGTAAGACAAGTCTAATGATGATTGCTGGACAACGCAAGGAAACTTCTCTCATTGTAATTACATCGGAAGTCTATTAGTAGCTCAGGTAAGTGCATTGTTCTCGCGTAGCAAAGTCTGGTACAACTCACTATGAAATTATATAAGGTTTGACATAGGACTGCAAAAATACCAAGTCCTTTAGACTTCATTCAGACGTCAGTGATTTTTCTCAATAAGCAAGAAGTGGACTGATTTTTAAAATCAGATTTTCATCAGTGGTTGGTCAGTGTGTCAGTTTTTACCAACAGAGTTTCATCAGTTTTTCGAGTATGTAGAAAAATAAACGATGACGGTTTCTTAATTTTCTTTTATCAAACAGTTGGTCAAAAATGAAAAGCACTACCATCCTTGTGATGTCTGAGTTTTTCCAGGCTCAGAGACTTGAATGGATAAGTTTGATCTATGACTAAGGGGAAAAATGGACAGGTCTCCATTTTTTTTCTGCAGGACACTGCTTAAAAAAACGAACCTATGAGACGGTCCGTTTTAATATCCATGGGGTTTTCTAGTGGCCATCTGTGCTTCCGTGTGTACCACCCATGTGTACCTTCCGTGCGTCATTCGTATGTACTGTAATAAAATGCATTCAAGAAATTACTTATTTTTTACGTGTTAAAGATATCCAAAGACATTGATATATATTTGTCAGATAATTTTGCCTTGCATGTGGAGCTTATTCTACAGCTATTAGCCTAACAAAAAAAATGAAAAAAAAGATGTGGGGTGCCCCCCATGTTTCGTAACCAGCAAAGGTAAAACAGACAGCTGAGAGCTCATCTTACCAGGCTGGGAATGTTTATTGTTATTGTGCCATTCATAGCCTACAAATACCAGCCCTCAACCACCCTGGAAGTGGAGCATCATATGCGATGCTCCAATATTGGTACTTTTCCTTGGCTTTTCCCAATACCATGGTTCCTTGGCAATCGGGGTAATGGTGCTTGGAGTCGATCTCTTATGACTTGAAATATAAGAGTCAACACATGTACAGTATAAATATATGTGTGGCCAGTACAAAACACTAGCACATGACTTGTTCCTTATAAGGACCATGTTGAGGACTAGGGGACACTCATTACGGGTGGAAGAAAGGCGATTCAGACAGCTAAACAGGAAAGGGTTCTTTACAGTTAGAGCAGTCAGACTATGGAATGCTGACCACAAGAGGTGGTAATGGCTGACACTATAACAGCTTTTAAAAAAAGGGCTGGACGATTTCCTTGATACACATAACTTAGCAGGCTATAGCTAAATTAGTGACGAAATGTACAGTTGGTGGAGAAAGGTAGAACTTGATGGACCTAGGTCTTTTTTCAACCTACGTAAATATGTAACACTGTAAATTTTGCCTCTTTGCATAAACTTAATGTATTTATCAATAAAAGTTTAAAAACTTATGAAATACTTATAATTGCACTTCTGTAACCATAGAAACATCTGACTGAAAGATCTAAACACACTGAAGCGGCAAAGTCAAAATTTGCGTCAGTCTCAAAACTTTTGCTCACAAGTGTACAGTACAAAGCACTGCATTGCTCCACCTACAGGACACATGTGAACATTGCACAATAGATCTCAGGTCCTAATCAGAAACGTCACTACTTAAGGGGATTTTACACATAGCGATATCGCTAGCAATATCGCTAAAACGTCACTGGTTTAGTGATGTTATAGCGATATTGCTAGCGATATGGCTATGTGTGATACTTACCTCCGACCGGCTCCCCCGCTGTCCATCGCTGATTGCGCGAGATCGGGCGGCTCCATTTCTCGTCGTCTGCTTCCTGCTGGGCTTCCTGCTGTGTGAGACGAGCGACGAGTGGAGGCGGGCGGGAGGACGTCAGGATCGCTGTGTGTGAAAGGTGAGTATCGTGCGCTGCGTCGCTGCTGCATCGCTGTGAGATCTTCCTGTGTGGAAGCTCACTAGCGATCATTTAGCGATGCACCAGCGATCCTGACCGGGTCGGATCGCCGGTCGGATCGCTGGTGCATCGCTAAATGTAAAAGGGCCTTTAGTCAATGTCTCTGTTCTCCATATTTTCCTATCCATTAGTTTGCAGTCACTGAAGTAAATCACTCTTGATTAGATTCACAAGCTACAAAAGCCTAGCTGAGAACAGGATATAATTGTATCATACAATGCATGTGCAGCAGCTGCGCTAATCCCTCCGGTGGGTGGCTGCCACAGTGCATTATTCTGGGGTCCAGGCTGATATATTCCCTAGCCTAGATACATTTCTAGCCACTTCTCAAATGAAGCCTTCTCTGTCTATGTACACACGTCCAACCTGAACAGGCAAACAAGAGTGTTCTCGTCCATGACCCAGATTCATCAAGACTGGCGATTTTCTCTTTGGTCTGGGTGAAAGTGCATGCTGGAGTCATAAGCTCCTGATTCGTGAAGAAGTGCATTACTATACATGAATGTGGAGGGTCTGATGAGTAGCGTGTGCCTCCATGTGCCACACTGGAAATCTTATTCCAGTCCCTGACTGGAGTAGGATTTCTGGTGTAGAAAATACCACAGCTCGTCATGGACTGGACAAGCTCCGAGAAGTCATGTCCCCGCCAGTCTCTCATCCTGTCCCAACTCTGAATTGTGCCAAAATTTAGCAACTTTTCAAAATTGCTTTGATTAATCGGTGCCTGAGTCTCTTGGATTAGGTTAGTATAAATTATATTGTTTATTCTATTTTTGATTTATTAATTTGGGAGCAGGCACTCAGGGGGCATCATTACTTTTTAAGGGGTCATTAAAACTTTCAATGGGTCACTCATTACTTTTTTTTTAAGAGGCCTTAGATGTGTTAGGGGGTTACAATACTTGCTTTGTCCCAAGTGCCGGCAATGTAACTTTATGCATTGCCAGCTTTAAATGTTATTCCACTCTTAGGCCGGGTCACACTTGCGAGTGCAATGTGAGAAACTCGCGCAAGTCTCTCGCCTCAATACCCGGCACTGCCGCCGGCACTCGGGACCGGAGTGTTCAGCTGCATAGAAATATGCTGCCGAGTGCTGGCAGCAGTGCCGGGTATGGAGAAGAGAGACTCGCACGAGTTTCTCGCATTACACTCGCAAGTGTGACCCCGGTCTTACCTGGGTAATCTGAGGATACTGTTTGGAAATAGGGACGGACTGACGGACTAACAGACTCTTGTAGCTGTGGCTATAGTGCAGTTCCAGTCTCAGACACTAGGTGGCACACATGCTCAGCTGATCCGCACGGCCAAGCAGTCAGGTCTAATAGATTGCGAGGTACTAGGAGACAGACTTGTTGCTGCAGACAGGCCAAACAAGAGCTTTACACCCCTAGCTGCTGAGATAGCTGATACACTGTAATCCCCGCAGACACTGTTTACCTCATTCCTAATATGATTTTGGCAGCGCCTGCTTAGCACCGACACTGTATGAGCTGTAGATCATCTGATGATGAGAGCCACTGAAAGTTGTTTTTTTTTCCCTCATAAAAGTTGTTAATTGTCCGGCAGCATCTCTGGTACTTGAGTTTTAAAACCAGACGTTTCCGTGGTGTATTGTGAATACTCCAGAGCCACGCGGTGTACGCTCCATAGCAAGTTATAGGAGAGGCTCATATACAGAAATCCTGATTATTATGACGCGCCCCAGAGGCCGTGGGATACTCGGTACTGGGCCGGTCGTTTTAAAGGGATGTGTCACAGTGGCAGTGACCCGGTCCGTGGCCCCAGGCGGTCATGTATAAAGGGGAGTATTGATTAGGGATAAAGTTTATGTAGTGATTCATGACGCCGGTTGGAGTGTTCGACTGTAGTATAGCCGGCACTTCAGATGATCCCTGGGGGAGTAGATAGTGATGGCAGTGCAGATGTTTAACCCTCTCCAACCAGGGCTGACCCTGTTATGAATGGGTCACCGAGGAGAAAAAAAACAAAACAAGCTAAGCCACAGAAAACCAGAGAAGTTGGTAACTATGCAGATTGCAGATCCCTGATCTTACCACACAACTAGCAGTTAGAGCAGAGCGAAACGGGTCAAACAATTTCAAAAGTCGCCGACTTTTGGCAAAGTCGGGTTTCATGAAACGAAACCCGACCCTAGGATGAGGTCGGCCACGAGGTCGGCGACTTACGCGCCAAAGTCGCGTTTCAAAAGTTTGTTTAGCTCTCTTTTTCAGCCAATCAGGATCCACGGACACTGTGGGCAACGTGATGACATAGGCAGGGGTCACCACCATCTTTCAGAAGGGCATGCAAGTGATTGGCTTGCTTTGGTGGGCGTCACAGGGGTTATAAAAGGGCGTGCACGCCGACCGCCATCTTACTTCTGCCGATCTAAGCATAGGGAGAGGTTGCTGATTCTGTAGGGAGAGCGTTAGGCAGGGAAGAAGACAAAAAAACTGCTTCTGCTGCTAGCGATTTTGCCTGTGCAACACACCAGTCACTGTGTGTGCAGTGCAAGGGGAGGCTATATTGTGGTGGATCAGCGGTGTTGGTTGTTAGGCTGCCTTCTAAGGCTTCCTGACAGCTGCATTGCTGTTTCCCCACTGCTCTGCAAACTGCTTTTTTAAAAGCAATCCCAATTTTTTTTTTTGTCCTGCTAAGGTACTGAGCGTGCATTTATTCACACCATACAGCGGTGTATGCTCCTCACACAGTACCGTGCAACGGCTGTTATCACAGCCACAGTGAAGCTATGTGTGTCACTGTGGAAGGATAAGTGGAGGACTTGTTCCGTTCTTACAGACCTACACTCTAGGGAGATTCCTATTCTGCCCAATTCTACAATTCACTTTTTTCACATCTGTGCCATCGAGCCTGTGACATAGCGCTCTGATATTCAGTGGGCCTCACACAATCCAAAAGTGTCCAGTGTCCACAAGTGTCTGCAGAAATTCAAAATCTCCCTTACCCTGTAGTCATTTTTTTCACACCTGTGCCATCGAGCCTGTGACATAGCACTCTGATATTCAGTGGGCCTCACACAATCCAAAAGTGTCCAGTGTCCACAAGTGTCTGCAGAAATTCAAAATCTCCCTTATCCTGTAGTCACTTTTTTCACACCTGCTGCATCGAGCCTGTGACATAGCGCTCTGATATTCAGTGGGCCTCACACAGTCCAAGTGTCCAGTGTCCACAAGTGTCTGCAGAAATTCAAAATCTCCCTTATCCTGTAGTCACTTTTTTCACACCTGTGCCATCGTGCCTGTGACATAGCGCTCTGATATTCAGTGGGCCTCACACAATCCAAAAGTGTCCAGTGTCCACAAGTGTCTGCAGAAATTCAAAATCTCCCTTATCCTGTAGTCACTTTTTTCACACCTGTGCCATCGAGCCTGTGACATAGCGCTGTGATATTCAGTGGGCCTCACACAATCCAAGTGTCCACAAGTGTCTGCAGAAATTCAAAATCTCCCTTATCCTGTAGTCACGTTTTTCACACCTGCTGCATCAAGCCTGTGACATAGCGCTCTGATATTCAGTGGGCCTCACACAATCCAAGTGTCCAGTGTCCACAAGTGTCTGCAGAAATTCAAAATCTCCCTTATCCTGTAGTCACTTTTTTCACACCTGTGCCATCGAGCCTGTGACATAGCGCTGTGATATTCAGTGGGCCTCACACAATCCAAGTGTCCAGTGTCCACAAGTGTCTGCAGAAATTCAAAATCTCCCTTATCCTGTAGTCACTTTTTTCATACCTGCTGCATCGAGCCTGTGACATAGCGCTCTGATATTCAGTGGGCCTCACACAATCCAAGTGTCCAGTGTCCACAAGTGTCTGCAGAAATTCAAAATCTCCCTTATCCTGTAGTCACTTTTTTCACACCTGTGCCATCGAGCCTGTGACATAGCGCTGTGATATTCAGTGGGCCTCACACAATCCAAGTGTCCAGTGTCCACAAGTGTCTGCAGAAATTAAAAATCTCCCTTATCCTGTAGTCACTTTTTTCACACCTGTGCCATCGAGCCTGTGACATAGCGCTGTGTTATTCAGTGGGCCTCACACAATCCAAGTGTCCAGTGTCCACAAGTGTCTGCAGAAATTCAAAATCTCCCTTATCCTGTATTCACTTTTTTCACACCTGTGCCATCGAGCCTGTGACATAGCGCTCTGATATTCAGTGGGCCTCACACAATCCAAGTGTCCAGTGTCCACAAGTGTCTGCAGAAAATCTAAATCTCCCCTGTCCTATAGACACCTTGTACCTTGTTTTACATTACTATATAGTTTGTAGGATTTTGTCTACATTTCTACCAAAAATGAGGAAGGCTGGTGGAAGAGGCCGTGGAATTGGGCGGGGGTTGGCAGCTGGTAATGATGGTGTTGGTGGTGGATCTGATGGTAGTGGCAAAAGCAAAATAGGACCGAATGCAGGAGGTGTTGAGCCTGCGTCATCGTCTGGCTCCATAAGGCTTCAAAGGCTTAGTTTTCTAGGAGTTGGCAAACCGCTTTTAACGCCATAGCATCAGGAAAAAGTTTTGTCTTACATTGCTGACTCAGCCTCCAGCTCTATCGCCTCCTCTTCTGAAGTTGTAAAAAGTAAAAGCACTGAGTCGTCATTGGAGGCTCATGTTCTTGAACCACACCTTTCCTTGTGTTCTTCACCCCAACCAAGATTGAAGGATGACGCAGGCCATACTACTGATTACTCCATGGAGCTGTTTTCACATACCATGCCTGGATTATCAAGTGAAATGGTGAATTACCCAGGCCAAGATGAATTTGACATGGAGTGCACTGATGCACAGCCGCTGATAGATGATTCTGCTGGTACATTCACTCAGAGCACTACATTGTCCTCGCAGTGTACAGAGCCAGATTCTGACCCTGATGAGACTTAGGTGCCCCTTCCCGCACACTATACCACCATACACAGTGACACAGAGGAAGGTGCACATGACATTGAAGAGGAGGTGATGGATGACCCAGTTGTTGACCCAGATTGGCATCCATTGGGGGGAAGAGGGTGTGCTTCCAATAGCTCAGATGAGGAGCATCCACAGCAGACATCGACATCGCAACAGCTGTTATCTGGCAGGCCCGGAGCACTCCAAAGACAGGTTCCAAAAATCAAAAGAGTTGCTGGACAGCTTGTCCAGAGGGTCAAAACATCACAGCGTGCTAGGCCGCAAAATGTCTGCCAAAGTAGGAAGAGTGCAGTGTGGCACTTTTTTGAACAAAATCCTCATGATCAGGCCAAGGTTATCTGTAAGAAGTGCGCAAAGACCTTTAGCCGAGGGAAAAATCTGAAAAATTTGAATACCAGTTGCATGCTTAGACATTTAACCAGCATGCACTTGCAAGCGTGGACACAACACCAAACCTCAAGTGCCACATATGCAACTGATCACAAAGAAGGTAGTCAGCAACGCTACATTGTTTCCCCCACTGTAAGCCCACCGGTTAGCACAGCAGCAAATGTTGAGGTGTCGTTGCAAGGCCACAGCAGTCAGGGAATCCCACTGTTATATCAACGAAATACTGAATCTAGGCCATCAGAAAGAACACCAACTCCATCACCATCATCAACCCTCTCTCAGTCCGCCCTGTCCACCGCTACTTCCACCATATGCAGCTCTCAAGTCCAGCTCACCCTCCCAGACACTATGAGTAGGTCAAGAAAGTACTCAGTCTCTCATCCGCGTACACGGGGTTTGAACGCCCACATTGCCAAACTAATCTCGTTTGAGATGATGCCCTATCGGTTGGTGGAAAGCGCAGCTTTCCGCGAACTCAGTACCACGCTATGACCTACCCAGTCACCACTTCTTCTCTCGCAAAGCCATCCCAGCCCTCCACCGTCATGTGAAAGACCGCATTGTTCATGCACTCAAGCAGTCAGTGAGTGGAAAGGTGCACCTCACAACTGATGCATGGTCCAGTCGGCATGGCCAGGGCCGTTACGTGTCCATCACTGCGCACTGGGTTAATGTGGTGGATGCAGGGTCCACAGGGGACAGCGGTGGTGGGACAGTGCTGCCTAGCCCACAGTATAGGAAACAGTTGGCTGTAGGCGTTCCACCCTCCTCCTCCTCCTCCAGAAGCGAAAGCTCGTCCACAGAGCGCAGTCGTACGAGCACTCCATCTGCAGCTGCCGCTGTTGCACACGAGGTGTCCCCCTATCGAGCAGCTAGTGGAAAGCGTCAGCAGGCTGTGTTGCAGATGATGTGTTTGGGCGACAGACACACCGCCGAGGTGCTGGCCGAGTACTTGAAGCGACAAACTGAGTCATGGCTGGGCAGTGTACATCTTGAGGCAGGCAAGGTAGTTAGTGATAACGGCCGTAATTTTGTGGCAGCCATAGCCCTTTCAAAACTCAGCCACATACCTTGCTTGGCTCACACCTTGAACCTGGTGGTGCAGTGCTTCCTCAAAAATTATCCGGAGTTAACAGCCCTGCTCCATAAGGTGCGAAGACTGTGCGCTCACATCCGCCGGTCGCCTGTACACTCCGTTCGTATGCAGAAGCTGCAGCGATTGCTCCACCTTCCCAACCACCGCCTCATTATCGACATTGCAACAAGGTGGAACTCCACCCTGCACATGGTGGAGCGGCTGTGCGAGCAGAGGCAGGCCATAATGCATTTGTGGGAGGATACACGGCCAGGCACTTTGAGAGCAGACATGGAGTTGACAGGTGTGCAGTGGTCGAAGCTGAAAGACCTCTGTAAAGTCCTTCAGTGTTTTGAGGAATGCACACGGCTGGTAAGCGCAGACGACGCCATCCTAAGCATGAGCATCCCACTTATGCGTCTGCTCATGCAAACTTTGACGCACCTTAAGGAGCAGGCGTCTGCAGCCAATGTTGACGAGGAGGAAGAGGTGGAGGGAATCCTTGATGACATTCAGCCATTGTCTGCTCAGGGACTCTCCTGGACGAGTTGGAGGAAGAAGAGGAGGAGGAGGATGATGATGGGGATGATTACTTAGGGGAGGAGGATGCATCTCGTGGGGCAAGTGAAAATGTTGGCGTGGCAAGGTCTGGTACAGGGTTTGTGCGTGACTGGAGGGATGTGGATTTGCCAGAAAGTGCTCCTCCAACCAGCACTCGCAGTGCATCATTGACACCGGGAACATTGGCCCACATGTCAGATTATGCCTTGCGGATCCTAAAAAGGGACCCCCGCATTGCCAAAATGATGAACGATGACGACTACTGGTTGGCCAGCATCCTGGATCCACGCTATAAAGGCAAATTACAAAACATCATGCCACAGGAGAACCTTGACCTAATATTGGCTAATAAACAAGCAACTCTGGTAAATCGGTTGCTTGAGGCATTGCCAGCACACAGCAGCGGTGATGGTTCTCACACGAGCCGAACGGGCCGGGGGCAGCTTGGCAGAGGTGTTCATGGTGCACACAGCAGAAGTGGCGTTGGAGACAGGGGTTTCAAGACAATGTTGTGGACTGATTTTTCAAGTACCGCTCACACAACTGGTAATACAGCATTGATGGAAAGTGACAGGAAACAGCAGTTGTCAACTATGGTTACAAACTACTTTTCCTCCCATATCGATGTTCTCCCACACAGGTCATTCCCCTTTGACTATTGGGCCGCTAAACTGGACACCTGGCCTGAATTGGCCCAATATGCCTTACAGGAGCTCGCTTGCCCAGCTGCAAGTGTGCTATCGGAAAGAGTCTTCAGTGCAGCTGCATCAATCCTGACAGAAAAAAGGACCCGTCTGTCAACCCAAAATGTGGATGATCTAACCTTCATTAAAATGAACCATGCATGGGTTTCCAAGGATTTTGTCCCACCTTCCCCTGATGACACATAGGGTGACAGAAAAATGGCTTGCTTTGGTCCACCTCTTCCTGGGACTTGACCTATTTCACCTTTTGCATCAGCTGAATGTCCAACATCAACATATGCCACTTTCTAAAACTCCCTAACTGTGCTGCCTCCCCCCCCCCATGGCCGGGGTCACCACCTAGCGCACGACACCGTGCGAGTGCCGTTGCCCTGGACAGGTGGGTAGGCCGACTCTTGGGCGTGGGCACTGGCACAGGGTCCCTCATAGTGCAATCAAGTGTCTCTGACGGTGGTGGTGCACACCCGCCGTCAGACACACCGCCGTACTATGAGGGGCCCAGTGCCAGTACCGACGCCCACGGGTGGGCCCCCCTTGCTTGGGCAGGGCCCCAGCATTTGCAATCTTTACCTCTCCCTGCTCCTCCGCTGTGTAGTCTGGGCCGTCAAATCCATACTGTGCCTGACACTGTCTGAGCCTGCCTCCTGATGTATAGACATATCTTTTGAATGTGTACGCTATCCATACATGTTATCCGGGGATACGGTACGCTTTCTCACCTTTGTGCAATCACGTGCAAGCTATACTGGGCCTAACACCGTCTGAGCCTGCCTCCTGATGTATAGACATATATTTTGAATGTGTACGCTATCCATACATGTTATCCGGGGATATGGTACCCTTTCTCACCTTTGTGCAATCACTTGCAAGCCATACTGGGCCTAACACCGTCTGAGCCTGCCTCCTGATGTATAGACATATCTTTTGAATGTGTACGCTATCCATACATGTTATCCGGGGATACGGTACCCTTTCTCACCTTTGTGCAATCACGTGCAAGCTATACTGGGCCTAACACCATCTGAGCCTGCCTCCTGATGTATAGACATATATTTTGAATGTGTACGCTATCCATACATGTTATCCGGGGATACGGTACCCTTTCTCACCTTTGTGCAATCACTTGCAAGCCATACTGGGCCTAACACCGTCTGAGCCTGCCTCCTGATGTATAGACATATCTTTTGAATGTGTACGCTATCCATACATGTTATCCGGGGATACAGTACCCTTTCTCACCTTTGTGCAATCACGTGCAAGCTATACTGGGCCTAACACCGTCTGAGCCTGCCTCCTGATGTATAGACATATATTTTGAATGTGTACGCTATCCATACATGTTATCCGGGGATACGGTACCCTTTCTCACCTTTGTGCAATCACTTGCAAGCCATACTGGGCCTAACACCGTCTGAGCCTGCCTCCTGATGTATAGACATATCTTTTGAATGTGTATGCTATCCATACATGTTATCCGGGGATACGGTACCCTTTCTCACCTTTGTGCAATCACGTGTAATCCATACTGGGCGTGAGAACGGCTGGCGAGCTGTTAAGCAAGCTACAGCACCTGTGGTTTGCACACGTAAGTTTTTCATTTTTTCAGGAATGACGGTTAGGCCTAATTCCGGAACTGCGGTTGACCTGCACTTACTGGGAAATCATCGTTCGCGAGTAATAATTGTAATCAGTGATCCCCATCACTAACGTTGTTCAGCAGGTTATCTGCACCTGTAAGCGACAAACGCTGGCCTTTTCAGTGTAGCGCACATGCAGCCACGGACATGTAAGGGCATGACACACCAGTTATTGGCCAATCTCATGTGCCAGAGCCTCACGTGTCCCTCTAGTAAGCCGGACTCGGACCGTGGGGCATGACGGAGTCTCGTTCGTTAACGGAATTAAGCTTGCAATGTGTGCATCTGTTCTGTAGCTGGCATGGTTGAGGTTGCCCGTGTTGAGTCAAATTACGCCGTAGGCTCCACTCCTGGTGGTGCCCTTCTGGACATTCCTTTAAGGTTCAGCTTTGCAACCATACTGCCCATGTAAAACAAACACTTTGCCTTAATGAAGGCTGTTTGGAGGGTCATGACTCGTGGGAAAAACACCGCCCAATCAGTTAACCTGCTAGAGAGATCCTTCGTTGCTCCCAAGCATGACATCACACTCCCTAGGAGGAAGGTAAGGCCACTGTGGCGACCGTACTCCTGGGGGCGACACAAGTGCACTGATGCCCAGCCACTGCTCGATGAATCTGCTGGTACATTGACCCAGACCACTACATTCCCCTCGCACGCTACCCGGCCTGAATCTGACCCTGATGAAACTCAGGTTACCCTTCCCATATACAGTTCCATCTTACACGGTGACAAAGAGGAAGCTGCAGATGAAAGTGCAGGTTCGGCCCACCCGCCATCAGACACACCACCGTACTATCAGGGGCCCTGTGCCAGTGCCGTCGCCAACGAGTGGGCCCCCCCCTGCTTGCTCAGGGTCACAGCACTTGCAAGGTTGAAATACTGTGCAGTGAGATGGAAGATGGGGACGACGAGGAGTCCAGACTAGTACAGGGATTCCCTAGCGAGGAGACTTATTTGTTTTCAATGTTGGGACAGCAATTTTTGGGGAGCACTATACTCTGGAGAATGATAGATGGGGCCCACCATACACTGGAACATTCCAAAGGTGGACATCAGACACTGGAGCAGCATTTACAGGGCCCATTATACACTAGAGCATTAGAAATGGGGCCCATTATGTTTGGAGCATTATTTGGGCCCATAAGACAGTGGAGCTTCATCCATGGGGACCAACATATACTGTAGCATTATGTGGAGCGCATCATATACTGTTTCAAACATTATATGGGACCAATGATTCTGTATGGAGAAATAGATGGGCCTCGTCATGAGATGTAAAAAGTGAAGTATTTTTCATTGTACTATACCGCTATTTCTCTGCCGTATCGGAGCATGATGAGTTGTGGTATGTGTTAAAGGGGCGCTCTTTCTGAGACAGAGCAAAAAGAGACCGAACTAGTAAGGGACAAAAAGCCAATTGGCAAAATACTGATAAATAAGAGTGGAAATTCAGCTCAGCCCCCAGCCGGGGCTGGCAGACCATACAAAAAACTGAATAGACCAACAAAATCAAGTGTGAACATTAGCAGAAAAACTTAGCTTTAGATGACTGGAACAGAGCTGAAAACCAAGAGCTGACAAGCCAGAAGGAATCACCAGCAACTGAATAGGGCATCGGCTGTCTTAAATCCAACCTGAGAATCCTGAGATCCAATCATCATCCTCATTCTCAGGTGGCAGATCTCCACCGATCAAACCAGCCGCACCACCTCCCGTCACCACCAGAAGGAGTCCAGAAGGGGAACTCACAACTGGTGAGAATGAACTCACAACATGACCCCCAGAGATTGTGATGGAAGTAGAAGGCACGGAGTAATAAGGCAGTAGACAAGGAAAGTCACTTTATCATTTACTGTAGTTCAGGTGCAGTTCAGAGGAAATATTACAACTCTCACCAGGTTACAGTCTGCTTTGCAAAATTGGAGTTATCCTTCACTCTGCTGTGACTCGGTGTAAGCTTCCTGCTATTCTAATCCCTTCTGGGACCAAAGCTTTCCAGAGTCTAGAACTTCCAGTATAGCTATTACTCACTGTGTATTCCTCCTCTGGCAACTTGTAGCTTGGATCCTGTGTGAATCTCAAGTTCCTTCTTGCACAATCCTTCACTGATCCTAGTTTTCTGCAGTCTTCCTGGGGAAAACACTCTGCTGTTGGTTGTATAAACTCACACGGTCTCTCAGCTTACCACCTTGCTCTGAAAGCATGGATGGCCAAGGTGCTGACTCCCTGATTCTTCTTAGCTTTACTCCTGGAGGGAGCACATGTCATGGCTTCCAGAAGGTTCTCCATCTTCCTCCACCTTCTTCTCCACTGAAAACAACTCTTAACTCCTCCCCCTCCCAGTTAGGGTGTGTCAGCATAGCTCTAAGCTTCGGACAAGTAAGGGAGTGAGGTAAGTTGTGTGTGTGTGTGTTGTGGTCTCTAGCAGAGAAAGCATAACTCCCATTGCTCACAAAACACATACAAAACAGTACATATTTAACCCTTTTGTGGTGGTTAAGACGCAGAGCACTACAATTACAACACACAATCGTGCACCCAAGTGACTAAACTGGAACTTTAAACTTTATATAACATGGTGGGTATGTGTACATATGTTATTACAATGGTATAAAAGCTCAGACCTATGTCATCCACTCACACAATGAATTGTTCTCCTGTTATATGAGACATTTCATGTCTGCACGTAAAATACCTGATCTAAAAAATCACATTGAGCTGCTGTAAAAAAGGTATAAGGAGCCCAGTAGCCCCTCTATATTGTGCTTTTATTGACTTCAAGCTAAACTTTTTTCTATTTTACAGCTGGAGTGGTGCTACTAATCTAAGGTCCCTGCCCCTAGTCTTATACTCACCAGTTGCTGTCTTCAGCTGTTCCAGGGGCCGCTCTGATCGGTCTAAAGCAGGTTATGACCAAAGAAGTCGCTCAAGTGTTTGCTGGTGAGATTGGAAGTCACAACTTAGTGTAAGTCTGTGAGAGCCAGAACGGGGGTCTCATAGATTTGCACTGATAGCTTATGACCGCTACCTCTGACTTACAGTCAGAAGTTTGTGGTCTCAAGATGGTGACGCGGACCGAAGCGACGCCGGGAACAGCTGAAAGCATCAGCTTGTAAGTATGATAATAGGGTCAGGGAACTTAGATTAGTAGCACCACTCCAGCGCGCAAATAAAAAAAAAGCGCTGGAGTGGTGCTTTGAATGTATAAATCATATGCCGCCTGCGCCCTCTTGTGGTCACTGCAGACAGACAAAATTTTATCGCAATAACAAATAGAGCAGCGCACGACCACTGCACCGTTCAAAGAGGAACCATTGTTTCCTCTAAACTGTTAAAGGGAACCTGTCACCATGAAAATGCCGTCCTATCTGCTGACACCATATTATAAAGCGGGGGGAGCTGAGCAGATTGATATATACTTTTATTAGAAAAGATTCAGAGCAATCTGTGATTTCATCATTTAATCCTCTGCTCTTTCTGGGGTTTTCAGTCCAGTGGGCGGTCATATCTGTGACTGACAGCTATGACTGCATGCACTCTTATACAGAAATAGCTGTCAATCACTGATAGGACCGCCCACTGGACTGAAAACCCCAGGCACAAACATTTTGCGACTCTTAACCTGTCACCTGTTTTTCTCACTATAAGATGCGACCACTGCCTTTCAGGGCTTATCTACAGTATTCTATAATGCTGTAGATAAGCCCCTGGTCCGACCTGAAAGATAAGAAAAATAAGCTATATTATACTCACCTGGGGGGGCAGGTCGGGTACGGCACCTCCCATCTTCTTGCGACGCTTCCCTCCTGCTTGCTTCATCACTCCCCGGCATTGCGCTCCTGCGCAGGTGTACTTCTCTGTCCTGTTGAGGGCAGAGCAAAGTACTGCATTGGCAAAAGGGCAGAGAAGTACGTCTGGGCAGGAGCGCGATGCTGGGGAGCGATGAAACAAGCAGGAGGGCAGCGATGGGATGGGAGGTGCCGAACCCGGACCTGTGACACCCATCGGACCGGACTGCCCTCCCAGGTGAGTATAATAAAACTTATCTACAGCATTATAGAATACTGTAGATAAGCCCTAAAAGGCAGTGGCCGCATCTTATAGCGGGCAAAACAGGTGACAGGTGCACTTTAAAAGATTTTACGCCACTTTCCTGGCGTAGAACCTTTGATGAATTGGCCCCAGTTCCGGATCATGGGCACCTACCCTAAGAGATTTCTGTAAGAAAAAGTTCTATTGAGAGCTGGAAGAGTCGGGAAGAAGTTCCACAGACGATCTCTTATCAAGCTGAGGTTGAAGGTTTATTCGGAGATACACGGCAAAACAGATACAGAATAACAGAGTAGTTGGAATATGCGGGCAAAAACAGGAATACAGACAGGCAGAGATTCGCTAGGAAGTCTGGCGATGATAAGGCTCTGTGCCCTGGCCATGGTGAGGCACAGTGGCATGATGGCGATGGAATGGCCCCGATCGACAGTAACAGGGGCTTCTTATACATTACCAGAACAAAGAAAGCTGCATTTTGCCGCAGAGGGCGTTAACATTATAATTCTAAGGCGTTTTCATGTAATCTACAGAAACGTGGTTTAGAACAGAGAATATAATGACATATTACAAAGATATTAATTAACATTTCTCCAAGCAACACTAAAACCCATAAGTCATTGGTATCTATGGCTACTGTCTTAAAATCTTATCATTGTCTCCAGTCTAGGTCCCTAAATTCTTACATCCTGACATTTTAACTACTCTACACTTCGCTACCACACTATCACGTATAAGCATACTGACCATATATTTGGTGACCTGTGACCCTATTGATTGATCCAATCTTCCTCTACGCACATCGGCTGAGGTTGCTAGGAGACATGATCTCATTTTCCATCCTCATTTAGTACATTTTATCAGCTCTTTTGTAAAAGTTGAATCTTCTCTAACTTTCAACAAAATGGCTGCTAGAGACAATCATGGCCGCTCAGTATATTATGGCTGACCATTCTCTTACAAGTCCCCCTCTTGTACTCTATCCAGAGTACAACATACAGGACTGTAATATTCATGGGTGAATTACTGAAAATAAGAATATGGAGGTAATTCAGCACTTTATGCACGTGTGTGTGTAAGGCAAAAGTCCCTAAAAATAGAACAAACACATAATAAAAAAATAATTCAAATAGTCCCAAAAAAAATAAGTTGCACAATAGTCAAGTCTTTTGGTCTTTTTCTTCTCATTCTTTGTCTTCTGGATTTTCCTGATCTTCTCCCCCTCTCACACTATCAGAGTCCCACTGTATAGTGTGAAAACTTCTCCTGATCATCCAATAGGTTCATGGTCCCAGGAGTCAAATATGAAAATCCTCAGCTGACCTGGAGGAAATAGAAAAAAAGAGTGGAGTATCAGTCCTTACCAGAAATTTCAGTAAAATAATTAAGAAGTCTACACTGATTGATATGAACCATTTTAACAACTTTGTAGCTTGAAAATTTGAGCCAAGACTTAATCATTGTAGTCGGGATGTAAAGCACTAGCCCGTCCCCTTCAATGGGCAGGGACTCAAGGGAATTGAACAGGGATGAGTCACCCTCCTTCTCCTGTGCCTTTATGAGATCTTGCAGAGGAGAAAAGACAAGGTGGGGCTCTTGGGGTTTCTCAGTGACTGCAGCGATGACTTCTTGAGGATATTTGTCATCGCCTGTGAGTGCAGCCTCCTTGGCCGCGTGATCTACATATGCATTGCCAAGGATGTGGGGGTCAGGAATCAACCTCTGGTGTCCTTTGATTTTACAGAAGGACCATAATTTTGGGAATTCTTTACCCCGTTGCTCAATTTGTGTTAGAATGTCTGCATGCTGCAAGGTCTTGTTCTGAGAATCAACCATCCCCCTAAGGGCCCATACATTAAGATATAGAGTGAGTGACGACACGACATATGCGCTATCACTGAAGATATTCATTGGCTCTGGACACACGAGAATGACCTGTAGAGCTGCTTCCAACTCAGCTCTTTGAGCAGAGACATGACCAGGGAGTTTATACTGCAGCAGCAATGGCTTAGCTGGAAACCACACAGCGAAGCCTGTGACGTAATGCCCCTCATGCCAATAGCGAGCTCCATCAATATAGGCACAGGGGATTCCCTCTTGAAAGTCTGCTCGGAAGGGAGAGGGAGTAACATTAGCCTGTTCAATTTGACAATCGTGACTTTTTCCTGCATACCGCATCATCTGGGCTAAGTGATATTTCTCACCCACTTCGACTTGTAAGTCTCTAGTCTCAAAATCAATGATCCATTGGGCCATTCTCTGTGAATTAATACCTGAAGCTTTTCCCTTCAGCAAAGTTTTTAAGGTGACATGCGGGGTATGTAAAATTAAAGGAGCAAATCCCACTATATGTCTCACTTGATTCATAGTCCAGTGCACGCCCAGTAGGTGCTTCATGCACTGAGTGAATCCTTTTTCCACGGGGGTAAGCAACCTACAGTAGTAACCTAGGGCATACAACTGACTAGACACTTCTGGGCTTTCTTTGGGCCATTTTTGTAGGAGCACTGAAGAAATAGAGATATCCCCAGTGTGAGTCTGAATGTAAAAAGGCTGGGAAGGGTCAGGATTAACTAATGCAGCAGCTGCCGTAAGGGCGCGCTTCAATCCCTCAAAAGCCTGTAAGGCTGCTCCTTCTACAGTTACAGGGGTAAAGTCATCATCAGCATTTTTGAATAAATCATACAGTGGTTTAGCCAAATAAGCAAAATCTTCAATGAATTCTCTGGAAAAATTAATAAGACCCAAAAATTTTCTGAGTTCAGTAATATTAGTTGGTATGGGGACAGCCTGAATAGCTTTAACCCTATCATGCATGGGCTTCTTTCCTTCTGCTGAGACAGACACACCCAGAAATTTAACCTCTGATTTCATTAATTGTACTTTATCTAGACTCATTTTGAGTCCTGCCTCTTGTAAAGCCTGACAAACATTTTCAAGGGTTTCTCTGTGTTCACATTCATCGACAGTTTGAATCAATAAATCATCCCCATACTGTAAGACTTTGTCTCCGTAAAAAAGGGATTCTAACATCTGAGCCAATTCCTGATGGAAATACACAGGAGAACTGTGAAATCCCATGGGCAGCCGCGTGAACAAGTATTGCACATTCTCAAAAGTGAATGCGAAGCGGAGGGCAGATTCAGGTGTTAGGGGTACTGAGAAAAAGCCATTTGCAATATCCAAAGAAAATACCTTACAATCACTCCTCAGCTGCGACATAACTTCAGGGACAGATGCAACAAGGTGAGCAGCTGAGGGAGTGTACTTATTTACAAGTCTCAGGTCTACTACCATTCGAAAACTGCCATCTTCCTTTTTTACAGGTAGAATAGGACTGTTACATGGAGAATTACCTTTCTCAACAACACCTTGTTTCTCCAATTCACTGACTGCTACCCTTATGTAAGGGATTGCGTCCTCCGGAATACGGTACTGACGCTGGAAAGGTGGCAGTTTTTCACCATCAATTTTAACCTGAGTTTGCATTAACCCACAATCAGTTTTCTTTAAGATCCACAATTCAGGGAACTTTTGCTTCAATTCATTCTTTAAAGCATCATTGTCAGCATTTTCAACATTTTCACCAGTACATACTCTGAAACTAGCAATGGGTAATTTATGACTCTCCTCCTCCTCCTCCACAGGGACAATTACAGAACAGATAGTGGCTTCTTTGTTCCGCCACAAGACTTTGTTACATAAATCAACAACAATTCCCATTGCTCCCAAAACATCAGTTCCCAAAATAGTGTACCATAACTGTGGGTTTACCCAAAAAGCGCATCGAAGACCCCTTTGCTTCGATCCCCCTGTGTCCTGAAATCTCAGGTTTACTGGACGACTTTTTACTGCTTGAATACAGGAGCCTCCCAAATTCTACCCAAAATGGTAGTCTCAGGCAGTCCAGGGGGTGACTGCAATTTGTGTCGTGTTATTGAAACTGAGGCTCCGGTATCGATGAGGATGTCTTCCCAAGGTAGCCCCTCTATTCTCCCTCTGACATAAGGTCTACCGTCCCTGCCCAGGGAAAGGGGGGCAAGGAGGGTAAGGGGAACAGGGGGAGCACTCCATCAATCAGTGTTACCTGCCGTGGGAAGCCTGAAAAATCCATCATCCCCATCTGGGCACGGCTTCCGTCCAACAGCTGCCACCTCTGCCCCAAAGAGATCCTTAGTCAGGGTCCGGTCCTCATGTTCCCGTAGCTCCGTGATCAGCGGAGCATAGGGACAGGAGGAGTGACCCCTCCCTGAATAGCATGGACCTCCGGGCGCGGATGAGTGAAAGCTATTGGGGAGGGAGCAGGAGCAGAAGGTGAGACTGGGTTAACCATTTGAAGACCGTTGTACTGCTGATACTGCCTAGGGTCATTCACTGCTGGATACGGAGGTCTAACTCCGAAAGGTGGTCTAGAGAACTCCCTGGGATGTTGGGAGTTAAATGGCTCCCGGGGTCCTCGGGGTATAGTCCTGGCACAAAGTTGGGACAAAAACGTTTAAAGTGTCCCAACTGTCCTCAAAAAATAACACAAGGGAGGACCTCTCATGGGATCCCGTGGGGGCTCTGCCGAACGGGACCTGCCCATTCTCGGCAGCTGCGCATACCCCCCCGGAACTCCTGGCCTCCCTGAATCAACAGATACACCCCAAGGTGAATGGTACGCAAAAACATTGGACTCATCACCCTTCACCTCGGACTGCATCGTCCTAGCAAAACACTCACTTACTTTCCTCCCAATTAGGCAACATTTTTTTAATAAATTTAAGATGGACCAGGAACATTTGGCCTGGGATTTTTTTTTTTTCTCTCGGGGTTGAAGCAGCATCACACCTAACCTAGGGTCTGCATGTGCTGGAGCTGTCAGGACAATATATCTTTCCTCAACTGTGTCTGCATAAGCTGGAGCTGTTGGGACACTATATCTTGTTATGTACTACTTCACTCATTCTCCTAACTCTCTTCTCCAGTCTACAACTGTATTTACATCAGCACTGTGTCTCGAAGCTGTAGTGTCCATCTGTGACATAACTGCTCTCAGCTGCTGCTGCTGCTCGCACCCCTCCTCTCTGTGCTTCCGTGCTAGCTCCAGCATCTCGCTCAGCTTTTATGATCTCTCCCTATACGCTGCCCCACCCCGGGTGATCATGTTAACAAATTGTTGTGTAAGCTGTTTATCAAGAGCCTGATCAAAGGTTATGACTGTCTTACACAAAGCCACTACTTGGCTATTAGCTTAACCTAGTGAATTCTTTCTATCCAGTTCCCTGTTCTCGGTGGTAAACCAACGCATACAATTTAACCACGTGGTTTCCACATTAACCCCCTCCAGCTGGGGTGTGCTAGCATATTTCTCTGCCTGCTTCCGTAACCACTCCATATTTACAGTGGTCTACAAGGATGAATTTTACTCTGTTCTAGCATCAACAAATGCAATTTAAGCAAAGTTAGATACTCACACCTCTCAGATGGAAGACCTCGCTGCAGCTGTTTGGGGTCGACCAGATATCAAAAGAGGTGCAGCCGTGATTCCAGCCTCACTCGTTACGCTTGCCAAGCGTCTCCCCACGCCCTTTTAAAGCTTCTTGCTACCCGGCACAACAAATTCTCACGTCCTTGTAGATAGCTTCTTCTTAGTTACTCATCTTTTTATAGTCTTTTTCTTTGTCCGTGGTTTTATTATAAAAAAATCGGGCAGGCGGTTTCAGAGCGATCACGAGAGGTTCTCCTTCAGGCTGGCTTCCTTTGACCGGTGTAACGTATGGCCACACTTTCTTCTTTTTTTTTCTCTTCCCACCTCCAAGCCCTCATCTGCGGCTTCTTCCGGTGGTTCTTCTGGAGGCAGCTCTCCGGAGCCGCTCCTCCTGGCTGGCAATCGCCACTTGTAAGAAAAAGTTCTATTGAGAGCTGGAAGAGTCGGGAAGAAGTTCCACAGACGATCTCTTATCAAGCTGAGGTTGAAGGTTTATTCGGAGATACACGGCAAAACAGATACAGAATAACAGAGGAGTTGGAATATGCGGGCAAAAACAGGAATACAGACAGGCAGAGATTCGCTAGGAAGTCTGGCAATGATAAGGCTCTGTGCCCTGGCCATGGTGAGGCACAGTGGCATGATGGCGATGGAATGGCCCCGATCGACAGTAACAGGGGCTTCTTATACATTACCAGAACAAAGAAAGCTGCATTTTGCCGCAGAGGGCGTTAACATTATAATTCTAAGGCGTTTTCATGTAATCTACAGAAACGTGGTTTAGAACAGAGAATATAATGACATAATACAAAGATATTAATTAACATTTCTCCAAGCAACACTAAAACCCATAAGTCATTGGTATCTATGGCTACTGTCTTAAAATCTTATCATTGTCTCCAGTCTAGGTCCCTAAATTCTTACATCCTGACATTTTAACTACTCTACTCTTCGCTACCACACTATCACGTATAAGCATACTGACCATATATTTAGTGACCTGTGACCCTATTGATTGATCCAATCTTCCTCTACGCACATCGGCTGAGGTTGCTAGGAGACATGATCTCATTTTCCATCCTCATTTAGTACATTTTATCAGCTCTTTTGTAAAAGTTGAATCTTCTCTAACTTTCAACAAAATGGCTGCTAGAGACAATCATGGCCGCTCAGTATATTATGGCTGACCATTCTCTTACAATTTCCAAATCTTAAAATTCTTGTTTTTTTTACATTTTACACTTTGTCCCAACTTTTTTTGGAATTGAGGTTGTAATAACCTTACTTCAGAATACTGACATCAAGATATTAGCGTATCGCCACACCAGATGTGGCTTCCTCAGGGGAAATAGTCATATCCTCCTGAGGAAGCCACATCTGGCGTGGCGATACGCGTGGGGTGTTTCCCCCACCTCTCTCTTCCCTCCACGCAGCTTTCATGGCTCTCTATGATATGCATTGTCTGCTTTCTTACCAAGGGTTTGAGTGCTTTGGTTTCTTTCTTTGACACTCTTTAGGAGCAGGGCTAAACCTTTATGCACTTTAGGGGACTATTATTGTCTTCTTATATGTGTCATGCAGTCTATCCTTTAGCTGTTTTTGACCAATAGAACTCTATACATATGGTGCTGTGAATAATTGGGTATTTGTTCCCTTGATTTATAGTTGTGTATCTAATACATTTTTCTTTCTAGGCACACCATTGGCTGTCCTGTTAGAGCCTTGATAACTGTTATATCTGTTACAATTTGTTAATATGTACTGTGTGGAAGCAATTGAGAGGTGGTTTTGCCATTATTTCAAGGCATTTTTTGGATTGCACTATATGTGTCGTTTTTTTAAGTGTTTTTAATCTTTATTGTGCTTTTAGTCCATGCATGTCATGTTTTGCTAAATAAAGTTATTATCTTTTATATGATATGGGTGTTCCCGATTTTTGTAGGCATGTTCTTGTCTCTTTTGTCCACAATTGCTATATTCACATGCCTTTTGGTGAACCCCTTTATTTGACAATTTAGCGGTGCCCTCCCTCTCTGGTTGTTTCTTTCATCAGATTTTTATATTAGTGGTTGTCCATTATTTTTCTGAGGGTAGGTCATCAATATCATGCCTGGAGAACCCTTTTCACAACCTTGGTTGCCCTCTTCTGTACCTCCTCTACTTCAGGTATGTCCCACTTGAGCTCTTTACTCGGTGGTCTCCATCAGTTCCATAGATGGGTCGTAAATAGTGTTGAGCATTCCGATACTGCAAATATCGGGTATCGGCCGATATTCGCTGTATCGGAATTCCGATACCGAGTACTGATATTTTTTCAATATCGGAATCGGAAGTTCCCACAATGCAATGAGCCACTGTTGTGGCTCTGATTGGCTGCCGAAATGACGTCATCATGATGCGCGGTCTGTGCACATCATGATGCGCCGTCAGTTCGGGCCTTCCGGGGGTCTGTGCCGACTGCCCGGGGGTCTGTGCCGACTGCCCGGGGGTCTGTGCCGACTGCCCGGGGGTCTGTGCGGACTGCCGGGGGTCTGTACCGGCCTGCCGGTGGTCTGTGCCGACTGTCCGGGGGTCTGTGCAGGCTGCAGGGGTCTGTGCAGGCATCGTCCGATGGGACTACAAGTCCCATCGGGCGATGCCTGCTACCATGATGGTGACTGACACATTAGCCAATGATGGGACAGTAGTAGTCCCATCATCCGGCTAATGTGTTGAATGTAAAAAAAAAAAATACATACTACATGCTACATACATGCTACATACATACTACATACATACTACATGCATGCAACATGCATACTACATATATACTACATACATACTACATATATACCACATGCATGCAACATGCATACTACATATATACTACATACATGCTACATACATACATACTACATATATACCACATGTATGCAACATGCATACTAAATATATACTACATGCATGCAACATGCATACTACATATATACCACATATATAGTACATGCATGCAACATACATATATACTACATGCAACATGCATACTACATATATACCACATGCATGCAACATGCATACTACATATATACTACATGCATACTACATATATACCACATGCATGCAACATGCATACTACATATATACCACATATATACTACATGCATGCAACATACATACAACATATATACTACAGGGGAAGAGTCTTGAGGAGATCATTTGCATATTCCCAGTGCCTTCTGGGATAAGTGAAGAGTCTCCGCGAGCTCAACGATCACTGGGTTTTGGCCGTTGCAGCTGAAAAGAGGAAATCGGAAAACCAGGGGAAGAGTCTTGAGGAGATCATTTGCATATTCCCAGTGCCTTCTGGGATAAGTGAAGAGTCTCCGCGAGCTCAACGATCACTGGGATTTGGCCGTTGCAGCTGAAAAGAGAAAATCGGAAAAACCGCGCGCCGATAACGATTTGGGATCATCTTTCATCGTTTTTAAGAAATCTCAAGATGGAAGAGGCCAGGAGCCATTTGGTGAGCTGCATTTCTTGCTACATGTTCACAGACTTACCAGTGGAAAAGCCAAACTTCACATGCCACAAATGCAAGCTTGTGTCCCTGTTGGAGGAAAAGTTGCAAAATCTCGAAGAGAGGTTAGCTACGTTGAAGATCATTAAGGAAGGTGAAGAGTTCTTGGACAGAGCAGAATTATCTCTTCATGTTACAGAAAGAGAAGAAATTCGAAGTGCACCTGAAGAAACAGAGGAATGGAGACATGTGACCCAGAGAAGCAGGAGGATCAGGAGGCAGTCAGCACCCATACTGCTCAGAAACCAGTACCAGGCTCTCACGCAGGAAAACAATGAAGAAATACATCAGGATAAGACTTTGCCAACAAGCAGCAACCTTGTACGCCTTCAGAGTCCTCCTGGATGGAGAAAGAAAAATGTTGTGAAGAAGAAACGGAGAGTGGTGGTCATTGGAGATTCCCTGTTGAGAGGAACAGAGGCCGCTATCTGCAGACCGGATATAACTTCAAGAGAAATGTGCTGTCTTCCAGGTGCAAAAATTAAAGATGTGTCTGACAGGATATCAGGACTCTTCAGACCTACAGATGACTACCCATTCCTGCTACTACATGTGGGGACAAATGACACTGCAAGAAACGACCTGGAAACCATCTGCAGAGACTTTGAAGACTTAGGTAAGAAAGTGAAAGAACTGGGAGCGCAGGTGGTCTTCTCTTCCATCCTCCCAGTGGATGGCCATGGAACAAGGAGGTGGAATAAGATTCTGCAGGTGAACAACTGGCTACGTCGATGGTGCCGTCAGCAACGATTTGGATTTCTGGATCACGGAGTGAACTACTTATACGATGGACTACTTGCTAGAGATGGGGTGCACCTTACGAAGACTGGTAAGCATGTATTTGGAAGTCGCCTTGCTACACTTGTAAGGAGAGCTTTAAACTAGAACAACATGGGAAGGGAAGCAAAAGACCAGAAAAAGCCATACACCTGACAAATGCTATTGAGAACTCTGCTATTAGAAGTGGAAAGGAAGAACAAAGACGAAAGAATCTAATTAATAAAAATATTGGAGAAAGAGAAACCAATCACAAACTAAAATGTTTCTATACTAATGCACAAAGCATGGGCAACAAACAAGGAGAATTGGAACTACTAACACAGGAAAAGAAATATGATGTCATTGGAATCACTGAAACTTGGTGGGACAATACACATGATTGGAATACAAGACTAGAAGGATACAACTTATTTGCAAGAAACAGACTTGATAAACGAGGAGGAGGTGTCGCATTGTATGTTAGAAACGCGTATATCTGCACAGAGATTGAAGCTTCAGAGACTGGGAGTTCTGTGGAAACTGTTTGGGTAAGAATACAAGGACAGAACAATGGAAAGGACACCATTGTAGGCATTTACTACAGGCCGCCTGTGCAAGCTGAAGCTATGGATGAACTCTTTATGCATCAAATGGCCAAGTTCTCCAAAAAATATGACATAGTTGTCATGGGAGATTTCAACTATCCAGACATTTGTTGGGAATCTCTCTCAGGCAAAACTAACAGGTCAAGGAAATTCTTATCCTCTCTTGCTGACAACTTTATCTTCCAAAAGGTAAGGGAGAAAACAAGGGGAACTGCTACCTTGGATCTAATCCTTATAAACAGGGAGGAAATGGTTGAGGAGGTAAAAGTGGCTGGGACCCTAGGAGGTAGCGACCATGCTATTTTAGAATTTTGGATAACTAGAGGCGGAAGACCTGTGAAGACTCAGACGTCAAGGTTAGATTTCAGAAAGGCAGATTTTAAGGGATTCAGAAAGAGAATTGGAGGGATCCAATGGCTGGATATCCTTAAAGACAAAAATGTCCAGGAAGGATGGGAAATCTTGAAAAATGAAATTCTCAAAGCACAGTTGTTAACAATTTCGAAAAGAGGGAAGAATAGGAAGCAGTTAAGGAAACCAGGATGGATGAACACAGAACTTAAGCACATGCTAAAAAGGAAGAAAAAAATGTTTATAAAATGGAAAGAGGGAGGCATATCTAAAGAAGAATATAATGCTGTCTGCAGAACCTGCAGGGCACAAATCAGATTATCTAAAGCTGAAAATGAATTGAGGCTTGCAAGAGATGTCAAAAGCAATAATAAAGGATTTTGGGGATATGTCAAAAGTAAAAGAAAAGTCAAAGATGCTATAGGATTTTTACAGGATGAAAATGATGAAATGGTAAGACAGGATGTTGAGAAGGCTGAACTTTTAAATTCCTATTTTGCATCTGTTTTCTCTCAGAAAGGAAATGTAACATCAACTGTTATTCACTGTCCTATTAAGGGAATAGAAGAATCCAGGATATCTATAAACAGAAAGATAGTGAGGAAACACTTAGCTAGCCTAAATGAATTCAAGTCTCCAGGTCCAGATGAATTACACCCCAGAGTACTGAAGGAGATAGCAGAAGAAATTTTTGAACCCCTCTCTATAATCTTTGAAAATTCTTGGAGAACAGGAGAAGTGCCAGAAGACTGGAGAAGAGCAAATGTTGTTCCTATCTTCAAAAAGGGGAAGAAGGTGGACCCAGGTAACTATAGGCCGGTGAGTCTGACTTCTATACCAGGAAAGATCTTTGAACAAATTATTAAACAACATGTATGTCAATACCTGGATAAGAATGAAGTGATTAAACAGAGTCAGCATGGGTTTGTAACTAATAAGTCATGTCAGACTAACTTAATTTCCTTCTATGACGGTATCACTGATTGGGTGGATCAAGGAAATGCTGTAGATATAGTATATCTTGACTTCAGCAAAGCATTTGACAAAGTCTCTCATACAATCCTTATTGAAAAAATGATTAAGTATGGAATGGACAAGGCAACTGTTAGGTGGATTCATAACTGGCTTAGTGATCGGACCCAAAGAGTGGTCGTAAATGGCTGCACATCCAGTTGGAAGAATGTCTCAAGTGGGGTACCACAGGGCTCTGTCCTGGGCCCTGTATTGTTCAACATCTTTATCAACGATTTAGATGAAGGCATTGAGGGTAAACTGATTAAATTTGCTGATGACACAAAGCTAGGAGGGATAGCTAATACTAGAGAAGAGAGAGAGAGGATTCAAAAAGATTTAAATAAACTGGAGAAGTGGGCAGCAACAAACAGAATGGTTTTTAACAGGGAGAAATGCAAAGTACTACATCTGGGCAATAAAAATGGAAAAAGCATATATAGAATGGGAGGAATAGGGCTAAGTGACAGCACATGTGAAAAAGACTTGGGTATACTAATAGATCACAGACTGAATATGAGTCAACAGTGTGATGCAGCAGCAAAAAAGGCAAATGCAATTCTAGGATGTATTAACAGAAGCATACAGTCTAGATCACGTGAAGTCATTATTTCCCTCTACTCCTCTTTGGTCAGACCTCATCTGGAATATTGTGTCCAGTTTTGGGCACCACATTTTAAAAAAGACATCAACAAACTGGAGCAAGTTCAGAAAAGAGCGACCAGAATGGTGAACGGTCTGCAAACCCTGTCTTATGAGGAAAGGTTGCAGGATTTGGGAATGTTTAGTTTGCAAAAGAGAAGACTGAGAGGAGACTTAATAGCTGTCTACAAATATCTAAAGGGCTGTCACATTGTAGAAGGATCAACTTTATTCTCATTTGCACAAGGAAAGACTAGAAGCAATGGGATGAAACTGAATGGGAGGAGACACAGATTAGATATTAGAAAAAACTTTTTGACAGTTAGAGTAATCAATGAGTGGAACAGGCTGCCACGAGAAGTGGTGAGTTCTCCTTCAATGGAAGTCTTCAAACAGAGGCTGGACAGACATCTGACTGGGATGATTTAGCGAATCCTGCTTTGAGCAGGGGGTTGGACCAGATGGCCCAGGAGGTCCCTTCCAACTCTACGATTCTATGATTCTATGATTCTATGATTCTATGATTCTACATGCATGCTACATGCATACTACATATATACCACATATATACTACATGCATGCAACATATACTGTATACTACATGCAACATGCATACTACATATATACCACATGCATGCAACATGCATACTACATATATACTACATATATACCACATGCATGCAACATACATATATACAACATATATACTACATGCAACATACATACTACATATATACTACATGCATGCAACATACATATATACAACATATATACTACATGCATGCAACATGCATACTACATATATACAACATATATACTACATGCATGCAACATACATATATACAATATATACTACATGCAACATACATACTACATACATACTGCATATATACCACATGCATGCAACATGCATACTACATATATACTACATGCATGCAAATTACATACTACATACATACTACATGTATACTACATGCATGCAACATACAACATATATACTACATGCATGCAACATGCATACTACATATATACAACATATATTCTACGTGCATGCAACATACATATATACAACATATATACTACATGCAACATACATACTACATTCATGCATACTACAAATATATCACATATATACTTCCTGCATGCAACATACATACAAACTACAAATATACCACATGCATGCAACATGCATACTACATATATACAACATATATTCTACGTGCATGCAACATACATATATACAACATATATACTACATGCAACATACATACTACATTCATGCATACTACAAATATATCACATATATACTTCCTGCATGCAACATACATACAAACTACATATATACCACATGCATGCAACATGCATACTACATATATACCACATGCATGCAACATGCATACTACATATATACCACATATATACTATTTGCATGCAACATGCATATATACTACATATATACTACATGCAACATGCATACTACATATATACTACATGCATGCAACATACATACATACTACATATATACCACATACATGCATACTACATATATACCACATATATACTACATGTATGTTGCATGCATGTAGTATATATGTGGTATATATGTAGTATGCATGTTGCATGCATGTAGTATATATGTTGTATATATGTATGTTGCATGCATGTGGTATATATGTAGTATGCATGTGGTATATAATGTAGTATGCATGTTGCATGTAGTATATGTAGTATATATGTATGTTGCATGCATGTAGTATATATGTAGTATGTATGTAGTATGTATGTTGCATGTAGTATATATGTTGTATATATGCATGTTGCATGCATGTGGTATATATGTAGTATGTATGTATGTAGCATGCATGTAGTATATATGTGGTATATATGTAGTATGCATGTTGCATGCATGTAGTATGTATGTAGTATGTATTTATTTATTTTTTTTTACATTCAACACATTAGCCGGATGCTGGGACTACTACTGTCTCATCATTGGCTAATGTGTCAATCACCGTCATGGTAGCAGGCATCGCCTGATGGGACTTGTAGTCCCATCGGACGATCCTGCACAGACCCCCGCAGCCTGCACAGACCCCCGGACAGTTGGTACAGACCCCCGGACAGTCGGCACAGCCCCCCGACAGGCCGGCACAGACCCCCCGCAGCCTGCACAGACCCCCGGACAGTCGGTACAGACCCCCGGACAGTCGGCACAGCCCCCCGGCAGGCCGGCACAGACCCCCGGCAGGCCGGTACAGACCCCCGGCAGTCCGCACAGACCCCCGGGCAGTCGGCACAGACCCCCGGCAGGCCCGCACAGACCCCCGGAAGGTCCGTACACACCCCCGAGAGGCTGTACAAGGGTTTTTCTTATTCCGATACCGGAAGTCCCATAGACTTGAATGGGACTTCCGGTATCGGAATCGGCGATACCCGATACTTTTTTCGTATCGGGCCGATACCATCCGATATTTTAGGGTATCGGATGGTATCGCTCAACACTAGTCGTAAAGCTCCATTCTGCTAAGGCATTGTAAAGCACCGTCCTCAGTTTTGCTGGAGGTCCCAAAGGTCAGACCACTAGAGATCAGAAACTTATGACTAGTGTTGAGCATTCCGATACCGCAAGTATCGGGTATCGGCCGATACTTGCTGTATCGGAATTCCGATACCGACTTCCGATATTTTTTCAATATCGGAAGTCGGCATCGGAATTGGAAGTTCAAAGTTGATTGACAGCCTGACGTCATCATGATGCGCGGTGTGTGCGCATCATGATGCGCCGTCATTTCGGGCCTTCCGGGGGTCTCTGCCGGCCTGCCGGGGGGCTGTGCCGGCCTGCCGGGGGGCTGTGTGGACTGCCCGGGGTCTGTACCGGCCTGCCGGGGGGCTGTGCCGGCCTGCCGGTGGTCTGTGCACCCTGTGGGGGTCTGCACCGGCCTGCCGGGGGGCTGTGCCGGCCTGCCGGTGGTCTGTGCACCCTGTGGGGGTCTGTACCGGCCTGCCGGGGGGCTGTGCCGATGTCCGGGGGTCTGTGCAAGCATCGTCCGATGGGACTATAAGTCCCATCTGGCGATGCCTGCTACCATGACAGTGATTGACACATTAGCCAATGATGGGACAGTAGTAGTCCCATCATCCGGCTAATGTGTTAAATGTTAAAAAAAAAAAAAAAAATACTACATACATACTACATACATACTACATGCATGCTACATACATACTACATGCTACATACATACTACATATATACTACATGCATGCTACATACATACTACATGCATGCTACATACATACTACATGCTACATACATACTACATACATACTACATGCATGCTACATACATACTACATGCTACATACATACTACATATATACTACATGCATGCTACATACATACTACATGCTACATACATACTACATATATACTACATACATACTACATGCATGCTACATACATACTACATATATACTACATACATACTACATGCATGCTACATACATACTACATGCTACATACATACTACATATATACTACATACATACTACATGCATGCTACATACATACTACATGCATGCTACATACATACTACATGCTACATACATACTACATATATACTACATACATACTACATACATACTACATGCTACATACATACTACATATATACTACATACATACTACATGCATGCTACATACATACTACATGCATGCTACATACATACTACATGCATGCTACATACCTACTACATGCATGCTACATACATACTACATGCTACATACATACTACATGCTACATACATACTACATATATACTACATACATACTACATACATACTACATGCTACATACATACTACATATATACTACATACATACTACATGCATGCTACATACATACTACATACATGCTACATAAAAAACAAAAAGCAAAAAACACAAATATCCTGAACTAAAAAGTAAAAAATGTATACTGCAAATAATGCATAAAGGTAATAATAATAAGGGTATTTAGTAAACATAATTTTGATCAAAATAATGTACAAGCCATCCCGCCACGTCACGGCAACCCTTGTGGGACAGTCCCTACTCTAGTATTTAAAACCTTTTCACTTGCCAAGTGGCGTGAATGTGAACAAGGGTCGAGCGGCTGAACCACTAGTAACAGTTTAGGCCAGACTGGATGGCTTTCCCAGCTCAGAAAGAGGGCGGTCACACCCATATATGCACTGAATGCACAATGAAATGAATAAAAAACAAATCTGAACTGAGAAAAGTAAGCTAATGTGTATGCACAATGTAAGTGCATATCAACACATGACCATTAACCAGAGAAAACAAAAAGCAAAAAACACAAATATCCTGAACTAAAAAGTAAAAAATGTATACTGCAAATAATGCATAAAGGTAATAATAATAAGGGTATTTAGTAAACATAATTTTGATCAAAATAATGTACAAGCCATCCCGCCACGTCACGGCAACCCTTGTGGGACAGTCCCTACTCTAGTATTTAAAACCTTTTCACTTGCCAAGTGGCGTGAATGTGAACAAGGGTCGAGCGGCGGTCACACCCATATATGCACTGAATGCACAATGAAATGAATAAAAAAAAAAAGTCCCTAGTCTCACTTTATGCCATTGCTGCGTGGGAAATTCCCACACAGCAATGGCATAAAGTGAGACTAGGGACTTTTTTTTTTTTTAAGTGGCGGAGGAATACAGTGCGGAAGGATACCTACCTTCCGTCATTGGATTCCTGCAGCCCGTAGAGAACGGCAGCAACAGCTGATGCTGCAGTTCTCTACCCAAGATCGTCGTGGGACACTCGTGGACTGCTTCGGATCGTGGGTGAGTATTTTTGTGGTTTGTTATGTTAATATTTATTCCGTAAAAGACAATGGCTTCGGGGAACAATGTGACAAGTATTGGTAAGTATGTTACTCTATGTTATATGTACTGTATGTCTATGTATGTATTGTATGAATGTATTGTATGTAGCATGCATGTAGTATATATGTAGTATGTATGTAGCATGCATGTAGTATATATGTAGTATGTATGTAGCATGCATGTAGTATATATGTGGTATGTATGTAGCATGTAGTATGAATGTAGTATGTATGTAGCATAGATGTAGTATATATGTAGTATATATGTGGTATGTATGTAGCATGTAGTATGTATGTAGCATGCATGTAGTATGTATGTAGCATGCATGTAGTATATATGTAGTATGTATGTAGCATGTAGTATGTATGTAGCATGCATGTAGTATGTATGTAGCATGCATGTAGTATATATGTAGTATGTATGTAGCATGTAGTATGTATGTAGCATGCATGTAGTATATATGTAGTATGTATGTAGCATGTAGCATGCATGTAGTATGTATGTGGTATGTATGTAGCATGCATGTAGTATATATGTAGTATGTATGTAGCATATATGTAGTATGTATGTAGCATGTAGTATGTATGTAGCATGCAGTATGTATGTAGCATGCATGTAGTATATATGTAGTATGTATGTAGCATATATGTAGTATGTATGTAGCATGTAGTATATATGTAGTATGTATGTAGCATGTAGTATATATGTAGTATGTATGTTGCATGTAGTATATATGTAGTATGTACGTTGCATGTAGTATATATGTAGTATGAATGTAGTATGTATGTAGTATGTAGTATGAATGTAGCATGCATGTTGTATGTATGTAGCATGTAATTTTTTTTTTTATTTTTTTTTTACATTCAACACATTAGCCGGATGATGGGACTACTACTGTCCCATCATTGGCTAATGTGTCAATCACTGTCATGGTAGCAGGCATCGCCCGATGGGACTTGTAGTCCCATCGGACGATGCCTGCACAGACCCCCGAAGCCTGCACAGCCCCCCGGCAGGCCGGCACAGCCCCCCGGCAGGCCGGCACAGCCCACCGGAGCCTGCACAGACCACCGGCAGGCCGGCACAGCCCCCCGGCAGGCCGGCACAGACCACCGGAGCCTGCACAGACCCCCTGGCAGGCCGGCACAGACCACCAGAGCCTGCACAGACCCCCTGGCAGGCCGGCACAGCCCCCCGGCAGGCCGGCACAGCCCACCGGAGCCTGCACAGCCCCCCGGCAGGCCGGCACAGACCACCGGAGCCTGCACAGACCCCCTGGCAGGCCGGCACAGCCCCCCGAAAGGCCCGTACAGACCCCAGAGAGGCTGTACAAGGGAAAAATAGGGTTTTTCTTATTCCGATACCGGAAGTCCCATAGACTTGAATGGGACTTCCGGTATCGGAATCGGCGATACCGATACTTTTTTTTAAGATCGGCCGATCCATTCCGATCCGATACTTTGAAGTATCGGACGGTATCGCTCAACTCTACTTATGACCTATCCTGCGGATATATAATATATTTAATATATGGTAATGTTGGGAATAACTCTTTAAAGGGAATCTGTCACCAGGTTTTTGCTACTCCAGCATTATGTAGGGGTAGAGACCCTGATTCCAGCGATTTGTCACTTACGGAGTTGCTTACTGTTCTTTTGATAAAATCACTGTTTTATCTGCTACAGGGCTAGCAGTTCTCTGAATGCTGAGCGCTATATAACCCCGCCCACACCTGTGATTGGCAGCTTTCTGTGCGCACTCCAATCAGCGGTAGGGGCGGGGTTACACAGAGCTTATGTGGCGCTCCTGAGGCTCAGTCGCCACAGAGGTACTGCACCTTCTCCTAATGTGTAGTGTCCCACCAACTAGGTAAGTTGGGAACTCCTTTCCACACTCCAACACCTGCATCCCACACACAGGATAGTTCAGCACTGATCACATTGCGGCTCATGCTTAGAGGGTAGCAGAGCACCTCTGGTGATTCTTTGCTTCATAACACGAGATGTGCTGGGAGGTGGGTGGAGTGGAGATCCATATAAAAGAGTGGGAAGGTTTAGAATTACAGGTCAGTCTGACGGGAGGTCAGGCAAGAGGATTTCAGTTCTGAAGTTAGTTTTGAGTTCAGTTTGAGTTCAGTTTAGAAAGAGTGCTGCAGCTGCCTCAGTAATCTGAGCCAGCTGGCACGGGAAAGAGAAGAGAAGGAGAAAGACGTAGACCTGCAACCTAAACTTCCATAAGAGAGAGAAGGAACAGCGTGGAACGAAGGAATAGGAGAACAGAGAGGAGTTGTGGGTTGGAAGAGGAACCCTGCCTATAGGTTCTCAGCGCAAGGCCGGGGCCCGGTCCCCGAGGTTGTATGGACACTTATGGTTCTGCAGCAGACACCGGTGGAGTAGTTAGCTGTAAATGCACTACTCCCATCTAAGACTTGGGACACAACAGCAACAAGGATAGAGAGCCGGGATCCAGGAGGTCCCTGATCGGGCTACAGCTGTCTGTCATACAAGTAAGGTTCTAGGAACCTCTGACAGGAGGAACTTCAGGGAACCACGGTACTGGAGTTCTTCACACTAAAAGGCGCAATAGAGTAGTTGTTCAGGAAAGGTACATGTTGGCGGATCTTTGGAGAGGAGAACCCTGACTTTCCCGGGAGGTTGATTGAGTCTCTACCCCGGAGGACACAGCACGGAGGCGGGCACCAGTGGTTACCAAGAACTGTGAGTAAAGCGTTGAAACTACAAGCCCTGGTGTCCTCCATTCATTCGTCGCTAACCCCTCCAGCACCGCTACATCTGGGTAACAGCATCTATACCATTCTGCACCTCTCCTCATCCATTGCACCTACACTGCCCTGGGACTACTGTTCCACCTGTGGGGAGCTACACCATCTTGGCTGCACCACACCATCAGTCCCAGTGGATCTGCATGCAGCGTTGGCTTAGCATCTCGCTTGCCAAACACCACGGGTGGCGTCGCGAGCTATTCAAATAAACTATAACACTATTAACATCACCGCCATTGATATTGGGCGCCCAGGGCCACGGACCGGGTCACTGCTGCTGTGACACATTCCCCCTGACACCGGCCCGGTACCGGGTACCCCGCTGCCCTGGGTGTGCGGGCGACCCACTTATGAATAAGGAGCACTACCTAGCAGCAGGTTTACTTGATCACTGTTTTATCAGTATGAGGTCATCAAAACTACAGCAATCAGCCCAGTAAGTGACAGGTTGCCAGAGTCAGGATGTTTGGCCCTATGTTATGCTGCATTCAGATTAGGTGGCAAAAACTTGGTTACAGATTTCCTTTAATAAATTGATATTGTGAAAGGAATAGGAAACACCTCTTTCTGTTATTCTACTAAATGCTGTAACCATTCCCGCTTGCCGCTCTCTCACCCCTTTATTGCATTTATTGCACTTCTGAAGGATTTCCCAGGACCTATATCCCCTTCTCTGGTTATCTAGGTGTATTATGCATACATTTATCATGCAGAAATGACCAGGACTACATTCTCCATCATGAAATGCTGCCTAGTTCATAATCATACGCTTTACTTGACATGTTAAGTAGTGCTGTTCAATAAATATTAACTTACAAAGCCTGGGGATATTTTTTTACAGGAAATCCGGATAATTTATAGAAACAAATCTGGCCAGTCCTTTTGTAGATTATTAAAACTCCCTATTATTCTGTATAAAAGTTCATGAAAAATGATTTTATCTAAAAATCCCAGCCAAATTTTTTGACTAATTACATCAGACAATTTCAGGGCCAGATAAGTCCTTACCGAGGGTATATGTACCATAGAAGAAGCCCATGCAGCTGGGGCTCGTGGAGGAAGAGTGTCCAGACTAGGTTGGCTACATTATTTATGAGTATCGAGAACATTCACAGGATCCAATAGACAATGGCATAAAGGGAGAGATGGGGCACAGGGCCGATTGCCCTCTGTTCAAAATTCTATAGGGATGCAAAAATTATCCAGGCTCACCTCTACTGTCAAAATGATGGCAGGTTCCCTGCCGGCAACAGTGCCTATGCAGAGCACCGCATGCCAGCAGATGTGATGGCTTTGCGCATCTCAAATGCTGCACTCTGCATAGGCAGTTACTGAGATGAAAAAGGCTGCACTATGTTTTCTCCTTCCACTTGTAACTGTGAGAGGAGAGAAGAGATCTACTAGGGAAGTTGTCCTAAAACACAAAACACTTGCATCATATTTAATGATTTTACATACTTTTTCTAATCCTAATTGGAGTTATGGTTAGGACTGGGGTTAGAGATAGTGCTAAGGTCAAGGTTAGTTTTGGAGTCAAGGGGTTCAATATTGCACCAGTAGAAGGGAATCAGAGAGTGCTAATAGACAACTTATTAAGTGCTACAAAGTTCATCCGTGTCTTGGCAATACCCATTGTGCAACTGCCTATACGGTCATGGCCGAAAGAGTTGGCACCCTTGAAATTGTTCCAGAAAATGACGTATTGCTCTCAGAAAATGTTTGTAATTACAAATGTTTTTTATACACATGCTTATTTTCTTTGTTTGTACTGGAACAAGACAAAAAAAAAGAGAAAAGAAGGCAAATTGGAAATCATTTTACCTAAACCCCCTAAAAATGGGCTGGACAAAATTGTTGCCACTTTTCCAAAATTGTGGGTAAACAATTTTGTTTCAAGCATGTGATGCTTGTTCAAATTCACCTGTGACAAGTAACAGGTGTGGGTGATTTGAAAATCCCCACACTCAATCTTTGCGTTGTTTGTCTGTGTGTGCCACACTAAACATGGAGAACAGAAAGAGGAGAAGAGAACTGTCTGTGAACTTGAGAACAAAAATTGTTGAACAGTATCAACAATCTCAAGGTTACAAGTCTCCAAAGATCTTGATGTGCCTTTGTCCACGGTTCACAACATAATCAAGAAATTTACAAACCATGACACTGTAGCTAATCTCCCTGGATGTGGACGACAGAGGAAAACTGATGAAAGATTGCAATGCAGGATAGTGTGGATGGTGGATTAACAACCCCAATCAAGTTAAAAAGAAATACAACCTGTTCTGCAGGCTCAGGGTGCATCAGTGTTAGCGTGAGCTATACATCGACATTTGAATGAAATAAAATGCTATGGCAGGAGACTCAGGAAGACTCCACTGCTGACACACAAACATAAAAAAGCTAGACTGAAGTTTGGCAAAATGTACCTGAGTAAGCCAAAATACTTCTAGAAAAGCATCTTATGGACAAATGAGACCAAGATAGAGCTTTTTAGTGAAGCACATCATTTTACTATTTAGTGAAAAGGGAATGAGGCCTACAAAGAAAAAAACACAGTACCTCCAGTCAAATATAGTGGAGGTTCAAAGATGTTTTGAGGTTGTTTTGGTGCCTCTGGCACTGGATGTCTTGGCTGTGTACAAGGCATCATGAAATCTGAAGATTATTAAAGAATTTTGGGTCACAATTTAGTTCCCAGTATCAGAAAGCTGGGTTTGCATCCTAGATCATAGGTCTTCCAGCAGATCAATGATCCCAAATGTACTTCAAGAAGCACCCAGAAGTGGATGAAAACAAAGCGCTGAAGAGTTCTGAAGTGGCCAGCAATGAGTCCAGATCTAAATCTCATTGAACACCTGTGGAGAAATCTTAAAATTGTTGTTGGGAGAAGGCACCCTCCAATATTGAGAGACCTGGAGCAGTTTGCCTAAAAGAAGAGTCGTCCACAATTCCAGCTGAAATGTGTAAGAAGCTTATCCTGACCACATGGGTCAATGTTCCTAATGGAATCTATGGTTCTGATGATGTTTGCCCTTCATAGTCGAAGATGACCATGGCTTCAGGGTTAGAAGAGAATTAATAGTTATGGGTCTGGAGGTGGCTGATGAGGCCAATCCGGGCCCTGAAGGTTCGCCCACATACTTGACTTAAGGAAGTAGATGTGGTCAGTACATCAGATTTTGCTTGTGCCTTGCAGACAGCACGCTTTCTTTTTGCGTCCAAGATTTTCCTATCTTCAGCTTCTCTGGTTCTGAAGTACAGAGAAGGTCCAGAGCGCTACTAGGTGGGTGCATCAAATAAAGTGGCCATTCATTATGTGTATGCCTGAGTATATATATCAGGTTTAGTATAAGTACTGGTTTCATTGTAAAATTAAAAAAAATTGGAGCATACTGTACACGTTAATCTGAAATACCTATTTATTAACCATATCGGTCTGGTAAACGCAATATATAAATGCGAGATATAAGTGAACATGTATTACATGCTCTATGCAGTGTATCCTCGTGTCTCCACGTAAAAGTATCTTTCATTAATAATAGGTTCCGATTAAGACATCAAAAGAGTAAGAGTCCTACGAGAAGGCTGATTACCATCTTCTGGGCCAAAAATCACTGAGAAATATCTGGCAAATGCTACACTTGGACTTTTATTATTTTATTGGTTTCATCTGGATCAAAATAGCTATAATGTATAATGCTGAGTGCTCGGGTTTACCAGAAGGTGAACTCATCGGCATCTAAGATTACTCTGTTATTACTATAGTTAAAATTATATATTCTAGTTATTGTTTTTTTTCTAAATGGGAAAATACATATAAGCATTAGAATGTAAGAAGGGGAGATTTAAAAGAAAGAGGGTTTTTAAAAACAAACAAACAAAAAAGCACTGTAGGCTGTACATACTGCATGACCCATTTCAACATAATATTAGTAGTTGATGAACCGAAATTCTTGGTCAAATTAATACATTAAGAAAAATAAATATAAGTGAAAAAAAAGTAGAATAAAACTAATGTCTCTATTGATCTGACAAAAGGGATTGCTCTTCAATAATGTGTTATCATTAATAAACTTAATAACTTAATAAATATCACATGTATTGTTCATCAAGTTGCTGGAAAATTTCTGTGAAAAAAGAGAATGCATATTTATTTTCACTTATATAAGGAAGAATGGAAGCCTCACTAAAGGGAAAACCCACCAACCAGACTCTTGAAACAATCCAATAAATCATAATTGGGATGGATCATTTCCTTGGACTTAAGCGGGTGCTGATAATCCTTACCTTGCTTTAGCCCCTCTGCTCTGCACCTCTGTACTCAGACAGGGGAGTTCCCATGCTCTGTACAAGTGTAGTGTACAGATATTGCTGAGCAGCAGTTAAAAGCAGCTTCTAAAGAAGCATTAACTTGCTATGTGAAACAGAACTGTGGTCTTGTATCTAAGAGAGAAGGAAGCAAAATAAAGGGATGAATAATAAAAATTAATAACCTTGTAATCCATGGAGTGTAATTAAATACATAAAAAAAAAGTTTAGTAACTTTTCAAAAACTTTTAAAACTTTTGAAAACTCTTTCATTTTTTCAGGATATATTGCAAGTATGTGGGATCGGTTTTAATCTTGTGTGATTCATTATTATTTGTTTTCTACTGTATCGACGAAGGGTTTTTCATTCTTACATTTAAGTGTAGTAAGCAGAACAGTACAAGACTGGTTTCAGGTGCGTCAAAGAACCCTTAGATGCACTTTGGCTATATAAATGGTGACTCTTCTGTTTCTTATTAAAGCAGATATGGTGCACAAAAATTGATTCGCCCAAACATCATGTCCACCTGATCCTAATCTGCCCCGATCCACCTTATCACATCTACCGTCCAGCAATGCTTCCACTTTCCAATACACTAATGGATGTCTACTAATCTGGAAGAAGCCAGCAGGGGTATCGGCAGAGAACCTAATGATGCTTTCCCTTCTAGTTTAGTTTCTCGGAGCACAGAACAGTCACGAGGACAGGCTTGCCCAGAATAAAGCCTTTAATCATAAGTATTGGCTCGCTACTGCTATATTTTGGTTAATATTTTAAAAAACGATCCTTCATTCTTCATTTTGCGACCTCTACACAATTCTTGTTGCTTCTAGATGTGTAAGTAATAACAGGATCACATAACCCACTAACCCGCAATGAAAGCTGCTCGCTAGATATTTTCTTTGGATTTTGTAGTGTGCGCCTTTTATAATGTCAGGTTTTAACTCTCAACAACCATTTTTTTTATTTTTGCCTTCCAAACAGTTCAAAATGCAAAAGTAATGTAATCACTCGGCCTTGATCCCCTGGCTTTCTCCTTTCGTGCATGTGAAGAATTACTGTTAGTGCTCTGCTGCACCGAATGGGTTAATAGAGCAATTCTCTGCTGAAGTGAAGGGCAGGAATTCAGGCGCCTTGTAGGGCCCTCGAGAGCTGGAGAGGTTATTCACTTGTATATCAGAAGAGGGGTGAAGTTATACTTAGATATGGATGTCTGCACAGCACACAGCTCCATTGTAAACCACCTTGTAATGAGATATACTGAGCAGCCATGGTCCAGCTCTGGAGGATTTCAAGAGCCCTACAAGATCAGAAAGTCTGACGAGGGTGAATGTAACTTTGTCACTGCTAAGTGTTTGCTGTCCTGAGTTTATCTGGACACTGCATCCTGGGTGTCAGGCGCCACCGCGCCGCATGACAAGGGGACATTCAAGTCTTCTTAGGACATATAGGTTTTTTTAGCCTATTTTTTCTAAAATCTGACAACTAAATATAAGCCATTATTATTATTATTAAGCAATAATATATGCCATTACCAGATAAAATATTTGATATAGTATTTGAAATGTAGTTAAGAACAAGCTTTTGATCTTGGTTATTAGTAATGAGCGAATGTGCTGCGATAACGTGTGATCCGAGTATCTTGGGTGTGCTCAGATAATATAACCGAGTCCCTGCGGTTGCATGTTTTGCGGCGGCATGCTTTGCCTGTTTGTTTGACAATCCCCACATGTGTTTTGCCCTGTCTACCTCCAGAACACATGCGGAGATTGAAAAACAGGCAAACTCTGCATGTGTTGCGGCTGTCTACCGTCGCAAAACATGCAGCAAGACACTGACTGAGGGAAATAGTTGCTCATGCATCCTCCTATGGGCGAGGATGCCCTAAGTACTGGAGACCTCTTGACAATTGGCCGGGGATGCATTAGGCAGATGCACACTGACTCAATAAGAGCCAGAGAGTGCTGGTGCCGCCCACCTATGCACACAGCCAGGAAGTATGCAGCAAGCAGTCAGGAGGCATACAGCATGGAGCCGGCAGAATACAGGAATCACCGCATGGCCTGGAGTAGTGAGTAATTTGGTGTGTAAGGCAAGTGGGGGATGGGAGGCCATGCAGTGATGCCGGCAGGGTATGTACAGGTTCTAGTTTTGCCTCGAATGCTCTTTTAAAAAGATCTTAGACTTTAGAGAAACAAAGTAAATCTGAAGGTTCTTTTATGTAAGATATTTTCTATTCTCATATGATGCCCAGATCCTCGCGGTGGGATATTTGTTCTCTAATGTGTCGTTCATAGTCATAATATATATACCTGCATCCCAGAATTATGTATCCCACTACTATAAGACATACGGAACTCAAACAAAAAGCCTTACATAAACTTTCCATAGAGGACCGTAAGCGCCTGTGATGCCTAAGCAGGATTTCAGAACGTGTTCTGTTCAGTCCATGAAATTGAGCAAGATATGGATTTTCCAAGATTACAAGAAAAATGTTGAAGAGAAGGGATTGCTTCCTTAAATTCCCCAGTGCGCCAGCGACACCACTCTGGTGCTTTCCACTGGTCTCCGTATTAGTGTGTAACATGAATGATGCCATTGTGTTGTACACCATTGAGATTAGAGACTGTCTGCAGGGGTCATATGGGCCGATGGGAATATCTCTGCTTGCTTCCAAAGGTAATGCTCATTGCCTGAGAAATGAGGTTCTATGATATAGTTCCTGTCCTTGCAAATGTGTCGTTCATTGTTTATTTCTAATTTCTGACCCAGCATATACATTGACCTTGATTCTTGTTTGCCGCCTACTATGATCTTCTGCTTCTCTTCCATAACTGACCTCTACCAGCCCTGGGGTTTTAATTGTCTTCAGTTGCAAACAAATAAGCTGCTTATCATTCTCGATACCTATGGCCCTATCAGCAGTTTGTCAGATTAGACACAGTACAGTTTGGCTTTTGCCCATTATGCCTTCCTCTTCTTTGTGGCGCCCTAGGTGATGCCCTGTATCCACCCATTAATTATTTTGTTCTTCTCCCAACCCTTGGCGGTCCAATTTTCTAGTGCTTTTTATTCCAATCCCACCATGATCCTACAATCCAAGTAACATGAAGCCTATTGGGAAGGCTTGGGTCCCCTTGGGTTGAGTCATGCTTGGTTTTAATTAAACTTAAGAGTGGAGAAGCCCAGTGTCCCTGTTATTCAAGCTTTAACTCCTGTTCAGGGATCTAGAGCTTCATTGCAGGGGTTTTATACTCTGCTAGATAGTATAATTTGGGACATCAGGCCAAAACAAGATGCATAAGTGTAGTCACATAAGCTGAGGTCAGGGTAGACAGAGCTCTGTTCATACAATGTCCAAACAGAAGGTCAGGGCTGGTAGAGGCCAAATATGGGGGTGACAAGAATCAATGTCCGTGCATATGCTGGGTCAGAAACTGGAAAACAACACCGTTGCAAGGACAGGAACTACAGTATAGAACCTCATTAGTTAGGCAAGGAGCATTGGGGAAAGGTCTCTTAACTGACGTAGCTGTGCATTAGTTGGAGATGATGGACTATGGAGAATAGAGACATGATGTCAGTACCTTGTCACCATTGTGGAAGAACCAGAGGTCCCAGCCAGAGAAGTGAGTTAGAGACCACATTATTATAAAGAGAGTAGGGGTTCACTAGCAGATTGGAGACCAACGGAGTTAAGGCCACCCCAAGGAGCTGGCATAATGTTCTCTCTAGATCATGTTACTTAACTAAGGTACAAAAAAGTTGTCAAGTCCTTGGAGCTTGGTCTGTGGTTCTTCTGGTTCAATGGAGGTCACTCATTGTGGACTATAAATTCCACTTTTCTTTGGAAATGAACAGGATGATAAACACGTAGATTATAGAGATGATTTAAAGCATTTTGAAATGGAGATTAATTTTGTCAGTCAACAAATCTTAAACTTGCCCTTACCTGCTGAGCTGCAAAACATTCAGTCACAATCTGTATTTATCTTGCCAGACGTGATTTAATAAAATAACAGACAGGGAATATGTAACTTTCTCCCACCCAACTCATTAATGAGCTCATCGTACTGTTTGTGTGAGGGCCGAAATGTGCAGGGAACCCACCACCGGGTGATACAACATAGATCTAGAGTCTCACAGTTCAGAATTTCACAGCTCCATACTCTTAGCCTTACATAGACCATGTTATCACTCTCCTTTGTCCAGCAGTAACAACCAACAATAGCTGTATGGGTACCAGGGATATGGTTTATTGTTCCTTAGCTTGTATCACATTACTTTGCTGTGTTAAAAGAGTGGAAAATTGGCAATATAACTTTAACGTGAAACTTAACCCTACTATGGTTCATCATGCATGGAATTCCTCCAAGTAAGAGAGGCGAGAAGACAATCCTATTATTATAATACAATAATCGGTGACTAGGACGAGACTTGTCACAGAAGAACAAACTTTTCTAAAAAAAAGATATAAATTGTATCCATTAGCCCATTAATTTCACATTTAATAATATATTGACTATGTTACCATTTCTATTGACAGGTTCTTGACTGACCACAGACAGCAGTAGGCAATGAGAGACATTAACGGCATGGAGGTCAACCAAAGGGACTCATATCCATTTATGCCAACACTATATGGTCGCCAGTCATCTTTAATGTGGTCGATAGTCAGTAAAATTAATTTGAACGTGATAGAATAGGTTGGAGACAAGTGTATTATTACTTTTTGGTCTCTGTGTCAAAAGTGAATCTGCACTATACTGGTGCACTATACTGGCGCCCTATACGAGTCTTATCCATGTGCATTTATCATACTAGAATACATGGATGGTAGGTGCTTGAGTGGTTATTTTACCAGCATTGCACACCTGTACAGCCTCTTCCTTTTATAATGGGGATTTTATGCATACCATAGTACATTAGTATAGTGACTAGGTATTTGTAAATTTGGCTGCTTCCTTGCCTATGATTTCATTTTTTGTATATGGAGAGATCTGTCAATCTAGCTGAATGGGCATAGAGAAGGCCTGCCCCTTGGATTAGTCACTTTGTTCCGGCCCTGCTTTCTAATATGTAGTTCAATGAAGTCACGTTGTTCCGGACATGCTTTCTAATTAATATGTAGTTCTCTGAAGTCACCTTGTTCCGGCCATGCTTTCTAATATGTAGTTCTCTGAAGTCACGTTGTTCCGGACATGCTTTCTAATATGTAGTTCAATGAAGTCACCTTGTTCCGGCCATGCTTTCTAATATGTAGTTCTCTGAAGTCACTTTGTTCCGGCCCTGCTTTCTAATATGTAGTTCTCTGAAGTCACGTTGTTCCGGTCATGCTTTCTAATATGTAGTTCTCTGAAGTCACCTTGTTCCGGCCATGCTTTCTAATATGTAGTTCAATGAAGTCACGTTGTTCCGGCCATGCTTTCTAATACGTAGTTCTCTGAAGTCACCTTGTTCCGGCCATGCTTTCTAATATGTAGTTCTCTGAAGTCACGTTGTTCCGGTCATGCTTTCTAATATGTAGTTCAATGAAGTCACGTTGTTCCGGCCATGCTTTCTAATACGTAGTTCTCTGAAACGCCGTAACATTTCAAAGTAAAACATTACAAAATATTTTGAAAACTGGAACCGGGTTCTCATTCATGTTGCTTGTGGTTCTGGCAGCATGAATCAGATTACAGGTTCCCTTTAAGAATATTTTTCCCCCAATTTATCACAAGCAATAGTTCCCCCCTATTGAGAAAAGTGCTTCCAACACATGACAATGCTATGTTTTACATTCAAAATTTCCCCAGGAAATAGAAGTCATAATTTCCCTGCTTAGCTAGGCTTTTAATGCTTCATACCAGGGACAGAGCCAGAGAGAACTGTCACAAGGAGTTGACACTTGAATTTGGACCAAAGGTTTTATATTAAGTGTAAACCTAATTAGCAGTCAGTGGTCATATGCTCGGAGACAACGTCTAGTGACTTGAATCTTGGAAGACATGGAGTCTTCCAAATTTCCGGCACGTATAATATTTTGTTAAATATTTCTATGGAAACGGATTTTAAGAGATCTTTGGATATTTTATGTTTACACAAGTCTGTTTGTGAAATGTATTCCTACAGGCAGGATGTCAATCATCACATCTTTATTTGTTTTCTATTGAAGGTAATTGAGCTGTCGTCAGCGGCCAAAGAGGAAAAGACTCTACGTATCTGATGAGATCATCGAAGCCAATGAAATAGTGTACATGGCCGAATGAATTCCCCCATAGGGTATCATATACCGTCATTCAGCAGCTCCTGGGTAAAGCTATTGATATATATAGTCTATAAAAGGCGTCAGTCACCATTCTGTGAGTTACAACCCATGTTAGATTACAATATTTTTTCTTAGGACCATTCAGTTAAAGGAAGCCTTGTTGGTTAGTGTCCTATTAAAGAATGTTTACGTAGGCCATGATCAGTCAGTATTTTGTGAGTATTTTAGATCAGTATTTGTAAGCCAAAATCAGGATAGGAGCAATCAGAGGAAAAGTATAATTGAAACACGTCATCACTTCTGTATTTATCACCCGCTTCTGGTTTTGGCTTTTAAATACTGATGTAAAATACTGACCAAATACTGAACGTGTGAACGTGGCCTTAGACTGACTCTCCACCACCTATATCTGTTGTATGGTCGCCATACCTAATGTGCGCCGCTATGCTGCCACTGCCTCCCATTGACATTGGTGTCCGGTTTTCTTTTTTTTCCCCAAAAAATGATTACCAGAGAAGAATTGGGATGGATGTTGGAAGTCTAAACAACACTTCTCATGCATGTTCCCTGCAGCTTCCATCACCATCATTGTCGCAAGTGCATCACACAGTAGTGGAAAGGTAGGGGAGGTGTGGAACAGACTTTACACGGCATTCTCATTTAGTCATCCTGTGGCAAAAACACAAGTGGTTTTACCATGCATTGCTTCGTGCACTTTTTTTTTTTGCCATGCTTTAATATAGTCGTGAAGAGTGAGTCTGGAGCAGAATCACTAATGAATAGTTCTCAGCAAAGATTGTCTGCTCAATTCATGGGTCTCCTGTCCATCATCCAGGTTGCAGTAGCCTTAGTCCAGTGAATGAAGGGCTCCTCGTGAATCTCTTACAGTCTGGGGTCCTGAGTGCAACTTTTGATTACCTTGGCTGTGGCGACATCATCATTGCAGCGTGCCACACAGACAGCGTCACGCCATCCTGGCAAATCAAAAGCCACATTGAGGGTCTCAGAAGATTAGAGATTCTTGAGCTTTTTGATCAGCGGCCAGAGACTACTGACCTGGCCAATGGACTGAATTCCCACAAATCAATGCATTCTTTTATAGTTTTAGAAATTATTTTGATAAAGAATCATAATGTATGTTATCTGAGAAAAATAACCCTTACACGTCCAATGTACTATAGCATTCAAACATGAAAGAGACCACAAACACTTTAATATATTACATTTTTGCTTGAATTTCTTAGATGAATTTTATAGCCATATGGTAAAACTTTTTTGTTTTTCCAAATTCTTATTTTTTTTGGTTGATACATAGATAAGGGTGTCTCAAGTTTATTCATTACATTTGTTTGCTAGATCATCCAAACCATAATTTCTGTATTGGAGTCATTTTTAAAAATGCTCCAGTGCCCAGATATTTCTGATACACATTTATTGTAGTGCCTCCTGGTGTCCTTTGGATTTAATTCAAGATTATCCCCCTAGGCTAAGTTCCCACGATGAATATTTGCCAAGTTCAGTGCCTTGATTCTTATTAGCTGCACATTAGCTGCTAGAGTATAAGGAGATCCAGGTGGTGTGACTGAGCAGCAACCCAGAGAAAGCAACAACAGTGAAAATGTTCCATTAATTCAGTGACCGATCATTGGCTCTAAGGTTAGGAAGTGGGACTAACCATTTGACATGAAGATCGCCATGTCGCTTTGCAACTTTGTATGTAATGACATTATGGTGTTTCATAGACACCCGAGATTTACTGTTCAACCGACATTGTTAGATTTTTGCTACTTACTCGTATAAGTTTGTCAATGTAATGTAATTCACATGCTAATTGCAATATATCAGCAGTTTCGCAGGTTTTTTTAAGCATAATTGAATCTCTAAAATTACAGCCTACATTATGACCAGTGTTGTGTCTCCGGGTAACTCTAGCATAATCAGTTGAACAAGAACAATTAAAAAAAACTATAAATTATACTATCTTCCTTCATAAGTGATACCCTATGAAGCTGTCTACCCTTCGTCCCATTCCTCAAGGGCATAACATATAGCTTACTCCACCTACATAATGACCCCCTTCCTTAAAATACCTCATGGAAGAAAATAAGTGGCTTAATTCATTAAGAGAAGCAATATTATTCCTTTAATAAATATGCAGATGTGATAGTGAGCTGTGCCATATGAAGTTAATATCATCTATAAACATGGTCTATGAAACCGCCGCATCAACCTTATCAGTTTTCTAGGCTACCTCTCACTCTCACAGCCCCACAAACAAATTTGCATATAATGGTGCACAAGTGGCACCCATTGCAGTGCCCTGGAGCTGTAGCAAGAAAACTTGTTTTGACATGAAAAAAATGATATGAAAATTTCAATTACTCAATAAGTAAATTAAGCAATTCACAACTCAAAATAAGATAGACACAAATTGGAAATTGATGTGCAAATTCCATGGTTATGAACAAAGATGTGTACAGGAACTGCAGATTGCACATTAACAAAAGCACGTCATCTTCTAAATGGACACCATTTACTCATCTCTGGTCATCAGTGATATTCTGCACTATTGAAGTGAAGAGTCTGAGATTTGATCTTTATCTCTCAATGGGAGATCGATATGCTGGAGGGTTGCCAGATTATTGGTTTGAGGCCTACTCGAGTAGTGGTGGACAAACACACACAGAGACAGGTTATGTAGCTGCAGGATGCCACAATGTTATGAATGAGTCACCGAAGGAGGAAAAAACAAAAATACAAGCTAAGTCCAGAAAACCGGAGAGGTTGGTAGCTATCGGATTGCAGACCCCTGATCCTATCCACAACAACTAACAGTAGCCGTGGGGGGTTCCTACGATGCCCTAGACCCCTCGATCACAGCCGGAGAACTAAATAGGCCTAAAGAAAGAAAGGGGAAATCTAAACTGCCCCAGAGCAGACCCCAAAGCAATAGGCAGCCCCCAACATATAATGACGGTGAAGCAAGATGAAAACACCAACACAGATAGAAAGATAGGTTGAGCAAATGATGGGGCCCAAGCTAACTAAAAAGGACAGGATAGAAATGCTGCTGTCTGCAATCCGTAAAAAACCCTACCAAAAAAATGTCCCGACCGTCTGATAGGAAAAACAGGCCCTGAAGTCGCTAGGACTTCAAAAAGACACTCAGCACTCAGGTAAATTCTGAAGACAGAGCAAAGAGACAAACTGATCAGAGACAAAAATGGAACTCAGCACACTCCCGACCGGGGATGGCTGAACTCCAAATAACAAGGTAAACAAAACAAAACTAATAAGTTCAATAGCAGAGCAAAAACTTATCTTTGGGAAGCAGGAATCAGACTGGTCTCCAAGAATCCAGCAGAGAAATCACCAGCGACTCAGAAGGGCGTCGGCTGCCTTATATCCAGTCAGAATTTCCTGTTACCCAGTCATCATCTACCAGATCAGGTGTTTGGTAATCAGCCTCACTACCTTCCTTCACCAGAAGAGGGAGTTCATCAGACATCGACGGTGAAGGGGAAAGTGAACTCACAACACCACAAGATGCCATTTTAATCAGGTAGCTTATATACTCATTTGAGTAGGTGGTTACATTACATCATCATATTTCATTGGACAATTGATTATTCAACAGTAAGCATAAATGGTTTCAACCAATCATATTCATATTCTATAACCAATCAGATTGTACTCGGCTGTTAATTATTAGTATTTGTGCAGACGTGATGGAAACTTTAGTAGGTCTTGTGTAAGTTACACAAGACCCCAATATCAATCCCATTAATCTATCCTCATGACGGTTATAGCTCCGTTATCTGTGTTATTGAGGGTTACTAAGTGCTACATCCCCAGTATCTACCTAACATGTGGATGTGTAGTTTCAATGTCCAACTGGGTGCAGTAAGCTGTTTATCCATCATGTACAACTTCTTATGAAGAATAAGGTTATAAGTGATTATCATCGTGAGACAGCATTTTCATATACAGAGTATGCATGTGAGACCCCAGAAATACATTAATACTAAAAGGACATATAGAATTCCCTATCAGAAGGGGAAGAGTCTTGAGGAGATCATTTGCATATTCCCAGTGCCTTCTGGGATAAGTGAAGAGTCTCCGCGAGCTCAACGATCACTGGGTTTTGGCCGTTGCAGCTGAAAAGAGGAAATCGGCGCGCGAAATTTGGCTCATCTTTCATCGTTTTTAAGAAATCTCAAGATGGAAGAGGCCAGGAGCCATTTGGTGAGCTGCATTTCTTGCTACATGTTCACAGATTTACCAGTGGAAAAGCCAAACTTCACATGCCACAAATGCAAGCTTGTGTCCCTGTTGGAGGAAAAGTTGCAAAATCTCGAAGAGAGGTTAGCTACGTTGAAGATCATTAAGGAAGGTGAAGAGTTCTTGGACAGAGCAGAATTATCTCTTCATGTTACAGAAAGAGAAGAAATTCGAAGTGCACCTGAAGAAACAGAGGAATGGAGACATGTGACCCAGAGAAGCAGGAGGATCAGGAGGCAGTCAGCACCCATACTGCTCAGGAACCAGTACCAGGCTCTCACGCAGGAAAACGATGAAGAAATACATCAGGATAAGACTTTGCCAACAAACAGCAACCTTGTACGCCCTCAGAGTCCTCCTGGATGGAGAAAGAAAAATGTTGTGAAGAAGAAACGGAGAGTGGTGGTCATGGGGGATTCCCTGCTGAGAGGAACAGAGGCCGCTATCTGCAGACCGGATATAACTTCAAGAGAAATGTGCTGTCTTCCAGGTGCAAAAATTAAAGATGTGTCTGACAGGATATCAGGACTCTTCAGACCTACAGATGACTACCCATTCCTGCTACTACATGTGGGGACAAATGACACCGCAAGAAACGACCTGGAAACCATCTGCAGAGACTTTGAAGACTTAGGCAAGAAAGTGAAAGAACTGGGAGCGCAGGTGGTCTTCTCTTCCATCCTCCCAGTGGATGGCCATGGAACAAGGAGGTGGAATAAGATTCTTCAGGTGAACAACTGGCTACGTCGATGGTGCCGTCAGCAACGATTTGGATTTCTGGATCACGGAGTGAACTACTTATACGATGGACTACTTGCTAGAGATGGGGTGCACCTTACGAAGACTGGAAAGCATGTATTTGGAAGTCGCCTTGCTACACTTGTAAGGAGAGCTTTAAACTAGAACAACATGGGAAGGGAAGCAAAAGACCAGAAAAAGCCATACACCTGACAAATGCTATTGAGAACTCTGCTATTAGAAGTGGAAAGGAAGAACAAAGACGAAAGAATCTAATTAATAAAAATATTGGAGAAAGAGAAACCAATCACAAACTAAAATGTTTCTATACTAATGCACAAAGCATGGGCAACAAACAAGGAGAATTGGAACTACTAACACAGGAACAGAAATATGATGTCATTGGAATCACTGAAACTTGGTGGGACAATACACATGATTGGAATACAAGACTAGAAGGATACAACTTATTTGCAAGAAACAGACTTGATAAACAAGGAGGTGGTGTCGCATTGTATGTTCGAAACGCGTATATCTGCACAGAGATTGAAGCTTCAGAGACTGGGAGTTCTGTGGAAACTGTTTGGGTAAGAATACAAGGACAGAACAATGGAAAGGACACCATTGTAGGCATTTACTACAGGCCGCCTGTGCAAGCCGAAGATATAGATGAACTCTTTATGCATCAGATGGCCAAGTTCTCCAAAAAATATGACATAGTTGTCATGGGAGATTTCAACTATCCAGACATTTGTTGGGAATCTCACTCAGGCAAAACTAACAGGTCAAGGAAATTCTTATCCTCTCTTGCTGACAACTTTATCTTCCAAAAGGTAGGGGAGAAAACAAGGGGAACTGCTACCTTGGATCTAATCCTTATAAACAGGGAGGAAATGGTTGAGGAGGTAAAAGTGGCTGGGACCCTAGGAGGTAGCGACCATGCTATTTTAGAATTTTGGATTACTAGAGGTGGAAGACCTGTGAAGACTCAGACGTCAAGGTTAGATTTCAGAAAGGCAGATTTTAAGGGATTCAGAAAGAGAATTGGAGGGATCCAATGGCTGGATATCCTTAAAGACAAAAATGTCCAGGAAGGATGGGAAATCTTGAAAAATGAAATTCTCAAAGCACAGTTGTTAACAATTCCGAAAAGAGGGAAGAATAGGAAGCATTTAAGGAAACCAGGATGGATGAACACAGAACTTAAGCACATGCTAAAAAGGAAGAAAAAAATGTTTATAAAATGGAAAGAGGGAGGCATATCTAAAGAAGAATATAATGCTGTCTGCAGAACCTGCAGGGCACAAATCAGATTAGCTAAAGCTGAAAATGAACTGAGGCTTGCAAGAGATGTCAAAAGCAATAATAAAGGATTTTGGGGATATGTCAAAAGTAAAAGAAAAGTCAAAGATGCTATAGGATTTTTACAGGATGAAAATGATGAAATGGTAAGACAGGATGTTGAGAAGGCTGAACTTTTAAATTCCTATTTTGCATCTGTTTTCTCTCAGAAAGGAAATGCAACATCAACTGTTATTCACTGTCCCATTAAGGGAATAGAAGAATCCAGGATATCTATAAACAGAAAGATAGTGAGGAAACACTTAGCTAACCTAAATGAATTCAAGTCTCCAGGTCCCGATGAATTACACCCCAGAGTACTGAAGGAGATAGCAGAAGAAATTTTTGAACCCCTCTCCATAATCTTTGAAAATTCTTGGAGAACAGGAGAAGTGCCAGAAGACTGGAGAAGAGCAAATGTTGTTCCTATCTTCAAAAAGGGGAAGAAGGTGGACCCAGGCAACTATAGGCCGGTGAGTCTGACTTCTATACCAGGAAAGATCTTTGAACAAATTATTAAACAACATGTATGTCAATACCTGGATAAGAATGAAGTGATTAAACAGAGTCAGCATGGGTTTCTAACTAATAAGTCATGTCAGACTAACTTAATTTCCTTCTATGACGGTATCACTGATTGGGTGGATCAAGGAAATGCTGTAGATATAGTATATCTTGACTTCAGCAAAGCATTTGACAAAGTCTCTCATACAATCCTTATTGAAAAAATGACTAAGTATGGAATGGACAAGGCAACTGTTAGGTGGATTCATAACTGGCTTAGTGATCGGACCCAAAGAGTGGTCGTAAATGGCTGCACATCCAGTTGGAAGAATGTCTCAAGTGGGGTACCACAGGGCTCTGTCCTGGGCCCTGTATTGTTCAACATCTTTATCAACGATTTAGATGAAGGAATTGAGGGTAAACTGATTAAATTTGCTGATGACACAAAGCTAGGAGGGATAGCTAATACTAGAGAAGAGAGAGAGAGGATTCAAAAAGATTTAAATAAACTGGAGAAGTGGGCAGCAACTAACAGAATGGTTTTTAACAGGGAGAAATGCAAAGTACTACATCTGGGCAATAAAAATGAAAAAAGCATATATAGAATGGGAGGAATAGGGCTAAGTGACAGCACATGTGAAAAAGACTTGGGTATACTAATAGATCACAGACTGAATATGAGTCAACAGTGTGATGCAGCAGCAAAAAAGGCAAATGCAATTCTAGGATGTATTAACAGAAGCATACAGTCTAGATCACGTGAAGTCATTATTTCCCTCTACTCCTCTTTGGTCAGACCTCATCTGGAATATTGTGTCCAGTTTTGGGCACCACATTTTAAAAAAGACATCAACAAACTGGAGCAAGTTCAGAAAAGAGCGACCAGAATGGTGACCGGTCTGCAAACCCTGTCTTATGAGGAAAGGTTGCAGGATTTGGGAATGTTTAGTTTGCAAAAGAGAAGACTGAGAGGAGACTTAATAGCTGTCTACAAATATCTAAAGGGCTGTCACATTGTAGAAGGATCAACTTTATTCTCATTTGCACAAGGAAAGACTAGAAGCAATGGGATGAAACTGAATGGGAAGAGACACAGATTAGATATTAGAAAAAACTTTTTGACAGTTAGAGTGATCAATGAGTGGAACAGGCTGCCACGAGAAGTGGTGAGTTCTCCTTCAATGGAAGTCTTCAAACAGAGGCTGGACAGACATCTGACTGGGATGATTTAGCGAATCCTGCTTTGAGCAGGGGGTTGGACCAGATGGCCCAGGAGGTCCCTTCCAACTCTACGATTCTATGATTCTATGATTCTAAGGCAGAGTCTCCACACATTTTTGGAAATAAAAGTCCATAAATCTATAAACCTTGTCATGCCATCCAATCCCGGACACTACAGGTCGACCATTGTGGTGTTTTTGTGGACCTTTGGCAACAAAAAAGTCGGAATTGGATGGTCTACTCTAGCATATTGTCATTAATAATCCCCCCACCGTTATTCAATATTTCATCTAATTTATCTTTATACTCACCTACTGGATTATGAGTCAAAGAGATTGTCCGGGCTTAAGCTACAAGACTTTGACGGAAGCAGTGGTCTTGTAACCGCAAGTATGTGATATGCATACTCCTGGCCACATTCCTACTAGACTTGAGTGGCCTCGCTCAATAATCTAGTTGGAATGTGGCTGAGAGTATGCATACTGCATACTTGTGGTTACATGACTGCTGTTACCGGCACTGGCACGGATAATCATATAGAGTGACTGCAGACTTGTAGCTTAAGACCAAACAACCCCTTTAATCATTTATAAAAGTGTGCCATGTTCAACTGGAAAAAATGCTTCCCATTCTTACATTTCCATCAGACAGGTCAAAACATTCTTCCTTTTATAACATGAAGCTTAGATGGCTGCAGAGATTTTTGGGCTCGTAATTGCAAACAGCTCCACTTGCTCATCCACATCGTTGATGGATGCAAGAGCTGCCTGCTAGTATACACACTATTTACAGCCGGTGTGCTCATTTGCATCGTGGACAGGTTTGGGAGCTCGCTCCTATTACATGTACCATTCTGGTGCATGATATGGAACAGTAAAAGGCATGAAGTAACTCATTCCACACAAACAATCTTTTGGTCTTGCACAGGGACACACAATAGATTAATATTGGCCAGTGCGCTATCCTTTAAACACATGCAACAAGTTGACTGCAAATATGGCTTCCAAAAGTAAAGTTACCGCTTCAAGTCTGCAGTGAGTGGATTCACAAGATTCAAAATGGCATGTTCCAACACGCTACAATTCTTATACTACATTTATAATATGGATTCATTTGTCAATATATATTTTGGGTTTTCTTCCCTCCAGTTGTAGAATTTGGATTATGTCAACACCATTACAGAATCTAGAACGTCTCATCCATGTATGATACAGGAAAGATATATATCTTTGTACTGTGTTAGCCAGTAGATAGAAGAATATTTAGAATTGAGAGTCCTCAGTGGTTGGTAACTTTTAATGGCTAACTGAAAAGATAGTCTCGAAAGCTTGCAATGTGTTACCATCTTTTCAGTTAGCCATTAAAAGGTATCAACCACTGAGGACTGTCAATTCTAAATATTCTTTCATCCATGTATGTATATCTCATACATGTTTCCTCTGTATCTTGGGAGTAGTAAACATCTGGCAATGGCATCTGAGACTAGTTAATGCAGAACCTTTCATCACCTGTTTAATTTAATATTGAGTAATTTCAGGTGTCCTCTTGTAGGGCTCATCAATGATGGCATGTCAATTAATAATTTATTGAATTATGGAGAGACAAGATGAAATCGTAGATGATGTCTTGGCTCAAATCCACATAAGATTATAAATCTCATATGCTGATTTTATATGTCTTGGTATGACATACTTAGAACGTTATATAGGGTAGGAATGGAAACATAGACACTAACGTAGCCTAAAGTCTGGATATTAAACAAATGGAAAATATAAAATAAAAACACACATAAGTATAAACCATTCTGATGAAAAACAGAGGTAAAACTTGAAGTCACTGGACCCTGGTGTGAAAGTCATTTTCAAAATTTCCTGGCAAAATTGAAACTGCTGGCAAATCCGTTGTCTCTATTGCCATAAAAATGCTTTAGGAAATTAATCACAACCAAATTTTAGACCTAAAAGAGAAAGATATTAAAAAGTAGAGACATGCTCAACAACATTAAGGGCCACCCCCAAGGAACTTTTGGAAATGTTTTCCTAAACCCAAAAGAATATAACCAGACTAGATGTAAAGATGTAAAACATCACCTACATTAGATGCACATATTCTGTCCTATTCATCCAAATAGCTAAATATTAATGCAAACTTTGGAGTGGCTAAACCATGCTAATTTTACAACCTTTCTTCTAAATTTCCCTAAAGCTTATGTATATTACAGTATGATCCAGATTCCCTTAGTGATGTTTTGTGGTAAGGATGGTGCAAAATAAAAATGCAACATAGTCATCTAATTCCCATGGGAATGATGAACGAGCTTTTCAGTACGTTTTATCGGGAAAATTAGTCATATAGCAATTGTTGCTCGAGACAATGATCAGTAAATGTGTCTACTTTGTGGGCATGCTTTGTACTGTTCTACTGCATTTAGCAATCATTGTGTTAATAAATGAATATAAAGAGATAAAACCGCAAATCACTGAGTGGGCGAGGGTGTGTGTCAAGGTAGACAAATACATCATTAAAACAAAAATAGCTTAGTTATGTGAATCATCCTGTGATTTGCCAAAAAACATGCAACAAGCCGCAGATGTGTTCACCATACATCATAGCTTCATACAATGAAAAATTTTGAATAGATCATGAAAAGTTAAATGTGTTTTTCCTTTAGTTCTGTAAAGGGCCCTAAAACAGAAACTTCCATCTAATATAACACGGTGTAAGGATTCGTTAAGATAACCATATCCAGCCATATAAATATGCACTATGATACATCGCTTACATGCTGCCATTTAAAAAATATATACCGTTTATATATATATTTGTATCTCTCTATATATACAGTATATATATAATAATAAAAAAAGAGAAGAGCCAGCACTGCCAGTGGTCAGAACGCATAACATGAGGTGCATATGCACATATCTTACTGCATTCAAAATGAGACATTTAACAAAATATTGATCAATATATTGAGCCACCCCGCCACGCCAAGGCAATCTCATATGGGGGGTCCTACTCTACATTTTTATTTATTCACTGTGCCATTGCGGCCTCCTAAATGTTTTAAAAGCAAGACCATATCAAATGCAATCCATACCTGAAGCATATCTGCATCACTCCCGTGCAGCCAGATGGAGCAGGTGCAGATAAAGGCCAACCAGGTCTGAACACAGACATCTCAGGTTTGACCTCCACACACTGCCTGACCAGCAAACACAGATGAAGGGCAATGCAGGCTCAGACATGGATGCAAAAATAAATAAAGCCTGGGGCAGGGCGGGGCTGCCGTGAGTGTGCATATATATATATATATATATATTTTATATATATATTGTGGTGCAATGACCACTATGTTAGCTAGGGGGTGCTGTGTGGGTGTCCCAGGACAGGCCTACAGTCATATCCATTGTGGTAATGGGTATAGGATGCTGGAACACGTGGTATGACCCTGGACCTGGTGAGGCGTGAATGTTGGGCAGTCTCAGGAGGAGATGGATGTCCTGAAGAGCACCCGCTGAGCCCCTGGACCTGGTGAGGCCGGTGTGTTGGGAAACCCTGGGAGGAGGGTCGGCTCCCTGAATAGCACCCGGTGCGCCCTGTGTGTTGGACGGTCTCAGGCGGAGACGGAGCGTCCTGAATAGCACACAGACAGGACACGTGAATTTTTTTGTGTGGTGTGGTTTTTTTCTTTTTCCTCTTTTCCTCTGCAAAACCTGATGGTGATTGCTGTGGCTCAGAGGGGTCACAAGGGTTCTTTTGCAAGGCAGCTTGCTGTGGCTCGGTGGGGTCACGAAGGGGACAAGCGGCTTCCGGTAACTCGGTGGAGTTACAAAGAGGACACTAGCTGCTGTGTGTGAACAGCAACCAGTGGTGTCGGTGATTTGTGACATCAGGAGCTGTGGCAGCGCCAGAAGGAACTGGTGTGGTATCATGCTTAAAGGGCCAGTACCAGCCCAAAAAGACATAAACTGTACTGTGTGAACTGTGGCATAAGAAGTTCTGCAGAACGGACATGGGGAAATCCCGAAAGGGGGCAGTGGCCCAAATCGGGGTGGTGGCCCAGAAAGGGGTGAAGTCCCAGAAGGGGGCGGTGACCCAAATCGGGGTGGTAGCCCAAAAGGGGGTGGAGTCCCAAAAGGGGCGGTGACCCAAATTGGAGTGGTACCCAAAAGGGGGTGGAGTTCCAGAGGGGGGCGGTGACCAAAATTGGCATGGTAACCCACAAAGGGGTGGAGTCCCAGGAGGGGCAGCGACCCAAATTGGGGTGGTTCAGGAAATGGCAGCACTGGTTGCCTCAGTGGGTATGTCTGGGGAACCACAGTGTGTGTGTATGAGTTTTGAGGAGTGCGGCATGTATTTTCCTGATAACGATGGGCCACAGGTGTATACTGTGATGCTGCACCAGGAAGGAGTCCCTAGTAGGCTGGACTCAACGAGTCAGATGACTCTGACTGGAACTCCTCTCGTTTTATCTCTGACCGAGAAAAACGTCAGGGTTCGCTGCGACCATGGGGTCATTGTGAATTGTACGGTGGTCAGAGTTATGATTGAGATGACAACGGGGAAGTGTCAAGGTGGTAGTATGCCACCAAACTTAGTGCATACCTTTGAGAGGGGCCGAGACTTTGTCATGTTTGATGACGCATGGTCGGACGATGAAGACGTTTCACCTGTGGGGCCAGCAGACACTGAGACAGTGACGCCTCCTAAAGTGGACAGGTCAGAGGTAAAACCGACCGGAAGAAAAGGTACATCTGCCCAACTTACCGACCTGACGTCTCGTGACATGACGGATGGTGGGCTGGGAGATGAGACTGACGGGACTGACCCAGTGGTACCCTTTGACAATATAATTAAAGAGGTAGTGGTGTGACACGTGTTGGCCAAAAGAGAGCAAGATTACACAATAGAGATGCTTAAAGAGACTGTAAAAGAACACGTCGAACAAGAAAGGGTCCTAAGGCAAGAAGCTGAGCACAGTGGATGAGCTGGAGAAGGAAGTCTCTGAGCTCAGAGGTCACCTGTCTGCGTGTCAAACTATGAACAAAGCTATAGTGAAGGATATGGAGGTGCTCAGAGAGGCCCAAGACAAGCATCAACAGGAGATTCCCCGGAGAGAGGATGAGCGCCGCTACCTGGCAGAGGAGCGGGATTAAGTTCTCCAAGAGCTCCGAGGAGTAGTAAAAGGTCTTCTGCAGGAGAAAAGCTGGGACGAAGATGTACAGCGGCCGGGCCCGAGTGATAACAAGGCAGAACTGCCAAAGCCCATCTTGGAAAAGGGTCCTGAAGACTGTAAATCTCAGGAAGATGGTGAGCCAAGAGCTGCACAAGACAGTCACCCGGTCGTGGCAGATATCTTGAGGGATGTGTCCGTGGTAAACCCAAAGCCGTCTGTCCAGGATGAGAGCAAGTCCACGACCTTCAAGTGCGTGATGGAGGTACCCGAAGACGTGCGAGAAGCGTGTGCCAGCAAGGGTGTGCATGAGACCTTTAAAAAGGCATTAAAGGCCTATAGTGTCAACTGGGCACCCGAGACAGACCAGTTGGTGATACTGGCAGAAACGGAAGACACAGAGAGAAGGGTGGCTGCCTGAAGGAAATGCACCTACAATGTCTCCGCACGAAACAGATGCTCGTGGTGCATAATAGGAAAGCCGCTCGACATCTGGAGCTTGCGAGGGAGGCTCAAAGTTGGCTGGGCTTTGTGGAAGACATAATTCCGTTACTCAGAAATCTGGTGGGGAAAGTCGTTGGCAGACTTGGAAAGGTGATGCTGGAGATGGTGCATGGATCCGGTGTGAAGAGAGTGAGGATCCCACCTGCTGGGGAAATCCAAGTTGCTGTTGAAGATGACATGGTTCCAGTCATTGTGGTTGGCTCGATGGAAAGCATTGGGAAGCTTCGCATGCTCCTGGAATATCGGGTAGCGTACCTGAAGGAGATAGAGCAGCTAAGACAGGATCGACTGCAGATGAATAAGCAGATACAGAATGTCAGGTGGCATCCACCTCCAACCCAAGGTGTAAGGGCCCAAAGGGATCCTCCAAATAATGAAAGGTCAGGTAGTCGAAGACAAGAACGTCGAGAGTCCGCAAGTGGCACTTCTAATCTTATTGGCATAGGCAGGAGATCCGGTGGTGGACGTAGCAACAAAGGGTCAGACTCAGACCAGCCAGTTGGCTCGACTGGACGTGGGACTCATGACAGTACGAACCGGGATAGCCGGGCAGTGAGAGAAAGGTCAGGTGACGGAGCGCACTGCAGACAGGTGGAGACTAAAGAGTGTCTGGTCACGCTGACGGACGTTGACGGGAAGGCCAAAGCCCAAGGCCGAGATACTGACCGCTGGGGGCGGGGGAGGCCTAACGTAAATATGATGCAGTATGACTACCGAAACAGACGGAGATGGTCCTCTCGACTTGTAGGGCAAGGTAACATGGGTGTCCGGTCTCGAGATCCCTGGGTGATGTCATGTGTTCAACCCCACAAGTTTGAACAGAGGGGGGAGGTATGTGGTGCAGTGACCACTATGTCCGCTAGGGGGTGCTGTGTGGGTGTCCCAGGACGGGCCTACAGTCATATCCATTGTGGTAATGGGTATAGGATGCTGAAGGATCGTTATGTATCTCAAGGTGGGTGGCCTTGAGATGAAGGCTTGCTTATGTGCTGATCAGCAGAGCTGATCTGTCGTTCTAATGTGTCAGGGAGAAGCCTTCAGATGATTGATGAGACGGGTGGGATCAATCATCTACAAATCCACCCAGGGGTGTGTTTAAGAGTGTCATAATAAAGTATATGTGTATGAATGCTTTAAGGACCTGTGATAAGGTCATAGCCATGTGACCCGCTGGGCGTGGCTACGGACCATAGAAGGTAACCAGAGTAGGTCACATGAGAGAGAGCGCATGGATCTGATTGGGCCATGTGGAAGGTCCCGGCAGGCCTATGTGGAGGAAGGTGTGCTACCTTCCTGAAGACCACGTGCTGAGGCTGCTGACCCGTGAGGCCTGTGGATATTGGCTGTATGTGAGGACGGATAAGCTTCCTGTGTTTTGCTGAGGCTCCAGGACTGAGCCTGAAATAATGGACATTTATGCTTGCTTTCACCTGACCTAAAGGCTATTTCTTGTGTTATGTGCTGCTTTATGGGTTATGAAGCAATAAACCCTATAAACTTTTAAAGGAACGTGCCTCCTGATTGACTCCCGTTGCTCCTGAGCGAGTTGAATCCCTACAATATATATATATATATATATATATATATATAGAAGCAGCACTACAAAAATAGTGCAAATTGTAGGACTTTAATGGTCCATGTGGCAACATTTAGGTTCATAATATGAACCTTTCTCAAGCCTTGAGAAAGGCTTGAGAAATCTGCAATATTGCAGTAACTCTGATGTAATAATTAATGGAATATCAAAGCGAGATCCAATTATCATAAGGGCTAAAAACCATATACAGTATATACAACAGTGCAGATCTGGCTGCATCGATGATAAAAGACTTTCCACGACACTCCCTGAAGATCACGTTTCGTCTAGGGAAAGTTATGTTTTACTTCTAAAGCTTCATAGCTTTTTTATGCTATGAAGAAGGATTATAAGTGATGCGAAACATTATTGCATAATATATGCAAAAATATTATTGCATTATATGCATTATTTTACTTGCGCCTTGTCCGATTTTTGTGGAATATTCAATTAAGCCAATTTGATATTTAATTGAATTGTGGCAACTGTATATTCTTCGTTCCTCTTCATTGCTACACAAAGACCCTGTGTTATGTGCACCTGACGATGAGTTAGCTGGACTTTCTTCTTTTTTATTATAAAGCGTCATAAATATAAAACAATAAAATAGTAAAATATTTAAATATAAGGTTTTTCATTAGCTGCCAATCAGTGGTGGGGGCGAGGTTATACAAATTAGCTGGACAAAGTGGCACGCAACACCTAGTCCTGCAGTGATAATCTCCTTATGATAAAACACTGATTGTATTGAAACTACAAGCTGCTGAGCAAGTGACACATCACTGGAATCAGCGTCTCTGTCACCAGATTATGCTGCTGATAGATTCCCTTTAAGGATTTATGCACAAGGGCACAAAACTATACTGTGAAAGGGCATTTGGTCTCTTAGTTTGGAGCCGCACAGCCTTGGTGCACTGCTGTGTAGGCTCCATCAGATCATGGGCGTAAAGTTTCTACACGGGAACACCTTTTGAAGGCCGAGAAAACATGGACTCGCATTTAAAGGGATGGATACAGAGACACTGTTCAGATCCTATATCGTATTTTTCGGATTATAAGGCGCTCTGGATTATAAAACGCACCCCTAATTTTGAGGAGAAAAATAGGAATTTTTTTTAATTAAATGGTGGTGCTTCTTATAATCCATGCGTCTTATTGCTTACCGGGGGTGGTGGCTGCGGTGTAGCGGGGTCCCAGGGTCGCTGCTGGAGGAGGCAGGAGTGGGGTGATGCTGCAGGCCGCAGGGTGGGATGCGCTGCTGCCGGTGTCTGGTACTGCGGGGGTGTCCAGTGGTACTGCGGGAGTGCTCGGTGGTGCTGCGGGGGTGTCCGGAGGTGCTGTAGGTGTCTCCAGTGCTGCAGAGAGCTCAGCGCCGAGATCTTGGTGCAGAGATCTCCATCTGCGCATGCGCCGCCACCAGCGGCCATTTTCCTGGAGTCCACCCCATAGGAAACCATAGAACTGGCCTTTCAGAAAATGTCGGCAGAGCCCCCGCAACACCAGAAACATCCGCAGCAGCAGCGGACACCCCTTCAACACCGGCGGACACCCCTGCAACACTGCCGGGCACCTGCAGCACCGCCGAACACTCCCTCATCCAAGCCTGTGACCTGGAGCAGCGGTTTTGGTAAGGTATATACAGTTGTGGCCAAAAGTATTGACACCCCTGCAATTTTGTCAGATAATACTCAGTTTCTTCCTGAAAATTATTGCAAACACAAATTCTTTGGTATTATTATCTTCATTTAATTTGTCTTAAATGAAAAAAACACAAAAAGAATTGTCCTAAAGCAAAATTGGATATAATTCCACACCAAACATAAAAAAAAGGGTGGACAAAAGTATTGGCACTGTCCGAAAAATCATATGATGCTTCTCTAATTTGTGTAATTAACAGCACCTGTAACTTACCTGTGGCACCTAACAGGTGTTGGCAATGACTAGATCACACTTGCAGCCAGTTGACATGGATTAAAGTTGACTCAACCTCTGTCCTGTGTCCTTGTGTGTCCCACATTGAGCATGGAGAAAAGAAAGAAGACCAAAGAACTGTCTGAGGACTTGAGAAACCAAATTGTGAGGAAGCATGAGCAATCTCAAGGCTGCAAGTCGATCTCCAAAGACCTGAATGTTCCTGTGTCTATCGTGCGCAGTGTCATCAAGAAGTTTAAAGCCCATGGCACTGTGGCTAACCTCCCTAGATTTGGACGGAAAAGAAAAATTGACAAGAGATTTCAATGCAAGATTGTGCGGATGTTGGATAAAGAACCTCGACTAACATCCAAACAAGTTCAAGCTGCCCTGTAGTCCGAGGGTACAACAGTGTCAACCACTACTATCCATCGGCGTCTGAATGAAAAGGGACTGTATGGTAGGAGACCCAGGAAGACCCCCCTTCTTACCCCGAGACATAAAAAAGCCAGGCTGGAGATTGCCAAAACTTACCTGAAAAAGCCTAAAACGTTTTGGAAGAATGTTCTCTGGTCAGATGAGACAAAAAAAGAGCTTTTTGGGCAAAGGCATCAACATAGAGTTTACAGGAGAAAAAAAGAGGCATTCAAAGAAAAAAACACAGTCCCTACAGTCAAACATGGCGGAGGTTCCCTGATGTTTTGGGCTTGCTTTACTGCCTCTGGCACTGGACTGCTTAATTGACCGTTTGCATGGTATTATGAAGTCTGAAGACTAACAACAAATTTTGCAGCATAATGTAGGGCTCAGTGTGAGAAAGCTGGGTCTCCCTAAGAGGTCATGGGTCTTCCAGCAGGACAATGACCCAAAACACACTTCAAAAAGCACTAGAAAATGGTTTGAGAGATAGCACTGGGGACTTCTAAGGTGGCCAGCAATGAGTCCAGACCTGAATCCCATAGAACACCTGTGGAGAGATCTAAAAATGGCAGTTTGGAGAAGGCACCCTTCAAATATCAGGGACCTGGAGCAGGTTGCCAAAGAAGAATGGTCTAAAATTCCAGCATAGCATTGTAAGAAACACATTGATGGTTACCGGAAGTAGTTGGTCGCAGTTATTTTGGCTAAAGGTTGTGCAACCAAGTATTAGGCTGAGGGTGCCAATACTTTTGTCTGGCCCATTTTTAGAGTTTTGTGTGAAATGATCAATGTTTTGCTTTTTGCTTCATTCTTTTTTCATTTATGACAAATTAAATGAAGATAATAATACCAAAGAATTTGTGATTGCAATCATTTTCAGGAAGAAACTGAGTATTATCTGACAAAATTGCAGGGGTGTCAATACTTTTGGCCACAACTTTAGGCATTATAAGACACCCCCCCATTTTCCCGCCAGATTTGGGGGAAAAAAAAGTGCGTCTTATAATCCGAAAAATACAATATGTTTATGGAAGGGCCATTGAAGATCTATATAGGAAACCCTGAAATGAGTATGTTCGCAAATAAGAAGCATCACTTTAAATAATCACCATTAGTCATATCTCTGTACAATTACTCAACTTATCATTTAATGCTAAATGTTTCATTCCTGAATTTAGATCCTCTCTGTCTTCACCGTCCTGATCCTCCCGTCCCTTGGGGTGTGGAAACTCTTTATTTTGTCTTTACAGATGTAATTACTTACTTCCAGCCAAGATGCTTCTTAAAAATAACAGGTTTGGTGAAACATGTCTTAAAATACATACATTTTCTGCAGCTCCCAGCGCTGCAGGTTTAGACAAGAACATACTAATAAGAAAATCAAATATTACAATCTTTTAATTAAGTTTTGGCCGTGGGCAAAGATTTTTTTTAACCCCTTTCTTACCAGATGACGTTATTTGACTTCAGTCTTACAAGTGCCTGGCACATAAGGCGACACTGACCTGAACTCATGCACTCGAAAAGAATTTTAGGTCCATTTCTATTATGGAAATACATTCTTCGAAATCACCCCTGGGGCATCACAACACACATCCTAGGAAACTTTTCTAAATATGGAAATATTTAACAACCAAAGCTGTGGTTCTTTTCACTTCTTCTCTACAGTCTTTTCTACAGTTTATTAGAAAATATTAATTAATTTGTAGAGTTAACTCTCTAATATCTAGACAGAAACTAAGGAACGAGAACAAGGAAAAAATCATTCTTGGACAACGTCGACTCTGCTTGTATTGGCTAGTACCCTCATATTAAAGTTAATCTGTTATCAGGTTTCACAATACAAACTGCATATATTGCTAGATCGCTTTCACCTGATGAGACTGGTGTGTTCACATGAAGCTCTATGTCAGAAAGGAAATGTAACCATGATATTTAGATGACAATTTTATGAGTCCAGCTATAGAATGTAAGATCTCATGAGTCCAAGTGTATTCAGTCTGCACCCACCCAGCTGCAGCTTGTTCTGAGCAGTATGAGATGGCAGCAGCAACAGGGAGGAGGGACACTGAGGAGCTCTCATCAAGTTAGTTGGGCAGAGATGGAGCTAAACATGAATAAAGGATTATAAAGCCTCTGCAACTTGGATTAATAAATATAGCAGCTTCACCGGGTCTAATAGATCTATATAGCAATGTGCGCAGTTTGCATTGTGAAATATTTATAGTCATGGTCGAAAGTGTTGGCACCATTGAAATAGTTCCAGAAAACAAAATATTTCTCCTAGAAAATGTTTGCAATTGCACATGTTTTGTTATACACATGTTTATTTCCTTTGTGTGTGTATAGGAAGTACAGAAAAAAACAGAAAAAAAAGAGAAAATTGGACATAATTTTACACAAAACCTCAAAAATGAGCCGGACAAAATTGTTGGCACCTTTAACATAATATTTGGTAGTACACCATTTGGAATAAATAGCTCCCATCAATCAATTCCTATAACAATCAACAAGCTTATTACACCTCGCAACTGGATTTTTGGACCAATCTTCTTTTAGGCAAACTGCTCCAGGTCTCTTATATTTGAAGACGCCTTCTCCCAACAGCAATTTTAAGATCTCTCCATGGGTGTTCAATGGGATTTAGGTCCGGACTCATAGCGGCCACTTCAGAACTCTCCAGCACTTTGTTTCCATCCATTTCTGGATGATTCTTCAAGTATATTAGGGGTCATTGTCCTACTCGAAGACCCATAACCTAGGATGCAAACTCAGACTTCTGATATTGGACTCTACATTGTAACCCAAAATCCATTGGTAATCTTCTGATTTTGTGATGCCTTGCACACAGTCAATGAAAAAGGGAGGATGATTGACCTCATGGAGATCAACATCCGACACTGCGGAGACACCATCACGTGTTTCTCAACGCAGTGATTCTAGAGCACTGCCCCCATCCCTTATGGAAAATATGTAAAACATGCAAAAACATAAGCCGCGGAGACACCATCACATGTTTCTCAACGCAAGCAATGACTAGCCAGGTCTTTCACCGGGAAGGAACAACCACGGGAAGGACAGTCTCCAATGAAGGAAACCACCTATGCCAAAACATGGTATCCATCCACAGACAGCTGTTTCGGGGTATTGCCCCTCATCAGTGTGGAGTAGGAAACTGGCTAGTAGGAGCAATGCCTAGTAAAAGACCATGAAAAAGGGAGGATGATTGACCTCATGGAGAGATGGAGATCAACATCCGTCACTGCGGAGACACCATCACGTGTTTCTCAACACAGTGATTCTAGAGCACTGTCCCCATCCCTTATGGGAAATATGTAAAACATGCAAAAACATAAGCCGCGGAGACACCATGGGGGCAGTGCTCTAGAATCACTGCGTTGAGAAACACGTGATGGTGTCTCCGCAGTGTCGGATGTTGATCTCCATAAGGTCAATCAGCCTCCCGAAACAGCTGTCTGTGGATGGATACCATGTTTTGGCATAGGTGGTTTCCTTCATTGGAGACTGCCCTTCCCGTGGTTGTTCCTTCCCGGTGAAAGACCTGGCTAGTCATTGCTTGCGTTGAGAAACATGTGATGGTGTCTCCACGGCTTATGTTTTTGCATGTTGCACACAGTCAAGGCATGAAGTGCCAGAGGTAGTAAAACAATCCCCAAATATCTTTGAATCTCTACCATATCTCACTGTAGGTTCTGTGTTCTTTTCTTTGTAGGCCTAATTCCGTCTTCAGAAACAGTAGAATTATGTGTTTTACCAAAAAGCTCTATCTTGGTCTCATCTGTCTAGAAGACGCTTTCCCAGAAGGATTTTGGCTTACTCATGTACATTTTGCAAACTGCAGTTTAGCTTTTGTTGTCTCTTTCTCAGCATTGGGGTCCTTCAGGGTCTCCTGCCATAGCGTTTCTTTTCATTCAAATGTTGATGGATAGTTTGCACTGACACTGATGCATCCTGAGCCTGCAGGACAACTTGAATTTCTTTGAAACGTGATTGGGTTGCGTATCCACCATTCAGACCATCCTGCATTGCAACCTTTCAATAATTTCTCTCTGCTCTGCCATCCACATCCAGGGAGATTAACTGCAGTGTCATGGGTTGTAAGCTTTTTGATTATGTTGCTCACCTTGGACAAAGAAACAAAAAGATGTCGGGATGGATTTGTAACCTTGAGATTGTTGATATTGTTCAACAATTTTGGTTCACAATTCCTCAGTCAGTTATTTTCTCATCTTTATGTTCTATGTTCTATATATGCACATGTGGCCACCTCTACAATAAAAGGTTCAGACAGATCTGGTTGAACCAGAACCGGGGCAGTCATAAAACATTTTTTCAAAGACAAAAACACTGCCACAGCTGAGGCTGACCAATTTTTGACATCAGCCCCCTTCTGCGTCAAATCAGTGAGGGGTTTGACCACCTGCGAGAACCCCCTAATAAACCTCCGATAATAATTAGCGAATCCCAAGAAGCGTTGAATTCCTTTCATATCTTGGGGCTGAACTCAATCCACAATGGCTTGAACCTTCTTGAGATCCATACAAAACCCCCCACCGGACACAATAAACCCCAAGAAAGACAGTTCCTGAACGAAAAATGAACAATTCTCTACTTTGGCAAAGAGCTGGTTCTCTCGGAGTCTCTGGAGAATTGTGCGAAGATGACCAATATGAGTCTGCTTATCAGACAAATAGATCAGTATATCATCTAAATATATATCTACAAACCGCCCAATAAAATCAGAGAACACATAATTGATGAAATTTTGAAAGACCGCTGGAGCATTTGTCAAACCGAAAGGCATCACCAAGTTTTCAAGTTTTCAGGTTATATGCCCCCCGCAAGTCCATCTTGGAAAACCATTTGGCCTCAGACAATTGATTACACAAATCGAGATTGAGGAGAAGAGGGTATGTGTTTCTTACGGTCATATTATCGGTCATCTCATTAAGTTCTCAAAAGTCGAGGCATGGGCGGTCTTTTTTTTTTACAAAAGAGAAACCTGCTGTAACAGGAGAAACAGAAGGGCAGATGTGTCCCTTGCAGAGACTCTCGGATATATACTCTTTCATGGCGGCCCACTCAGGACCCGAAAGTTTGAACAAACGGTCCTTAGGCAATTTAGCACCTGGAATCAGGTAAGTGGCACAATGAAAAGGGCAATGCGGCAGTAAAATCTTGGCCTCACTTTCGGAGAACACGTCCTCGAAGTCCTTCAGGTACTCTGGAATACCCTCCAGACTGACGGACGACATAGATGCAGAAATCAGACATTTATTTACACAATTGGAACCCCATTTATCAATCTCCCGGGATTCCCAATCAATGACTGGGTTATGACATTGCAACCAAGGGAACCCCAAAACTAAACCCGCAGGAAGATTGTCCAAAACAAAACAGGCTATACCCTTCAAATGTACACGGCCCACCTTGAGGATGAATACCTACATAACATAGTAACATAGTAGCATAGTTTTGAAGGCTGAAGGAAGACCTTATGTCCATCTAGTTCAGCCTATTTTTAGTGCAGCTGTTCTGCATTGTTGATCCTGGGGAAGGCAAAAAACCCACAGAGTAGAAGCCAATTTTCTCCATAGGGAAAAAAATTCCGTTCCCTAAGCTGGGTCAACCATCTATCTATAATATTATGTTATTCGTAACCTTCTATACCGTTACTCACAAGAAAAGTATCCATTCCTTTCTTAAATTCATTCAGTGAGTTGGCCATCACCACTTCCTCAGGAAGAGAATTCCAGAGCCTCACTTCTCTTACCGTGAAGAACCCTCTTCTATGCTGGTGCAGAAATTGTCTTTCCTCCAAATGAAGAGAATGCCCCCTTGTTCTTGTCACAGTCCTTGGTACAAACAGTTCATTGGAGAGATCTCTGTATTGCCCTCTGATATACTTGTACATATATATTAGGTCTCCCCTAAGTCTTCTCTTTTCTAGAGTACATACCGTAGACCTAATTTTGATAACCTTTTTGGGTATTGTGGTGAACCAACTCCATTTATCATTTTAGTGGCCCGCCTTTGAACCCTTTCAAGTTCAGGAATGTCTTTCTTGAGCACCGGCGTCCAAAATTGCACACAATACTCCAAGTGTGGTCTGACGAGTGATTTGTACAGAGGGAGAATTATGTTTTCATCTCGTGTCCCCAGACCTCTTCTAATGCATCCCATGACCCTATTTGCTTTGGTGGCAGCTGCCTGACACTGGGCACTCCAATTTAGCTTCTTATTGACTAAGATGCCTGTCTTTTTCCATGTCTGATTTCCCCAGCAGTTTCCCATTCAGAAATGGAACGGATCCCATCCTTGATGAAAGGTATAGAATCTATATCCACAACCTTCATGGGAGTCCCCAACCTGACTGTACCTATCTCACAATGGGCCACCAACTTTGAGTCAATTAAGTTCACTGAAGACCCACAATCCACAAAAGTGGAAGAGAGGAAAAACAGTTGTTCACACCAAGTTCCACTTATAGCAATAATTTGAAAACTGAGGAAAAATGTACCTGATGGTGTGGTAATCTCCTTGACAGCTACCCAGACCTAGGCGTTTCCCGACACCTTGGAAACTGATGGACAGGAGGGTCAGTTCTTTCTCCAATGCCCCGGGCACCACAATAGAAGCAAAGTTTGCTCTACCTTCGACGTCTCCTCTCTCTTTCCTTCTTAGAGACTGCCCCCACTTCCATGGGCACAACAGACGGTGAGGGTTCAGGTTAACTGGAAACAAGGGAGCCTCATGTTGCACCACTCCCCTCTCTTGCAGTCTGCGATCCATGCGGACAGCCTGTGTCATAACCTCCTCCAGAGAGTCGGGTGGTGGATGCATCCTTTAAATGCTCAGATAGCCCCCTTTGAATAAACCTCTGAGTGCCGAGTCGTTCCAAGATGCCTCCGGGGCCCATCGCCTATACTCAGAACAGTACCACTCGACAAAGAGCTTTCCCTGTGTCCTCAGCCAACCTCACAGGATCAGGTTCATCATAAATCAGCCCCAAAGCCTCAAGAACCGATCAACAGACATTCTCTCAGGGGTAGTAGAAAGCTCAAGCCTGTGGACCCTCCTACAAAAAAGATATGACTATCCCCACCTTTTGACTCTCATCACCCGAGGACCGAGGGCGAAGGGAAAAACAGCAATTTGCAGCCCTCACTAAACACCCGGAATTTACCTTTTTCCTCAGAAAAGATTTCTGAGAGTTTGACAGAGGGTTCAGGGGAGGGCAAGGAAACATCTGACACACCACTGTTGTGAATTGTCTTTCTGGGCTCCCTCTGGTGGTTACTGAAGGTAGTGGAGCTGGTCAGATTGACAGAGGTGTTGCAAGTTCTCTTTCTGGGCTCCCTCTGGTGGTTACTGGAGGTAGTGGAGCTGGTCAGATTGATAGAGGCTTGCCACCTGATAATGATGATGACGATTGGAGATCTGGGATTTCTGACTGGTGTATTTAAGACAGCTGACTTCCTTTAATCCATGCTGGTGATTTTCTTCCTGTGCCTTCTGAGGTCTGATGTCTCCTGCTCTGTTCCTGCATGGTTCAGCTAAGTGGTTCATTTTGCTAATCTTTTTGCATATGATCTGGTTTTGTCTATCTCTGTTTTGTGCGGGTCAGCTTGCTCCTGATGGGGCTGTGCTGGATCACCGCCCATATGTTACTGCTTGTGTCAGTTTGTTCTGTCCCTTGTTATATTGGTCTCTTTTTGCTTTGCTTTCAGTATATACCAGAGTGCTGATATAGTGGGGGCGAAGTCATGTGACTTCAGTGTTTTTTGTGCATCAGACGTGTTGGTTTTTTCAGGGTTTTTTGCGTGATTGCATACAATGTCTTTCCTTTCCTGTCCTGTCTAGTCAGTTTGGGCCCCATCATTTGCTTAGTCTATTTTTCTGCCTGCATTTGTGTTTTCATCTTGTTTCACCGACAATATATGTTTGGGGGCTATCTATTCCTTTCGGGTCTGCTCCGGTGCAGTTTAGATTTCACCTTTCTTGCTTTAGGCTGAGTTAGCTCTCTGGCTGTGCCGAGGTGTCTAGGGCATCGTAGGTACGCTCCACAGCTACTGCTAGTTGTGTGGATAGGATCAGGGGTCTGCAATCCGCTTAGTTACCAACCTCTCTGGTTTTCTGTGGTTTAGCCTGGTCCTGCTATCCTCCTCGGTGAACCAATCACACACACCACTGTCCTTACTGCCAGAACAAGAGGAAGCATTCTGGACAGATTTAACAGTATCAGCCAACTCTCTTTGCACCTGTTGGTGGGATGCCACCAAGGCCCTCTGTTCCATTTTACATCATTTTGGTCAGGTTGGTCACCTGCTCCGACAGACCACAGAGTGGATCCATGAAGAAAAAAGTGCCCCAAAATTTGTTTAGGGTTGATGATAGTGTGATGACACGCAGCTGGTGTCACAGGGCGTTTTGCCTAGGGGGTGCTGCAGGACAGACAGAGGATACAGATCAGCAGGAAGGTCAAGTAGATGCCTCAACATGAAGTGAGAATGAGACCCGAGGCCTAGCTGGGAGCGCGGTGTCAGAAGAGACGTTGGGGCAGAGCCAGCAAGCAATCAGGAGGACGGAAGCCATCCGAGGCTGCAGTACAGAGAGGGAGAGCACAGGACGCTGTTAGAGACGAGCTAGAGGGTCAAACGCCGGACGGGAGCATGGGATCCGGAGGACAAGATGTGAATGTAGTCAGGGGTGAACTGAGGGGTCAGGAAACTAGAGAGGACTGAACGGTACCAAAACAGAAGATGGAAGCACAAGTCAGGGAACAAACCGGGTCATAGACAGTAACGATCACACATACAGAGGAACAACGATTATAGCAGAGTGACCTGGGTCAGCTGCTCTAGCCGAGTGAATGGAAGTATCACCGACATCGAACCCAGGAAGTACCATCACTAAATAGCTGCCCCTGAACCAGAGAGAGGCAAATTAAATTAACCCTGTCCTGACAAGGATGGAAAGGAACAACCCCGTCCTGGATCATGACACCACCTTTCCCTTTTCCTGTAGATGATGATCTGAGTTACAGATGTGGGTATAAAATGGGAGATCTATTGTTCTGCAAGAAGAATCAAGTGACTTGACAGAACAACAGCCAGTATGCCATGACTCCATAAAGAAACACTCTTCCAGAACAACATGGTTCCTTCAAGAAACACACAGATTGGATATTCTACAGGATGTCAGCTTAAGGAACCACTGACCCCGGCTGGAAAAATACACATCTGCTCCATTGACCATCACTGAACTCATGAATACATTTGGGGAAACCAGGACTTACCTGAGCCCCGTGGATATGTTTGGGGAAGCCAAGTTTGGGAACAATCGGTCATCTGGCTCCATATAGACGTTTGGAGAATCCAAGTTGTGACCCTCCAGTCACCTGGTCACATACCTCAATGGACTGTCAGCTTCCTAATCTTATCGTTACCTCCTCTCTGTGCATGTCACAGGTGGGGATAGTCGGCCCTGGAAGCTCCGAAGTCACAGCTGCTCTTGTCCAGCGGAAGGGTGAGATTAATTTTGTACCAACTTAGGTATTTTGCTGGGACTCTTCTATGTGTTACTGTCTGTTTTGTGGTTCAATAAAGTATTGCCACACTGTTTCACCCACACCATGTGTTATCTGAGTAGTATTCATAAATTTACGGACGGTCTGTAAAAACCTGGTGCTTTTCTCTGCCATCCGTACCATCTGGCAGAAAAAATGCACCGTCCTTGAATTTTCCCACCAGCCCCGAAGTTTGTACAAGAAATATATGGGGCCTTTATACTGCATGGAGCATTATATGGGGCCATTATTCTGCATGGAGTATTATATGGGCCTATTTTACTGTGTATGGAGCAATATATGGGGCCCATAATACTGTTTGGAGGACTATGTGGGGCCATTATCCTCTAAAATGTAAAATGCTGCGGAATATGTCAGCGCTGTAGAAATAAAATTATTATTATTATTTTACTGTATGGAGAACTATGTGGTGCTGATAAAACTGTATGGAGTACTATGTGGTGTGTCTCCTGTTGTTCTTTGTGTTATATTATTGTGCTATATGTTGCTTTTATTGATAGACTCTTTTATTTAAACATTTCATCGGCTTTCTACATTGGTTATCTATGGATCACAGAGAGGTCAGGTATGAGTTTTGTCCTCTAAGATTCCTTTCTTTTAGGGAACTCTTATGAGTCATGTATTACCGAACATGTAAAAGATTGAATGATACTCAATGTTCCTTGTTCAATTGTTAATTGCTTTATTTACTTATGCAATAACACAAACTTGTATAATCTTAGTTTATTGTGCAAAACTTATTGTCCTTTTGCAAATACTCCTATAAGATATAGAAATGTGTACATTCTATTTTGTGTTTAATAACATATACAAGTGTGTACATTCTATTTTGTGTTTAATAAACGAATTAAAAAAAAAGATTCCTTTCTTTGTCGGAGAACACTCCTATTCTGGTCTTTAGGGCGTGTGGACTTTAAGTGCATGGTCTTTAGGTAGCATGTCAAATGTCCATAAAAGTTTCAGTGAATTTGAGCCCAGGTATCCAGAATTTTTTTTTCAGTAGGTTGGCAACCCTGGTAGTATATCCATGTGGTCTTGGGCCAGCGCACATGAGTACCCGCTGCCCCCCCCCCATGTGTCCACAGCACTTACATTCTCACCTTTCTGGCCCCTCTGCTCCTTACCTCTTCTGATCCACACCGCTATCATTAAAATCCCTAGACTTCTCATGCTGATCCAGAACTTTCGGCTCTGATGAAGACACGAGGTCCTGCATATGTGCTTGCAAGACTTTCGCACACATCACGATGTTGTGACATTTCACATGTTTTTGCAGAAACCTCCCAGGCCTCATCAGAGTTGGAAGCCCTTGCTCAGAGTAAGAGGACTGAGAATTTCAGCGCAAGCGGCCGGTGTCAGAAGATGTGACGAGGACCGGACGGGTGACAGTGAAAGGCGAAGGGCCCGAAGAGGTGAGCGGAGGATGAGTATAAGGATTTTTTATATCTATTACATATTAAGTTTATTTTACTCTGGGGTCTGGACAAGGGACATTAGGTTTTTGGAGAATAACTTCTCCACAAATCTAATATCTGGAGATAAAAACGCAAACAGGCGAGTTTGAATTTTATGGCTGATCCGCTTCTGTTTAATCACAATGTAAATTTCTGATAATAAGGCCTCATTTAGACATCTGTTTTTCACTTACATCTTTGAGCCATCATTTTTACAGATAAAACACATTATTCATTATGATCCATAGCGCTGTTCACACATGTTTTTTTTTTAGGTTTGTGTGTTTGCTAAAAATCAAGAAGTCATGTCAGTTTTTCATCCGAGTCACAAATCCAAATCATCTATATAAGAAATCCATAAGTCTATGCAAACCACATAAAAACTGTGTACTGTCCTTTTACAGTAATTTACTCTACTTTTTACTTTAATTGTACTTTTTTTGTGATGGGAGGAGAAGCTTTGGAATTTCTTTTTTTTTGGCACGCAAGAAAATCACTGATGGCAAAAACTGAAACACGGACCAACATTGCTAAAAATGGGATCTAGCACAATGATGAAAATTGGTACCTTTTTCATATACGACATAAAAATGGTCTGAATGAGGCCTTATCAGTCTGTTTTTGGAATGTGGAAGGAAATTTTAAAAATCTGCAGAAAACCTATCCCAGCAAGGGAAACATATACAATCTCCATACAGATGGTTGAATATGAACCCAAATCCCCAACCCTGGAAGGCCCATGTAAAAGAAAATACAAGCTGACACTGTACGGATTAAGTTCTGTTTCCTTATGTGCTGCAAAAAAAATCTAGGATTTATTAAACAACATACAATTTTCTTAGAAGAGGTGATTTTTTTCCATTTAACAGACCGGTAGCAAAATTCTTTTTAGACACAACAGGTTTAAGCTTCTCTAAACATGTCTACCAGCTCTTAAAAATAGATATCTGTACACTCTTCCTTGCACGTGTAGGCCTTCATAGAAAGAGAGATAACACCTGGTTTTTCTCAGAGGACCCATAATTTTTACTGACATAATTTTTTTTCGTTAAGGTATGCATTGTCTAAAACCCCTCCAGGACAAATCTCCGTGTTTACATTGCGCCTGCTTTAAGAATCCAAGAAGTGTATGTGCTGGCCACGACAAGAATGTTTGCCCTAGGTGCCAGAGAGAAGGAGAGAGAAATTTCACTTCCCCGCCTGCCTCCTAGCCTTATCCTGTCAGTTTTCCTACTCGTCTTTCTTTGGCTGTAATTATTTTCCTTGAAGGAAAGTTCTACATGTTGTGTTCAGAACAGGTCTGGACAGAGATGGAGAATTTGCTCACACAAGATTGAATGTTTGCCAAAAAAGACAAAGCCAAGAGCTGTGGCAATCCTAAGGAACTCAGCGAAAACACGACGGAGAAAAAGATAAGTTTGCAACTCTAACATATCAGATAAAGCTGATCTACCTTCAGAGTCAGATCTCAGTTCATCCCACAATGACTCTTCTGTAGATACATATCGGAGAGTGAGAAAACAAATACGATTGTATCTCCAGGTTTCCAGTACTTTAAAACAGTGCAAAATTGTGAAATGTGACTAACATTGACTACCCGATAAGGAGCCCGTGCACATTCTGTAGCTGATGGGTAAACGTGCATTCCGAATCCCCCACATATATATATATTATTATTATTATTATTATTCATTTATATAGCGCCATTTATTCCATGGCGATTTATATGTGAAAAGTGGAAATATAAACAAGTATAATAAACATGTGTAAGACAAGGGACACACACAAGTACATAAGGAGAGGGGACCCTGTCCGCGAGGGCTCACAGTCTACAGGGATGGGTGAGGATACAGTAGGAGAGGGTAGAGCAGGTCGTGCGGTGGTTCAGTAGACCGAGGATCATTGCATGCTGGAGGCTTGTTGGAACAGGTGGGTCTTCAGGGTCTTCTTGAAGGTTTCCGTTGATGGTGAGAGTCTGATGTGTTGCGGCAGAGAGTTCCAGAGTATGGGGGAAGCACGGGAGAAGTCTTGCATGCGGTTGTGGGAAGAAGAGATAAGGGGGGAGTAGAGAAGGAGATCTTGAGATGAGCGAAGGTTGCGTGCGGGTAGGTACCTAGAGACCATGTCATAGAATCATAGAATCATAGAATCGTAGAGTTGGAAGGGACCTCCTGGGCCATCTGGTCCAACCCCCTGCTCAAAGCAGGATTCGCTAAATCATCCCAGTCAGATGTCTGTCCAGCCTCTGTTTGAAGACTTCCATTGAAGGAGAACTCACCACTTCTCGTGGCAGCCTGTTCCACTCATTAATCACTCTAACTGTCAAAAAGTTTTTTCTAATATCTAATCTGTGTCTCCTCCCATTCAGTTTCATCCCATTGCTTCTAGTCTTTCCTTGTGCAAATGAGAATAAAGTTGATCCTTCTACAATGTGACAGCCCTTTAGATATTTGTAGACAGCTATTAAGTCTCCTCTCAGTCTTCTCTTTTGCAAACTAAACATTCCCAAATCCTGCAACCTTTCCTCATAAGACAGGGTTTGCAGACCGGTCACCATTCTGGTCGCTCTTTTCTGAACTTGCTCCAGTTTGTTGATGTCTTTTTTAAAATGTGGTGCCCAAAACTCGACACAATATTCCAGATGAGGTCTGACCAAAGAGGAGTAGAGGGAAATAATGACTTCACGTGATCTAGACTGTATGCTTCTGTTAATACATCCTAGAATTGCATTTGCCTTTTTTGCTGCTGCATCACACTGTTGACTCATATTCAGTCTGTGATCTATTAGTATACCCAAGTCTTTTTCACATGTGCTGTCACTTAGCCCTATTCCTCCCATTCTATATATGCTTTTTCCATTTTTATTGCCCAGATGTAGTACTTTGCATTTCTCCCTGTTAAAAACCATTCTGTTAGTTGCTGCCCACTTCTCCAGTTTATTTAAATCTTTTTGAATCCTCTCTCTCTCTTCTCTAGTATTAGCTATCCCTCCTAGCTTTGTGTCATCAGCAAATTTAATCAGTTTACCCTCAATTCCTTCATCTAAATCGTTGATAAAGATGTTGAACAATACAGGGCCCAGGACAGAGCCCTGTGGTACCCCACTTGAGACATTCTTCCAACTGGATGTGCAGCCATTTACGACCACTCTTTGGGTCCGATCACTAAGCCAGTTATGAATCCACCTAACAGTTGCCTTGTCCATTCCATACTTAATCATTTTTTCAATAAGGATTGTATGAGAGACTTTGTCAAATGCTTTGCTGAAGTCAAGATATACTATATCTACAGCATTTCCTTGATCCAACCAATCAGTGATACCGTCATAGAAGGAAATTAAGTTAGTCTGACATGACTTATTAGTTAGAAACCCATGCTGACTCTGTTTAATCACTTCATTCTTATCCAGGTATTGACATACATGTTGTTTAATAATTTGTTCAAAGATCTTTCCTGGTATAGAAGTCAGACTCACCGGCCTATAGTTACCTGGGTCCACCTTCTTCCCCTTTTTGAAGATAGGAACAACATTTGCTCTTCTCCAGTCTTCTGGCACTTCTCCTGTTCTCCAAGAATTTTCAAAGATTATAGAGAGGGGTTCAAAAATTTCTTCTGCTATCTCCTTCAGTACTCTGGGGTGTAATTCATCTGGACCTGGAGACTTGAATTCATTTAGGCTAGCTAAGTGTTTCCTCACTATCTTTCTGTTTATAGATATCCTGGATTCTTCTATTCCCTTAATAGGACAGTGAATAACAGTTGATGTTACATTTCCTTTCTGAGAGAAAACAGATGCAAAATAGGAATTTAAAAGCTCAGCCTTCTCAACATCCTGTCTTACCATTTCATCATTTTCATCCTCTAAAAATCCTATAGCATCTTTGACTTTTCTTTTACTTTTGACATATCCCCAAAATCCTTTATTATTGCTTTTGACATCTCTTGCAAGCCTCAATTCATTTTCAGCTTTAGATAATCTGATTTGTGCCCTGCAGGTTCTGCAGACAGCATTATATTCTTCTTTAGATATGCCTCCCTCTTTCCATTTTATAAACATTTTTTTCTTCCTTTTTAGCATGTGCTTAAGTTCTGTGTTCATCCATCCTGGTTTCCTTAACTGCTTCCTATTCTTCCCTCTTTTCGAAATTGTTAACAACTGTGCTTTGAGAATTTCATTTTTCAAGATTTCCCATCCTTCCTGGACATTTTTGTCTTTAAGGATATCCAGCCATTGGATCCCTCCAATTCTCTTTCTGAATCCCTTAAAATCTGCCTTTCTGAAATCTAACCTTGACGTCTGAGTCTTCACAGGTCTTCCGCCTCTAGTTATCCAAAATTCTAAAATAGCATGGTCGCTACCTCCTAGGGTCCCAGCCACTTTTACCTCCTCAACCATTTCCTCCCTGTTTATAAGGATTAGATCCAAGGTAGCAGTTCCCCTTGTTTTCTCCCTTACCTTTTGGAAGATAAAGTTGTCAGCAAGAGAGGATAAGAATTTCCTTGACCTGTTAGTTTTGCCTGAGAGAGATTCCCAACAAATGTCTGGATAGTTGAAATCTCCCATGACAACTATGTCATATTTTTTGGAGAACTTGGCCATTTGATGCATAAAGAGTTCATCCATAGCTTCAGCTTGCACAGGCGGCCTGTAGTAAATGCCTACAATGGTGTCCTTTCCATTGTTCTGTCCTTGTATTCTTACCCAAACAGTTTCCACAGAACTCCCAGTCTCTGAAGCTTCAATCTCTGTGCAGATATACGCGTTTCTAACATACAATGCGACACCCCCTCCTCGTTTATCAAGTCTGTTTCTTGCAAATAAGTTGTATCCTTCTAGTCTTGTATTCCAATCATGTGTATTGTCCCACCAAGTTTCAGTGATTCCAATGACATCATATTTCTTTTCCTGTGTTAGTAGTTCCAATTCTCCTTGTTTGTTGCCCATGCTTTGTGCATTAGTATAGAAACATTTTAGTTTGTGATTGGTTTCTCTTTCTCCAATATTTTTATTAATTAGATTCTTTCGTCTTTGTTCTTCCTTTCCACTTCTAATAGCAGAGTTCTCAATAGCATTTGTCAGGTGTATGGCTTTTTCTGGTATTTTGCTTCCCTTCCCATGTTGTTCTAGTTTAAAGCTCTCCTTACAAGTGTAGCAAGGCGACTTCCAAATACATGCTTACCAGTCTTCGTCACAGATGTATGGAGGAGAGATGTTGTGGGTGGCTTTGTATACCATGGTTAGGGTTTTGAATTGGAGCCTCTGGGCAATAGGAAGCCAGTGAAGGGCCTGGCATAGGGGGGAGGCTGGGGAATAGCGGGGAGACAGGTGGATTAGTTGGGCAGCAGAGTGTAGGATGGACTGGAGCGGAGCCAGAGTGCTAGAGGGGAGGCCAGAGAGTAGGAGGTTGCAGTAGTCGAGGCGGGAGATGATAAGAGCATGCACTAGTGTTTTCGTGGTTTTGTGGTGGAGGAATGAGCGGATCCGGGAAATATTTTTGAGTTTGAGGTGGCAGGAGGAGGCGAGGGCTTCGATATGTGGTTTAAAAGAGAGCGCAGAGTCGAGAATCACCCCAAGGCACCGAGCGTGCGGGACTGGGGAAAGAGAGCAGCCATTGACATTGATGGATAGGTCTGGTGGAGGGGTAGAGTGAGATGGGGGAAAGATGATGAATTCTGTTTTGTCCATGTTAAGTTTGAGAAAGCGAGCAGAGAAGAAGGCTGAGATAGCAGACAGACATTTTGGGAGTTCAGTCAGTAAGGAGGCGAGGTTGGGTCCAGATAGGTAGATCTGCGTGTCATCGGCATAGAGGTAATACTGCAAACCGTGGGATTCTATGAGCTGTCCCAAGCCAAAGGTGTAGATGGAGAACAGTAGGGGTCCTAGGACAGAGCCTTGAGGAACACCAACAGACAGGGGGCGAGGTGATGAGGTGGTGTGTGAGAGGAGACACTAAATGTTCGGTTTGTTGGGTATGATGAGATCCAGGATAGGGCCAAGTCTGTGATGCCAAGAGATGAGAGAGTCTGTAGCAGGAGGGAATGGTCTACGGTGTCTAAGGCAGAGGACAGGTTCAGGAGAAGGAGTACAGAGTAGTGTTGCTTGCTCTTGGCGGTTAGTAAGTCGTTAGTGACTTTAGTTAGGGCAGTTTCAGTTGAGTGATGCAGTCGGAAGCCAGATTGTAACCGGTCAAAGAGGGAAAAGGAGGAGAGGTGGGAGGACAGTTCAAGATATACATGCTGTTCCAGTAGTTTTGAGGCGTAAGGGAGAAGAGATATCGGGCGATAGTTAGACACAGAGGCTGGCTCAAGGGAGGACTTTTTGAGGATGGGTGTGATTGAGGCATGTTTGAAAGATTAAGGAAAGACACCATTTGTAAGTGAAAGGTTGAAGAGGTGTGTTAGAGATGGGATGAAGACTGTGGCCAAGTTAGGGATGAGGTGAGACGGGAGTGGGTCGAGGGCACAAGTGGTGAGGTGTGATCTTGACAGAAGGGTGGAGAGCTTATCTTCTGTCATGGTGGAGAAGCTGGATTTTGCAGACCGGGTAAGAGGGGCATTGGGGGCTGCGGGCCAAAGTTTTGTCTGATCGTGTCGATCTTCTGCTTAAAGAAGGAGGCAAAGTCTTCAGCAGAAATGAGAGGAGATGAAGGAGGTGCTGTGGGACAGAGTAGAGAATTGAAAGTGTTGAAGAGCTGTTTAGGGTTGTGAGACAGGGAGGATATGAGGGATGCGAAGTAAGTTTGTTTTGCGGCAGAGAGTGTGGACTTAAAGCTGGCAAGGGACTGTGTTATGATTGAGTCACCGTAGGAGGCAAAAATAGAAATGCTAGCTAAGTCCAGAAAACCAGAGAAGTTGGCAGCTATCGGATTGCAGACCCCTGAACCTATCAACACAACTAGCAGTAGCCGTGGGGGGCTCCTACGATGCCCTAGGCCCCTCGATCACCGCCGGAGGACTACATAGCCTAAAGACAGAAAGGGAAATCTAAACTGCCCCAGAGCAGACCCCAAAGCAAAAGGCAGCCCCCCACATATAATGACGGTGAAGCAAGAAGAACAAAACACAGACAGAAAGATAGACTGAGCAAAGATGGGGCCCACGCTAGCTTAGATAGGAAAGGACAGGAAGGCTGCTGTCTGCAATCCGTGAAAAACCCTATGAAAATAAGAGCCAACAAACTGACAGTAAAAAGGCCCTGAAGACGCTAGGCTTCAAAAAAGCTATGTCAGTACTCAGGAATATTCTGAAGACAGAGCAACAGGCAAAAGGAGATTCAGCTCACCCCAGCAGGGAATGGCAGAATCCAGAAAAGCAAGGAAAACAAAACACTAATGCAAAAAGGCAAAGCAGAAATCTTAGCTTTAGATGAGCAGGAATCAGACTGGTTTCCTAGAATTCCACAGAGAAATCACCCGCAGGCCAGAAGGGCGTCGGCAGCCTTATATCCAGTCATTAACTCCACTCAGCCAGTCATCATCATCAGCCCCAGGTGTTTGACAATCAGGCTCACTACCTTTCTTCACCAGAAGAGGGAGTTCCTCGGGCCTCAGTAGTGAAGGGGAAAATGAACTCACAACAGTACCTCCCCCTTGAGGAGGGGTCACCGAACCCTCAACCACGCCACCAGGGCGATCAGGGTGAGCCCGATGAAAGGCACGCACCAATCTTTTGGCATGAATATCAGAGGCAGAGACCCAGGAATTATCCTCCTGACCATAACCCTTCCACTTAACCAAATACTGAAGTCTCCGTCTAGCCAGACGGGAATCCAGTACTTTCTCTACCTCATATTCCATGTTACCTTCAACCAATACAGGGTCTGGAGGTGCAACCCCCGGAACAACAGGTTCAACAAACCTCTTCAACAAAGATTTATGGAACACATTATGGATTTTAAATGTGACAGGAAGAGCCAAACGAAAGGAGACCGGATTAATAATCTCCAAAATCTTGTAAGGTCCAATAAATCTAGGCTTAAACTTAGGAGAAGCCACCTTCATAGCAATATTTTTTGATGATAACCACACCTTATCACCAACCTTAAATTGGGGACCAATGGTCCTATGTCGGTTGGAAAACCGCTGGGCCTTTTCCTGGGAGATAACTTATCCACCACTTGGTCCCAGATCTGGTGCATTCTCTCCACCACAGTATCAACCCCTGGGCAGGCAGAGGGCTCCACCTGCCCTGAAGAAAATCGAGGATGAAACCCAAAGTTACAAAAAAAGGAGACATCAAAGTGGCAGAACTAGCTCTATTATTTAAAGCAAATTCGGCCAAGGGCAAAAATGAAACCCAATCATCCTGATCAGCAGAAATAAAACATCTCAAATATGACTCCAAGGTCTGGTTTGTTCTCTCTGTCTGCCCATTGGTCTGAGGGTGAAAAGCAGAGGAGAAGGACAACTGAATTCCCAGCTTGGAACAGAAAGTTCTCCAAAATCTAGACACAAACTGCACTCCTCTGTCAGATACAATGTTCTCAGGAATCCCGTGCAAGCGAACCACCTGTTGTAAAAACAGGGGCACCAATTCAGAGGAAGACGGCAACTTAGGGAGTGGTACAAGATGAACCATCTTAGAGAACCTATCACAAATCACCCAAATAACAGTCATCCTTTGAGAGACAGGCATATCAGAGATGAAATCCATTGAAATATGGGTCCATGGCCTCTTGGGGACAGGCAAAGGCATCAACAACCCACTAGAGCGAGAACACGATTTAGACCGGGAGCACGTCCCACAGGACTGCACAAAATTCCTGACATCACGAGACAAGGAGGGCCACCAAAAAGACCGACTCACCAGATCTCTAGTACCAAAAATACCTGGATGACCAGCCAAAGCAGAGCAATGAACTTCAGACATCACTCTCTTCTTCCACTGGTCAGGAACATACAACTTTCCACTGGGACAACGCTCAGGTTTGTCCTCCTGGAACTCTTCCACAGCACGTCTCATATCGGGCGAGATGGCAGAAAGAACTACCCCTTCGCCTAAGATGGTAGCAGGCTTGGTCACCAAAGGAGAATAAGCAAAGAAGCTCCTAGAGAGGGCGTCAGCCTTGACATTCTTAGTTCCAGGAAGAAAAGAAACCACAAAATCAAAACGTGTAAAAAACAAGGCCCACCTAGCCTGTCTAGGGTTCAAGCGCTTCGCCGACTCTAGGTAAATCAAATTCTTGTGGTCAGTGAGGACCACGACTTGATGCTTAGCTCCCTCCAACCAATGTCTCCACTCCTCAAATGCCCATTTCATGGCTAACAGTTCCCGATTCCCCACATCATAGTTACGTTCAGATGGAGAGAACTTTCGGGAAAAGAAAGCACAGGGATTTATTTTAGATGTTACAGGATCCTTTTGGGACAAAACAGCTCCTGCACCAATCTCAGAAGCATCCACCTCTACCTGGAACGGAAGTGAGACATCAGGTTGCCACAAAACCGGGGCAGAGGTGAATCTTCGCTTCAGCTCCTGAAAGGAAGAAACAGCCTCCGGAGACCAATTTAACACATCAGCACCCTTCTTAGTCAAATCAGTCAATGGCTTCGCAATACTAGAAAATTTTGCTATAAATTTCCGATAAAAATTAGCAAAACCCAAAAACTTCTGGAGGGCCTTCAAAGAAGTGGGCTGAACCCAATCGTAAATGGCCTGTACCTTGGCCGGGTCCATTTCAATAGTTGACGGGGACAAAATAAATCCCAAAAAAGAAATCCTCTGTACTCCAAAAAGGCATTTAGATCCTTTGACATACAGGGAATTCTCCCTCAAGATCCGGAACACAGTCCGAATATGTTCCACATGAGAATCCCAATCCTTGGAGAAGATCAAAATATCATCCAGATAGATAATCAAAAATTTATCGACAAAATCTCGGAAAATATCGTTCATGAAGCACTGGAAGACAGAAGGGGCATTAATGAACCCAAAAGGCATCACCAGGTACTCAAAATGTCCCTCCGGAGTATTAAACGCCGTCTTCCATTCATCCCCATGCTTAATGCGAATAAGATTATATGCCCCCCTGAGGTCAAGCTTGGTAAACCAGCAAGCACCTTTAACTCTGGAGAATAGATCTGAAATCAGGGGTAACGGATACTGATATTTAACAGTAATTTTGTTGAGAGCACGATAATCAATACAAGGTCTTAATGATCCATCCTTTTTGGCTACAAAAAAAAAAACGGCACCTAAGGGTGACGAGGATGGTCTGATAGGACCCTTCTCCAACGCCTCCTTAATATAGGATCGCATAGCCTCGTGCTCGGGTACAGATAAATTGAAGAGCCGACCCTTGGGAAATTTACACCCCGGGCTCAGTTCAATAGCACAGTCATAACTCCTATGAGGAGGCAGAGACGCAGACTCATTCTCACTAAATACATCATAAAAGTCCGCCAAATAATCAGGAACATCATGCGACTGAGGAGAGGTGGAAAACACCGGAGCCTCACTAAAGGCACACCGACAACCCCAACTCACCACAGACACAGATTTCCAATCCAAAACTGGATTATGAATTTGCAACCAGGGAAACCCAAGAACAATAGTATCATGCAGATTATGTAACACCAAAAACCTGCAATTTTCTTGATGGTCTGGGGCGACCCGCATTACCACCTGGGTCCAAAACTGAGGTTTATTTTTAGCCAAAGGAGTAGCATCAATCCCCCTCAAAGGGATAGGCGTCTGCAGAGGTGCCATCGGAAATCCACAACGTTTAGCAAAATCCAAGTCCATTAGGTTTAGAGCTGCTCCCGAATCCACAAAAGCCTTGGCGGAAAATGTGGACAGGGAGCAGATCAGAGTAATAGCCAGAAGAAACTTAGGTTGAACACCACCAACAGAAAACGTGTGTGCAAAGCGTTTCTCGCGTTTAGGACAGACAGAAATAATATGCAAGGCATCTCCACAGAAAAAACACAACATATTACGCCTTCTGAACTCCTGACGCTGCTCTCTGGAAAAAACTCTATCACATTGCATAGGTTCAGACATCTGTTCAACAGGTGGCAACACCTCTCGTGCAGCTCTGCGTTCGCGTAAACGCCGATCAACCTGAATGGCTAAAGACATAGAATCGTCAAGACCAGAGGGAACAGGAAATCCCACCATAGTATCTTTTATGGCTTCTGACAACCCCTTCCGAAAGAGAGCAGCCAAGGCATTATCATTCCAGGTAGTAAGTACTGCCCACTTTCGGAATTTTTGACAGTACAATTCTGCAGAATCACGACCCTGGTTCAATGCCAGCAGGGTGTTTTCAGCCTGATCAATGGCATTAGGTTCGTCATACAACAACCCCAAGGCCTGAAAAAATGCGTTCACATTAGTCAGAATAGGATCATCTGGTTTCAAAGAAAACGCCCAATCTTGGGGATCGCCACGCAGCAAAGAGATGACAATTTTAACCTGCTGCGCGGAGCTCCCTGACGAGTTAGGCTTCAAGGCAAAAAATAATTTACAATTATTTTTGAAATTCAAAAATTTAGACCGATCCCCAAAAAATACATCAGGTGTAGGAATCTTTGGTTCAGCAGCATGTGAATGAGCAAGGTAGGCGGAAATTCCCCGCACTTCCGCAGCGAGCTGCTCCACACGATCAGACAATTGCATTATCTCCATTGAGAGAAAAAAAAAATTCCCCCTACGGCCTCAGAGATATAGAGGAAAAAATATACACTTTTTTTTTTTTTAATACAATTCTTTACTACTATTGAGTACCCTAGAATCTGCGGTATGGCGGGTGATTCTGTTATGATTGAGTCACTGTAGGAGGCAAAAATAGAAATGCTAGCTAAGTCCAGAAAACCAGAGAAGTTGGCAGCTATCGGATTGCAGACCCCTGAACCTATCAACACAACTAGCAGTAGCCGTGGGGGGCTCCTACGATGCCCTAGGCCCCTCGATCACCGCCGGAGGACTACATAGCCTAAAGACAGAAAGGGAAATCTAAACTGCCCCAGAGCAGACTCCAAAGCAAAAGGCAGCCCCCCACATATAATGACGGTGAAGCAAGAAGAACAAAACACAGACAGAAAGATAGACTGAGCAAAGATGGGGCCCACGCTAGAATCATAGAATCATAGAATCGTAGAGTTGAAAGCAGGATTCGCTAAATCATCCCAGTCAGATGTCTGTCCAGCCTCTGTTTGAAGACTATAGAATCATAGAATCGTAGAGTTGGCTAGCTTAGATAGGAAAGGACAGGAAGGCTGCTGTCTGCAATCCGTGAAAAACCCTATGAAAATAAGAGCCAACAAACTGACAGTAAAAAGGCCCTGAAGACGCTAGGCTTCAAAAAAGCTATGTCAGTACTCAGGAATATTCTGAAGACAGAGCAACAGGCAAAAGGAGATTCAGCTCACCCCAGCAGGGAATGGCAGAATCCAGAAAAGCAAGGAAAACAAAACACTAATGCAAAAAGGCAAAGCAGAAATCTTAGCTTTAGATGAGCAGGAATCAGACTGGTTTCCTAGAAGTCCACAGAGAAATCACCCGCAGGCCAGAAGGGCGTCGGCAGCCTTATATCCAGTCATTAACTCCACTCAGCTAATCATCATCATCAGCCCCAGGTGTTTGACAATCAGGCTCACTACCTTTCTTCACCAGGAGAGGGAGTTCCTCGGGCCTCAGTAGTGAAGGGGAAAATGAACTCACAACAGGACTGCTTGTATGCGCTGAAGTGCTCAGTAGAATGGGTTCTCTTCCATCTCCACTCAGCGGCCCTGGAAACCCGTCTCAGCTCTTTGGTCAGGCTGGTCAGCAGGGCTGCCTGTTGATTGTCCGAGTTTTGCTCTGCATGAGGGGGGCAGCCGAATCAAGTGTTGCTGTTATTGTGGTGTTATAAAAAGTGTCAGCAGCATCTGTGTCATGAAGGGAAGCTATGTCTGTAAGAGGGAGAAGGGACTCAGAGAGTGATTGTAAATTGATGTGTTTGAGATTTCTGCGAGGGTGAGCGAGTTTATGGAGCGGGGGTTGCACAGTAGGAGAGGAGAGGGAAGAGAATGTCAGTAGGTTGTGGTCAGACAGGGGGAGGGGTGAGTTATTGAGATTAGTGAGGGAACAGAGACGGGTGAAGATAAGGTCCAGCGTGTGACCATCTTTGTGAGTGGCCGCAGAGGACCATTGAGTGAGGCCGAGGGAAGCCGTGAGCGATAGAAGTTTAGAGGCAGCCGGGGTGGAAGTGTCAATGGGGATGTTGAAGTCGCCCATGATGATGGTGGGGATGTCAGCAGAAAGGAAATGGAGTAGCCAGGTGAAGTGGTCGAGAAAGGTGGAGATGGCTAGTTCTGGGGGGCGGTAGATGACAGCCAGTTGAAGGTTGGAGGGGGAATAGATGCGGACGGAGTGCACCTCGAACTAGGGAAGAGTAGCGGAGGGTGGCAGAGGAATTGGGGTAAAGGAGTAGGTATCAGACAGGAGCAAGCCAACTCCACCACCACGTTTGTTGCTGGGGCAAGGGGTGTAAGAGAGATGGAATCCGCCATAGGAAAGCGCAGCTGGAGAAGCTGTGTCAGAGGGAGTGAGCCAGGTTTCAGTGATGGCAAGGAAGGAGAGTTTGTTGGTGATAAAGAGGTCATGGATAAATGATAGCTTGTTGCAGACAGAGCATGCGTTCCATAAGGCGCCAGGTAAGAGGACCGGGGGAGTGGGGGCTGGATGAATAGGTATGAGGTTGTCATGGTTGCAAAAACGTGTAGAGGATCATGGCAGAGTGTTAGAAATGAGTGTGGGGATGTGTTGAGGAGGGCCAGGATTAGGGAATACGTCGCCAGCAATGAGGAGTAGTAGACAGAGCATTAGAAGGTGGGAGCAGGATAGGATATGATGTGGCCTTGTGTGTCTGGAGAAAAAGGATTGTATGTGGAGGAACAGTTGTGACGAAGAGGTGAAATGGCTGGGAAGGATGGAGTGGGAAATGACAAGTTCCTTACTGGGTTGAGGGATTGCAGGAGTTAGGGAGAAATAGAGTAGTATGGGGGTGATAGTAAAAAGAAGGCAAAACATTGTTGTGGTGTTATAGTCCGTTACCTTACAGTCAATTCCAGTCCAATTCTAGTTTCATTCAGAGTACTTAGAAATATGTACTTTGAGATATGGATTTTGAGATAGATGGAGCCGACTACATCTGGAGCAGACCAATGGAGCTGAATATATGTGCAGCTAAACACAATCAGCTGTGATTGAGAGTGGGGTGTGACTGCCCAGGCCAAATGCACAGAGTTAAGCAAAGGTCATAAAAGGGGGAAGGGGTTTTACAGACCACTTAGATGTGTGGAAAAGATAACAATTATGGATACAAGAAGATGGGTAAGCAATGCATACCATATAAAAATACAATGCAGTTCACATGGGGCTTTCAGGAGCATGGAAGAGAGGGGTGGAAATTCAGCAATGCATGCCATATAAGAATACAATGCAGTTCACATGGGGCTTTCAAGAGCATGGGAGAGAGGGGTGGAAATTCAGCAATGCATACCTGTGGGAACAGAAGAACATCTCGGTCAGATGGTGATAATGACAATACTGTAGGGGTCATGAGTGGCCAAATGCATTCTAGAATTCTAGTCTAATTCAGAGTACTTAGAAATATGTACTTTGAGATATGGATTTTGAGATAGATGGAGCCGACTACGTCTGGAGCAGACCCATGGAGCTGAATATATGTGCAGCTAAACACAATCAGCTGTGAGTTAGATATTTATATATAAAACCTAGAAGAAGTAAAATAAACATAAACCCTGCTGTGACTAAATAAGTAAAAAGCAAAAGTACATTTAAATAACACAGGGTTCTTAGTAATACTGTTTTTGATCAAAAATAGCATGAAAGCCATCTCACCATCGACAAGGTGACCTTGATCGAGACGGTCCAACACTGTCTAATATTAAAGACCTTTTCAGGACCGTCTTGATCAGGGTCACCTTGTCGACGGTGAGATGGCTTTCAAGCTATTTTTGATCAATAACAGTATTACTAAGAACCCTGTGTTATTTAAATGCACTTTTGCTTTTTACTAATTTAGTCACAGCAGGGTTTATGTTTATTTTGCTTTGTGTAGGTTTTTTTTAATGTTTTATGGCCAAATTGAACATGCGTTTATATGCTGCATGCATACCAACTTTAACCAAGCTCAATTTTTTTGCGTTTTTTCCCCCTTATATATTTATAATCCAGCAAAGGTGCATGTGTTAAGAATGAAGAAGGTAAATAAATCATTGACAAATCCCTAAGGCAGCTGATGCATATTTTTATGAGATTAAAGAATCAAAGCGCAAATGTTGAAGGTTTGAAGTATCGGGCATGTTGGATTTCGATTTACCAAAATTTGGAAGTTTGGCCAACTTTCCTTCAATGTGTATGAGCACCTTTAGATTTCACAGATTGGATGTAGGTAATCTGAAACCCATTTCTAGGGGCCTATACACAAGGGATTTAATGGAACCTGACAAAATATTCATGCTGTCTGAACCACGGGAAGCATCAATCAGACATTGTTGCATTAACTTGTAGATTGTCAGCCCTTGCAGGCAGGGTTTTCTCTCCTCTTGTACCAGTCGTGACTTTTATTGTTTAAGATTACTGTACAACAAAAACCCTCACTGTTGCATTGATCCACTCCTGCCTGGATTACTGCAACGCTCTATTAATTGGCCTCCCCGTCACTCGACTATCCCCTCTACAGTCCATACTTAATGCAGCGGCCAGGATCGTCCATCTGGCTAATCGGTACTCGGACGCGTCCGCTCTTTGCCAGTCCTTACATTGGCTGTCCATTCATTATAGGATCCAATTCAAAGTACTTGTTCTCACCTACAAAGCTCTCCACAGTGCGGCACCCCCTTACATCTCTTCTCTCATTTCTGTCTATCGGCCTAGCCGATTGCTGCGCTCTGCAAACGACTTTCGACTAACCTCTGCACTAATCCGTACCTCCCACTCCCGACTCCAAGACTTCTCCCGTGCTGCTCCTATCCTCTGGAATGCTCTACCCCAAGAAATCAGGACTATCCACAATTTGCATAGTTTTAGGCGCTCCCTCAAAACACACTTGTTCAGAGCGGCCTATCACATTCACTAATCAGTCATTCTCTGTGTAAGTGTGCGTGTGTAGCCCATTCACTATCTCCATCCATCCTTCACTCCCTCAAGATGGCTGGACCTTCATTGTAAATACACAATTGTAAATACACACCTGTACTTTGTATCTCCCTCACCTCATTGTAGATTGTAAGCTCTCACAAGCAGGGTCGTCTTATTTCATCTTATTTTGCTTTAATTATTGTATTGTTAACGTTGTTACTTATGACTTGTGTTTTGAAACTGTTAAACTGTAAAGCGCTGCGGAATATGTTGGCGCTATATAAATAAAGATTATTATTATTATTACTTGTTTTTATTATATATATCCCTTTTCACATGTAAAGCGACGTGGAATAAATTGCGCTATAATAATAAATAATATTAAAAGGAAATTTTCTAGAAGTTCTTCTGTTGCATCCAATTCCTCCATTAGTGAGGGTGGGGAAACTGCTTATGAAACTAGGTATGGTCTCAGGACTAGACAGTCCCACAAGAAAAACTCATCTTCAAGAAAATTTGAAAAAGATGGTGTGAAGGTAATTAACCTGTCAACACATGTACTGACGGAGGTTCAGGAAAATGTATTGTATAAAGGTCTTACTTTCTCCCCATCATCTGATTTAGATCCGTTTACAGCAGTAAAGGACCTCCACCTTTTTGCAAGAAAATTGGTTTTAAAAAAATTACATATCAAGGGAGGTGATGGTGAATTATCCAATGATGATGAAATACAGGCTTTGGAAGTGTTGGAATCACTGATTGAGGAGAATGCCTCCAGTTCCTCAGTAAGTGATAATTTTCCTATCCATATTATCAATAAATCAAAAAAATTTCCCCCATTGGCTACAGTTCCTGCTGTTGATATGTTTACAAAAATTGTCTCTCTGGAAATAGAGGAGTTGAAAAAATCTAAAAATAGGATGTTTAACAATATGACTAAAGCTGAAAGGGAAGCTTTGCAGCAGTTAAAAGAATGGGATGACGTTGTCTTCAAAATGGCCGATAAAGGGGGCAACATTGTGATCTGGCCTAACGCTATGTATGAAGTTCAGGCCTATAAATTGTTAAACAATGTGTCTGAATATAAGTTGCTCACCTATAATCCCACATATAAATTTAAAATGGAGTTGTTGGACATCTTAACTGAGGCATATGAAGACAACGTCATCCCTAAAAAATTGCTGGAAATCTATGAGAAATGTTGTCCCAAGTTGGCGACCTTGTATCTTATTCCAAAGGTGCATAAAGATCCTCTTAACCCTCCGGGGAGACCGATTATTGCAGCTAATGATGGTCTTTGTGAAATAATTTGTGATATTGTTGATTGTTTCTTGAAGCCTCTTGTAATGCAGCTGCCTTCCTTCATCAAAGACACCAATACAGCTTTAGGTCATTTGGAGAATATTCAAATCACTGAGGAGATGGTGCTTATCACCGCCGATGTGGAAGCTTTGTATTCATCCATTGGCCATTTTGATGGATTAAGAGCAGTGGAGAAATATTTGAATAACAGCAATTTGAACATAGAAATGTCTTGTTTTATTTTGAAACTGTTGAGGTTTATTTTAACCCACAATGCGTTTAATTTTGATGGGAAAATATTTTTGCAACAAAGAGGGACAGCTATGGGGCATCGTGTGCCCCCTCTTATGCAAATTTATTTATGGGGGCATGGGAATGGTCCATCTTTCAAGGTAAGGTGCTCCCCAATGTCGATCGGGTCCACAACTGGATCCGCTATATTGATGACATACTGTTCATCTGGGAGGGTCCAGTTGTGGACCTTGAGGCATTCATGGGTACATTGAATGACAATAATCAAAATATTAAATTAACCTATAAATTTGGAAGGAAGATCGATTTTTTGGATTTATCCATTTCAGTGCTTCCGGATGGAAATTTGTCTACTACGGTTTTTCGTAAACCAACATCAACTAATTCCCTACTGCATGCGTCCTCCGCCCATCCTAAATCAACAATTCAAGGCATACCTATTGGCCAGTTTCTGCGCATAAGGAGGATCTGCTCTGAGGACCCTCAGTTTGAGGAACAATCCTGTATTCTTAAAAAGCGGTTTCAAGATCGGGGATATGGCCATCGGGCCATTCAAAAGGGATATAACAGAGCTAGAAATACGACAAGAGAATCTCTACTCCATAAAAATCAGCCCCTGGTGTCGCGTGATAAGGAGGAAAAGCAGGTAAGGTTCATTACCAATTACAATAGTAGGTGGTCGGAATTACGAGGAATTATTGATAAACATTGGAAAATTCTCCTTACGGATCCCATTCTTAAACAGTGTCTGCCAAACACTCCATCTTTTGTGGCAAGGAGGGCCCCCAATTTACGTGATATATTGGTCCATAGTGCATACGATCCTAAAAGAAGAGAGAAAAACAAGAAGAACCCGGAACGCAAAGGATTTTTTCCTTGCGGGTTTTGTAAAGGATGTGCTAATATGAAAAAAGGCTTGTATTTTTTCAACTTTGATCAATCTAGAAAGTTTGATATTAGGGCCAATATCACTTGTTCATCTAAGGGGGTTGTGTACTACGCTGAGTGTCCCTGTGGGAAGATTTATATAGGCATGACCAGCCGTGAATTGAAGGTAAGGGTCCGTGAGCATTGTCTAGACATTGATAAAGCTAAAACTGTCACTGATATTATCTCACTTAAGACTCTTCCGAGGCACTTCAGGAGGCACCACCAATGTAATTCTAGATTGCTGCTTGTAAAGGGGATTGATATAGTGACGCTTGGCCCTAGAGGGGGTGATGTGTCCAAAATACTAGCCAAAAAAGAATGCCAATGGATATATAGGCTAGGAACCCTTACACCCCAGGGCCTAAATGAAAGCTTTGGTTTCAGCGCATATCTATAATACCATAGGGGTTGTTCTTTTCTGGGTGGGGGTGTTTCCTTTATTTTATTTCAGTTTTTATGGGTGTGTTTTAACTGTATTATTTTAATTTTCAGCAATCCTTATTTGGGTCTTGAGCCTATCGTAGAATGGCATATATCTTCCTTTTGGATGGAATTGAGAAGAAGTCTGTGTTGAAGTTCTGCTGTCCTGCATCAGTGGATGGATGGATGTTTAGTACTATTAATTATGGAAGGACTATTCTATTTTGTGTAACATTGCACTGTGCCATTGGTTTTTACTATTGGTGGGTGGCATAACCTTAATTAGTATGCTACATTTATAAATGCAATTTATTATTTTGTATTTGCCGTAAATTTGGGATCGTGTGATCTTGTAATGTTCTTATTGACAATATTATGTATAGCTAAATATATGGATCCTGTGATTTGTTAATGCATGTTGGTACGGCTTATATTATAGTTGCACTGTCACTTTATTGAATTGGCACCGCCACTTTACACTGGTTGTATATTTAGTATTATGATCTTCAGAAACGTTCAAATATGCATATAGAGCGTAATTACGAACCCATCTACGGTATCTTTGGTAGTACGCATGCTGGGTACACAGGGACGCTGGAGGGTGCAAAGTGGTCAGACCATGATTTTGGTGTGCATAATTCTATCTGGATTTTGCAGTGCCGGATCATGTGACCGCGATGTACTCCTTCCCTTTTAATTACGTCCCATGTGGTACCACGCATGCGTCATGAATACCTTTTGAAATAATGAGCGGGATCTCCCGGCACCTTTTTAAGCAGGCATAGCTGATCTTGCCTGGTGAGTATAGAGCCACTGAGTGCAGGCGCCATAAATGATTCTGCGTTGTGGCCATTCGTCAGTATCTAACTGATGTGTGTGCTGTGGACGCGTTGCCTAGCGACATAGGAATGTACTGCGCACGCGCTATCCGATTACTTCCTGCAATGCCGAGGTCATACTCTCACTGCGCATGCGTTGGCAGCAATTGGTGATGATGGATATATTGATGTGTGTGCTGTGGACACGTTGCCTAGCGACGTAGGAATGTAATGCGCACGCGCTATTCGATTACTTCCTGCAATGCCGAGGTCATACTCTCACTGCGCATGCGTTGGCAGCAATTGGTGATGATGGATATATTGATGTGTGTGCTGTGGACACGTTGCCTAGCGACGTAGGAATGTACTGCGCATGCGCTATTCGATTACTTCCTGCAATGCCGAGGTCATACTCTCACTGCGCATGCGTTGGCAGCCATTCGCGATGGTGGATATATTTGAACACAGGTTTGCATAATTTTTAATTAGTATGCACACATGATACTGGTATTTATAGTAGGATTTCCCCCTGCCCTGACACGCCTCCTGAAGAAGCAGTGCGAAACGCGCGTTGGGGCAGAGGGACGTCCAGACATCTCCACTGACACATTTTGGTATGGAACAATCTAGCCTTTTATTTATGTATGATAAGTCGGCCTCTAATGGGGGCTATGCTATAGGGGACACTACAGAGTTTACGTTTTACTGTGGTGATCATGGCTTATTTTTGTAGCTTGATACTTACTGTGGGCAATTTTGTCTCATAAAACTGCGCTTTTTTAGCACAGCAATACAAACAATTACAACGGTGTATCTTAATATATGTAATCTAATTTTTGATAACTATGGTATAACGGTAGTGGTTTTTGTCCCTCTTGTATAACCCCACATTGGTGGGTGGTTATTATTGATGCTGCAATGTGGGATTCCATGGACTGTAGTCCCTTTTCCATTTTTATGTTCCAGCACTTCTACTGTGTATATTTGTGTGTAATGTTGTATTCTTATGTCTAATAAAATTTACAAATTTTAAAGCTACATACATCATTGTGTGGGGTCAACATTTGTTATGTTGTTACCACAAAAGTAAGAATAATAAATAATAGTATAGGAAGAAAAAACAGCTTACCACACCGTGCAATGTGAAGTCCTGGTTCAATATGTTCCTGGAAGGTGCTAGTCCAGCCGGTGATTGCGGCAACATAGAACAGGACGGGAGGATGAAGCTCAGCACAAACTTCCAGTAAATAAAATTCAAAAATTTATTAAGTGAAAAACATGATTAAAAACAAAACCTGATGCGTTCCTGGCACATCAGTGCCCTTAGTCATAGGATGATATAGTAATAATAATAATAATTATTATCACACCCATGTGAGTTTTACTTTAAAAGACTGAAGAGTTTTAGAGAAAAAATACTTTAAACGGGTTGTCCACTACTAGGAGAACCCCTTCTTAAACTAAATGTAAGACCCCGATAAAATAAAAAAAAAAACCTATACTCACCTCTTGTGCCGACATTCCGGTGTTGGCACTCGCGGTCCCTGAGCTGTGATGTGGTGGAATTATATGTGATGCCCGGCGCCCATTCAGCGCTGGCTTCACTATCCCCACCTTCGTTTGAACTGAACATGAAGTGGAAGTCCGGGCTGCAAGTGATCTCGGACTTACTCTTCATGCTTCTTTTGACAGAAAGCGGGGACAGTGACATCAGCGCTGATTGGGCGCTGGACACCATGTGTCATTCCACTGCATCATAGTTTCAGGAATGTGAGTACTTCCCACTCCTCTACGCTAGACTGACAGTTCTCTTCTAATACACGTGGTGTATATGGATTCTATCGGACCGTGCTCCCTCTAAGCTCTGTACATATTTCAAAAAGTTGATGGAGCTGACATAAAAACACTTATGTTGCCCAAAAATCTATCACTTGTCTATGCTTGTCTAAGCAAAAGTACTGTCAAAATGACACTTCAGCATCTTCCGGGCATCTTATAAGCTTTCACATCGACTTTTAAGTATATAGCGTCTTCAGAGTGGAAAATGGCTGAGGAATGGTCAGCTCTCTAATTTTAACTACTTGGTGTCGGTGGAGGCTTGAAGCAGTTAAAAAATACTTTTAGTTTATTTAGTGTATTTAGTTAAAGGATCTCAGTTCCTAAAGTATTTGTTGGCAGCGGATTATTCAGGATACTCTCCAAGCATGTGACAACAGAGCTTCTTTATTCAGGAACAATCAGGAACAATATATGATAAGCTTAATAGATCAGGAATGAATCATTTGTGTCTCTATCCGTGCAGCATCTACAGCAGGCAGCTTCTCTCATACACTGACACAGTAAAAACAGGAAATATAGCCACATGCTCTTCCTGTGTGAGCCTCTGGGAGATTTTTTTTAACTTTATAAACAGCATACAAATCTAGTAACCAAACACTCATAGACAAGAATGAAGTTGTTGCACCAAACATATTCCAACAGTATTCTCTTGTTATTAAATTATTTTATTTTGTTAGACAACATGAAAAAAAAACAAGTTTGCATTCTATATTCTTCTTGTTTCTGCTTTCAATCTCCTATATGAGAGATTTTATCATGCATACTGTACAGTTTGCAGTTAATGTAATGTACTGTGATAAAAGTTTTTTATGTGATTTATGTATAGTATATAGGGAAAGTACAGGGTTAATTATAGGACATGTGAACATGTAATCCCTTAAAAAACAATTTTATTCTATAAGGATTTAAAAAAAAAAAAAACCTACCCAGTGTAACAAACAAATGGTTAAAAAACCTTGGTAATGTAAGCAAGGACCAAAATGATAACGGAGTATCTACAAAGGCCCTACAATAGTCCTCAATGACTGCTGCTTGGCTGTGGAGGTTGGCAGCCTAAGAGCACAATTTTTTGGCGACCCCGCTCAGCGAAGACTATCCCTCTCTTCCCTAGATATCCCTTATAATAAGCAGGTGGGAAAACATATAGATAATAGATAAGAGATGAAAAATTCCTCAAGAAATAATACCTTGTACACATAAAAATGTAATCCCCTGTGGGCACTCTGTGAATTAGATGGATACAATAGCGATAAACAGCATAGAAATAAATGAATTATTTATTTCTGCACAGGTTATTATTCTTTGGGAAATTTTTTCATCTCTTATCTATTATTTATCTAGCCGAGATCTCAATCTGCGCACTCGCCGCCTCCAGGAGCCATTTTCCTGATGCTGTGGGCTTCAGGGAAATGGCCGCCAGAGGCCGTGCCTGCGCAGATTGAGATCCCAATCTGCAAATGCATCGCCTCCGGTGTCCCACAGCTTCAGGAAAATGGCTGCTGGAAAACCAATGATGTACTCCAATCTGCTCCCCACCGACACCGGGTGTCATCATCGTCACATTTCTGCCGCCATCTCTCTGAGGAAGGAATCTTGATCCACGCAACGCACTCTGCTCTGTCTCACCGCTGACACTGGGCCCACAGCATCGCACCACTGGGATACCCAGTTGTCCCACTCAGGGCCCACAGCATTGCCCCACGTGTGCCACCGCCGGCTTCCTGAGGAAGGGACCATGCCTCTTGTGACCCTGCTCCACCACCGCCAGCCCCCAGGTAAGATACATTAAATTTGGACTATAAGATGGACTCCCATCATATTTTAAAATGATTCCAATTGAACAAATACTCCTTTAAGTACCATTTTGCTGGAAAAGAAAAATGAATGAGACAACCCATTTAAATTCATCCGTCTGCCCTACTATAGTATATCCAGGCTCATTAAGAATGTTGTAATTCCTGTAAAAAAAAATCATGGGATATTGGTCGGATTTATTAGACATTCGCTTGACAGCCATTAGTAAGAAACAAGCAACTCATATCATGTATCTTATTGTTTACCTATCAGAAAACTACTTGAGACTATCCGTCAAGGAGATTTCAAGGAAAAAGGCATCACATACTGTAGAAAATAAGTTCACTATTGTATTCCAATAACCATTTTTCCACAAACATCTACTTGACGCTGCCAAGAACTGGTTTCAACATTAAATACAGATCTATGCACGCGTGATGATAGATTCCTTTTTAATATACCTATCAATTACAGATAGCTTGCCCTTGAAACAGTAATGAATTCCATCCACAATCGAGCACAGGAAAACGTACTAAAGCAAATAAACAGGAGTATCATGTAAAAGGCTGGTAAACCACATACTCGTTTCTGCCGGGAAAGGACTTTAGACAATAAAACATGACTGCTGTGAAGCAGGATCACTTTTCAGATGATGCAACCTACTGTAGGTAAAAATTCAAGGGCATTTATTCCATAGTAGCAGCCCCTGAAGGTTATATGGACCCATGGAGAGGGGGATGAACTTAGTGATATATCAAAGTATTGAACTTGCAGGACTTTTCTTTTTCTTGGGTCGTTTTTTTTAGCATTGAAGAAGGTGAAATTCCTTACCAAAGGTTGAGATGTCCTATAAATCAGCTAAGAACCAAGATAGCGGAGGCTCCTTTGCAAAAACAGTATATGGGCCATTCGCCCTCCAGTAGCTTGTTACACTTTCAGTTCATTACTAGTTCAATACGATTTTTCAAGCAATTCCCTATTATTTAGCAGTCTTTCATTTGCAAATTATTCCTTAGTGATTGATAAATTTATCATTAAATGGGAATGACCAAGTTTGGAAGCTATCCCCTGTATGTTCCCAATTGCTGAGAGTCTTCCACCAATCCCAAGAACCAGGGCTTGAAAGAGCAGTGGATTAACATGCTCACTGCCACCCCAGTCACCCCATTCATTCTGAACGGTACCATCCACTCGTCTACTCTTTGTCATTCCTAACAGAATTAATAAAGTTGCAGTACATATGATCAATCACAGCTTCATTCACATGGGGAGCCCTGGTTCTGACGCTTGGGGAACGTCTAAGCATTCAGACCTCCTTACATATGTTTGATCAGTTTTAAATGTGAGAATACCCCTTTGATTGGTGCCCAGCTGCTAGGATCTCCTCGGGAGTTCTAAAGCTCCCTCTGTAGTGAGCATGTGCGGCCTCTGCTGTAGAAGTGATGGTGGCACATGTGCACTCCCACTTCATTCTTAAACGGGACTTTGGACTCCTGTTTACGGGATCAATAGGGGTCTTTGCAGCCAAACTTCCCTGAATAATTAATTGTCCGTGGATTGGTGAAAAATGTTGCTTATGTGGCAACTCCATTAGATATCTTGCAAATCTTGTAGGGGAAATTACTGGGCCGAAAAGGATTCTCTTGGCAAAATTAGCTGTTTTTCAAAGATGCCAAGAACCAAATGGTGTGAAATGTCTATCATAAATTATATTCCTTTTTAACAAATTCATTATGCCTTCCTCACCAAATATACCTCCAAGGAATCCTGAAATAATTTGTGCTTTGTTCCTCTACAGAAGTGTAGACTGAGTGATTGATCAAAAGCCGTCACTTGCCTTTAAGCTAGCTAAGAAATTAATATTGGCCATATGTGGAGGAACTATTCACTGGAAAAACAAAGGAGAGATTTATGGATGGGACTGGGAGGAAGACCCTTCTGTAAACTTGGATTAAAAAAATAACTTGTCTAATTTGTAATTAGCCGTGCTGGCGTGGGCTTGTCCTGCAATAAGTGGAAATTAATCACACCAGGACAAAAAGTGTACACAGTCACCATACGATGCAGAAACAGTCTGCAGGTTTAGGCCTCCTGGAAGTTCTGTGGACTTTTCATAAAAAGAAAACTTCTGTTTCCAACCTGCAGAATGAAGACAATGATGAAATGCTCCTTATGAAGGGTGTGATTCATTAATCAATGGCTTGTTTGAGCTGAAATCAGCAATGACTTCACCTCCAGGTCTGTTTGAGTAGTGGGCCCGTGTGAAAAACAATATGCCGGCTGTACTAGCGCTCCAATCAGCACAGGGGTTTATCCACAGAGCAAATAGTTTTTGTTTAGAGGTATAATGGAAAAAAATAACATGTCACAGCCAGAGCAGGAAATAGTTTATTACTTACACAAGGGAGGGGAAAAAAGTCGTATTCAAGACGTTTTATGAAAAGACCATTATGTGAAGAAATATGAATTATGTTCGCAGCAAGGCACTGGGTAAGGGGGAGAACGGTATTACATTAACCCTTCCCTGCTGAGAGTGGTCAGTCTCAAAACATTTTAAGTTTCGTTTTTTTGTTTTTCTTTAATATGTAGATTGGTAAGTCCTACATGTTTGACCGGGACATTATTGAAGTGGAAGTTGTCTGCCTTTTTAATTTTATTTTTTGCAGAAAACTCTTATTTAAAAAAACGCTTAGCAGAACTAGTTTGCTGCATTAGTTTACGTGCACGCAATGACTTTTTTCAGCTGGATACTGCCTGAAAAAGCGTCGCAAAAGTGCCCCATAAAATGAACATAGCGCACGCGGCAATGTCAAAACGATACTGCTGTCTACATGTTCTGTCTTATGGCACTTCTATTATTCTTTTCAGGGTTATTCTTCATGCGGCTTCAGCTATATTTCATAGTATAAATCAAAAGAGAGTGGCTAGAATGAACGCAAAATTGTCAGTGAAACCGCCTCGAAAAACTACTGATGAAAACTACTTCATTTAGGAAAACTCGTCTGCTGCACCAGCATCTAAAAGACACTGTGTGCACATATCCTCAATCGGACGTGTGGACCCAGATGCTTATGGGCATAAATGTAAAATCTGAAATAGGCCCCACATATTTGTTTGTGGAATTGGTCCCCGTCAAAAGGGTTATTGCATTTGCAGCGTTGGCACCCATTGTAGTTAGGTCCCTTTGCAGGCTACAATTTAAATTTCTGGGAATGTTGATAAGAACGCCATAGGGCTCATTCAGACATCAATTTTTCATTTACAATTTCCAACATCTTTTTTTAATGAACTCCTAGATTTGCTATCAGATATTAAAAGTATATTAGCACAGTCTCAAGAAAATTTTTCTTATTGCGAAAAAAAAACGTCTGTACAAATGAACAATAAACACGAACCTCAAAAAATATTGGGGTTTAAGACAAAAAAAAAGCAAATATATAAAGATTCAAAAGAAATCTTTTATTGGTGATTAAACACATAAGTAATAAAAATATTGTACATGATCAAGCTAAAGGAACAAAAGAGAAAAGGAGCACGGGAGCAGGGAACCTGTAAAACTATGTCAGCGTCATATACTTGTAAAGTGCAACAGCATGACAAATTGTAGATGTTCCTAAAAAAAAAATAATTTTTTTTTCACAGTATAAATACACAATACCAATACAAAAATATATCCAAGAAAGTGCAAAGTGCAAAATAAATATTTAAAAAAGATCAGTATTGGCCAAAAAATAAGGTTTTAAAGTAAAGTGACTGATGCATAAAGGCACAAAGAGAACAAACAGTATATGACTCCTAATAACATAATGGCCACAGCCACTATAAGGTATATGTGATGCCTATAAAGTGCAAAAGTGCAACATAACAAAGGCAAGCTAGAGTATGTAGCCTACCAGTAAGAGGCTAACAGACAGCGACCATTTTCCAATACAAGTGTATCACAAAGTAAGACTAAACATTACCTATAAAGTACCAAGTGCAGGGGAACTAGCTGCCACGTGCTCCTACCCCGACAGCGCCGTTTCGCAAATGCTTCTTCTACCAAACATGTATTTAAAATACTGATGTATTTAAAAACCTGAACATGTGTATAATATTTATATGAGCAGGATTCAGAAAGGTAATGTCCGATGTGGACACGCTGTGGAAGATGGCTTATATGTGCATGACCCATGGTCAGGTTTTTATACATTTTTTGCAAAAAAAGTATCAACCAAATACCCTGTTTTATCATCTTTTTTACTAGCACTTGCTGTTTACTGTTACTTTTTTACAACAGACTATTTTCATATGTTTGTTATACTGTGTTTTTATGTGTTTCAGTTTTTTGGTGGTGTGAACACTGTCCTACAGACTTGTTCACTGTGTGCATGGCCCATGTGTTTATATTCTCTCTCTCTTCTGTAGAGTGTGAGCTCTTATGGTCAGTAGGGTTTGCTTTCTCTTCTGTACAGTGTAAGCTCTAATGATCAGCAGGGTCTTCTCTTTCTCCTGTAGAGTATAAGTGTAACAACCCTGCTGGCATCACTGCATGGCCTCCCACTCCCCACTGCATGGCCTCCCATTGCTCACTGCTCCAGGCCTTGCTGTGATTACTGTATACTGCCAGCTCCATGCTCTGTCCCTCTTATCTCCTGTCTGCTGTGTTCTCGTTTCCTGACTGTGTGTATAGGGGGGCGGCGCCTGAACTCTCTGCCTCTTATGGAGTCAGGGTGCACCCGTATAATGTGTCCCTGACTAATTACTTAGAGCCCTCTACTATTTAGGCCTGCCCCGCCCACTAAACATTGACTGTGCAATGTCTAAACTCAGTATCTTGCTACTGAGCCTGCCAGGTCCTCTCCTGTGTATCTCCTTCTCTGGAGGAATACTCCTAGCCTTGCTTAGTATTCTCTTTCTGCCCGCCAGGAGGCAGAATATCCTGGCCTCTGTGTCTCCATCCTAGCTTTGTCATATACCTAACCTTCCGCCCTCCAGCAGGCAGCATTTCCTAGACCCTGTAGCTTGTTTCGTGCTGTCTCCCGGTCTGAACTCTGTCCTACCTTTGTCTCCTTGTTTGAGGCTTCTTTCCTGTCATGATCCATGCTGGATCATGATAGATAAAATGCACTAGTAACCTTTTTTTTCTTGCACTGTGGTGGTTTCAGTTCTAGTTTTGCCCCCGGTGGCCATTAGGGTCATTGCATGCTGGTGGTTTCAGTTCTAGTTTTGCCCCCGATGGCCGTTAGGGTCATTGCACTTGATGTTTTCTTTGCTTTGCCTTTTGCCCACGGTGGTCACTGGGATTATAGCAGTTTTTGGCCCCTGATCATTTGACCATTCCATTTTCCTATATAGGGTCACATGGTCTATGAGCAGGTGTTGGTGTTAGGGTCTTTTTGGGATTCCAACCACGGTGAAGGAAGCAGCTTGCAGAGGTGTGAAGCCACTGCAGAAACCTGGTGAAGTTAGCAGCTGGCTTGAAGGTTGGAGCCACTGCTGAAACTGGTGTTGAACTCTGGCTGCCCCGTGTCCGCAGCAGAATGAGATGGTGAAGGTGGCAGCTGGCTCTGAGGTGTCGAGCCACTGCGAAAAGTTAATCCCGTGATGCACTCTGCTGCTTGGTGCTGCAGCAGAGCTAGATAAGTCTTTTTGTGTTTCCCGTTTGTATTTTTCCCTGGTGTGTATTAGTACAGCGGTGGGGCCAGTGCCTGCACCACCCAGCTCCCTAGCAAGGGATAGGTGTAGGGTGTGCTAGGGTGACAGGTATCCTGATCGGCGTCCGGTGCAGAACCGGACTAGGGATTGTTGGGAGTGGAGGGACACTGACTCAGGGGAGTGCGGGAGGTCTCCACGTCCCCGTTCCCTATCACAGGGCCCACTGTTGTAACTGTTGCCCCTTTCCCCGTGTCTTGCTGTTTCAGTTACCAGCCTGCGGGTCGCGTCACACAGGACGGGTCCACATGACATTTCCTTGCTGTGTCTTTCCTTGTGTCCTCTCTGTCTGTGCTCTCCACCCTTGCAGGCTCTGTCTGTGCTCTGCACCCTGCAAGCCCTGTCTGTGCTCTGCACCCTTGCAAGTACTGTCTGTGCTCTGCACCCTTGCAAGCTCTCTCTGTGCTCTGCAGCCTTGCAGCTCTGCCTGCTCTGTACCCTTGCAGCTCATCCTACTCCACACTCCTGCCGCTCTGCCTACTCTGCACTCCTGCGGCTCTGCCTACTCCGCACTCCTGCAGCTCCACCTACTCCGCACTCCTGCGGCTCCGCCTACTCCACACTCTTGCAGCTCCACCTACTCTGCACTCCTACCTGTATCCATACCTGCTCCTCCCGTGTGAACAGGTCCAAACCTGTCCCGTCACATTCCACTCCCTCCTATCAGTACCCGTACCTGCAGCTCCTGTATGAACAGGCCCCTACCTGTTCCTTTGTACACCACACCTGCCTGCCCTGTGTCTCAAGTCATGCCTGCCTGCCCTTTGTGTCTAGCCATGCCTGCTTGCCCAGTGTCTCAGTCGGGCCTGCTTGCCCTGTGTCTCAGCCGTGCCTGCTTACCCTGTGTCTCAGCTGTGGTGGCCCTGAGGCTCAGTCGCCACAGAGGTACTGCACCATCCGCTCGCTCCTAAGGTGTGGTACCCCACCATCCAGGTAAGTTGGAGAGCTCCTGACCACACTCCAACACTCGCACCCCACACAATAGAGTAGTTCAGCACAACCACATTGTGGCTCCTTGCTTAGAGAGAAGCAGAGCACCTTTGGTGGTTCCCTGCTTGGAACACTAAACGTGCTGGGAGGCGGGTGGAGTTTAGGATACATAAAAGAGCGGGATGGTTTAGGATTACAGGTCAGTCTGACAGGATGTCAGTGAGGAAGGAAGCCACTCGGGAGGAGTGGGGATCCCTGGAAGAAGCGATGGAGGAAAGAGTGCTGCAGCTGCCTCAGTGACCTGAGCCAGCTGGCACTGGAAAGGAAAGGAGAAAGACGTAGAACTGAAAACTGAGCTTCCATAGAAGGGAAAAACAAGTACGGAATGTAGGAGTAAAAGGGAACACAGAGGACGTGGGTTAGAGGAAGAACCCTGCCTAGAAATTCTAAGCGCAAGGCCGGGGCCCGGTCTCCGAGGTTGTATGGACACTAATGGTTCTGCCGCAGACACTGGTGGAGTAGTAGGCTGTAAATGCACTACTCCCATCTAAGACTTGAGGGCACAACAGCAACACGGATAGAGAGCCGGGACTTAGGAGTAGAGAGTCCCCGAATCAGGCTACAGCTGACTGCCGTGCAAGTAGAGCTCTTGGGAACATCTGTCAGGAGGAACTCCAGTGTAACACGGTACTGGAGATCTTCACACTTAAAGGCGCTATAGAGGAGACGTTCAGGAAAGGCACATAGGTAGGCGGAGTGTGGAAGGGAGCTTTCCATCTTGCCTGGAGGTTGACTGAGTCCCGGACCCGAAGGACACGGCACAGAACCGGACACTACTGACTGTGAGTAAAGCTTTGGAACTACATGCCCTGGTGTCCTCCATTCCTTCCTGCGTCCGTTTGCCTGACACTGCTACATCCCCTGCACCGGACACTACACCACCTAAGTGTCCCCACATCTACACTGCCCTGGGACAACAGCCCTGCCTGTAGAGGGCTATACCATCATTGCTGCACCACACCATCTGTCCTGGAGGATCTGTCTGCAGCGTCGGCTTAACACCTTCGTTGCCGAACACCACAGGTGGCGTCACGAACTATTCACCGTTAACATATCTCCCTATTGCTTGGGCGCCCAGGGCCACGGTCCGGGTCACCGCTGCTGTGACACATCCCACTGACACCGGCCCGGTACCGAGTACCCTCAGCCCTGGGAGGGCGACCCACAGCCGTGCCTGCTTGCCCTGTGTCTCTGCCTGCCTGTCACTCACACCTGACCAGGTGTCCTGTCCCCGAGTGGGATCAGCAGCCACAGCCAGACACCACCCTGGAGTGGCACCTGGCAGATGCCTGACGCACAACCCTGACCTCACCATTGGAGGCTCCAGAGAAGACCATGGCAGCTGTCTTAGTCATGCCCCTTCCAGGGTAGTCTGGTCTGTGGCACAGTGGGGCCACAACCCCCCGGCTCGTGGCAATTAGCCAAGGCGCGAGTGTGACAATAAGTTCCTGTAATCAGCAGGGTCCTCTATCTCCCGCAGAGTGTAAGCTCTTATGGTCAGTGAAGTTCTCTCTCTCCTGTATAGTGTAAGCTCTAATAGTCAGCAGGGTCCTCTCTTTCACTCTCTCTTTTCTGTACAGTGTAAGTTCTAATGGTCAGCTGTGTCTTCTCTCTCGCTCTTCTGTAGAGTGTAAGCTCTTATGGTGAGTGGGGTTCTCTATTTCCTGTAGAGTGTAAGCTCTTATGGTCACCAAGGTCCTCCATCTCCTGTAGAGTGTAAGCTCTTATGGTAAGTAGGTTTCTCTCTCCTGTAGAGTGTAAGCTCTTATGGTCAGTGGGGTCCTCTCTCTCTCTCTTTCTCCTTTCCCTCATTTACCTAAATAATAGAGGTTTTATGTATCGAAGCTTATTTTAATTATGCTACGATTGTTTCCTCCTTCTTCTCCTCTCGCTTCCTCAAACTCAATGTTGACAAATCTGAACTGATCATCTTTCCCCCATCTCACAGATCTTCCTTACCCGACCTATCTATAACAATTGACGACATCATGCTTTCCCCCGTACCAGAGGTCCGCTGCCTTGGAGTAACCCTTGACTCTGCCCTGTCCTTCAAACTGCACATCCAAGCTCTCTCTACCTCCGGTCGCCTCCAGCTCAAAAATGTTTCCAGAATCCATCCCTTACTCAGCCCTCATTCTACTACATGCCCTCATCATCTCTTGCCTCGACTATTGCAACATCCTTTTCTGTGGCCTCCCTGCTAACACCCTCGCACCTCTCCAGTCCATCCTTAACTCTGCCGCCCGACTAATTCATCTCTCTTCTCGCTACTCCTCCGTTTCTCCCCTCTGCAAATCTCTTCACTGGCTCCCATTCCCTCAGCGTATCCAATTCAAATTACTAATACTGACCTGCAATGCCATCTATAACCTGTCTCTTCCATATATCTCTGAACTAATCTCCCGACATCTTCCCTCACATAATCTGCGGTCCTCTCAAGACCTCCTTCTCTCCTCCACACTTATTTGCTCCTCACCCAACCGCCTCCAAGACTTCTCCCGAATATCCCTCATCCTCTGGAACTCTTTGCCCCAACACATCCGACTATCAACCACAATCGGATCCTTCAGACGGAACCTGAAAACCCATCTCTTCAGGAAAGCCTACAGCCTGCAATGATGCCCGCTGCCTCCTCACCACTACTGGAGCTACCACCTCACCATCACTTGAGCTGCTGCAACCCCCTAACCTACTGTCTCCTTCCCCACCATCCTGTAGCATGTAAGCCTGAAAGGGCAGGGTCCTCTCTCCTCTGTATCAGTCTGTGATTGTTAGTTTTGTTTACTGTAAGTGATATCTGTAATTTGTATGTAACCCCTTCTCATGTACAGCACCATGGAATCAATTGTGCTATATAAATAAGTAATAATAATTGTAAGAAGTGATACAACTGCAAATACACTATTTTTGTGTTCTTACAACTTTTAATATATTTTTTTGCTGTCAGTGAATGAGAACACTTAATAATCACATGAGCTCCTTTCACATGCAGAAGTCACACGGATATAGGGATTGTGCAGGTAAACAGCGGAAAGACGGCAGCGGCTCAGGGCTGCTGAGGTTTTAGCTGCAATGTATCAATGCAGGTTTAATGGACCATGCTCCTGTCTGAAGTAGATGCAATCAGTGCCTAATTTTTGTTTCTGTCTATAAATAGGAATATTTCCATTCATTGACAGCAAGAAGAAATCTTATCAATGTTTATTGGAAATGGAAAGAACTTTTTTAAAATCCAAAACGTTCCACTAATGTTGATAAGAATGTCTGTAAAGATGGGTTTGTGTACTGCCAAGACCATTGCCAAGGTAGTAACCACAGGCAATGCAATAGTGCCCAAAGGGCCCAAAAGCCCATCCGGAATAAGAAAAGACCCTAATGTTATATGACAGATAGCAGGTCTGGGGCTCTGTTATACGTTGTGCTTTGGGGCCCCAGAGCTTTGATCTTTGTGTCTTCGCATTGCCCCGTCTTTGCCCTCTCTTATGTGCTAATTCAGACTTGAGCTGGAGTAATAAGTTACCTGAGTGATCCCTTTAAATCACTGACTCTCCTTTACAGAATTTTTCAATTAGGACATGTCCATTATCTGTGAACTTCACCATTAACCATCTCGTGCATAACCTGGAGCAGGAGTCCATTGTATGTGCGACATTATAAAGGAAACCAGTCACGCATTGAATCTTACAGTGAATGGCAGGAGCACAGGTCAAGTGGGAGAACGTTCAGTGAGCCTTTGAGCTGCCGACCTTATCTATACAGGTAATAGTACTTTTATGGGATACTTCTGTGATTTCCGACTTGAGATAAGTGTACTGTTTTTTCCTGTGTGCCGTTTCCTTTCTTTATCTGTGATACTATGAAATAATGTGTTAATCTTTAGCTGTCGCTCGAGAGTTATTGAAAGGACTACACTGTGCATAAAGGGTGACTACAACGTCCTGTGTAATTCCGTTCTGGTATCGATACCATATCTATAAGCGGTAATCTTTCCTTTAAGGCGCTCCTACTATGCACTTTCATAGTATATAGTATATGTGCCATCTACCTCATTGCTTAAAGGGCATCTCTGAGTAGGATCAGCCCTCCTAAGCTGTCTATATGCACATGTAGGTTATAGAAAAGTGAGCAACATGATACCTTGATATCTGTTATCTGATGTTATATTCCAGAAAAATCCACATTTTTTAATAAAAATATGTAAATGAGCTGATAAGATCTATGGGCTGGACTTAGATCTCCCTGAGAATCTGATAATCTAATGCTGATAAAATGGCGATTTTATCAAAACTACAGCACGCAGGCCGTTAAGTGACACATTGCCGCAATCCAGGTTTCTTCTGCTTACATTATGTTGCTCTCAGATTAGGTGGCAAAAATCCAAGGACAGATTAATTTTAAGCCTGAATAACCCCTTTAAAAGGCTGTTAATCAAATATCTTTTTCTTTCAAGAGGTTTAATTGGTAGATGTTAAGCCTAAGAGACCCTCAAATCATCAGAAGAGTATAAGCACAGGGCCTCTTGATTGTTGTCTTGGTACAAGGATTTGTCCTTTTATGTACTTGTGCCTAAATAAAAAGCTCAGCTTCATTCAGTGAGTCCGGAGATTGGGGGGGATTGCTTTTGGTGGCGGTGTTATTCTTCAGATGATTCTGGGGGTCCTGCGGGCTTGGCTCCAATAGATGAAACATTGATACACTGCACTAGGGATCGTTCCATGGCGACTCTTTATCTTCTAGAGTCTTAAAGGGTTAGTCTCAAGTACTTTCACTGGTAAAATTACAAATTGTGCAAAAACAAGCAGTTTTGCTATTTACCGCTTATGAAAAATATCTGCAATCTTAAGAAAACATAGGATTTAATTTCTATTGTTTACTGCTCCTTACCTAGATTACCCACTGTCTGCAGTCTATCAGTGGTAGCCGGTCTCCACAGCAGTGAGTGCAGTGCTAACAAGAGTTTTGCTATAGAGCTTGCAAGCGCTGCCCTGCAACTGGGCATGATCCAGACTAGACTTGGTCCAATCTGCTTCAGGGCCCCTTGTGCTCCACCAATACTTGCAGCATCATAAAGTGCAAAGTTTGGGCCAAGGACGCAGCCATGCCACTGGTCCCAAGTGTCAATCATTCGGGTGCTCACTGCCCTCTTGGCAAGCAAGGGGAGGGATGCACTCCTGAAACTAAAACCAGAGAAAACTCCTTTAAGAGTTACTAGTGACCTGAATAAATGCAAAATCATGCAAAATAGCTGATGAATCCTGCAGGGCACAAAACCTCTGCTATAACGCTGCTTAGTGCATTTTAATTAACTTGGTGTCTAGACTGTCTTATCAGTAACAGAAATCATCAATGATGAGTAATGAAGGTGGATTGAAGCAGCCGGTATCGAGCTTGTTTATAGCTAAAGACACTGTAAAGGGGGCTTTACACATAGCGATATCGCTAGCGATATCGCTAAAGCATCACCGATTTTGTGACGCAGCAGCGATATTGTGGGGTACTCGGTACCAGGCCGGTATCAGCGGGATGTGTCACAGCAGCGGTGACCTGGTCCGTGGCCCCAAGTAATAGGGGAGATGAAATGGTGGAAATGTAGTTAATTGAATGAATAGTTCGTGACGCCACCTGTGGTGTTCGGCAAGTGAGGTGTTAAGCCGACACTGCATGCAGATCCGCTGGGACTGGTAGTATGGTGCAGCAAAGATGTAAAAGCTCCCCACAGATGAAGCTGTAGTCCCAGGGCAGTGTAGGTGTGGTTGGCACGGGGATGTAGCGGTGCCGGAAGAGTAGGAAGCAGACAAGACACAGCGGGGTGCAGTTTCTGTACCTTTACTTGACAAATGCAGTCCAGGGTCCTGATTACAGATGATACCAGAGCAGGCTAGCCTGGAAGCAACTCAGGGATTCTCTCTCAGCAGATGGGCTGTGCAGTCTCCTTCCTAGCGCTTGTTTGAGGGATCTCCAGTACCGAGTTACACTGAAGTTCCTCCTGACAGATGTTTCCAGGAACTCTACTTGTACGGCAGACAGCTGTAGCTTGTTTCGGGGACTCCTTGCTCCTAAGCCCCGGCTCACTATCAATGTTGCTGTTGTGCCCTGAAGTCTTAGAAGGGAGTAGTGCATTTACAGCCTCCTACTCCTCTGGTGCCTGTTGCAGGACTATTAGTATCCATACAACCTTGGAGACCAGCCTCCAGTTCATGCGCTCTCACTGGAGATGAGACTTTCCTCTCTGCTCGATCTCCACGCTTCTTCTCCACGTCTGCACACTTCACCCTCCTCAGGCTAACTAACCACTCCTTCCTCTTGGCCCTCAGAGAGCACTCCTCCCCTTTATTCCGGTTCAGAGTCCCCCCTGCTGGCCTGGAGTGGAACTGTGTTGCATGTGTGGGTTAACTGCGAGAGAGACCCTTCATTGCTCCCAAGTCTGGCATTACCCTCCCTGGAGGAAGAGAAAGCCACTGTGGCGGCCATACACCTGGGGGCGCCACATTCCCCACTAGTGCAAGTCAGCACTCCTGGGCTGAACAAAACATGAAAGCATATAAACAGTTAAACAAGGTGAACAATTGTAATTGTACAAGATTTGAAGAAGGAAAAATGTACAAAAACCAAGAGCTCCAAAAATAGTCCTATGATGATAAATTCAGCATCAATGTCCATGGTCCATTCCTGGGCAAATGGTAAACTATTTACAAGAAAATTTTTTGACCACACACAGTCCTGTGGTTCAGTGTCCATGAAACACGGTAAAACTGGAAAATTTTAAAGGAAACTCTTACAGATTACCTGTAGGCACAAAACTTGAGAACAGTTACATATATACATACAATTCCAGCATTTACATTTACTTAGCTATACTCGATATCTGATGGGCGGTATACCTGGTGTAGTGTGGGTAGACCTGCGTAACACTGGTGCTGTTATGGACTGGACTGGTTGTCTGGTTCTAACTACTGGTGTTGTGTGTGAACTGGGTAGCATATGTCTACTAGATCTCAGAGTCACTGTGGGCATGTCAGATTCACTACTGGCAGGGTGAGGGTTCTCTGACTCCACTGCTGGTGTAGCATCTGCTGCCTGATTTTTCTGATCTTCAGGATTTTCTTGAATCACATCTTCCTGTGCTACCAATTGGGGAAATATAAACACTGGCACCACTATAGCATAATTTACTTTAGCCCAATTTGCAGGGAATTCTCCAAGTATTGTGCTGACCTTCTCTTCTTCTAGGGGTTGGATGTTATCTTGTTCTTCCATTCTTTCTCTTAACTGGTCAGGGCATGATTTCAAATGAGCTCTTGATATGGCTGCTGAGGTTTCTCCTCCATCTTTGCTAATAAGGCACACCTTGGTATTGTCAAAGTTTGAGGGTAGAATGGTGTAAGGTTCAGCTTCCCATTGGTCATCCAATTTATGCAATCTTCTTTTCCTTTTTAAGACTTGTTCTCCTGGTGACAAGGGAACTGCAGGCGCATTTTGATTGTAAAGCTTCTCCTGCTTTTGTCTTGCCTGAGCTAGACTCTTCTCCACACACTCTTGAACTCTTCTGTACTGTCGTTGTCTTTCTGTATCCCAATCAGCATCTGTTGACGTTACTTCAGGGGTCAGGACTCCCATGTCCAAATCAATAGGCAGCTTACCAGGTCTTGCTCTCATTAGGTAGGCTGGGGTACAGTTGGTGGAATTCACAGGAATGTGATTGTAAAGGTCTACCAGATCTGGCAACTTCTCTGGCCACAGATTTCTCTCCTCCAAAGGCAATGTCTTCAGTAGGTCAATTACTACCTGGTTCATCTTCTCACACATGCCATTGGTCTGTGGATGGTAAGGTGTTGTCCGGATCTTCTTGCAACCGTACAAGTCACAGAATTCCTGGAATACTTCTGCTTCAAAAGCGAGACCTTGATCTGTAAGCACTCGCTCAGGATATCCGTGTGGTCTGCAAAAGTGCTGTTGGAATGCTTTGGCTGCGGTCCTGGCTGTTTGATCTTTAACAAGCACAACCACCAGGAATCTTGAGTAGTGGTCCACAATGGTAATAGCATAGATGTAGCCTGACCGGCTTGGGACCAGCTTCACATGGTCCAGGGCTACCAACTTGAGTGGCTGTTTGGTTACTATTGGCTGCAGAGGAGCTCTCTGGCTGTTTCAATCCTTTCTGCGCAGGTTACATTGTCCACACTCCCGGCACCAGTTTTCAATGGCTTTCCTCATACCAGCCCAGTAGAATCTCTCCCGGAGCAATGCTTCCAACTTCTTCCATCCGAAGTGTCCAGCTCCATTGTGGTATGCTTCCAAGTAGGGATGAGCGATATTGCCCGATATCGAATAGGAATTCCGATTTCCGATATTGAAAAAATATCGGATATCGGAATTTCCAATTTCCGATATCAATGCAAGTCAATGGGAGAAAAAATCGGACTTACAAAATGACCACTACAGTGCTATATAATGGATAAAATGGAGGGGAAACACCTCAGGATAATGGGGAAGGGGTTTGCAGAGGCAGAGGAGCAAAAAAATCGCTAGAAAAATGCACAGAGCGAAAGCTGTAGCAGAAAAACATCTTATTAACAGTGGTGTTTTTTCTTTGGGTTAGGATTAGTTGAGGTAGGGTTAGGGTTTATGGTTAGTAGGGTAAGGGTTAGGGTAAGGGTTAGGGGTTAGGGATAGTTAGGGATAGGGTTAGTGATTTTACATTATTAAATTAAAACTGCCTGTGGTGGTGTCAATATTCCATTTGACTGACAAGTGTCCGCGTTCAGCTCACCTTGCTTTGCAGGGAGATTCCAGGAGCACCACATGGAGGAACGGATACACTCCCTTTAAACCATGCTTAGTCTTCTTCTGCTGATTAAATTACTGTTATTCAGTATTTCTGCATATTGATATTCTGCTTTTGGTTCATGTACATCTGCTCCTGCTGCTTCCTAATCCTCTGTCTATGGTTATCCTGCTATTGGCTGGTTGCAGAATGTCCCAAACCCAGAGGAAATCCGCAGAAGTAACAGTAGGCACAGGAACTTGAGAGAACCAGCTGGTGAGTCTGGAACCCGTATAGGCAGCAGAAATCAGCATAAGAGCCAATGGAACTAACGGGCACCAGCTGACGTTATTGGAGGCCGATAACTAAGCAGGAGGTAACCTGTGCCAGAATGCACTACCAAGGACCAACAGACGTTACTGGAACTCGGATACCACAAAGGAGGGACCTAAGCCATTGACTCTACTAAGAACCAGCTGACGTTACTGGAACCCAGATAAGCAACAGAAGGTAAAAGTGCCAGTGGCTGTACTGGGCAACAGCTGACATTACTGTAGCCCGGATACCACAACGTAGTGGTGACATAAGCCAAAAGCACTGCCGAGAAGCCCAAAAAACCCCCACAAAGATGCAAGTTCAAGAGCAAAAAGACAAGAGTCCGGGGACATCTCCATCTGTCTTCTGTCTTGGGTCTTCTGCATCTGTCTTCCTGTCTTGGGTCTTCTACCGGAGTAATGTCTTCTCGGCAGAAGGTGCAAGAGCCACATTTGCCCCCGCAACCTGGACACAGTCTTCTTTACTCCGCAGTCGCAGCAGGGGAGGAGGAGGGCCTACTGGCACTGTTGAGACCAGCCTTGAGCGCCAGGTCCCGGAGTCCACGTAGGGGGCTCCTACACTGCCGATACCACGGATAACAGCAAACTGAGCCGGAATGATGTACGGTGGGGGCGTGGAACAGTGCGGCGGACACAACTGTGTAACGGCGAGCATTGTCGAAACACGGTTTGGAGCAGGAGGTACCCGTGCCCTTGGGCACTCCCGAGAACCAGCTGGCGATGCTGGAACTCGGTTTACCCCTCGGGGGAGGCACCTGTGTGTGGCTGGATCCCGCCTCTTGTGCTTCTGCCTATAGGTGTTTGGCATCTGTCATCCTTTTTTTTCCACTTTGGTCTAACGAGGTACAGCTGGCGTTACTGTTGCCCAGAAACACAGCATGCTGTGAAAGTGGCAGTCACGGAAATGGGCACTTGCTGGCGGTACTAGAGTCCAGAAACACGGCATGCTGTGAAATCAGCAGTCATGGAAATGGGCACTAGCTGGCGGTACTAGAGCCCATGGAAAACAGTATAAGGTGAAAGAGTCAGTCACAGAACCAGGAGCTAGATGTTGGTAGTAGATGCCAGAGCACTGGCATAACAGATGACGCTGTGTGCAACATAGGCACATGACAGAGCATACATACTGCTTCCAACCATGCATGTAACCAGTCTACTCTGGCCCAGGGCAGCAAAAGTTACCAGAAATCCAGGCCTGGTTCATTTTTTGGAATGTAAGCCGGTCCACATTTGCAGCGGATAGTCTGGTACGTTGGTCTGTTAGTACATTGCCAGCTGCACTAAAGACACGTTCAGAAATCACACTGGCACCAGGACAAGCCAGGAACTCCAAGGCATACTGGCTAAGCTCGGGCCATGTATCCAACTTGGAGACCCAAAACTTGAAGGGGGCAGATCCATCCTGAAGCACACTGACAGGGGTGGAGAGGTATTGTGCCACCATGTCACAGTAACGTTGCCTCCTTGTGCGTTGCACTCTCTGTGCTGATGGTGCCCGAACTGTTTGCGGGTTCAGAAACTGTTGGAACAGGTTGGGTATACTGAACCTGTCAGTAGCAGATGTACTGCTTCTGCTACCGGCTTCTGAACGGATTCCGCTGGGCCCAGGACGCACTGAGGTGCCTTCTAGTGCACACGCATCACTGCTATGCGGTGGAAAAGAGTACATGAGTGAATTAACCAGTGCATCTTGGTACTCCTGCATTTTACGCGCCCAGTTCAACGGTGTAATTAGGCTTTGAAGGCTGTCCCAGTAACGTGGATCTAAGAGGGTGGCCACCCAGTAGTCATTTGTGTGGAGAATATGAGCCATGCGTGGGTCGTTTCTCAGACACTGCAGCATGAAGTCACTCATGTGCTGAAGGCTGCCAACTGGCCATGCATCGCTGTCACCAGGTGGAGGAATGTGCTCTGGCTGTTCTGCATCACCCCATCCACGCTCTATCTGGTGACTACTAGTAGAGCGCTGTGTACTTTCCTCCTCTGGCTCATCCTCATAGTCCTCCTCATCCTCCTCGCTTGCTGTGTCCTGCCTAGACCTTTGTGAGGCACCCACAGAGCTTTGTACCAACCCGTCCGATGAAGATTGCCTGGTTGGTGCAAGTGTCTCATCATACTCCTCCTCCTCCAGAGAAACCTCATCCCTTAGTCCTTTAAGTGATGATTCTATAAGGCATATAAGGGGAATAGTCAGGCTGAGTAGGGCAGCATCCACGCTCACCATCAGAGTGGAGTCCTCGAAGCACTTCAAAATGGTGCATATGTCCTTCATGAATGCCCACTCTGTGGTTGTAAAGTGGGAGGGCTGAGATGTGTGTTGCCTACTTTGCGCCTGCTGCAGCTGCAACTCCATAATTGCAGGTTGCTGCTCACACAACCTCCGCAGCATATGCAAAGTCGAATTCCACCTGGTGGGGAGGTCAACAATGCGGTGCTCGGGCAGGCCTAATCTGCGCTGCATGGCTGAAAGGCGCGATGCAGCCATGCTTGAATGCCGCAAATGAGAGCACTCGTATCTGACTTTGTGCAGTAGCTCCTCAAGGTCAGGATAGTTCCTAAGGAACCTCTGCACCACCAAGTTTAGGACATGGGCAAGGCATGGAATGTGAGTCAGACCACCTAGGCCCAGAGCCGCGACCAGGTTTCGGCCGTTGTCACACATCACCATACCTGGCTGGAGGTTGAGCGGCGCAAGCCACATGTCACTCTGCTCCTTGAGTGTGTTCCACAGCTCGGTTGCGGTGTGGCTAACATCACCCAGATAAACCAATTTCAACACGGCCTGTTGATGTTTCGCCGATGCAGTGCTGAAATCGGTTGTTGTGGTACGTCTACGTGCAGGCGAGTCTGACGAGGAGTATGAGGAGGAGTCAATTTGTACGGAGGAGAGGCCTGCAATCCGTGGAGTTGGCAGGACCCGCGCACTTGCACTGTCTACTTCAGTTCTAGGCTCAACTACATTTACCCAGTGGGCGGTGATGGAAATGTAGCGTCCCTGGCCATGCTGACTGGACAACGCGTCGGTGGTCAAGTGGACCTTGCTACTAATTGCATTTTTTAGCGCATGCTTAATTTTACGCTCCACATGCTGTTGCAGGGCGGGGACGGCTTGCCTGCTGAAGTAGAAGCGGCTGGGAACGCTGTATTGTGGGATTGCAAACCCCAACATATCGATAAAGGCTGGCTTGCTCACCAGCCAGAATGGTAGCATTTCCACTGCAAGCAGTTTGGCAATGCGAGAATTCATGCCCTGTGCTCGTGGGTGGTTTGCCGAGTACGGGCGCCTTTTCTCCCACACCTGTGTGACAGATGGCTGCACACTGGATTGGGAGTGTGAGGATGCCAGAGATTGGGATGCTGATGCTGACGAAGTACAGACAGTGTGCCGCCGCACAACACTGCCTGCAGATGCACCCTGGCATTTTGGCGAGGAAGCGGGAGCAGCTGTTTGCGAGCTGGAGTAAGAGGTGGCCGCTGTGGCTGAAGAGGTGGAAGGTGGGGAACCAGCTGCAGGTGGCGAATCATCTTGGGTGTGATGCTGCCACTCCACAGGGTGCCTCTTCCTGACATGCGTCAACATATTGGTGGTATTAAGGTTGCTGACGTTCTTCCCTATCCGCACAGTTTGTCGACAAAGCTTGCATCTGACTACTGTAACGTCATCTGCAACTTGGTCGAAAAAGGCCCATGCACCACAACTCTTGGGCGCACCCCTTGTGTTCTTTAAAAGAGCCCTGTTCCTAACGGGTGCTGAAGTTGAGGGAGCCGACAACCAATTTTTCCCTCTTCCTCTCCCACGTGGACGGCCATGCTGCGCCACACCTGCAAGCTCTTCCTCTGAGCTATCCCCACTTGCTTGCTGCCCCTCAGCATGCCATGATGGGTCATGGACCTCGTCATCCAATACACTTTCGTCAGCAGAAACTGGCAGCTGAGTTTCACCATCATCTGCTGACTGGGGTCTGGTCACTGTGGGCACTGGCACACTCTCCACTTCTTCCTCAGATGGACACAGTGGTTGCGCATCTGTGCACACTACCTCATCTTCAGCTGCAGGAATGCTGTCTGGATGGCACACGGATTCCAAGCCAACAGATTCTGAGAAGAGGATTAAGGTTGGCTCCTGACCCTCTGAATGTCTGGGCAATTTAGTGGGCGGTGAAGAAGCAGATGGGTGCTGCTCTTCAATGGCCTGACCCGATGTGGTGGAGAGGTCCTGGGAGGATGCTGTGCTCATTGAAGTGGATTCCTCAGCTGCCACCCAACCAACAACGGTTTCTACTTGATCCTCTCTTATCAGCCTATGGCCCTGCGCTCCTAACAAGCTGCGCATAAATGACTGCTGCCAGGTGAAAGTAGGTGCTGAGTGACTTGGGCCTGCTGCTTGCTCTGGATGTGCACCATGTCTAGCTGCTGATGCACCTCTTCCACGGCTGCCGCTGGGACGTCCCTTACTGTGGCACCAGCCACAGAGGTTGTTTGGGTCCCTCACAGCACAATCCCTATATAGTGTTTAACTTTTAGGAAAAAATAGGGGAAGGGGATTTAAGGGATGAAAAGAAAAGGCAGTGAGACACACACCACACAGTGCTGCAGCAAGAGGAGCTGCAGCAGCTGCAGTGAATGTGCGCAGCACTGTCTCACTAAGCACCTCACTGAGAGCCTGCACAGCACAAAAAATGAAACTGAGCGGGGTCAATGAGGAAAAAGATTGCTTCTGTAACACACAGGGGCTGCTACAGTCGCTGAAAAACAATTTGTATCGCTATTAGATCCGAGATCTCTCCCTATCTCCAACAGCAACCTATCCCTATCTGCTTTCACAGTAGAGTGAGGCTAAAATGGCAGGCGCAGCCTTTTATACTGCCTGATCACACCATCCAGCCAGCCAATCGCAGCGCAGCCCCTAGCTAGCAAGTTTGGACGCCTTGTACCAAGCTTAGGGGAGTTGCACAATGTTGTCAGCAATTCTTCAGCTACTGCTTGGCTCCACGGAGCACTCAGAGGCTGAAGGATTATGGGATTTCCGATTTCCGATGTGAAAAAAATATCGGAATCGGAAATCGGAATTCCGATACCACAAATATCGGGCCGATTACCGATATTTCAATATCGGAAAGCTCATCCCTACTTCCAAGACCATTGATGACTCTCTCTTTGGGACTATCACCTGCCAGACCAGCTCATGAGTGCGGGCATTGATACTCCTCCGACACAGCTTTCCTTCATAGATGAACAGCCGGCCTCTTTCCTTCCACAACTGCTGGGTTTCTTCAGGAGCATCTGACTCTGGGCGTGAGTCAGCTTGTGACAGTAGCTCCTTCACCAGGTGGACTGCTGGGTCACTATCTTGCCTTTCTACCCAGTCATGATGAGGCAAGGGATTCAGGGTGACCTCCTTCAAGCCAGACCGTCTGTTTCTCACTCCTTGAGCACGTTGGGCCGCAAGTGGCCGGTGGAAGGGAGGTAACACTACGTCTTCAAGAGCCTCCGGGTCTTCTCCTGCATCTGGAAGATTAGGCATTCTGGACAGCGCATCAGCGTCATTGGCATTCTTGTGCCCTGCTCAGTACTTGATGGTAAATTCATAGTTAGACAGCTGAGCCATCCATCGCTGTTCCAGTGCACCTAGTTTTGCAGTTTCCAAGTGAGTCAACGTGCTGTTGTCTGTGAAGATAGTAAACTTGTAAACTTGGCTGAAGCTAGGTAATGCTTGAATCTTTCAGTGACAGCCCAGACTATGGCAAGGAGCTCCAGCTTGAAGGAACTGTAGTTGTCAGGGTTCCTTTCAGTGTGAAGCAGCTTCCTGCTGGCATAGGAGATCACTTTCTTTTCCATTCTGTACCTGCGACAGTACTGCTCCAAGTCCCACATTGCTGGCATCAGTGTACAACACAAATGGTTTGTCATAATCTGGGTAGGCCACAACTTCATCACCTGTGAGAGCCATCTTCAGTCGAGTGAAGGATCTCTCCATCTCCTCAGTCCATTCAAAGGTGGAATTTTTCTGTTTGACCTTCTTGGACTGCCCCACCAGAAGATTTTGCATAGGGGTGGCTATTTCAGTAAAGCCCTTGATGAATCTTTGGTAGTAGCCTACCAGTCCAAGGAACTGACGTACTTCATGGAGGTTTCTGGGTTTCTGCCAGTCCCGGATGACGGTGACTTTATCAGGATCTGGTGCCACACCTTCACTCACTACATGACCGAGGTACTGTACCTTAGGCTTCAGGAGGTGACATTTGGAAGGCTTCACCTTTAGGCCAAAATTGGACAAAGCTTCAAACACTTCAGCCAGGTGTTCCAGATGGTCCTCATACGTCTTGGAGAAAACAATGACATCATCAAGGTACAACAGGACCGTCTCAAAGTTCATGTGTCCTAGGCAGCACTCCATCAGCCGTTGAAATGTTCCTGGAGCGTTGCAGAGCCCGAATGGCATGTAGTTGAACTCACAGAGACCCATCGGAGTGGTAAACGCTGTTTTCTCCTAGTCTGCCTCTGCCACGGGAACCTGCCAATACCCACTAGTGAGATCAAAGGTGGAAAAGTAGTTAGCTGTCTTAAGTGCAGATAATGATTCCTCAATTCTAGGTAATGGGTAGGCATCTTTATGTGTACTTTAATGCTGTTAATTTTCCTGTAATCAACACACATTCTCATGGTACCATCCTTTTTCTTTACAAAAACTATGGGAGCTGCCCAGGGGCTGCAACTGTCTCGGATAACCCCAGCTTCCTTCATCTCTCTCAACATACTATTAGCACATTGGTATTGTGTTGGGGGTATAGGCCAGTACCTTTCTTTAATGGGTGGATGATCTCCAGTGGGGATATGATGTTGAACCCCTTTTGCCTGCCCAAAATCTAGTGGGTGTTTACTGAATACCCGCTCATATTCTTGTGTCACTCTGTAATCTCAATTCTTTTGGTATGAAGGTGTAGAGTCCGTCCCCACCTGCAGTTGCTGGCACCACTCCTCCAGCTGCTTCACAGAGCCATTGTCCTCCACCTGATCGTATGAGACCAAGGGCTCTGCTGCCTGCAATGAGTTGTTATTAACGGTGAGCAGCTTAGCAACTGTGGCATACCGAGGTATTGTGGCCTCCTCCTCCCCACAATTCAAGAGGCATACAGGTACTCTCCCTTTTCATACATCAACCACCCCTCTGGCTGTCAGGACAGTGAGTCTGCTATCAGAGTATACTGGCTCTACCAATGCCTGGTAATCTTTCCCTCTGAGACCGATGGCTGCCCGACACCAAATCAACATTTCACATCTGGGGGGTATTGCAATGGGAAAAGCATCACTCACTCTGACGCTGCCAATTTCTCCACCAGAGAGTTCTACCTGCTGTCTTTGCATCAGGGCAATGATCTCCTTCTGCAGGACTCGTTGTTCACTGGAACCAGCATTCTCAGCCACCTGTTGTAACAAGAAAATAACCTCGGAAAGACAGTTTTCAATTACATTTGTACCCAGAGTCATCATTGGATTACATTCACGTCGATCAATATCCACAACTATCAGACCTTGAGATTTTAGCTCTACCCGACCCACTTTAACAGTAATCTCTTTACATCCAATCTGCGGCAAAGACTGACCATTACTGGCAACTACTGTCAGTTCATCAGTTGGGCCACGGGTAAGTTCAGAATCAGCCCAATACCTCTTGTAAAGAATGTACGGCATAGTGGTCACCTGGGAGCCAGTGTCCAGCAAAGCGTTCATGGGGATGCCGTCAATCACCACTGGAAGGATTGGTCTCCCTCCAACATACTTGGCTCTCCAGTTCTTGGCCTGGGGACCCTATTCCTGGGGGTTGGCCCTCTGCCCCAGGGGTTGCTCATTTAAAGGACAGAATCTTGCAAGATGACCTGCCTTATAACAGCGATGACAGATGGGACGTCCGTCCTAGTCATAGCGGTCGTTGTTCCTTCTTCGGAGTGGCGGGGTTCTCCTCTTCCGGAGCGGCGGGGTTCTCCTCTTCCGGAGCCACGGGACATCCTCTGGACTGGAAGCCAGCTGGATCTTCTCCTTGGTGGACACTTGCAGGGACTGCACGGTTTTAGTAAGTGCAGCCATTCCTTTGGTCAACTCCTGGACCTGAAGACGCAGCTCTTCAGTTGGATCTTTATCCAGAGTCTGTGCATCAGCCTCAACAGGGATGGAAGTGAAAGATGTTGCTTCCTGGTGGTAGGTGATCGCTGGGCGCCTCGGGGGCGCTGGATGGCTGTCATTTGGCTCCTGCAGTACCCGAATAGCCCTGTCCTTAAAATCAGCAAAGTCCAGGTTAGGGCCTTGTAGGTTTATGATGCGCAACTGTCCTCTGTGTGTACTGGATAGGAGTACTTCAATGAACTGCTCCTTTAACAGTTTGTCTTCCTCCTTCACACTGTCAGGATCAACTTGCTTAACTGCTCGCAGCGCCTCCTGTAGGTTAAGAGCATAGTCCCTTATACTGTCCTGCGCTTTCTGTTTACATCCAAAGAATCGCATCTTGATTTCAGCTGCAGTGCGGGTGTCAAAGGTGCTTCTCAGCTTGGCCAGAATCTTTGCAACAGTCTCTTTATCAGTGTCCTGCCAGGCTTTCACCTCTCTCTGCGCTGCACCCGTTAGTTGTCCAATAAGGATGTGCACTTTCTGGCTTTCAGACAGGGGGTATACTTCAAACAAACTGCACAGTCTCTCTTTGAATTCACTCAGGGTATGTGACTCCCCTGAATACTGTGGTAGCCATGCTGCTCCCGGAAGGTAGGGCATAGACAGCGGGGACCCGCTGTGGTGGGCGCTACTCCTGGCGGTGCGGAGGGGTTGGCGGCGGCGTCCGCCGCTGCATTGCTGCGTGGCGCAGACATCCTCTTCCCCCCTAGTTAACGTTAGCCAGGGCCGGGGGGTTGTGTGAGCATATCGGCAGCCGCTTTGCAGGCCCGATGCTCCGGGCTGCAGGCCTCAGCTCCTCCCACCTCTCGCTCGCTTTTCCTCTTCCCGCGTGGGACTTCACCGCTTCGCGCTCTTGGAGGGGCTCCGCCCACGAAGGCCTGCCCCTTTTCTTCCTGCACGCGCCAATCAGCGGGATAATGGCGGCAATGGCGCCAATTTCACACAGTCTTTTACACAAGCACAGTCTATGGCACACAGGACCCGGGGGTTACCGGGTTCCGTAATCCTGTTCATGATGCCAAGTTTGGGTCGCCCTCCCAGGGCTGTGGGGTACTCGGTACCAGGCCGGTATCAGCGGGATGTGTCACAGCAGCAGTGACCCGGTGCGTGGCCCTGGGCACCCAAGTAATAGGGGAGATGAAATGGTGGAAATGTAGTTAATTGAATGAATAGTTCGTGACGCCACCTGTGGTGTTCGGCAAGGGAGGTGTTAAGCCGACACTGCATGCAGATCCGCTGGGACTGGTGGTATGGTGCAGCAAAGATGTAAAAGCTCCCCACAGGTGAAGCTGTAGTCCCAGGGCAGTGTAGATGTGGTTGGCACGGGGATGTAGCGGTGCCGGAAGGGTTGGAAGCAGTCAAGACACAGCGGGGTGCAGTTTCTGTACCTTTACTTGACAAATGCAGTCCAGGGTCCTGATTACAGATGGTACCGGAGCAGGCTAGCCTGGAAGCAACTCAGGGATTCTCTCTCAGCAGATGGGCTGTGCAGTCTCCTTCCTAGCGCTTGTTTGAGGGATCTCTAGTACCGAGTTACACTGAAGTTCCTCCTGATAGATGTTCCCAGGAACTCTACTTTTACGGCAGACAGCTGTAGCCTGTTTCGGGGACTCCTTGATCCTAAGCCCTGGCTCACTATCAATGTTGCTGTTGTGCCCTCAAGTCTTAGACGGAAGCAGTGCATTTACAGCCTCCTACTCCTCTGGTGTCTGTTGCAGGACCATTAGTATCCATACAACTGTGGAGACCAGGCCCCAGTTCATGCGCTCTCACTGGAGATGAGACTTTCCTCTCTGCTCGATCTCCGTGCTTCTTCTCCACATCTGCACACTTCACCCTCCTAAGGCTAACTAACCACTCCTTCCTCTTGGCCCTAAGAGAGCACTCCTCCCCTTTATTCCGGTTCAGAGTCCCCCCTGCTGGCCTGGAGTGGAACTGTGTTGCATGTATGGGTTAACTGCGAGAGAGACCCTTCATTGCTCCCAAGCCTGGCATTACCCTCCCTGGAGGAAGGCAAAGCCACTGTGGCGGCCATACTCCTGGGGGCGCCACAATATCACTAGCGATATCGCTACATGTGATACTTAAATCTGACCGGCTCCCCCGCTGGCTATCGCTGATCACGCGAGATCATCCACGTCCATTTCTCGTCGTCGGCTTCCTGCTGGCGCCGACGAGCGAGCCATGGAAGCAGGCGGAAGACGGTGGTCATCGCTTCGTCTGAAAGGTAAGTACGACCGCCGAGCATCCCTACTTCGCTGGTGAGATCTGCCTGTGTGGCAGCTCACTAGCGACCATTTAGCGATGCACCAGCGATCCTGACCGGGTCGTATCATGGTCGGGATCACTGGTGCATCGCTAAATGTAAAGGGGCCTTTAGACCTGCAGTAATCTGCAGATGATGTTGGGACTGTTTACAGGATCAAAGAAATGCAAGTTAAAGGGGTTGTATAAGACTTAAAAGAAAAAATATGACACTTGCTGTGTGTTATTCAGATCAGCACAAATAAAGGGAATTTGTCAGAAAGTGACCTCTTATTTAAATCAGGTTTCTATTTTAAGTTTATTTTTTATACAGTTTTTTTTTAAATTTTATGTTTATACAGTGTGTATATATATATATATATATATATATATATATATATATATATATATATATATAGTGGTTACAGAAAGTATTAGGACCCCTTTAAATTTTTCACTCTTTGTTTCATTGCAGCCATTTGGTAAATTCAAAAAGTTCATTTTTTTCTCATTAATGTACACTCTGCACCTCATCTTGACTGAAAAAAACAAAAATGTAGACATTTTTGCAAATTTATTAAAAAAAAAAAACGAATTATCACATGGTCATAAGTATTCAGACCCTTTGCTCAGACACTCAGATGCTGTGCATTTCCTTGTGATCCTCCTTGAGATGGTTCTTCTCCTTCATTAGAGTCCAGCTGTGATTAATTAAACTGATAGGACTTGATTTGTAAAGGCACACACCTGTCTATATAAGACCTCACAGCTCACAGTGCATGTCAGACCAAATGAGAATCATGAGATCACAGGAACTGTGGCCAAGGAGCTCAGAGACAGAATTGTGACAATGCACAGATCTGGCCAAGGTTACAAAAGAATTTCAGCAGTACTCAAGGCTCCTAAGAGCACAGTGGCCTCCATAATCCTTACATGGAAGATGTTTGGGACCACCAGAAGTCTTCGTAGACCTGGCCATCCAGCCAAACTGAGCAATCGTGGGAGAAGAGCCTTGGTGAGAGAGGTAAAGAAGAACCCCCAGATTACTGTGACTGAGCGTCACAGATGCAGTAGAGAGATGGGAGAAAGTTCCACAGTCAACTATCACTGCAGCCCTCCACCAGGCGAGCCTTTATGGCAGAGTGGCCTTGTGGGATAAGGGGCCCCCGTAGAGTGTCCGGGCTGGAACTAAGGGGACCGTCATTTAGGTTCCGGGGAAGGTTGTTTCCGGGGGACAGAGTTCAGGGCCAGACCATTGAGACTGAAAGATGGGCTGGGGGAGGAGCCGATATAAAAGGGGAGGAGAACACCAGTCAGAGTGAGTCAGCAGAACGGGGAAGAAGGAGCAGAAGACCATGGGAGTGTGTGAGAGCCAGGGCGACGTACAGAGGCCCGAGAGGAGGACAGAAGCAAGAGGGACGCTTACACTGGACAGCAGTGGGATGGCGCCGAGTCGGCCGTCAGAGAACCGCTGCTCCGCTTCAACCCGCGGCCTGCCCGCGGACACGCCACACTCCAGCCCGCGGACATCTGCGGCCATTGCCGCCACACTCCAGCCCTCAACTATATGTATGGAGATGATGCGCACTCAGGTCTAAGATGAAGTAGGTGCTGGTGAATTAGACCACTAGGGACTTGTACAAATAAAAAGGATGATTCACCGCACTCAACACATTGATAGTATGCAAAAAAACTCATATATTTATTGAATGTGTCCAATCCATCAAAAGAAGAACGATGTGCCCAAGCAGAATTTAAGGAATGTACAAACAAAATACCCGACGTTTCGATCCTCCCGGATGTTATTCATGGGGTACACTAAAACAAAAGGATATATACAATACAAGTGAAAAAAAAAAACATATTTACAGAATATACCTATCAATCGTGGATAGACATTCATAAATGTATACACGTAGTCACAGATAGAAATATGCAAAAAAACATAGATGAACAATGAGATATAAATAGTTACTGATGTTACTGCTCAGCTATAGCATAATTTTTCAAGAAAGGATTTTTTTAGAAAAATCTTTAAAATAGTCAAGTACATAAATTAGAAACTAACAATAGGAGATTCAGAGACCGGAGACCATGAATTTACCTCATTGTGATTAGTGACGGACCTAGGGCACTCGAAGAGGATACACGTCCCCTCAAGGTAACTGAAGGGGATATACATGGAGAAGTGTAAATTATTTCATCATTGAGTTATATAGAAAGAAGTTCTGATTGAGTAAAGAATATATGCTATACCTGGAAGGTTTAAGTATCATAGAAAATAGCTTCAACTGATACCGTCCAGTTAGTATAATGAAGATACCAAAGATAGATTTCAGTAGGGTAGTGTCGTAGATAGGTTCCTGCTGAATAGAAAAGGGGGGGGGGACAGCTCAGTATAGCATTAATACAGATAATTAATTAAAGGTAGGTGTAGAGGTATGTAATATACCTTAAAGTAGGTAAATTATCGAAGGGCCGCAGGGGAGGACTGCAACGCGCCGACAGACGTGAAGATCCAGGAAGCAACAAAATGACCACCCGTTCCCAGGTATGGCACCACCCGATCTCTGACCACACACTCTCCCCTGCTGAATTATCAGTACTGCAAAAAGGACTTTCATTTTGTCCTACCCCCAACTGGGATGCGTTCCAGCTGGAGAAGGACCTTCAATGATTCTACCGTGCCATCAGATTGAAAACACACTTTGGGACCTTACCTGAAACCTCCGATATCAGAGTGTCTCCAATCGGGGACGTCTCTGTTGCGGAGCTTTCAGTTACAAATTTGGGACTTCGAACTCCAAGCTCCTTTAATCCTCCACAGTCATCTCATGCTGCAGAGACATGTATTTCTTTTAATGATAGAGAGATTAAGGACCTAATACATCAACAACATTTGGGTTTCTTTCCCAGCCATAGCAATCTGACACGGGTAGAAAAACAAGCACTCATTGAATTACAAAACAATAAGAACATTATTATTAAACCGGCTGATAAAGGGGGCGCCATCGTAATCATGGAACGTAGCATGTACATTGGCGAAATCGAATGGCAGTTATCCGACATACACACTTACAAACCTATATCAAGGGACCCTACGTTTGATATTAACCATAAGATCCAGTCCTTACTCAGAACCTATTTGGATAAAGACATTTTAGATAAAAAAACAATCACATTTCTAACCAATCCTCATCCCATCACTCCCGTCTTCTACATTTTCCAAAATATCCATAAATCTCTCATAAATCCCCCTGGCAGGCCAATTGTGGCATCAACCGACTCTATACTTTCCCCCCTATCTGTTTATCTTGGAAACATCCTAACATCATTGGTAAAAACTACTGCCTCTTTCCTACTTGACATGGGGCATTTCCTAAAAATCATACAAGATCTCAAAATCATACCCCCTACTAGTCTATTGGTTACTTTAGATGTTAATAGTCTTTATACATCCATCTCTCATGCCAAGGGGATACAAGCCACCCGGTCCCTATTGGAAACCTCCAATATGTCAGGTGAATCTATTCAATTTTGTCTAGACCTCCTCACATTAGTCCTTTATGAAAACTTCTTTCTATTTGAGGATACCTATTATGTCCAGTCATGTGGGACCGCGATGGGATCGAACGTAGCTCTGGCTTAAGCAAATGCATTCATGCACTCCTTTGAACAAAATTACATATATCCAAATAAGGTTTTTGAAGAGTCTATCATTGGGTATCATCATTACATTGATGATATCTTCTTCATCTGGACAGGCTCCCCTGAATCTTTGCAATCATTCCATACTTACTTGAATTCAATAGATACGGACTTACAATTCACCATTAACTATGATATGACCCACATACCTTTTCTAGACACAATGTTACACAAGGACTCTTTGGGTAATCTTACAACCGATCTGTATACTAAACCTACAGACTGCAATAGTCTGCTTCACTATTCTAGCAGCCATCCAAAAGCTACACGAGATAGCCTTCCGAGATCACAATTCACACGCATTTCATGAATAGTTTCCGATCCGGAATTGCTACCTACTCGCTTGGATGAGATGTCATCCAAATTCCTAGAGAGAAACTACCCTGCTAGTCTCCTTGTAAGTGAGAAAACACAAGCTCTTGGTCCACCCATACCAATCTCAACTATCTCAAACCTGGAAAGAGTTCCTTTTGTCCACACCTACCATCCCCTCATGCCAAAAATTCACTACATCATTCGCAAGCATTGATCTTTGCTCTCCAGGGCATACCCCAACATCAAAGCCTTTGACACACCAGTCCTTATGTGCAGTAGGCGAGCCCCCAACATTAAGGATAAATTAGTTCGGGCAGACATTGGGAGTAAACTACCGGCATCAACACAACGTCAATTAGCTACACGCCGCAAGGGCACTTTCCCTTGTCTTAGTTGTGCTTCCTGTTCAAACATCATAAAATCTGATACAGTTAGGCCGGTTTCACATTAGCGCATTTTCAGCGCGCGCACGGCCGGGGGTAGCTCCGCCCCCGATCCGGCTCTCTGCCCGGCGTGCCCGCCCCTTCCTTGTAGCGCCGCCTCCTAGCGGACAGCGGCGCCTGCGATCGGCGCACCCTATCTTTAGCATAGGGTGCGCCGATCGTGCGCAGGCCGTGCGCTAGTTGCGCTTTGACCTGCGCTGCGCACTTTTGACGGTGCGCCGTGCGCGCCAAAATCCGAAAAGTTTGATTTTGGCGCGCACGGCGCACCGTCAAAAGTGCGCAGCGCAGGTCAAAGCGCAACTAGCGCACGGCCTGCGCACGATCGGCGCACCCTATGCTAAAGATAGGGTGCGCCGATCGCAGGCGCCGCTACAAGGAAGGGGCGGGCACGCCGGGCAGAGAGCCGGATCGGGGGCGGAGCTACCCCCGGCCGTGCGCGCGCTGAAAATGCGCTAATGTGAAACCAGCCTTACTCACCCACGTACGGGTAAATTCTTTCCCATACGAGGGTTCTATACCTGTGACTCCAATTTTGTAATTTATGTCATCAAGCGCCCTTGTGGCCTTCTCTACGTGGGTGAGACAACACAACACGTCAAGGACAGAATTGCCAGCCACAAATCTACAATTAGATGTGGTAAAACATGGCTACCCATTCCGGATCATTTCGTGAAACACACACAGTGGCTCAACTCAAATATCAGGTAATCGAATAAGTACCTAATCCCAGACGAGATGGTAACCACATACAACTCTTGAAACAGAGGGAAACTTTCTGGATCCATAAATTGGACACATTGGCACCAAAAGGCCTCAATAGAGAAATCAACTGGCTTTTATGATTAATTTATTGTTGTTTACTATTTACAGACACGATGATATTCTACAATAATTGGTAAGTGCTCAATATTTTTCAAATTTTTCTTTTCCTTTTTCCCCCTTTTTTGTTGTTTTATCTTTTAAATTTTTTTATAATTTTAATTTTCATATTAGATTTTTTTCCAATTTTTTTCTTCTTTTTTTCATCTTTTCATTTTACACATCATTTTCCTCCTAATTTTTATTGTAGTTTTTTTCATTTATTATCCTTTAACAATTTGGAGCCATGACTCTCTCCTTTTATTCTAGGATTATAATTTTTATTACATTTTTTCTTCATTACTTTTAGTTTTTACTCTTTTTTATTTTTTTTGTTTCTTTTATATTTTCCCCCTTTTTTTCAGTTGTTCTACATTATATATTCTCCATTGAGACTTACATCCCGTTACCATACTATTCTAATCTCTCCAGTCTGCCAGTAGGCCTGCCCGCCCCTATTAATGTAATCCTTTTCCCTTTCCGGGCCATTCCTTTAACCACGCCCCCTTCCCTATGGAGACGCTTCACTAACACAACAACTTTTCTCCTTCTTTGCGCAAGCCCGATCATCTCCATATGCTGCAGGATCATCGCAGCTTCCTCTACCGTACAGACGCGGTCCTCCCCAGCCCTGGTCACTACCGCGCATGTGCGATGTGTCTCCTTCATAGCGCTGAGTCACTTCCGGTCCGGCGGTACTCAGCGCACTATTTAAAACTGGCCTCACCACGGACCATGACAGCCTTTCATCTGCCCCAAGGTAGGGCGCAGGAGTGCCACCTGCATCCCCTGTCTCTTTTCCTCAGGACCCCTCAGGTAACCACCATTGGATATACGGACCCTACAATGCACCTGATTACTGGCACTATTATTCTTACCATGTGCCGCTCATTCCACAGGCTGGAATTCCTTCATGACGGCCATTGCAGCCTCAAGTTAAATCCTATCTGCCTTAGGTAATCCACTCTTTACGTATACCGCCTAGTGCACTTCAGCACTGGCATCCTTATATCTCCTTTTTTTATGTGCCACTCATCCTGCAGGTTGAAACCCTTACATAACGGCCACTGCAGCCTCAAACTAAGCACTATCTACCTCAGGTAACTTATGTGTATACCGCTCAGGGCACTTTGATGCTGATATCCCTATACCTTTTTTTATTATGTGCCTTTTTTTATTATGTGCCACTCATCTTACAGGTTGAAATTCCTACATGGCAGCCTCAAGCTAAACACTATCTGCTTCAGATAATCCATGCTACACGCTCATACCGCTTAAACACATTTTAATGCTAGTATCCCTATACCTTTGTATTATTTGTCACTCATCCTACAGGTGGAAAACTCCAAACTACGGCCTTTGTAGCCTCAAGTTAGAATTTACCTACTTTAAGGTATATTACATACCTCTACACCTACCTTTAATTAATTATCTGTATTAATGCTATACTGAGCTGTCCTCTCCCTTTTCTATTCAGCGGGAACCTATCTACGACACTACCCTACTGAAATCTATTTTTGGTATCTTCATTATACTAACTGGACGGTATCAGTTGAAGCTATTTTCTATGATACTTAAACCTTCCAGGTATAGCGCATATTCTTTACTCAATCAGAACTTCTTTCTATATAACTCAATGATGAAATAATTTACACTTCTCCATGTATATCCCCTTCAGTTACCTTGAGGGGACGTGTATCCTCTTCAAGTGCCCTAGGTCCGTCACTAACCACATTGAGGTAAATTCATTGTCTCCAGTCTCTGAATCTCCTATTGTTAGTTTCTTATTTTTGTACTTGATCGTTTTAAAGATTTTTCTAAAAAAATCCTTTCTTGAAAAATTATGCTATAGCTGAGCAGTAGCATCAGTAACTATTTGTATCTCATTGTTCATCTATGTTTTTTGCATATTTCTATCTGTGACTACGTGTATACATTAATGAATGTCTATCCACGATTGATATGTATATTCTGTATATATGGTTTTTTTATTCACTTGTATTGTATATATTCTTTTGTTTTAGTGTACCCCATGAATAAGATCCTGGAGGATCGAAACGTCGGGTATTTTGTTTGTACATTCCTTAAATTCTGCTTGGGCACATCCTTCTTCTGTTGATGGATTGGACACATTCAATAAATATATGAGTTTTTTGCATACTATCAATGTGTTGAGTGTGGTGAATCATCCTTTTTATTTGTACACTCCAGCCCTCGGCACCAGCCTGCCCGCGGTCACCCGCGGCCGTTGCCGCCTCACTCCAGCCCACGGCTGCGGCCTACCCCTCGCCGCCCGCCGCCGCCCTGCTCCCGACCGCGGCTGTGGCCAGTTCACTGCAGACGGCAGCCACTAGTTCCCCGCTCCAGTCCGTGGCAAGAGTCAGGCCGTCGTCCACCGCGGACTCCCTGTTATTGCCGCTGGCTGCGCCGGTGGCTTGTCAATCGCCACCCCACTTCGCGACTGATTACCCCCGTCCGGGGATTGCGGCCCACCTGTTCAAGGACTCTTCCGGGGCCTGTTGTGCCCCTGCTTCGCCTGAGCGTCGGAACGCTCGAAGACTTCGCCAGTTCTTCAGCAGCTGGGCCCAGCGGCTGCTACGCCGAAGAACCATCACCCAGGACGCCGAAGACGTCAGGACGGATAAGTGACATTATATAACTAAGGACCCGTAGTCGGCCATACCGCAGCCCTATAGTGACCGGCGGTTGCCGGGGTAGATGTGTTCATATATATCTGTGTTTTCTTGTGTTGAGTCCCTGTGAGGATAATCCCTGTTACCCGTTTGGTTACTTAGACTAGTCACCTGATCTAAACTTATAAAACGTTATCACAAAAGGCATAAAGTCTCGCGTCTCGTCACTGCATCCTGTGTACCTGCCGGTACCACAGCCTGACGGAAGCATCTCCCCTGTGCCAGACATATGAAAGCCTGCATAGAGTTCGCTAAAAAACACATGAAGGACTCCCAGACTATGAGAAATAAGATTCTCTGGTCTGATGAGATGAAGACAGTACTTTTTGGTGATAATTCTAAGTGGTATGTGTTGTGAGTTCATTTTCCCCTTCACCATTGAGGTCTGATGAACTCCCTCTTCTGGTGAAGGAAGGTAGTGAGGCTGATTACCAAGCATCTGGGCAGGATGATGATGACTGGGTGACGGGAGTTGCTGACTGGATATAAGGCAGCCGACGCCCTTCTGCCTTGCTGGTGATCTCTCTGAGGGATTCTAGGAGACCAGTCTGATTCCGGCTCTTCAAAAGCTAAGTTTTCTGCTCTGTTTTTTGCATTTGTGTTTTGGTTTTGTTTTTCCTTGTTTTTCTCGATTTCTGCCATTCCCTGCAGAATGCTGAATTCCTTTTTGCTCTGTCTTCAGAAAATACCTGAGTGCTGATATAGTCTTTTTGAAGCCTAGCGTCTTCAGGGCTTTTTTCCCTATCAGCTGTTGGCTCTTTTGATAGGGTTTTGGCAGATTACAGACAGCAGCTTTTCTATCCTGTCTTTTGTAGTTAGCTTGGGCCCCATCATTTGCTCAGCCTATCTTTCTATCTGTGTGAGTGTTTTTTCATCTTGCTTCACCGTCATTATATGTTGGGGGCTGCCTATTGCTTTGGGGTCTGCTCTGGGGCAGTTTAGATTTCTCTTTCTGTCTTTAGGCTATGTAGTTCTCCGGCTGTGATCGAGGGGTCTAGGGCACCGTAGGAACCCCCCACGGCTACTGCTAGTTGTTGTTGATAGGTTCAGGGGTCTGTAATCCGATAGCTGCCAACTTCTCTGGTTTTCTGGACTTAGCTAGTATTTCTGTTTTTGCCTCCTACGGTGACTCATTCATAACAGAATCACCACCCATACCACAGATCCTAGGGTACTCAATAGCAGGAAAGAACTGTGTAAAAAAAAAAAAAAAAAGTGTGTATATTTTGTCCTCTTTATCTCTGAGGCTGTAGGGGGAATTTTTTTTTCTCTCAATGGAGATAAAGCAATTGTCTGATCATGTGGAGCAGCTCGCTGTGGAAGTGCAGGGAATTTCCACCTACCTTGCTCATTCACATGCTGCTGAACCAAAGATCCCTACTCCTGATGTGTTTTTTGGGGATCGGTCTAAATTTTTGAATTTCAAAAATAATTGTAAATTATTTTTTGCCTTGAAGCCTAACTCGTCAGGGAGCTCCACGCAGCAGGTTAAAATTGTCATCTCTTTGCTGCGTGGCGATCCCCAGGATTGGGCGTTTTCTTTGAAACCAGATGATCCTATTCTGATTAATGTGAACGCATTTTTTCAAGCCTTGGGGTTGTTGTATGACGAACCTAATGCTATTGATCAGGCTGAAAAGACCCTGTTGGCATTGAGCCAGGGTCGAGATTCTGCAGAATTGTACTGTTAAAAATTCCAAAAGTGGGCGGTCCTTACTACCTGGAATGATAATGCCTTGGCAGCTCTCTTTCGGAAGGGTTTGTCAGAAGCCAAAAAAGATACTATGGTGGGATTTCCTGTTCCCTCTGGTCTTGACGATTCTATGTCATTAGCCATTCAGGTTGATCGGCGTTTACGTGAACGCAGGACTGCACGAGAGGTGTTGCCACCTGTTGAACAAGTGTCTGAACCTATGCAATGTGATAGAGTTTTGACCAGGGAGCAATGTCAGGAGTTCAGAAGGCGTAATAAGCTGTGTTTTTTTTGTAGAGATGCCTCGCATATTATTTCTGTCTGTCCTAAACGAGAGAAACGTTTTGTACACACTTTTTCTCTGGGTGGTGTTCAACCTAAGTTTCTTTTGGCAATTACTCTGATCTGCTCCCTGTCCACATTTTCCGCCAAGGCTTTTGTGGATTCGGGAGCAGCCCTGAACCTAATGGACTTGGATTTTGCTAAACGTTGTGGATTTCCGATGACACCTCTGCGGACGCCTATCCCTTTGAGGGGGATTGATGCTACTCCTTTGGCAAAAAATAAACCTCAGTTTTGGACCCAGGTGGTAATGCGGGTCGCCCCAGACCATCAAGAAAATTGCAGATTTTTGGTGTTGCATAATTTGCATGATATCATTGTTCTGGGGTTTCCCTGGTTGCAAATTCATAATCCGGGTTTTGCATTGGAAATCTGTGTCTGTGGTGAGTTGGGGTTGTCGGTGTGCCCTTAGTGAGGCTCTGGTTTTTTCCACCTCACCTCAGTCGCATGATGTTCCTGACTATTTGGCGGATTTTTATGATATATTTAGTGAGAATGAGTCTGCGTCTTTGCCTCCTCATAGGAGTTATGACTGTGCAATTGAACTGAGCCCGGGGTGTAAATTTCCCAAGGGTCGGCTCTTCAATTTATCTGTACCCGAGCACGAGGCTATGCGAACCTATATTAAGGAGGCGTTGGAGAAGGGTCATATTAGACCATCCTCTTCACCCTTAGGTGCTGGTTTTTTTTTCGTGGCCAAAAAGAATGGTTCATTAAGGCCTTGTATTGATTATCGTGCCCTCAACAAAATTACTATTAAATATCAGTATCCGTTACCCCTGATTTCGGATCTATTCTCCAGAGTTAAAGGTGCTTGCTGGTTTGCCAAGCTTGACCTCAGGGGGGCGTATAATCTTATCCACATTAAGCAGGGGGATAAATGGAAGACGGCATTTAATACTCCGGAGGGACATTTTGAGTACCTGGTGATGCCTTTTGGGCTCACTAATGCCCCTTCTTTCTTCCAGTGCTTCATGAACGATATTTTCCGAGACTTTGTGGATAAATTTTTGATTATCTATCTGGATGATATTTTGATCTTCTCCAAGGATTGGGATTCTCATGTGGAACATGTTCGGACTGTGTTTCGGATCTTGAGGGAGAATTCCCTGTATGTCAAAGGATCGAAATGCCTTTTTGGGGTACAGAGGATTTCTTTTTTGGGATTTATTTTGTCTCCGTCAACTATTGAAATGGACCCGGCCAAGGTACAGGCCATTTATGATTGGGTTCAGCCCACTTCTTTGAAGGCCCTCCAGAAGTTTTTGGGTTTTGCTAATTTTTATCAGAAATTTATAGCAAAATTTTCTAGTATTGCCAAGCCATTGACTGATCTGACTAAGAAGGGTGCTGATGTGTTGAATTGGTCTCTGGAGGCTGTTTCTTCCTTTCAGGAGCTGAAGCAAAGATTCACTTCGGCCCCGGTTTTGCAGCAACCTGATGTCTCACTCCCGTTCCAGGTAGAGGTGGACGCTTCTGAGATTGGTGCAGGAGCTGTTCTGTCCCAAAAGGATCCTGTAACATCTAAAATGAATCCCTGTGCTTTCTTTTCCTGAAAGTTCTCTCCATCTGAACGTAACTATGATGTGGGGAATCGGGAACTGTTAGCCATGAAATGGGCATTTGAGGAGTGGAGACATTGGTTGGAGGGAGCTAAACATCAAGTCGTGGTCCTCACTGACCACAAGAATTTGATTTACCTGGAGTCGGCCAAACGCTTGAACCCTAGACAGGCTAGGTGGGCCTTGTTTTTTACACGTTTTGATTTTGTGGTCTCTTTTCTTCCGGGCACTAAGAATGTCAAGGCTAACACTCTCTCTAGGAGCTTCTTTGCTGATTCTCCTGTGTTGACCAAGCCTGCTACCATCTTAGGCGAAGGGGTAGTTCTTTCTGCCATCTCACCCGATTTGAGACGTGCTCTGGAAGAGTTCCAGGAGGACAAACCTGAGCGTTGTCCCAGTGGGAAGTTGTATGTTCCTGACCAGTGGAAGAAGAGAGTGATGTCTGAAGTTCATTGCTCTGCATTGGCTGGTCATCCAGGTATTTTTGGTACTAGAGATCTGGTGAGTCGGTCTTTTTGGTGGCCCGCCTTGTCTCGTGATGTCAGGAATTTTGTGCAGTCCTGTGGGACTTGCTCCCGGTCTAAACCTTGTTCTCGCTCTAGTGGGTTGTTGATGCCTTTGCCAGTCCCCAGGAGGCCATGGACCCATATTTCAATGGATTTCATCTCTGATATGCCTGTCTCTCAGAGAATGACTGTTATTTGGGTGATTTGTGATAGGTTCTCTAAGATGGTTCATCTTGTACCACTCCCTAAGTTGCCATCTTCCTCTGAGTTGGTGCTCCTGTTTTTGCAACAGGTGGTTCGCTTGCACGGGATTCCTGAGAACATTGTATCTGACAGAGGAGTTCAGTTTGTGTCTAGATTTTGGAGGACTTTCTGTTCCAAGCTGGGAATTCAGTTGTCCTTCTACTCTGCTTTTCACCCTGAGACCAATGGGCAGACGGAGAGAACAAACCAGACCTTGGAGTTGTGTTTGAGATGTTTTATTTCCGCTGATCAGGATGATTGGGTTTCATTTTTGCCCTTGGCCGAATTTGCTTTAAATAATAGAGCTAGTTCTGCCACTTTGATGTCACCTTTTTTTTGTAACTTTGGGTTTCATCCTCGATTTTCTTCAGGGCAGGTGGAGCCTTCCGCCTGCCCAGGTGTTGACACTGTGGTGGAGAGAATGCACCAGATCTGGGACCAAGTGGTGGATAAGTTATCTCTCTCCCAGGAAAAAGCCCAGCGGTTTTCGAACCGACATAGGACCATTGGTCCCCAGTTTAAGGTTGGTGATATGGTTTGGTTATCATCAAAAAATATCGCTATGAAGGTGGCTTCTCCTAAGTTTAAGCATAGATCTATTGGACCTTACAAGATTTTGGAGATTATTAATCCGGTCTCTTTTCGTTTGGCTCTTCCTGTCACATTTAAAATCCATAATGTGTTTCATAAGTCCTTGTTGAAGAGGTTTGTTGAACCAGTAGTTCCTGGGGTGGCACCTCCGGACCCTGTATTGGTTGAAAGTAACATGGAATATGAGGTAGAGAAGATACTGGATTCCCGTCTGGCTAGACAGAGACTCCAGTATTTGGTTAAGTGGAAGGGTTATGGTCAGGAGGATAATTCCTGGGTCTCTGCCTCTGATGTTCATGCCAAAAGATTGGTTCGTGCTTTTCATCAGGCTCACCCTGATCGCCCTGGTGGCGTGGATGAGGGTTCGGTGACCCCTCCTCAAGGGGGAGGTACTGTTGTGAGTTCATTTTCCCCTTCACCATTGAGGTCTGATGAACTCCCTCTTCTGGTGAAGGAAGGTAGTGAGGCTGATTACCAAGCATCTGGGCAGGATGATGATGACTGGGTGACGGGAGTTGCTGACTGGATATAAGGCAGCCGACGCCCTTCTGCCTTGCTGGTGATCTCTCTGAGGGATTCTAGGAGACCAGTCTGATTCCTGCTCCTCAAAAGCTAAGTTTTCTTCTCTGTTTTTTCCATTTGTGTTTTGGTTTTGCTTTTCCTTGTTTTTCTGGATTTCTGCCATTCCCTGCTGGGGTGTGCTGAATTCCTTTTTGCTCTGTCTTCAGAAAATACCTGAGTGCTGATATAGTCTTTTTGAAGCCTAGCGTCTTCAGGGCTTTTTTCCCTATCAGCTGTTGGCTCTTTTGATAGGGTTTTGGTGGATTACAGACAGCAGCTTTTCTATCCTGTCCTTTGTAGTTAGCTTGGGCCCCATCGTTTGCTCAGCCTATCTTTCTATCTGTGTGAGTGTTTTTTCATCTTGCTTCACCGTCATTATATGTTGGGGGCTGCCTATTGCTTTGGGGTCTGCTCTGGGGCAGTTTAGATTTCCCTTTCTGTCTTTAGGCTATGTAGTTCTCCGGCTGTGATCGAGGGGTCTAGGGCACCGTAGGAACCCCCCACGGCTACTGCTAGTTGTTGTTGATAGGTTCAGGGGTCTGTAATCTGATAGCTGCCAACTTCTCTGGTTTTCTGGACTTAGCTAGTATTTCTGTTTTTGCCTCCTACGGTGACTCATTCATAACAGGTATGTGTGGAGAAAACCAGGCACTGCGCATAACCTGCCCAATACAATCCCAACAGTGAAACATTGTGGTGGCAGCATCATGCTATGGGGGTGTTTTTCAGCTGCAGGGACAGGACGACTGGTGGCTATTGAAGGAAACATGAACGCGGCCAAGTACAGAGATATCCTTGATGAAAACCTCTTCCAGAGTGCTCTGGACCTCAGACTTGGCTGAAGGTTCACCTTCCAACAAGACAATGACCCTAAGCACACAGCTAAAATAACAAAAGGAGTGGCTTTAGAACAACTCTGTGACCATTCTTGACTGGCCCATTCTGAGCCCTGACCTAGACCCAATTGAGCATCTCTGGAGAGACCTGAAAATGGCTGTCCACCAACGTTCATCATCCAACCTGACGGAACTGGAGAGGATCTGCAAGGAAGAATGGCAGAGGATCCCCAATTTCAGGTGTGGAAAACTTCAATCCCAAGAAGACTCATGGCTGTAGTAGCTCAAAAGGTGCTTCTACTCAATACTGAGCAAAGGGTCTGAATACTTATGACCATGTGATATTTCAGTTTTTCTTTTTTAATACATTTGCAAAAATTTCTACATTTCTCTTTTTTTCAGTCAAGATGTGGTTCAGAGTGTACATTAATGAGAATTTTCCAAATGGCTGCAATGAAACAAAGAGTGAAAAATGTAAAGGGGTCTGAATACTTTCCGTACCCACTGTATATATGCATATATAATAGTTATTTTCACGTTAGCCACTAAATCTCCTACTAGACTCTCATTTCCTGTTCTTTGCAGTCAGCCATATGGGCATAAGCTGCAACAGACTGAGAGTGAACTGATACATGCTAGTCAGTGAACAGAGGGGTAGGAAGTGTGCTGTGACGTCACCTATTGTGAATGATGGGTCCTCTCTTATTTACTGTACAGCGTATGTAGGTGTTATCTGTCATTGTGTAAGGAGTGTACCAAGATCACGTTCATATATTGTATGCTGCTATGTATAGAATCATAGAATCGTAGAGTTGGAAGGGACTTCCTGGGCCATCTGGTCCAACCCCCTACTCAAAGCAGGATTCGCTAAATCATCCCAGTCAGATGTCCGTCCAGCCTCTGTTTGAAGACTTCCATTGAAGGAGAACTCACCACTTCTCGTGACAGGTTGTTCCACTCATTGATCACTCTAACTGTCAAAAAGTTTTTTCTAATATCTAATCTGTGTCTCCTCCCATTCAGTTTCATCCCATTGCTTCTAGTCTTTCCTTGTGCAAATCAGAATAAAGTTGATCCTTCTACAATGCGACAGCCCTTTAGATATTTGTAGACAGCTATTAAGTCTCCTCTCAGTCTTCTCTTTTGCAAACTAAACAATCCCGAATCCTGCAACCTTTCCTCATAAGACAGGGTTTGCAGACCGGTCACCATTCTGGTTGCTCTTTTCTGAACTTGCTCCAGTTTGTTGATGTCTTTTTTAAAATGTGGTGCCCAAAACTGGACACAATATTCCAGATGAGGTCTGACCAAAGAGGAGTAGAGGGAAATAATGACTTCACGTGATCTAGACTGTATGCTTCTGTTAATACATCCTAGAATTGCATTTGCCTTTTTTGCTGCTGCATCACACTGTTGACTCATATTCAGTCTGTGATCTATTAGTATCCCCAAATCTCTTTCACATGTGCTGTTGCTTAGGCCTATTCCTCCCATTCTGTATATGCTTTTTTCATTTTTATTGCCCAGATGTAGTACTTTGCATTTTTCCCTGTTAAAAACCATTCTGTTAGTTGCTGCCCACTTCTCCAGTTTATTTATATCTTTTTGAATCCTCTCTCTCTCTTCTCTAGTATTAGCTATCCCTCCTAGCTTTGTGTCATCAGCAAATTTAATCAGTTTACCCTCAATTCCTTCATCTAAATCGTTGATAAAGATGTTGAACAATACAGGGCCCAGGAGAGAGCCCTGTGGTATCCCACTTGAGACATTCTTCCAACTGGATGTGCAGCCATTTACGACCACTCTTTGGGTCCGATCACTAAGCCAGTTATGAATCCACCTAACAGTTGCCTTGTCCATTCCATACTTAGTCATTTTTTCAATAAGGATTGTATGAGATACTTTGTCAAATGCTTTGCTGAAGTCAAGATATACTATACCTACAGCATTTCCTTGATCCACCCAATCAGTGATTCCGTCATAGAAGGAAATTAAGTTAGTCTGACATGACTTATTAGTTACAAACCCATGCTGACTCTGTTTAATCACTTCATTCTTATACAGGTACTGACATACATGTTGTTTAATAATTTGTTCAAAGATCTTTCCTGGTATAGAAGTTAGACTCACCGGCCTATAGTTGCCTGGGTCCACCTTCTTCCCCTTTTTGAAGATAGGAACAACATTTGCTCTTCTCCAGTCTTCTGGGACTTCTCCTGTTCTCCAAGAATTTTCAAAGATTATGGAGAGGGGTTCAAAAATTTCTTCTGCTATCTCCTTCAGTACTCTGGGGTGTAATTCATCTGGACCTGGAGACTTGAATTCATTTAGGTTAGCTAAGTGTTTCCTCACTATCTTTCTGTTTATAGATATCCTGGATTCTTCTATTCCCTTAATAGGACAGTGAAGAACAGTTGATGTTACATTTCCTTTCTGAGAGAAAATAGATGCAAAATAAGAATTTAAAAGTTCGGCCTTCTCAACATCCTGTCTGACCATTTCATCATTTTCATCCTGTAAAAATCCTATAGCATCTTTGACTTTTCTTTTACTTTTGACATATCCCCAAAATCCTTTATTATTGCTTTTGACATCTCTTGCAAGCCTCAATTCATTGTCAGCTTCAGCTAATCTGATTTGTGCCCTGCAGGTTCTGCAGACAGCATTATATTCTTCTTTAGATATGCCTCCCTCTTTCCATTTTATAAACATTTTTTTCTTCCTTTTTAGCATGTGCTTAAGTTCTGTGTTCATCCATCCTGGCTTCCTTAAATGCTTCCTATTCTTCCCTCTTTTCGGAATTGTTAACAATTGTGCTTTGAGAATTTCATTTTTCTAGATTTCCCATCCTTCCTGGACATTTTTGTCTTTAAGGATATCCAGCCATTGGATCACTCCAATTCTCTTTCTGAATCCCATAAAATCTGCCTTTCTGAAATCTAACCTTGACGTCTGAGTCTTCACAGGTCTTCCTCCTCTAGTTATCCAAAATTCTAAAATAGCATGGTCGCTACCTCCTAGGGTCCCAGCCACTTTTACCTCCTCAACCATTTCCTCCCTGTTTATAAGGATTAGATCCAAGGTAGCAGTTCCCCTTGTTTTCTCCCCTACCTTTTGGAAGATAAAGTTGTCAGCAAGAGAGGATAAGAATTTCCTTGACCTGTTAGTTTTGCCTGAGAGAGATTCCCAACAAATGTCTGGATAGTTGAAATCTCCCATGACAACTATGTCATATTTTTTGGAGAACTTGGCCATTTGATGCATAAAGAGTTCATCCATATCCTCAGCTTTCACAGGCGGCCTGTAGTAAATGCCTACAATGGTGTCCTTTCCATTATTCTGTCCTTGTATTCTTACCCAAACAGTTTCCACAGAACTCCCAGTCTCTGAAGCTTCAATCTCTGTGCAGATATACGCGTTTCTAACATACAATGCGACACCTCCTCCTCGTTTATCAAGTCTGTTTCTTGCAAATAAGTTGTATCCTTCTAGCCTTGTATTCCAATCATGTGTATCGTCCCACCAATTTTCAGTGATTCCAATGACATCATATTTCTTTTCCTGTGTTAGTAGTTCCAATTCTCCTTGTTTGTTGCCCATGCTTTGTGCATTAGTATAGAAACATTTTAGTTTGTGATTGGTTTCTCTTTCTCCAATATTTTTATTAATTAGATTCTTTTGTCTTTGTTCTTCCTTTCCACTTCTAATAGCAGAGTTCTCAATAGCATTTGTCAGGTGTATGGCTTTTTCTGGTCTTTTGCTTCCCTTCCCACGTTGTTCTAGTTTAAAGCTCTCCTTACAAGTGTAGCAAGGCGACTTCCAAATACATGTTTTCCAGTCTTCGTAAGGTGCACCCCATCTCTAGCAAGTAGTCCATCGTAAAGGTAATTCACTCCGTGATCCATAAATCCAAATCGTTGCTGACGGCAACATCGACGTAGCCAGTTGTTCACCTGCAGAATCTTATTCCACCTCCTTGTTCCATGGCCATCCACTGGGAGGATGGAAGAGAAGAACACCTGCGCTCCCAGTTCTTTCACTTTCTTGTCTAAGTCTTCAAAGTCTCTGCAGATGGTTTCCAGGTCGTTTCTTGCGGTGTCATTTGTCCCCACATGTAGTAGTAGGAATGGGTAGTCATCTGTAGGTCTGAATAGTCCTGATATCCTGTCAGACACATCTTTAATTTTTGCACCTGGAAGACAGCACATTTCTCTTGAAGTTATATCCGGTCTGCAGATAGCGGCCTCTGTTCCTCTCAACAGGGAATCCCCCATGACCACCACTCTCCGTTTCTTCTTCACAACATTTTTCTTTCTCCATCCAGGAGGACTCTGAGGGCGTACAAAGTTGCTGTTTGTGGGCAAAGTCTTATCCTTCAAGTGCACTTCGAATTTCTTCTCTTTCTGTAACATGAAGAGATAATTCTGCTCTGTCTAAGAACTCTTCACCTTCCTTAATGATCTTCAACGTAGCTAACCTCTCTTCGAGATTTTGCAACTTTTCCTCCAACAGAGACACAAGCTTGCATTTGTGGCATGTGAAGTTTGGCTTTTCCACTGGTAAGTCTGTGAACATGTAGCAAGAAATGCAGCTCACCAAATGGCTCCTGGCCTCTTCCATATTGAGATTTCTTAAAAACGATGAAAGATGAGCCAAAATTCGGGCGTCGATAGGCGCGCGGTTTTCCGATTTCCTCTTTTCAGCTGCAACGGCCAAAACCCAGTGATCGTTGCGCTCGCGGAGACCCTTCACTTATCCCAGAAGGCACTGGGAATATGCAAATGATCTCCTCAAGGCTCTTCCCCTGGTATATATGTGTATGTTGTGTAGATAGGGAAAGTGTAGTTATATGGTTAGCCACTAGAGGGGGCATAGTAGGATAGGAATAAGAGTTAGTATAGCAAATAGTTAATATAGGAGGGGCCTACTATGGGTAAGACAGGAGTATTTCTTGAATGTAGTTAGAAGGACCAGGGAGCCCAGACAGTCGTGTAGGGCCTTAGAGCCCGGGGCAACACAGTGGACCCCGTAACGTTTCAAGATAGGAGCCCAGTCATCCAGGGCTTGAAGGATACAGCAGCAGAGGAATGCAGGGCAGCACCAAGATGTGGCAGCTGACTACGTGGGCAGATGCCCTTATGCCTGGGGTGAAACGGACAGGGGAACTCCTGAAAGTAGTTAAGCTGGACAGAAGGAATACTGCAGTACCGGATCAGTCGGTAACGACCCAGAAGCATTCTAGAAGAAGTAGGGAAAAGCACAGGAATAGACAAGGATGTGTACTGTGATGTTCCCTGTGAAGTTGCTGTAACTGAGCTGGACGTACTGCGAAAGGATTCAAGTAAAGTTCTTTGTTACAAGTTGAAACTGGACTCTGTCTCTCTATGTGTGAAACCAATCGGAGTGTACCCACAATGGATCAGAGGTGACCCTGGTGTTGCCAAAGGTGTTAAAGAAGGTACGCTGCAAAGGGGAGATTGCATGTATGTGGCGAGGGACCAGGGCTCGTTTGAGTAATCAATGTCAGCCACAACTACGGCCCTGCAGTGGCGTAGCGTGGGGGGGTGGTCCGCCCCAGGCAGCACGTGTGTGGGGGCGGCGCGTCAGCAGCAGCAGCAATTCCTTTCCTCTGTGGGAGAAGCATGTGCTTTGCCTATCCAGGTTTGTGGGGTCGATTTCCTTAGTTCTCTCTCATCGCCGCTCAGGTGCGCGCTGTCCAGCTGCTGAAGGAGCAATAACAGTTGTAGTTCCACCCCAGTCCTGCAGATGTCACTGTGGGGCGCTTCTGCCCTCCTTACTGATCTATGTTCCCTCTGCACTCAGCGGTCAAGGTGAAAGGTTGTAAAGATAGCGGCGGCCTTTATGGAGGAAGAAATGGATAATGATGACTATTACGCGCCACTAAACGTCCGCAGGAAGGTGAGCGTCTGCCTGTCAGTGTGGACTGGGGTGGGTCGGGCATGCTATCCTGGAGCATGTGGCTGGAAAGATAAGGGATAAGATAAGATAGCCTGTGTCTGCGGGGTGCTAGCAGCCGGCATTGTGCGGTGACCCCAGGAGCTGTCACCTGGGCGACACTAAGTGGTGGCTGCCGCTGATCTCTGTTCCGTGGACATACAATAGCAATGTGCCCTGGCTGTACGGAGTGCGGGAACCTGAGGCTGCAGGTCACAGGAAGGGTGATGAGGTGCAGCAATATAGTGCCCCCTGCCGAAGCCGCAAAACTGCTCTGCTCCCCAGAGCGCACTGGCACTCTCTCTGGTGACAGTGCCTCTTTTACACCATCTTCTCTGGTGACAGTGCCTCTCCTACACCCTCCTCTCCTCTCTGCTGACAGTACCTCTCCTACACTCACCTGTCCTCTCTGGTGACAGTGCCGCTCCTATACTCTCCTGTCCTCTCTGGTGACAGTGCCTCTCTTATACCCTCTTGTCTGGTGACAGTGTCTCTCGTACACTCTCCTCTCTGGTGACTGTGTCTCTCCTACACAAGGCACAATGGACAAGGCATCTGTTAGGTGGATTCATAACTGGCTTAGTGATCGGACCCAAAGAGTGGTCGTAAATGGCTGCACATCCAGTTGGAAGAATGTCTCAAGTGGGGTACCACAGGGCTCTGTCCTGGGCCCTGTATTATTCAACATCTTTATCAACGATTTAGATGAAGGAATTGAGGGTAAACTGATTAAATTTGCTGATGACACAAAGCTAGGTGGGATAGCTAATACTAGAGAAGAGAGAGAGAGGATTCAAAAAGATATAAATAAACTGGAGCAGTGGGCAGCAACTAACAGAATGGTTTTTAACAGGGAAAAATGCAAAGTACTACATCTGGGCAATAAAAATGAAAAAAGCATATACAGAATGGGAGGAATAGGCCTAAGCAACAGCACATGTGAAAAAGACTTGGGTATACTAATAGATCACAGACTGAATATGAGTCAACAGTGTGATGCAGCAGCAAAAAAGGCAAATGCAATTCTAGGATGTATTAACAGAAGCATACAGTCTAGATCACGTGAAGTCATTATTTCCCTCTACTCCTCTTTGGTCAGACCTCATCTGGAATATTGTGTCCAGTTTTGGGCACCACATTTTAAAAAAGACATCAACAAACTGGAGCAAGTTCAGAAAAGAGCGACCAGAATGGTGACCGGTCTGCAAACCCTGTCTTATGAGGAAAGGTTGCAGGATTTGGGAATGTTTAGTTTGCAAAAGAGAAGACTGAGAGGAGACTTAATAGCTGTCTACAAATATCTAAAGGGCTGTCACATTGTAGAAGGATCATCGTTATTCTCATTTGCACAAGGAAAGACTAGAAGCAATGGGATGAAACTGAATGGGAGGAGACACAGATTAGATATTAGAAAAAACTTTTTGACAGTTAGAGTGATCAATGAGTGGAACAGGCTGCCAAGAGAAGTTGTGAGTTCTCCTTCAATGGAAGTCTTCAAACAGAGGCTGGACAGACATCTGACTGGGATGATTTAGCGAATCCTGCTTTGAGCAGGGGGTTGGACCAGATGGCCTAGGAGGTCCCTTCCAACTCTATGATTCTATGATTCTATGATTCTACACCCTCCTGTCCTCTCTGTGACTGTGTCTCTCCTACACCCTCCTGTCCTCTTTGGTGACTGTACCTCTCCTACACCCTCCTTTCCTCTCAGGTGACTGCGCTTCTCCTACACCCTCCTCTCTGGTGACAGTGCCTCTTCTACACCCTCCTTTCCTCTCTGGTGACTGTGCCTCTCCTACACCCTCCTCTCTGATGAAAGTGCCTCTCCTACACCCTCCTTTCCTCTCTGGTGACTGTGCCTCTCCTTTACCCTCCTCTCTGGTGACAGTGCCTCTCCTACACCCTCTTCTCTGATGACAGTGCCTCTACTACACGCTCCTCTCCTCTCTGGTGACCATTCCTCTCTTACAGCCTCCTCTTCCCTCTGGCGACAGTGCCTCTACTACACCCTCCTCTCCTCTCTGGTGACCATTCCTCTCTTACACCCTCCTCTCCGGTGACTGTGCTTCTCCTACACCCTTCTCTCTGATGACAGTGCTTCTCTTACACCCTCCTCTTCCCTCTGGCGACAGTGCCTCTCCTATACTCTCCTCTCCTTTCTGTTGACAGTGCCTCTCCTACAGTCTCTTCTCCTTTCTTTTGACAGTGCCTCTCCTGTCCTCTCTGGTGACAGTGCGTCTCCTACACTCTCCTCTACTCTCTGGTGACAGTGCCTCTCCTATACTCGTCTCTCCTTTCTGGTGACACTGCCTCTCCTGTCCTCTCTGGTGACAGTGCCGGCCCTCTCCTACACTCTCCTGTCCTCTCCGGCGACAGTGCCTCTCCTGTCCTCTCTGGTGACAGTGCCTCTCCTCTCTGGTGACAATGCCTCTCCTACACTCTCCTCTACTCTCTGGTGACAGTGCCTCTCCTCTCTTCTCTTTTGACAGTGCCTCTCCCTACACTCTCTTCTACTCTCTGGTGACAGTGCCTCCCCTACACTCTCCTTTCTGGTCACAGTGCCTCTCTTGTCCTCTCTGGTGACAGTGCCTCTCGTACACCCTCCTCTTATCACTCACCCACTATCCAACTTATGTTCTGACTAGGTCTGCCTTGTGCCCTACTATGCCTTTCCGATTTTTGCACCCCTTGCATATCAAATCTCCTACACTCACCTAAAGCCTGCTCTTTGCAGTCTAGTGGTATGCCATCCTTGCCAAATCTCCTGAGGCTCACCCCATGACTTATCATATCTGTGACTCCCTTACTCAAGTCGTGGGTAAAGAATAATACAATACAAAGCTGAGAATTTGCCAAAACGTAAATTAGTGTAAGTAGTCCTACATGATAAATAAACTGTTGCTCCTCTCTCCAGAGCCCACCTATTTTTATTTTGCAGAGCTCTACAAATCATGCTGCATATTGTCCACAAGGATTAAAAGTATATTTCTGTACAGATCAACTTGGATGTCAGAATGACAGTTTTCTATTAAAATTAATTTTAAGGTCTATTTTAGAGAAGACACTAAATATTGAAATACAATTACTTTGGTATAAAGCATCCTTTAGAAATATGCTCCATACCATATTCTGACTATGCCTGAAAAAGTTCACATTTATACATTTCCTGCTTTTAAAATGCATTTTGGAATATTGGTGGCATGTATTTTGTTTGTCGGTCCTAAACTATGAAGAATAAAAGCTTAAATGGCTATCAATCTCTTGCTCCTCCGTCCATACCTGAAAATAAGCTCTTTGTGCCTGTCCAGTATCGGTTAAGGGTGCTTCGGGAGTTCCATGACTCAGCTCTGAGTGGGCATCCTGGAATCTTGGCCACTCGTAAAGCCATCACTAGGCTGTTCTGGTGGCCCTTGTTGACTTCTGACGTCACTGGTTTTGTGTCCTCCTGTGAAACTTGTGCCCGCGCTAAGGCCTCCCACAACCGGCCGGCCGGGGAATTGGTGTCACTGCCAATTCCGGATAGACCGTGGACTCACCTGTCCATGGATTTTATCACCGATCTCCCACCCTCTAATGGCAAAACCGTGATCTGGGTAGTTGTGGATAGGTTCAGTAATCAAGCACATTTTGTACCCATAACGGGCCTTCCTAATGCTGAGACTCTATCTAAGCTATTCATTGAGCATGTGATTTGGTTGCATGGTGTGCCTGTCAGTGTGGTGTCTGATAGAGGGGTGCAATTCGTGGCAAAATTCTGGAGAGCTTTTTGTAAAAGGCTGGGCATCAGTCTGACCTTTTCGTCGGTCTACCATCCCGAGACCAATGGTCAGACTGAAAGGACCAATCAGTCTTTGGAGCAGAACCTGCGGTGTCTTGTCACATCCAGACAGGATGATTGCTGCTCTGTGATACCTATAGCGGAATTCGCCTTCAATAATCGTGTCAATCAGTCTACTGGTACTTCTCCCTTCTTCTGCAACTATGGGTTTCACCCTCATTTTGGTGAATTCTCCAGACTAGATTCGGAGTGTCCAGGGGCTGATTCGGCCTTTTTGCAGTTGGAGGAGGTTTGGAGGGAGGTTCAGAGAAACATTGGGGAGGCTCAGGGCAAATATAAATTTTTTGCGGATAAACGACGCTCGGTGGGGCCGACTTATCAGGTGGGGGATAAGGTATGGTTATCCACCAAAAACATAAGGCTGAGAATTCCCTCTGCTAAGTTGGGTCCCAAGTTTATTGGTCCGTATGAGATTTTAGAGGTGATTAATCCTGTGGCCTTTCGCCTGCGTTTGCCTCCGTCATTACGGATTCCTAATGTGTTCCATAAAGTGCTTCTGAAGCCATCGGTGCCTTCCTCTGATGAGTCTCCCTCGCACCCGCCGCCTGTTATGGTAGATGGTCAGACCGAGTATGAGGTGGAACAGGTGGTGGATTCTCGTATGTTCCGTTGTTCACTTCAGTATTTGGTCCATTGGAAAAGATACGGTCCTGAGGATCGGTCATGGGTGCCGGCGCGTTCGGTCCATGCTGATCGGTTGCTCCGGGCCTTTCACGCTCGTCATCCAGGGAAGCCTGGGGGTCCAGTGGCCACCCATTGAGAGGGGGGTACTGTCATGGTCCAGTCCGGAGTTTATTTTCTGCTGTGTTCACTCCGGACTGGTCATGCGGGAGTTAATCTCCTCAACCTCGTTCTGGAGATAGCTGGGCTATTGCAGTCTCTCACAGCCTGCTGACCAGTGTTAGTGATAGCTCAAGCTTCCAGTTTAGAGCCTCTGACCCTTGTACCTTGGTGTTCCTCCTGCCTTTGACTGATATTCACGTGTATGACCCGAACTGATTTCTGACCCCGTCTCTTGGTATTCGTCTCTGCTGTTACGTTCCCTCTCTGGCATCTGACTCCCCGGCTTGTACCCCGACCACGTATTTCGTCTCACGTTTTGGACCCCATGCTCATGTTCTGGCTTTCTGACACTCGGCTTGGTATTTTGACAACGTGTATTGCTACTCCTTCTGGTACGTCTGCTCCTGCTAGTTTCTGACTTGGTTCGTCTGACTATTCTCTCTCGTTACTTGTGGCACCTGTGCTGTTGCTCAAGGTTGCTGCTCTTAGTGTGTAACCTCTCTTCCCTCACCAGCTCCCCCTGGTGGAGGTTTCATTACAAGAGACAGAGACTCATTGCCAGAGAAAGTAAAAATAATCCCAAAATATTCTTTAACTACATAAATAGTAAGAAACTAAAAAATGATAGTGTTGGCCCCCTTAAAAATAGTCTGGGTGAAATGGTGGATGGGGATGAGGAAAAAGCCAATATGCTAAATGACTTTTCTTCAACAGTATTTACACAAGAAAATCCCATGATGGATAACATGATCAGTGATAACTAAAATTCTCCGTTAAATGTCACCTGCTTAACCCAGCAGGAAGTACGGCAGCATCTAAAAATCACTAAAATTGACAAATCCCCGGGGCCAGATGGGATACACCCCCCGAGTACTGCAGGAATTAAGTACAGTCATAGATAGACCAATATTTTTAATCTTTAAAGATTCCATACTAACAGGGTCTGTACCACAGGACTGGCGTATAGCAAATATGGTGCCAATATTCAAAAAGGGGACAAAAACTGAACTTGGAAATTATAGGCCAATAAGCTTAACCTCTATGGTGGGTAAAATCCTGGAGGGTTTTCTAAGAGATACTATACTGGAGTATCTGAAGAAGAATAACCTCATGACCCAATATCAACATGGGTTTATGAGGGACCGTTCCTGTCAGACTAATCTGATAAGCTTTTATGAAGAGGTAAGTTCCAGACTGGACCAAGGGAATGCAGTGGACGTGGTGTACATGGACTTTTCAAAAGCTTTTGATACGGTGCCACACAAAAGGTTGATACATAAAATGAGAACAATGGGGATGGGGGAAAATATGTGTAAGTGGGTTAATAGCTGGCTCAGGGATAGGAAACAAAGGGTGGTTATTAATGGAGCACACTCAGACAGGGTCACGGTTAGCAGTGGGGTACCACAGGGGTCAGTATTGGGCCCGCTTCTTTAACATATTTATTAATGACTTTGTAGGGGGCATAGAGAGTAGAATTTCAATATCTGCAGATGACACTAAACTCTGCAGGGTAATCAATACAGAGGAGGACAATTTTATTTTACAGGAGGATTTACTGTATGTAAACTAGAAGCTTGGGCTGATAAATGGCAAATGAGCTTTATGTGCTTAAGGCCGGGGTCACACTAGCCGACGCAAAAAACGGTCCGTAGTTTACATGCGTAATACGGATGAATGACCCCTAAATAGTGCTCCGTATGTCATCCGTAAGCAAGGTGTGGTCGCGTATTTTGCACATGTGAGCATCCGTATGTAATCCGTATGGAATCTGTATGTAATCCGTATGGCGACATTTTCTCGCAGGCTTGCAAAATGGACATTTAATGGTTTTGAGGCCTGCTAACTATTTAAATCATTAGCCTGCACCCTATTTATTGACTCAGGAACAGGTGGCTGCCTCCATTCTGGCCATTTGTGACCTTGCCTTCACTAGGTGTATTGCTGTTGTATGTGCAACATGGCAAAAAGTCTGAGTTTCAACACAACTGAGCAGGCTCTCTTCAACTGGCTTTTGTCACGCCGCTTTGGCCAACCATACCCAGTGATAGTGGATCCACGGAGGAGGAGACGCATGAGGGTACATCCACTTTTGAGGCAACGACTCACAAGAGGTAATTTTCACCGCCTCTATTCTTCTACGCGGGAGCATCCTGTAAAATTCTACCAATACTGACGCATGAGCCTTGAAACATTTGATCGACTCTTGGCGACAGTGCGCCCTGGGATAACCTTTCAGGACACAAGGATCCGCAAAGCTATATCTGCAGAGGAGCGACTTCTACTCACAATACGGTATGTACTACACAACCACATTCTCTATGTTCATAATGTGTTGACCAAAGTATGTAATTTTGGCTTCTTGGACTAAGTTTAATGTCCTCATCTTAGTCCACATATGTTTCAACTTACAGACCAGAATGTTATGTGTAATATGTACTGAATATCACTTAGTAATTGTGCAACCAAATATGTGTGTGTTAGGCTACTTTCACACGTCCGTCGGTGGCATTCCGGCTCCGTGCGGCAAAAAGATGGAGTGCCGGATCCAGCCGTGAATGGAGGGACCGGAAGTATATGCGGCGCGTCTTACGGCGCCTGACACAGCTATGTTGCGGAGTCGCCGGGGAAGAAAAGGATCCACGAGCCAATGAACAGGGTATGAAAAAGAGAGAACGGGGTATGAAAGAGAGAGAGAGAGAACGGGGTATGAAAGAGAGAGAGAGAGAACGGGGTATGAAAGAGAGAGAACGGGGTATGAAAGAGAGAGAGAGAGAATGGGGTATGAAAGAGAGAGAGAGAGAACGGGGTATGAAAGAGAGAGAGAGATATCCGGGCATGCGCACAGGGTAAAACCGTGCATGCGGTGGCCGGATCAGGTAGAAGCCTGATCCGGCGGCCGGAATGTGCCATAGCGTAACATTGTCCCACAGAGCCGGGAGGGCCGCATCCGGCCATGTCCGGCTTTTTTCGCCGGACAAAAAAACGCTGCAGCACCCGTCCTGTCCGGCCGCCGGACAGAGGAATTCAGCCGGATCCGGTAAAAACCGGAACAAACGGAAGCACATGCGGCGCGATCCGGCGCATGTGCTTCTCAATGACAAAAAAACGCATCCGGCGGTAAAAAAAACCGGATCCGTTTTTTTACACACATGCCGGATTGTGCCTGACGGCACAAACCGGATGTGTGAAAGAGGCCTTAGTCGATCTGAATTCCTAACAAGTTTTGTATGTATGTACCTGTTTTTTTTGTAATTTGTGCATTCTAAAATCTTCCTTTTCTGTTCTTCAGTTCCTGTCCACTGGCCTGTCTTATGCCGCCCTCCACCATGAGTTTCTCATTGGAAGATCTACCATTTCTGGCATAGTCAGGTCAACATGTATTGAAATCTGGACAAGACTACATCAAGTCGTTATGCCCGAGCCCAGGATGGAAGACTGATTGAGGATATCAAGGGACTTTGAGGAGGAATGCCAGTATCCTAATTGTATTTGGGGCCCTTGATGGCAAACATATCCGGGTGCGTAAGCCGCCGAACTCTGGCTCTCAATTCTTCAATTATAAACAATACTTTTCTGTTGTATTGTTGGCTCTGGCCGACCCTCAATACAAGTTTATAATTGTTGACATTGGGGCCTATGGAAGGACGGGAGACTCTAGAGTCTTCAATACTTCCATTATGGCTCGGCGGCTACGCACCAACCAGTTGGTTCTACCACCACCACGCCAGCTACCAGGCTCCACTCAAGAATCAGTCCCTTATGTCCTTGTGGCAGATGAGGCGTTTCAGTTAACACGCAATGTCATGAGGCCATATCCCCGGCGCAACCTTGACCACAGGCGCAGAATTTTTAACTTGCGCCTATCACGTGCTCGGCGACTGGTGGAGTGTTCCTTTGGCATTCTTTGTGCCAAATGGCGGGTACTCCAGTCTGCCATTCAGCTGATTGAACAAAATGTTAATGAAGTAGTTAAAGCCTGTGTGGTTCTTCATAACTTGTCTAAATATATATTTCTACCCCTTCTGATTCTATGACTGTTTAATTGCATTGGTAAGCGTATATTTGTATGCTGACACGGTTTTTGAGAATTGAGACAGAGACGTAAAGTGTGTTAGTCAAATTTTTACTTTTGCCTTTTTTTTGTTTTGTTTTTTTTTTAAAGGCAAACATATTATTGCCCTATGATAAACTGGGGCAATGGGCCAAACTGGCCTTTTTGCAGATGTGAACATTTTAGAAAAAATACGATTTTCATACATATCAAAAATTAACAGAATGCAATAACAAAATTGCTACATTAGACATTTAGAATCCAAAGGAAAAAAGAGGTGTTGTCCATCTTCAAAATTATATAAAAAAGATAAAACTCACATTTATTAGGAAGGTTTTCAAATCATATTAATAAGCCACCATGACAGGCAAGGCTGCCTTACGCGTTTCTGACACATATTACATGTGTGTAAAAAAAACAAACAAACTATATTTCACCGCGCTATACTGGGAAAGTCAAAGGATCAAAATAGACTGCTCACTTGATAATACATAGAGAGAGCGTGATGTTATTGAGGCTGTTCGCCTTGATTTGGGAATATAGTTAGCTGCCAAAAAAGTGACTAATTGAATAAGGGCAGCACGCCTTTTCTATGCATTATCAAGTGAGTAGTCTATTTTGATCCTTTGACTTTCCCAGTATAGCGCGGTGAAATATTGTGTTTTTTACAGACATGCAATATGTGTCAGAAACGCGTAAGGTAGCCTTGCCTGTCATGGTGGCTTATTAATATGATTTGAAAACCTTCCTAATAAATGTGAGTTTTATCTTTTTTATATAATTTTGATGATGGAGAACACCTCTTTTTTCCTTTGTATTGGGATTTAGAGCACCAGTTGAAACACACTGGACATCTCCTGGCATCAGACCGCTTATGGACACTGATGTACGGTATGCATAAACAATTTGCATGTTTTTAAGCCCTTATAAATTGTGGTAAGTTGGGGAAGGAGAAGGCGGAAGAGCAGCCTGCGGTTGCTGCTGGCTACTTTGCCCAACATTGCCCTGTGTGTGGGCATACTGTTGCCCATGATGTGGGTAGTGTCCTTCCTCCTGGGATTGTTGGGGGTACTGGCCAGAGGAATAATGAAGAGGGGCATCTTGTTGGCTCGGGTAGGCCCGTGTCTCACACCCACCAATATAGCTATGTCGTCCCCAACCAGGTTGGGACCAGCCTCCAACACTGGGTGGGAAAAAGTGGCCATATTGGTGGGGTTGGCTAGAGGCAGACATATGTTGTTGCTGTTGTGAAGGTTGGGTAGGGGGAGGAAGGGGGTGAGGTGTAGGCACACATATTTGAGTACCTTCAGACCCTGCTTGAGCAAGCATCTGTGTGGGTGGTCTCATGCGCATTAGATTTCGGGGGGAAAGCTGCCACCTCTCCAGATATTCAAACAGCTCACATGGGGTATTGGGGGGTGTGCTTGCATCAAGCAGGATCTGAAAACATCCTCGAATACGGAGCCTCACCTCACGGGAAAGGGCACTGAGATAAAGGGCCAGGCTACGTGAGTATGCCTCCTCCCCATCATCTGTATTCACTCTAGCCAGATAATTTAGGACCCCTGTGTCCACATTGGTCCTGGTATCTTGGGCAGGGATGTGGCACCTTCTTCATCCTCGCCGGGATGTTCCAGCAGGCTGTGGGGAGCCCCGGATCAGGGCAGTTGGGCTGCTGCTCATGTTGCCCTGCTCCTCCAGTATGGGAGATGGTGCAGCAGCAGACAGTCCTTGTGGTGGGGTTTGGGGCGCAGGCAATGGGTTCTCCTGAGACGATTCTTCACCCATGCTTCTTGTAGGGGGAGAAGATGGGCCAGCCGCCTCATCCCCTACAGGGTCAATTATGGGCTCTGTATCTGAGCCCATTCCTCTATCTGTAAGGTTGGAGTGAGTTCTGTTATGAAATAGAACAGAGTCAAAAATACATTAATATTTTTGGCCCTGTAAAGTATCGGTGTAATGTGGTGTGAGGTATCTACTTACGGTCTCAGATCCAGAATAGGGGCGAGGAAGGAGAGGCGGTCATAATAAATGTATTTTCGTTTGACGTAGCCCGCATCCCCACTCCTGGACCGCTGCTGACGTTCCCGCCTGTACTGATCGCGGATGCTGCGCCAGCGTTTCATCACATCTTCCACTGCAATGTGACAGGAAATATTCTCAATTTTACATTACATATTTGATTGGTCACATTTGCTACCAGTAATCTAGGCATGTGACCTTCTGGGGTGTGCTTTCTACCCAGGGTGGCATATCTAATTGGGCCATCCAGGCAAGATACACAGGGTCACAATAGTTCATGCATCAAGTAACTACACTTAATAACTTGGTTGGCCAAGAGGATGAGGAGCTTGTGGCCTGGGCACAATTATGGCAGTGTCAAACCATGTGTCACATCAAAATCTACCCGCCTCATGAGGAAAAAAGTAGAAGCACAGGAAGGGGGGGCTGATTCTGTATGCATTTTTTGATGTGAGGTAATTTTAATCAGTTTTTGGCCTTGTACTTACTCAGTTTCTGCTGCTCCTCACGTGGCCGATCACCAAAGTCATGGAACATCTGGCGACATATGCGCCTCCATGACGCCTCCTTTCTTGCCCGGTTCGCATAGTGGGCATCACGTTGGTCCCAGAGTTCTGGCCGCTACTGAACCAGTACAATGAGCATCTCCACATTTAGGAAATATGGCACCATAACGCTGCTGTACTCCGTGGAGGCGTACTTCCTGGATGTCTGGAGAGGTTTTTGAGCTCATTTTCATGTCTAGGCTTCCTGATGATGGATTGGACCATTTCCTGTCATCTGGCAAAAGACCTGCGTATTTCTCGCAAGTCACACGTGTGGTCCGTGTGTAATCCATATTTTTTGCGCTCCCATAGACTTACATTGGCGTATTACGGGCGTAGTACGCTGACAATCGCAGCATGCTGCGATTGGCACGGTCCGTAGAATACGGACGAGAAATATATGGCTGTTGGGAGCAAACCCATAGAGAATCATTTGTCCGTGTGTAATGCGTGCTTTTAACGCCTCTCACTCGTACGTATTCCTCTCTAGTGTGACCCCGGCCTAATTGTAAAACACTGGGCAAAACTGTCACTGAAAAGGACCTGGGTGTATGGGTGGACGACAAACTCACATTTAGTGGCCAGTGTCAGGCAGCTGCTGTAAAGGCAAATAAAATAATGGGATGCATTAAAAGAGGCATAGATGCTCATGAGGAGAACATAATTTTACCTCTATAAAAGTCATTAGTGCGACCACACTTAGAATACTGTGTACAGTTCTTTTCTCCGGTGTATAAGAAAGACATAGCTGAACTGGAGCAGGTGCAGCGAAGAGCGACCAAGGTTATTAGGGAACTGGGGGGTCTGCAATACCAAGACAAGTTATTACACTTGGGGTTATTTAGTTTGGAAAATTGAAGGCTTAGGGGTGATCCTATTACAATGTATAAATATATGAGGGAAAGTACAAAGACCTTTCTAATCATCTTTTTACTCTGAGACCTGTGACGGGGACAAGGGGGCATCCTCTACGTCTGGAGGAAAGAGGGTTTAAGCATAATCACAGACGCGGATTACTGTTAGGCTGGGTTCACACGTAGCGGAACTCTCGTGGAAATTACCGTGAGAGTTTCGGAATTCCATTCCGCAGGAAAATCGCATTTTAAATTCCCGCGATTTTCCCGCGGAAAAACTAGCATTTTGCAAGTGTAATTATCTTGCAAAATGCTAGCGTTTTCCAAGCGATCTGTAGCATCGCTTGGAGAACTAATTGACAGGTTGTGTTTGACAAGGGTGACCAAATTTTTACTACTGAGGCCGCTTATGCAGCATCAGTAATAAAAGATAAAATGTAAAAAATAATAAAAAAAATAAAAAATGGTGTTATTCTTACCTGCCGACGTCCCGCGCAGCGTTCCCGCCTCTCTCCGCGCTCCCGTTCCCAGTAATCCTTTGCGAAAATGCCCACGATGACGTACGTCCTCGCGGGATCGTGACGTCTTGCGGTTAATCGCAATGACGTCGCGCGAATGACCGCTAGACTTCGCGATCCCGCGAGAACAGACGTAATCGCGGGCATTTTCGCAAAGGAGTACTGGAAAAGGGAGCGTGGAGAGAGGCGGGAAGGCTGCGCGGGACGTCGAAAGGTGAGAATAACAATATTTTTTATTTTAAATTCTATTTTTTACAGGGATATGGTACCCAAAGCCGGGAGGACAGTCTCCTCTCCTCCGGACCATGGGTACCATCCGCAATTGTTCTGCTTACTTTTCGCATGGTGTGCACAGCCACATGTGGAAAGTAAGCAGAACAATGCATTCCTATGGGTGCGGGATCGCCGCGATTCCGCAAAATTAATGAGCATGCTGCGTTTTTTACCGCGAAGCGATTCTGCCGCGGTAAAAACCGCAGCATTAGCACAGCATTGCGGAATCCCATAGGAATGCATGGGATGCTTGTTTTTCACGGCAAAATCGCACGGTTAAAACCGCCACGGAAACGCAAAAAAAAGCCACGTGTGAACTCAGCCTTAGAGCAGTGAGACTATGGAACTCTCTGCCATATGATGTTGTAATGAGTGATTCCCTACTAAAATTTAAGAAGGGACTGGATGCCTTTCTTGAAAAGTATAATATTACAGGGTATATACACTAGTTTCCATGATATTGCGTTGATCCAGGGAGCTAGTTTGATTGCCGTACGTGGAGTCGGGAAGGAATTTTTTTCCCCAATGTGAAGCTTACTGTTTGCCACATGGGTTTTTTTTTTGCCTTCCTCTGGATCAACATGTTAGGGCAGGTTAGGATAGGATATAGGTTGAACCAGATGGACTTAAAGTCTTTCTTCAACCTCAATAACTATGTTACTATGATTTAAGGGCATACTAATTGAAAGTTTGAAAATTGCAAAATTTTAACATTTTTTGCCAAATTTCCAATTTTTTCACAAAGAAACGCAAGTCATATCGAAAATATTTTACCACTATTATGAAGTACAATATGTCACACTTAATTAATCTTAGGCTACTTTCACACTAGCTTTTTTTGCATTGCGCCTCATGCGCATTCCAAACGCATACAAAAAACGCATTAATTGTTTTGTATGCGTTTGCTGTTTTTTTACGCATGCGATTGAATCAGTATGTCGCCATGTTAACTCTAAAAGCGCATGCATGAGCATGTCCTAGTGCACGCGTGTGATCCCATAGATTGTAATGCTGTTTTTTGCGCATTCCATGCGCTAACGTGCGCATGCGTTTTTTGGAAGCAGTTGGGCGCACAGAAAAATGCAACATGTAGCGTCTGGCGTGCTTGGGAGCACACCTGGAAAAACGCAGCTCACGAAAACGCACGTGAACCTGTACATGCGCTATACCATGCGCCCACCATGTTAAAGATAGGCGAGCAATGCGCATGCGCACGATAGCGCACGAGGTGCAGCGCAAAAAAACGCTAGTGTGAAACCAGCCTTAGATCCGTTGAAACGCTCCAGAGTTATTACCTCATAAACTGACACTGGTCAGAATTGTAAAATTTGACCTGATGATAAAGGTGAAACCAGGCTTGTGGGGTAAAGAGGTTAAAGAGACGCATGCCACCTAATGAATTCAGCGCATCTTATCAGTGCTGCTCACCTTACTAAAGTCAGGGGCTCAAATCACATTTCTGGAGTAAGATATTTACTTTCTATGAATCTGATTGGCGACTATAGCCATGACCTATTCCACATTGGCTTCTTCTCAGCTACATCCATTTTGGCGGAGGGCCAGAAACTGGCGTGAAAATGCCAAAAGTTGCAAAATTTTTGCACAACCATGCATTGTACAAAGATGTTGTGACTATTCCAAGTGTTTTATGCCAAAATGTAAACACTTTGGGCTGAATTCAAGACAACTTTGATGCCAAAATTCTGGCTTAAAAAAGCTCTGAAAAGTCAAAAAATGTGGGCGCAACACAGAGTTGTTTCAAAATTTTGCAACTTTTGGTGCTTTCACGACACTTTCTTCCAGCTCCAACAAAATTGGCAGAAAGGAAGGAGGTAGGTTGTTGGAGACTGCCGCTTGTCATATTCATTCAGGGGCTGGAGTACGATATGTGGTGAGGTGCATACAGATATTTACACCACTCGTCCGGTGCTCCTGATTCAAGAAGAACACCTCTTCATGAATCAGGAACATCTAACTCCAGCACAATATTATCAACACCGACGTGAACAACACCGGTCCTGATGAACCAAGCTCACAAAATTGAAAACTCCTCCAGAAACTTTACTCTAGGAGAAACCAGAATAAGATATGCAAAAAAAATTGACTTTTGCCAAATGTCACGTCTCACAAATCTGTCTAAAACAAAGCAAAGTTGTTGAGGAAAAAATGAAAAAGACTTAAAAAAGAAAGACAACTTAAAAAGTGGCACAAAACATTTAGGATATGTTTCCACAGTCCGGATTCCTTCAGTATTTGCTGGAGAATGGACGCTGTGTACAGCCGCATAGTGGAGGTGATTTTATGAAATCCAATCTACACTATGTGTGCAGGGCAGCATCCTGCGGCCCTGGGTGACCGGACATGCGGCGTGCCTTTCAGACCGCAGCGTGTCTATTTATCTTGCGGAGACGCTCCGAAAACAATGATGAAACTGGACCTACTTGCCTAAAGCTCCATAATAATGAACCATACATATTCTTTGTTGTTCTTGCATTTTGTGCATCATTTTCTTATATTGAGTGAGTTGCTTATGTGGCGCCCCTGAGGGTTCAGTCGCCACAGAGGTACTGCACCTCCTCCTGAGGTGTGGTGCCCCACTACCCAAGTAAGGTGGAGACACCTGACCACACTCCAACACCTGCACCCCACACCACAAAATAGTGTAGCAAAGCACCTTTGGCGGCTCCCTGCTTGGAGTGTAGCATAGCACCCCTTGGTGGCTCCCTGCTTGGAACATGAAACGTGCTGGGAGGTGGGTGGAGTTTAGTATGCATAAAAGAGGGGGAAGAGTTGAGTCAGTGGTTCAGTTCAGTCATTCATTCAGTCAGTGAGTGAGGATGTAGAAGGGCAGAGAGTGAGACAGAGAAAATCCCCGGGAGAGGGATGGAAGAAGGAAGTGCTGCAGGAGGCCACAGTGATCTGGGTCTGCTGGCACAGGAAAGAGACAGAGAAAGGAAGCTTGATTCTCCATTGGGAAGTAGGATTAGCACGGAACGTAAGGAGAATAGGAGGACTAAGGATTAGGGTTGGAAGAGAGAACCCTTCCCAAGTTCTAAGCGCAAGGCCAGGGCCCGGTCTCCGAGGTTGTACGGATACTAATGGTCCTGCAGCAGACACCGGAGGAATAGAAGTAGTGACCACTTTATTCCCACACAAGACTTGGGGGCACAACAGCAACATAATAGTGAGCCGGGACTTAGTAGCAAGGAGTCCCCAAAGCAGGCTACAGCTGTCTGCCGTACAAGTAGAGTTCATAGGAACATCTGACAGGAGGAACTCCAGTGTAACTCAGTACTAGGAGTACTTCATTCAAAGGCGCTATAAGAGGAGACATTCAGAAAAGGCACATATGTTGGCGGAGTGTTGGAAAGGAGTACTTCATCTTACCTGGAAGTTGGCTGAGCTCCTGACCCGGAGGACACAGCATGGATGCGGGAACCTGTCCCTGCAACAGACTGTGAGTAAAGCTTTGGAACTACATGCCCTGGTGTCCTCCATTCATTCCTGCGCCAACCTGCCCAGCACTGCTACATCCCTTGCGCCTGACACTACACCATCTAAGTGTCACTTCACCTACACTGCCCTGGGACTCCAGCCCTGCCTGTGGAGGGCTATAACATGACTGCTGAACCACACCATCTGTCCCAGAGGATCTGTCTGCAGCATTGGCTTACATCTTCATTGCCGAACACCACAGGTGGCATAACGAATCACTTATAAACTTTCATCACCATAAGCACACTGCAACAACTCCTTTTACAATGGGCGCCCAGGGCCACGGGCCGGGTCCCAGCTGCCGTGACATGTCCCATAGAAGTTCATCGGGCCCGGTACCGAGTACCCCACAGCCCTGGGAGGGTGACCCAACTTGGCGTCACGAACAGGATGATGAAGCCCGGTACCACCGGGTTCTGTGTGCCTACGATTTATTGGACTTAAAAGTTTGTGGAAATGTGCAAAAGACCCAATTTGACTGTAAAATGAATGCTAAAAATGACCGCCAGCATGGAGAAGAGGGGTGTGATAATATGGGTGGTGCTAAGAAAAGACCGCGAACTGTCCTGGGCCTCCCCTGTCTGAACTTCTATGCGACAGCAACATGGCCCACCCCCTGAGGGGTTCGTATACTGGCATGGTATGGAGGAGTAGGAAAAATGGGAGATGCCGTGACATCTCCCATTGAAGCTCATCGGGCCCGATACCGAGTACCCCACAGCCCTGGGAGGGCGACCCACTTGCACCCATGGTTTGATCACGCAAGATTAGCACTTAGTTTTGACTATATACCTCTGTCAACAAATATACAAGTGATTGTTGCCAATGGAATAAATACTCTATATCTTAAAAAAAGTAAAACCATTGGAATATATTATGACAAACGTGCCATCAGCGCCTTATTCTTTGCTGCTGGTAGAGGAGTTGTAGGTAAATTTACAATTCATCTTTGTTTTCTCCTCTCTGTTCCCTTTTAATGAAAACATAAAAGTAAATGTTTAATCACAACAAACCGCCTCATTCTAGGAGGAAGTTGCAGTCATTCCAAGACTTGTGTGAACGTAGAAGCAGATGTCTTCTGAAGGTCGTCAGTGCTGTAAATTGCAGACTTCATGACAGCTTTGATACAATACTTGGAAATAGGATGACACTAGTGTGTTCATAGAGGTCTCAACAAACCATACAGTATAAGCATTCAAACCTACCATAAAAAATTCACCGTACCAACCTTATCATCATTCTCAGCAATAATACATCATGACATGATAACGCGCTGCTTGTACAGTGACATTTACAGTTTGTAAAATATGGAAGAGGTGGTTTATAGGAAAGTACACCTGGTCAGCGACTGATGCAATTTCCCTGTCCTGACCTTTTTCTTTGAGTTGGTTTAAATGAAAAAGTTATGGTGTGAAAAAAGTAAAATCACACCTGGAGTTAGAGTGTCTGCAACCTCCCATTTTCTTTGCACAGGCCAAAATGTGAATGTAATAGAACCCTAAAAATATTCTCGTAATTATCATTACCATGGTCTATTTTGAATTTTATAATAAGTTGGTCCCTAAAAGAAGTGGGAGGACCAGGGGTAACCAGCCACATTGAGAACAATGTTCTGCCTTCAAATATCTTTGCTTAACCATTTAAAGTGTTGGACAAAGATTTGGATGAAGGGAAATGAAAGGTATGAGAAATAAGAACTCTAGGAATATATGGAGTGAGACTGGGGTGGGAGCAGGGAGAATTAAATCAATGATTGTCAAAATGGCAACAATCATGCTTTACCTTAGTGAGCCATGGATGTAGGATGCATCCTAAAACTCCTGCCTTGGACACCAAGAATGTTTATCGTATGCATGCTCAAGATAGCCTTCTTAAATGAAGAAATAAATAAGGACCCACCATTACTACTATTTAAAGGCGTTGTATGGCTGCTCACTTCGACATCAGGAGGTTAATGGACGCGTATATATGTTCCAGAATATGTGCTCGACTGGCAGGTATTGGGTATGTGTCCTTTTCTAATGATTAGGCCAGGTGCCCAATACCAGCTGATTTTGCACACAGGTACCGTGTTTCCCCGAAAATAAGACTTAACCTGAAAATAAGCCTTAGCATGAATTTCCAAAATTTTTGGATTGCTGGAAATATAGGTCCTATTCCAAAAATAAGCCTTAGTTACAGTCAGGGCCAGCGTTAGGGGGGAAGGAGGGGCAAACTTGACAATTTCTCAGGGCCCCCACTCTTAGGGGCCCCCAATGTTTTTATTCTGGGAATAAGACTTCTTAAGGACCTTTGGTGACAACACGGTCATGTGACCATGATGTCACCATAGGTCATTTAAATGGAACACGTCACCAGGTATTTTCCATGTAAATGGGGTTAGCACCTGTACACCATTATAGACAGTAATATTGCACTCCCCTAAGGGGCGGTCCGGTCCGATGGGCGTCGCTGTTCTTGATCTGACATCTCCTCTTTTCCGTCATCCACACAGTTTCCTCAGCATCATGCCCCTGCTTAGGAGCATTTCTTTGTCCTGCTGAGGGCATGGCAAAGTACTTTAATGAACATGCGTGGGGAAAAGCGCACTACAATACTTTGCTCTGCCCTTGGCAGTGCACAGATTAGTGCACCTGCGCATGAGAGTGATGCCAAGACACTGTGTGGATGATGTAGGAGGTGTCAACCACATGAAGTAACAAGAGAGGAGTCACCAGATCAAGAACAGCGACGTACATCGGACTGTACCAAGCCATAGGGGAGTATAATGAAAGGTCTTTTTTTTGTTTTATGAAGAGCGCATTGGGAAAAATAGACAGTATTTTAGAATACTGTCACAAAGGGCTTACAAGTGCTGGCCCTACTCTATGGGGAAAACCTTGTGACAGATTCCCTTTAACTGTGGGAGTGTAGAGGAACTGAAGAGTAGACAGGCTGGCATGTACCGTATGTGCAGTGTGTGTATATACATGTGTATATATGTGCTGGGTGTGTATATACTCCACCGTTCAAAAGTTTGGGGTCACCCAGACAATTTTGTGTTTTCCATGAAAACTCATACTTTTATTAATCAAATGAGTTGCCAAGTGAATTTAAAATCTAGTCCAGACATTGATAAGGCTCAAAAAAAAGAATTTTATTTGAAATAATAATTTTCTCCTTCAAACTTTGCTTTCATCAAAGAATGCTCACTTTGCAGCAATTCCAGCATTGCAGACCTTTGGCATTCTAGCAGTTAATTTGCTGAGGTAATCTGGAGAAATGTCACCCCTTGCTTCCAGAAGCCCCTCCCACAAGTTGGTTTGGCTTGATGGGCACTTTTTGCGTATCATACGGTCAAGCTGCTCCCACAACAGCTCAATGGGGTTGAGATCTGGTGACTGCGCTGGCCACTCCATTTCAGATAGAATACCAGCTACCTGCTTCTTCCCTAAATAGTCCTTGCATAATTTGGAGGCGTGCTTTGGGTTATTATCCTGTTGTAGGATGAATCTGGCTCCAATCAAGCGCTGTCCACAGGCTGTAGTATGGCGTTGCAAAATGGAGTTATAGCCTTCCTTATGCAAAATCCCTTTTACCTTGTACAAATCTTCCACTTTACCAGCACCAAAGCAACCCCAGACCATCACATTACCTCCACCATCCTTGACAGATGGCGTCAGGCACTCTTCCAGCATCTTTTCAGTTGTTCTGCGTCTCACAAATGTTCTTCTGTGTGATCCAAACACCTCAAACTTGGATTCGTCTGTCCATAACACTTTTTCCAATCTTCCTCTGTCCAATGTCTGTGTTCTTTTGCCCATATTAATCTTTTCCTTTTATTAGCCAGTCTCAGATATGGCTTTTTCTTTGCCACTCTGCCCTGAAGGCCAGCACCCGGAGTTGCCTCTTCACTGTAGATGTTGACACTGGCGTTTTGAATGTACTATTTAATGAAGCTGCCAGTTGAGGACCTGTGAGAAGTTGATTTCTCAAACTACAGACTCTCATGTACTTGTCTTGTTGCTCAGTTGTGCAGTGAGGCCTCCCACTTCTCTTTCTACTCTGGACAGAGCCTGTTTGGGCTCTCCTCTGAAGGGAGTAGTACACTGTTGTAGGAAATCTTCAGTTTCTTGGCAATTTCTCGCATGGAATAGCCTTAATTTCTAAGAACAAGAATAGACTGTCGAGTTTCACATGAAAGTTCGTTTTTTTCTGGCCATTTTGAGAGTTTAATGGAACCAACAAATGTAATGCTCCAGATTCTCAACTAGCTCAAAGGAAGATCAGGTTTATAGCTTCTCTAATCAGCCAAACTGTTTTCAGCTGTGCTAACATACTTGCACAAGGGTTTTCAAGGGTATTTTAACCATCCATTAGTCTTCTTACACAGTTAGCAAACAAAGTACCATAAGAACACTGGAGTGATGGCTGTTGGAAATGGGCCTCTATACACCTATGAAGATGTTGCATTACAAACCAGACGTTTGCAGCCAGAATAGTCATTTACCACATTAACAATGTATAGAGTGTATTTCTGAATCATTTAATGTTAGCTTTATTGGAAAAAAGTGTGCTTTTCATTCAAAAATAAGGACATTTCTAAGTGACCTTAAACTTTTGAATGGTAGTGTGTGTGTGTATATATATATATATATATATATATATACACGTGTGTGTATGTGCATTGTGTCTGTATTACATGTCTATGTGCAGTGTATGTGTATATAAAGTGTATGTGCAGTGTGTGTGTGTATATTTATATGTGCATGTGCAGTATGTGTGTGTGATGACATGATTAGTTATATTTTGAATAAATGATGATTTTTTTTTTGGTCAAGAATAAATAAGGATTGTTAATTATAGAAAAAAAAGTAAGACATCACCTGAAAATAAGCCCTAACTCCTCTTTCTGTGCAAAAAAATAATATAAGACCCTGTCTTATTTTCAAGTAAACACGGTATGTGTAGATGAAATATTATTACCACCATTCACCTACAGATGAGGAACGGAGGGGTGTCGGACAATACCTTTACGGTTTTATTTCAACAAAATAAATCCTTTTCTGCAATTATTAAGTTAGCTGATGTTTTTTGCTTATGAGGATCAAAATATCGACAGCTGAGAAGTCTCAATGTCAAACTGTGATTTCCCCTTCAACTACAAGTTCATTATACAGCTATATTGAGGGTTTATATTACATTCCTATAGCAATGTAAGTCCAGATCGGTAGAACCTCTGGGGATCCCGGGAGACCACATACCAATGTCACCACTGACGCAAGAAATTGTATGATACATCATTGTGATCAGGGTGTGAATAGGACTCAGCTGCGGAGTACAGGACTCGCATACTTGGAATAGCATGGAATTTAACAGGTAAGTGAACTAAATATGTTTTTTACAAGTTTGGAGCCTGTTGGGGACACGTTCATAGACTGGAAGCCCTTTTCACAATTTGCACACACAAAGATATTATGGATTACTTCATAGTGGTTAAGTTGAGGATAATCAAACATCTTTATTATTCCACTAGATTAAGGCCCGATGCTATCGCATCGAGAGGATAGTGACACACCTCTTGCCATGTTAACCCTCAATACACACACACCTCCTCAACACACACTCCTCTCACCTTTCACCATCTCCACTCACATCCACTCACTCTTTCACTCCACATACGACCCTTTCTCTCACTCCGTCTCTCATACTCACACTGTCATCGTCGCTGCTCCATGATCCCCGACATCTTCTTCCGCCGGCGCCATCCTGGATCCCGACGTTGTCCACGCCGGCGACATGTTCTTGCGGCCATGCCATCTTGAGTATTCTGAAATCCTGCGAGTGGACATTAGTGGAGATAGTGAAAGGCGAGAGGAGTGTGTGTTGAGGAGTGGTGTGTTGAGGGTTAACATGGCAAGAGGTGTGCTGTGACGTCACCAGTTACAACTGGACGGAAGTTGTTACAACCCGGAAGCTGCTTAGCGCATTTATTATAGTAGATTAAGGCCCGATGCTATCGCATCGAGAGGATAGTGACACACCTCTTGCCATGTTAACCCTCAATACACACACACCTCCTCAACACACCACACCGCCTCAACACACACTCCTCTCACCTTTCACCATCTCCACTCACGTCCATTCACTCTTTCACTCCACATACGACCCTTTCTCTCACTCCGTCTCTCATACTCACACCATCATCGTCGCTGCTCCACAATCACCGACATCTTCTTCCGCCGGCGCCATCCTGGATCCCGACATTGTCCACGCCGGCGACATGTTCTTGCGGCCATGCCATCTTGAGTATTCTGAAATCCTGCGAGTGGACATTAGTGGCTCACCATTGTCATTTTGAAACACGACTGCTACTTCACTGACAGTGGGATTATTGTAGCGTCGAGGGTCTTGAGTATGATCTTGTTTAATAGCCATAGTGATGTTTGGCATGACAGTTCCGTTTTGTAGAGATTTAATTTTTTCTTGTTCTTCCACATCACGTAACATTTGATAAGCTTCCACAAAAGGATTAATAGTTTGGATTTGAAGGGCAATAATGTTCATCAATGTAGGATGACATTTTTGATTTTCTTTACATCGTAAGCGTTGTTCGTTTGCGGTAGTGGTATCGAGAATGTAAAGTTGGGCAAATGCGCGTTGCTGGTCATCTGAGGGATGTAGTGTTCCAGTTCTATGATAGATCTGGCCATGTATGCGAAAACAGTATGGGCCATATCCAGGAGGTGGGGAAATATTTGCACCCATGGAGGCAAAAGCAAAGGAACTGTTAATACTTCGAATATTATCCATGAAATTTTTGCTAAATTCACTTTGCCCTTTCAGCAAACGTGTAAAGACATCAGGATATTGTAGTATGGGTACATGGACTTTACCCTTCTGACAGCAGAGCGTAAAGTTGTTATCAGAAGGTTTCTCTGCTACAAAATGCAAAGCTTCGCAATGCTCACATACATGGGTCATGTCACCACAGCTGTGTTCGGTAATACTATTTTCATCATTAGTGAAAATGTGAGGTTGTAGTAGAAGTGCATGTCCAACCGATGGGGTGCGCCTAGTTTTGAGACCAACGTATATTTGTCTTGGTTGCACTTTCTACGGGCTAACTGCAGCTTGTATGTGAAGAAACTGTGCGTTGGTATTGACTAATGGTGGTATTGATAGGGCAGAAACAGATTGCTGATTAGTTATGTCAGTGAACGGCATATAGGATGAAGTGTGGTAGTAACTTGTTCCACATGCTGATGTGGAAGCATCCTGTTGTGAGTCTACTAATAATGATGAGGAAGAAGCCGTCTGTTGTTGGCGGTGATGGCGTGTAGAGGCTTCTTCAGCCAATGTAATAGATTTAGAGTTAGGGGATTCGTGTGTGAGACGACGGCGTTTATAAGCCTTAATCTTGTCAAGTCGATGCTGTTTTTCCTCAGGAGTCTCATTAGCACGGCGTTGTTTTTGTCGTAGTGCTAAAGCTGCTTTCCTTTCACTGGCATTGGCATACTGTGCATCGGTATTGAATGGTGGTATTGATAGGGCAGAAACAGATTGCTGATTAGTTATGTCAGTGAACGGCATATGGGATGAAGTGTAGCAGTAAATTGTTCCACATGCTGATGTGGAAGCATCCTGTTGTGAGTCTAATAATAATGATGAGGAAGAGGCCGTCTGTTGTCGGCGGTGACGGCGTGCAGAGGCTTCTTCAGCCAATCTTATGGATTTAGAGTTAGGGGATTCGTGTGTGAGGCGACGGTGTTTATAAGCCTTAATCTTCTCAAGGCGATGGTGTTTTTCCTCAGGAGTCTCATTAGCACGGCGTTGTTTTTGTCATAGTGCTAAAGCTGCTTTCCTTTCACTGGCATTGGCATACTTTTTGTTATGACTCATGTTGGCACAGGTAAAGGAGTCTATTTGGCAGTTATCTGGCAGTGAAGAAGGCGTCCTGGAGTATTGTAGAGTAAACAGATACTAATTGACCCTGTAATTGCCCAGCAGTAGTTATGAAGTGGTAGTGGCAAATTGGCCCTGTAGTTAGACACCGGCAGAGGAGCAAGGCAGCAGTAGTTATGGCGGTAGAGGCAAATTGGCCCTGTAATTAGACACCGGCAGAGGAGCAAGGCAGCAGTAGTTATGGCGGTAGAGGCAAATTGGCCCTGTAATTAGACACCGGCAGAGGAGCAAGGCAGCAGAAGTTATAGCGGTAGAGGCAAATTGGCCCTGTAATTAGACACAGGCAGTGAACAGTCAGAGGAGCAAGGCAGCAGTACTTATGGCGGTAGAGGTAAATTGGCCCTGTAATTAGACACCGGCAGAGGAGCAAGGCAGCAGTAGTTATGGCGGTATTGGCAAATTGGCCCTGTAATTAGACACCAGCAGAGGAGCAATGCAGCAGTAGTTATGGCGGTAGAGGCAAATTGATCCTGTAATTAGACACCGGCAGAAGTGCAAGGCAGCAGTAGTTATGGCGGTAGAGGCAAATTGGCCCTGTAATTAGACACCGGCAGAGGAGCAAGGCAGCAGTAGTTATGGCGGTAGAGGCAAATTGGCCCTGTAATTAGACACCGGCAGAGGAGCAAGGCAGCAGTAGTTATGGCGGTAGAGGCAAATTAGCCCTGTAATTAGACACCGGCAGAGGAGCAAGGCAGCAGTAGTTATGGCGGTATAGGCAAATTGGCCCTGTAAATAGACACCGGCAGAGGAGCAATGCAGCAGTAGTTATGGCGGTAGAGGCAAATTAGCCCTGTAATTAGACACCGGCAGAGGAGCAAGGCAGCAGTAGTTATGGCGGTAGAGGCAAATTAGCCCTGTAATTAGACACCGGCAGAGGAGCAAGGCAGCAGTAGTTATGGCGGTAGAGGCAAATTAGCCCTGTAATTAGACACCGGCAGAGGAGCAAGGCAGCAGTAGTTATGGCGGTAGAGGCAAATTAGCCCTGTAATTAGACACCGGCAGAGGAGCAAGGCAGCAGTAGTTATGGCGGTAGAGGCAAATTGGCCTTGTAATTAGACACCGGCAGTAAACAGGCAGATGACCAAAGCAGCAGTAGTTATGGCGATAGAGGCAAATTGGCCCTGTAATTAGACACTGGCAGAGGACAAAGGCAGCAGTAGTTATGGCAGTATAGGCAAATTGGCCCTGTAATTAGACACCGGCAGAGGAGCAAGGCAGCAGTAGTTATGGCGATAGAGGCAAATTGGCCCTGTAATTAGACACCGGCAGAGGAGCAAGGCAGCAGTAGTTATGGCGGTATAGGCAAATTAGCCCTGTAATTAGACACCAGCAGAGGACAAAGGCAGTAGTTATGGCGGTATAGGCAAATTGGCCCTGTAATTAGACACTGGCAGAGGACAAAGGCAGCAGTAGTTATGGCAGTATAGGCAAATTGGCCCTGTAATTAGACACCGGCAGAGGACAAAGGCAGCAGTTATGGCGGTATAGGCAAATTGGCCCTGTAATTAGACACCGGCAGAGGAGCAATGCAGCAATAGTTATGGCAGTACAGGCAAATTGGTCCAGTAATTAGACACCGGCAGTAAACAGGCACAGGACCAAGGCAGCAGTAGTTATGGTGGTACAGGCAATGCCAAGCGTCCGCACAGCAAGTCGGCGTGAGGTAAATGACGCAATTTCACGAATGCAAGATGGCGTCGGCGAAATCTCGCGAGATTTCGCCGACGTCGTTAACACCTCTTGCCATGTTAACCCTCAACACACCACACCGCCTCAACACACATTCCTCTCACCTTTCACCTCCACTCATGTCCACTCACTCTTTCACTCCACATACGTTCCTTTCTCTCACTCCGTTTCTCATACTCACACCGTCATCGTCGCTGCCCCGACATCTTCCTCCGCCGCCGCGATCCAGGATCCAGACGTTCTCCAGGCCGCCGACATGTTCTTGCGGGACGCCATCTTGGATTTCGTGAAATCCCGCGATATTCAAGATGGTGTCGCCGCAACAACATGTCATTGGCGTGGACGACATCGGGATCCAAAAAGATGGCGTCGGCGAAATCTCGCGAGATTACGCCGACGCCATTTTGGATCCTGATGTCGCCCACGCCAGCGACATGTTCTTGCGGGATGCCATCTTGGATTTCGTGAAGTCCCGCGATATTCAAGATGGCGTCGCCGCAACAACATGTCGCTGGCATGGGCGACATCGGGATCCAAAATGGCGTCGGCGTAATCTCGCGAGATTTCGCCGACGCCATCTTTTTGGATCCCGATGTCGTCCACGCCAGCGACATGTTGTTGCGGCGACGCCATCTTGGATATCGCGGGATTTCACGAAATCCAAGATGGCGTCCCGCAAGAACATGTCGGCGGCCTGGAGAACGTCTGGATCCTGGATCGCGGCGGCAGAGGAAGATGTCGGGGCAGTGACGATGATGGTGTGAGTATGAGAAACGGAGTGAGAGAAAGGAACGTATGTGGAGTGAAAGAGTGAGTGGACATGAGTGGAGGTGAAAGGAGTGTGTGTTGAGGCGGTGTGGTGTGTTGAGGGTTAACATGTGCGTGTGTGTGGTGACGTCACCGGTTACAACTGGACGGAAGTTGTTACAACCGGAAGCTGGTTAGGGCATTTATTATTATAGATGTGTTGAAATTTATATTTTTGTTTAGTGGCAAAAGATGCTTTGTAGGGAAGGTGACCGGACGGACGGACTGACTGGTCAGGTTTCAAAGGGGTTTGCACTTGTCAGGCAGGATGTCAGTTATGACAGAAGGGAAAACAGCTAGGAAAGTATAGGTGACGTGCAGTACCTGGAATTGACATTAGAGGGCAGGGAGGATTGTGAGAATAGGACTTGACATCACCTTAGGGCTAAGAAACCGTTGGTCATGGGGGCGGAGTTACAGGGAAGCGGGAAAGCTATAAATTTGACAGGAGGGTTCCAGAAGATTCCAGTCCCCAGGGGGAGCTCAAGTGACGAGGAGACTGTGACAGTTGTTGCACTGTGAGGAAAAACCTAACCAGGGGACTGAGGAGAAAGGAAGTCAGGGGGGTGGTCCTGACATGAAGTACCACAGTATAGACGAGGCCCCGGGGAAACACATACTGAGTTGAAGACGATACCTCACCAGAAAAGTTACTGTTGGTGTACGGGCCTAAGGCGGCCACAGTGACCGAGCTGACAGGAACGTCGTTAAGCGAAAAGGGACGGTACGTGTATTTACATCCCTGGTGATAAATACGGTGTGTGTAACGGGGCCTGGACACGGAGGGCCGTGAAGAGAATTTGCTGTGTATCGTGAGGGCCGTCAGTCGGACAGCGGGAAATAAACTTTGACCTGTTGCACCCGAAATCTGCCTCCATCTTTTGTCTGTGCGTCACTGCGCGGTATACAGAGGGACCACCCCCCCAGCCCGGCCTACCGACCCTACAGCTTGATTATCCTCAACTTAAAAACTATGAAGTAATCCATAATATCTTTGTGTGTGCAATTGGTGAGATTGATTTGTACATTGGTCTCCAAAATTTGTGTGTATAAACCAGGTATGGACTGGGACTGAAATCCAGCCCTGGCATTTGCAATCATACAGGCCCATGTTGTACCTGTCTCCAAGCACCAGTTGGGATATATTGCTAATATTACCCTGGATGGAGGAAAGAAAGATTTGCTACAAGACCTGTCATGATCACGTGTGTCAGGACGCAGATGTTTCCGCAAGGCGAACCCATGTGACACACGTGACCCTGGATACACCGCCTCCAGTGGGGCGCATTTAAATAATAAAACGTGCAGGTGGACACGCCTCCTCCACCTGGCGAATTTAGGAATTACACATTATACATACAATCTGGAAACCCCGCCTCCAGTAAGGCGAATTTAAATAATAAAGGGGAACCTGGGAAACTTTAACAATGGTGGGCCCTGCAATAGGGAATGGGGGACGTGGAGACCTCCTAAGCTCCACTGAGCCAGTGTCCCTGCACTCCTTACGTTCCCTATACAGGCTCCGAACCTGTCGCCGCACGCGAACCTTAAACCCCTTGCTCGCCCTGAACCTAAACCCTCACTAGGGAATAGGTCGGTGCGGAGACTAATCCCACCACTGCACTAATAACACACATGAGGAAAGAGACAATACAGGGGAAACACCACTTAGCTTTGCTCTGTTGCGTGCGCTCCTAGCAACAGAGCCCACCACCTGCGTGCGTCTTCTCCTCCACCCGGATCCATCACCATAACAGGATCCTGCACCATAGTGCTGCCTAGGAGCAGAGTCCACCACCAGTTGCTGCAGCTTAGTAACAGAGTCCCAAGGATGAGTTCAGCTTCTGCCACGAAGTCAAGCATGCTTGAGTCCAGCTCAGCAGCCAAGTCCCACATGGTGAGTGCCACTCTCCATAGTAGCCACTCCACCAGTCCATGCAGACACTTCCTGCTGACACCATCACTGCGACCCCACCACGCCATGCCAGCCCTTCGTCCAGACACCATAGCTGAAACACGTCCCCCCTGGCTAAGCTGCGCAGGACTCCTCACCAGCTCCATCCTTCCTCCAGGCTCTCCAACTCAAAGTGAAAACAAACTCACAATATCACAGGCAGTGATTGCACACCCCTAGCACACCTTTATAGGGTGTCACACCTGATACATAATTACGTGCACAAAACCTAAAGTGCGATACCACTAACCACCACCGGGGACAGTCAAGACACCTTGGAACTTTCCAAAGTAAAAAAAGTTCACCCAGTGCAATTTAAAACTGTCAGATCATGACAGTACCCCCTCCTTAATGAGGGGCCTCTGGACCCTCAAGACCACCCCTCATTAGGGAAACACCTATAGCGGGGACGCCCAGACCCTGAGTTCACCCCACCATTACCTGACACTTCAGGTTTATGACAAACACACCGCTGGTATTGGCAATAAAGTTCATTTTGGAGGCACCACTCCTCTCCACCGCGCCGGCCTGGGGAACGAGTTTATGTATGTGTATGTTTGTTAAGAGCTGATCAGACTCCAAAACACATTTCCACAAGATGTTTTGGAAGTGCATTGAGCAGCAAGGTGGTGTGCTGGTAAAAGGGAAAAAACAAAAACAAAAAAAACTCTTAAATCTTCTTCCTGAGCGAGTGTGAACGAGCTGAGTGTGACCTGAGCGTAAGTGCGAACTGTGGTAAGTGTGTGACTTGAAATTCAGTGACTTTAGATTCAGGGAGTTTCCAAGGGAGGTCTTACTGAATTGCTGTTATATTAATACATTTTTTTTTTTTAATTTATTTTTGCTTATCTTATTGTCTGGTGCAATCCCCATTAGGATGTGCTCCACTATTGCCAATGCCATCCAGTGCACGTCTTGCCGCATGTATGAAATCCTTGAACAGCCGGTCGAGGGTGCATACTGCTGTGCAAGATGTGAGCACGTTGTGCATTTGGAAACCCAGATACTGGATCTAAATGTGCAGCTGGCAACACTGAGATCCATAGACAATATGGAAAGGAGTCTTCTGCTCACTGAGCAGACAGACGCTCAATGGGATAGATGAGGGGGGGGATGCTAGGTTGGAGCTGCAGGACAGTGAAGCAGCTAGCTGGGTAACAGTTAGAAGGCGGGGTAGAGGGAAGAGCACCAGGGAGGCTAGTCCTGATCTGGCACACCCCAATAAGTTTGCTAAGTTGGCAGATGAGGGGAGTGTTAGTGCAGGAGTAGCACTGCTGCAGCAAGGCATGTCCTCTGAAAGCCGGAGGAGTGTCTGCTCCAGTAAGGGGGGAAATAGGAGAGCAGGGCAGGCCAGACAGGTTCTGGTAGTGGGAGACTCAATTATTAGGGGAACAGATAGGGCAATCTGTCACAAAGACAGGGATCGTCGAACGGTGTGCTGCCTACCTGGCGCTCGAGTCCGACACATCGCTGATCGGGTTGACAGATTACTGGGAGGGGCTGGAGAGGATCCAGCGGTCATGGTGCACATTGGCACAAATGACAAAGTTAGAGGTAGGTGGAAGGTCCTTAAAGATGATTTCAGGGAATTAGGCTGTAAGCTTAAAGCAAGGACCTCCAAGGTGGTATTTTCGGAAATACTTCCTGTACCACGTGCCACGCCAGAGAGGCAACGGGAGATTAGGGAGGTTAATAAGTGGCTCAGGAACTGGTGTAGGAAGGAGGGGTTTGGGTTCCTGCAGAACTGGGCCGACTTCTCAGTTGGCTACAGGTTCTACGCTAGAAACACATTCCCCTGCCAATAGGAAATAGCACAACTCACATAACTATGAGCACACAAGAATCCCACCATTCAATTAAGAAGTGGAAAACAGAGAGTTTTTATAGCTAAATTCAAATATTTTTATTAAATCAAAAATTAAAATACAAAGTGTATACACTTATGTGGCCTGGGGTATACAAAAACAACATTAGTCAGAATTTATATGTGGCTTAATCAACATGGGTCAGCAGTCTTTATTAAAAAACTGACACAACAAGTCAATGCTTCCTGCTGCCATAGACAAATATAAGCATACATGCAAATGGTAACTACCCAACTGACTACGTAAAGTGCTGCATATGAGTGCCTAAAAACGGCCAAAAATAGAATGTAACATAGTAATCAGGCTGCACTTACATGATGTGATTGAAACCGCTGCTCAGGCCAGCCGCCCCTACGCGCGTTACGCCGTGGCTTCCTCAGAGCCACGGCGTAACGCGCGTAGGGGCGGCTGGCCTGAGCAGCGGTTTCAATCACATCATGTAAGTGCAGCCTGATTACTATGTTACATTCTATTTTGGGCCGTTTTTAGGCACTCATATGCAGCACTTTACGTAGTCAGTTGGGTAGTTACCATTTGCATGTATGCTTATATTTGTCTATGGCAGCAGGAAGCATTGACTTGTTGTGTCAGTTTTTTAATAAAGACTGCTGACCCATGTTGATTAAGCCACATATAAATTCTGACTAATGTTGTTTTTGTATACCCCAGGCCACATATGTGTATACACTTTGTATTTTAATTTTTGATTTAATAAAAATATTTGAATTTAGCTATAAAAACTCTCTGTTTTCCACTTCTTAATTGAATGGTGGGATTCTTGTGTGCTCATAGGTTCTACGCTAGGGACGGGCTGCACCTCAATGGGGAGGGTGCAGCTGTGCTGGGGGAGAAAATGGCTAGAAGGTTGGAGGAGTGTTTAAACTAGGGACGGGGGGGAGGGTATTCCTTTTATAGGAGGGGAAGACAGTGCAGATAGAGACCTGGGCACAAATAATGACATTGGGGGTGGAGGTGGCATGGGGGGTGGGGTTAGAACAGTTAATAATTTAAGAAAGAATAGAGGTACAGAGAGATACATAAAGTGCATGTATACTAATGCCAGAAGTCTCGCCAACAAAATGGAGGAATTGGAGTTAATGTTGTTGGAACATAATTATGACATGGTGGGGATATCTGAGACATGGCTGGACGAGAGCCATGACTGGGCTGTTAATTTACAGGGCTATAGTCTGTTCAGAAATGACCGTACAAATAAGCGAGGGGGAGGCGTGTGTTTATATGTAAAATCATCCTTAAAACCCATCCTTCGTGATAATATATATGAATCTAATGAAAATGTAGAGTCCCTGTGGGTAGAGATAAGGGGAGGGGGGAAAAATAATAAATTACTGATAGGGGTTTGTTATAAATCTCCAAAAATAATGGAAGCTACAGAGAATATCCTCATAAAGCAAATAGATGAAGCAGCGACTCAAGGAGAAGTCATTATTATGGGGGACTTCAACTACCCTGAAATACATTGGGGAACCGAAACCTGCAGTTCCAACAAGGGTAATAGGTTTCTGACAACGATGAGAGACAATTACCTTTCACAACTGGTTCAGGACCCAACAAGAGGGGGGGCACTGCTAGACCTAATATTAACCAACAGGCCAGACGGCATATCAAATGTAAGGGTTGAGGGTCACTTGGGTAATAGTGATCACAAATTAATAAGTTTTCATGTATCCTTTAATAAGATGTGTAGTAGAGGGGTTACAAGGACACTAAACTTCAGGAAGGCAAATTTCCAACGGATGAGAGATGATCTTGGTGCAATTAACTGGGACGATATCCTGAGACATAAAAATACACAAAGAAAATGGGAGACGTTTATTAGCATCCTGAATAGGACCTGTGCACAATATATACCGTATGGGAATAAACATGCGAGAAATAGGAGGAAACCACTATGGCTAAATAGAGCTGTAAGGGGCGCAATAAGAGATAAAAATAAAGCATTTAGAGAATTAAAGCAAGTAGGTAGTGATGAGGCATTAAATAAATACAGAAGATTAAATAAATTCTGTAAAAAGCAAATCAAGACAGCAAAGATTGAGACAGAGAGACTCATTGCCAGAGAAAGTAAAAATAATCCCAAAATATTCTTTAACTACATAAATAGTAAGAAGTAGAGTTGAGCGATACCGTCCGATACTTCAAAGTATCGTATCGGATGGTATCGGCCGATCTTTAAAAAAAGTATCGGTATCGCCAATTCCGATACCGGAAGTCCCATTCAAGTCTATGGGACTTCCGGTATCGGAATAAGAAAAACCCTTTCCTGCCCTTGTACAGCCTCTCTGGGGTCTGTACGGGCCTTTCGGGGGGCTGTGCCGGCCTGCCAGGGGGTCTGTGCAGGCTCCGGTGGTCTGTGCCGGCCTGCCGGTGGTCTGTGCAGGCTCCGGGGGGCTGTGCCGGCCTGCCGGGGGGCTGTGCCGGCCTGCCGGGGGGCTGTGCAGGCTCCGGGGGGCTGTGCCGGCCTGCCGGGGGGCTGTGCCGGCCTGCCGGGGGGCTGTGCAGGCTCCGGGGGGCTGTGCCGGCCTGCCGGGGGGCTGTGCCGGCCTGCCGGTGGTCTGTGCAGGCTCCGGGGGTCTGTGCAGGCATCGTCCGATGGGACTACAAGTCCCATCGGGCGATGCCTGCTACCATGACAGTGATTGACACATTAGCCAATGATGGGACAGTAGTAGTCCCATCATCCGGCTAATGTGTTAAATGTAAAAAAAAAAAAATTACATGCTACATACATACAACATGCATACTACATACATGCTACATTCATACTACATACTACATACATGCTACATTCATACTACATAAATACTACATGCAACATACATACTACATATATACTACATGCATGCTACATACATACTGCATGCTACATACATACCACATATATACTACATACATACTACATGCATGCTACATGCTACATACATAACACATATATACTACATGCATGCTACATACATACTACATGCTACATACTACATATATACTACATGCATGCTACATACTACATGCTACATACATACTACATGCATGCTACATACATACTACATATATACTACATGCATGCTACATACATACTACATGCTACATACTACATGCATGCTACATACATACTACATGCTACATACTACATATATACTACATGCATGCTACATACATACTACATACATACTACATATATACTACATGCATGCTACATACTACATGCTACATACATACTACATATATACTACATTCATACTACATACTACATATATACTACATACATACTACATACATACTACATACATACTACATGCATGCTACATACATACTACATGCATGCTACATACATACCACATACATACTACATGCTACATACATACCACATATATACTACATACATACAATACATTCATACAATACATACATAGACATACAGTACATATAACATAGAGTAACATACTTACCAATACTTGTCACATTGTTCCCCGAAGCCATTGTCTATTCCGGGATAAATATTAACATAACAAACCACAAAAATACTCACCCACGATCCGAAGCAGTCCACGAGTGTGTCCCACGACGATCTTGGGTAGAGAACTGCAGCATCAGATGATGCTGCCGTTCTCTACGGGCTGCAGGAATCCAATGACGGAAGGTAGGTATCCTTCCGCACTGTATTCCTCCGCCACTTAAAAAAAAAAAGTCCCTAGTCTCACTTTATGCCATTGCTGTGTGGGAAATTCCCACACAGCAATGGCATAAAGTGAGACTAGGGACTTTTTTTTTTTAAGTGGCGGAGGAATACAGTGCGGAAGGATACCTACCTTCCGTCATTGGATTCCTACAGCCCGTAGAGAACGGCAGCATCATCTGATGCTGCAGTTCTCTACCCAAGATCGTCGTGGGACACACTCGTGGACTGCTTCGGATCGTGGGTGAGTATTTTTGTGGTTTGTTATGTTAATATTTATCCCGGAATAGACAATGGCTTCGGGGAACAATGTGACAAGTATTGGTAAGTATGTTACTCTATGTTATATGTACTGTATGTCTATGTATGTATTGTATGAATGTATTGTATGTATGTAGTATATATGTGGTATGTATGTAGCATGTAGTATGTATGTGGTATGTATGTAGCATGCATGTAGTATGTATGTAGCATGCATGTAGCATGCATGTAGCATGCATGTAGTATGTATGTAGTATGTATGTAGTATGTATGTAGCATGTATGTAGCATGCAGTATGTATGTAGTATATATGTAGTATGTATGTAGTATATATGTAGTATGTAGTATGTATGTAGCATGCATGTAGTATATATGTAGTATGTATGTAGCATGCATGTAGTATGTATGTAGCATGCATGTAGCATGCATGTAGCATGCATGTAGTATGTATGTAGTATGTATGTAGTATGTATGTAGCATGTATGTAGCATGCAGTATGTATGTAGCATGTATGTAGTATGTATGTAGTATATATGTAGCATGCATGTAGTATGTATGTAGCATGCATGTAGTATTTTTTTTTTTTTTTTTTTTAACATTTAACACATTAGCCGGATGATGGGACTACTACTGTCCCATCATTGGCTAATGTGTCAATCACTGTCATGGTAGCAGGCATCGCCCGATGGGACTTGTAGTCCCATCGGACGATGCTTGCACAGACCCCCGGACATCAGCACAGCCCCCCGGCAGGCCGGCACAGCCCCCCGGCAGGCCGGTACAGACCCCCACAGGGTGCACAGACCACCGGCAGGCCGGCACAGCCCCCCGGCAGGCCGGTACAGACCCCGGGCAGTCCACACAGCCCCCCGGCAGGCCGGCACAGCCCCCCGGCAGGCCGGCAGAGACCCCCGGAAGGCCCGAAATGACGGCGCATCATGATGCGCACACACCGCGCATCATGATGACGTCAGGCCGTCAATCAACTGAACTTCCGATTCCGATGCCGAATTCCGATATTGAAAAAATATCGGAAGTCGGTATCGGAATTCCGATACAGCAAGTATCGGCCGATACCCGATACTTGCGGTATCGGAATGCTCAACACTAGTAAGAAGCTAAAAAATGATAGTGTTGGTCCCCTTAAAAATAGTCTGGGTGAAATGGTGGATGAGGATGAGGAAAAAGCCAATATGCTAAATGACTTTTTTTCAACAGTATTTACACAAGAAAATCCCATGACGGATAACATGATCAGGGATAAAAATTCTCCATTAAATGTCACCTGCTTAACCCAGCAGGAAGTACGGCGGCGTCTACAAATCACTAAAATTGACAAATCCCCGGGCCCGGATGGGATACACCCCCGAGTACTGCAGGAATTAAGTACAGTCATAGATAGACCACTATTTTTAATCTTTAAAGATTCCATAATAACAGGGTCTGTACCACAGGACTGGCGTATAGCAAATGTGGTGCCAATATTCAAAAAGGGGACAAAAACTGAACTTGGAAATTATAGGCCAGTAAGTTTAACCTCAACTGTGGGAAAAATCCTGGAGGGTTTTCTAAGAGATACTATACTGGAGTATCTGGAGAAGAATAACCTTATGACCCAATATCAACATGGGTTTACAAGAGACCGTTCCTGTCAGACTAATCTGATAAGCTTTTATGAAGAGGTAAGTCCCAGACTGGACCAAGGGAATGCAGTGGACGTGGTGTACATGGACTTTTCAAAAGCTTTTGATACGGTGCCACACAAAAGGTTGATACATAAAATGAGAACAATGGGGATAGGGGAAAATATGTGTAGGTGGGTTAAGAGCTGGCTCAGGGATAGGAAACAAAGGGTGGTTATTAATGGAGCACACTCGGACTGGGTCACGGTTAGCAGTGGGGTACCACAGGGGTCAGTTTTGGGCCCGCTTCTTTTTAACATATTTATTAATGACCTTGTAGGGGGCATAGAGAGTAGAATTTCAATATTTGCAGATGACACTAAACTCTGCAGGGTAATCAATACAGAGGAGGACAATTTTATATTACAGGAGGATTTATGTAAACTAGAAGCTTGGGCTGATAAATGGCAAATGAGCTTTAATGGGGATAAATGTAAGGTCATGCACTTGGGTAGAACGAACAAGTTGTATAATTATGTGCTTAATTGTAAAACACTGGGCAAAACAGTCACTGAAAAAGACCTGGGTGTATGGGTGGACGACAAACTCACATTTAGTGGCCAGAGTCAAGCAGCTGCTGCAAAGGCAAATAAAATAATGGGATGCATTAAAAGAGGCATAGATGCTCATGAGGGGAACATAATTTTACCTCTATATAAGTCACTAGTGCGACAACACTTAGAATACTGTGTACAGTTCTGGTCTCCGGTGTATAAGAAAGACATAGCTGAACTGGAGAGGGTGCAGAGAAGAGCGACAAAGGTTATTAGGTAACTAGGGGGTCTGCAATACCAAGACAGGTTATTACACTTGGGGTTATTTAGTTTGGAGAATCGAAGGCTTAGGGGTGATCTTATTACAATGTATAAATATATGTGGGGACAATACAAAGACCTTTCTAATGATCTTTTTACTCTTAGACCTGTGACGGGGACAAGGTGGCATCCTCTACGTCTGGAGGAAAGAAGGTTTAAGCATACTCACAGACGCGGATTCTTTACTGTAAGAGCAGTGAGACTATGGAACTCTCTGCCATATGATGTTGTAATGAGTGATTCACTACTAAAATTTAAGAAGGGACTGGATGCCTTTCTTGAAAAGTATAATATTACAGGGTATATACACTAGTCTCCTTAATATTGCGTTGATCCAGGGAGCTAGTCTGATAGCCGTATGTGGAGTCGGGAAGGAATTTTTTTCCCCAATGTGAAGCTTACTGTTGCCACATGGGGTTTTTTTGCCTTCCTCTGGATCAACATGTTAGGGCAAGTTAGGATAGGATATGGGTTGAACTAGATGGACTTAAAGTCTCCCTTCAACCTTAATAACTATGTATGTTACTATGTTACTATGTTTTTTGGTGGCACCATACACGCTCGTTCACACACAGGTCCGGACCTGAACGTTTATTGCATACATTCGTTTGTCATAATTGGTGAACTCATTCTGAACTAGACAGCAGAGGCGTCCCCCTGCATCACCACACTCACACCCCCGCTATTCACCAAGGGACACCACCCTCCAACCTTTTCACCATGAGGCCTGCGCCTCCAGGGTTGGCCAATGGCGAGGGTTGAGATTTGTCCCTACTCCCCCGCAGCACACCTGCTGCACACACCAGGAAGAGAAGGGGACGGGAAATGGAGGAAATATACACTCGCTGGTCGCCTCCACACAACCAGGAGGGCGGCTTCTTCGATGGTATAGAAGATTTGGCGTAAACCCCGCGGACTATCACACCAGTCAGCTCACCACAGGGGCGTACCCCTTCACCTTGGGGAATACCAGGCAGCTCCGTGGGGCACCATTCCTCCCACCTGCCTGGGTGCGCCCGCATGCATGAACCTGTCCCGCTCCCCAGCAGCGACTCTAGGGGGCTTTAGCCAGACCGCAGCCGCCATTTTTTTTTTTTTTTTTTTTTTCTGGTTAGCTGAGCAGAGGCCCCAGACCCTGATAACTGCTGCTGCAGCGGCTCTAACACACCATGCTGCTCCCCACTCACCTCAGTGAGGCCCGGCAGCAATTACTAACAGGTCTCCACATGGCCAAGGCTCACCAGAAAAAAAAAACTGTATGGCCTGTGATAATGTCATGATCACGTGTGTCAGGACGCAGATGTTTCCGCAAGGCGAACCCATGTGACACACGTGACCCTGGATACACCGCCTCCAGTGGGGCGCATTTAAATAATAAAACGTGCAGGTGGACACGCCGCCTCCACCCGGCGAATTTAGGAATTAAACATTATACATACAATCTGGAAACCCCGCCTCCAGTAAGGCGAATTTAAATAATAAAGGGGGAACCTGGGAAACTTTAACAATGGTGGGCCCTGCAATAGGGAATGGGGGACGTGGAGACCTCCTAAGCTCCCCTGAGCCAGTGTCCCTGCACTCCTTACGTTCCCTATACAGGCTCCGAACCTGTCGCCGCACGCGAACCTTAAACCCCTTGCTCGCCCTGAACCTAAACCCTCACTAGGGAATAGGTCGGTGCGGAGACTAATCCCACCACTGCACTAATAACACACATGAGGAAAGAGACAATACAGGGGAAACACCACTTAGCTTTGCTCTGTTGCGTGCGCTCCTAGCAACAGAGCCCACCACCTGCGTGCGTCTTCTCCTCCACCCGGATCCATCACCATAACAGGATCCTGCACCATAGTGCTGCCTAGGAGCAGAGTCCACCACCAGTTGCTGCAGCTTAGTAACAGAGTCCCAAGGATGAGTTCAGCTTCTGCCACGAAGTCAAGCATGCTTGAGTCCAGCTCAGCAGCCAAGTCCCACATGGTGAGTGCCACTCTCCATAGTAGCCACTCCACCAGTCCATGCAGACACTTCCTGCTGACACCATCACTGCGACCCCACCACGCCATGCCAGCCCTTCGTCCAGACACCATAGCTGAAACACGTCCCCCCTGGCTAAGCTGCGCAGGACTCCTCACCAGCTCCATCCTTCCTCCAGGCTCTCCAACTCAAAGTGAAAACAAACTCACAATATCACAGGCAGTGATTGCACACCCCTAGCACACCTTTATAGGGTGTCACACCTGATACATAATTACATGCACAAAACCTAAAGTGCGATACCACTAACCACCACCGGGGACAGTCAAGACACCTTGGAACTTTCCAAAGTAAAAAAAGTTCACCCAGTGCAATTTAAAACTGTCAGATCATGACAAGACCAATATTGCTAATGATACCTGTGGCCTGCTAGGGTAAGTGACGGAGTGAGCGACTTTGTGCTCAGTCACAACTCTTAACAGTTCGGGTATCTTGAGAATACCGATTCTGTTAACAACTTAGCAGACAGGGCAGCCCACGACCAGACAGGTCCTTCTGGCATTTGCCAGATAGCCAGTCCGGCCCTGGTATAAACCCAGCCTTATAGTTAGGAGCTGTCACTGAGAATACAATAAGATGGAGCATCAGTACATCACTTATTTCTTTCCAGAACATGATGAGGAATTCTCACAGCAATAATTATCCTGCAGGACGACACAAGCACAAACACCTAATCCCTAGACATCTCTAGATTCCTTCCTATAATAGTATAGTATTACAGAAGAATAACCAGATCTATAGCACTATAAGTCATATCTTTATCTTTGTCTCCAGGGCTAGGAGTTCCCAATATTTGAGTGTTCAATAAGAATATCACATTTCTATCATTTTAAGTGAAAGTGATTCAACAAATATATTTAAGTCAGTATCTGTATGGCATAATTACTAGTAATTTATATTTCTCAGTGCCTGTTGTTTGGTCGTTTTATCCACAAATTCATTAGAGCTATGAGGCATAAAATAGCTGTAGTGCCTACAGGAAGTCTGCAGTAGTCTGTGACACACCTCCTGCTTTATTACTGATTAATTCGGCTACTTTCTCCCTCCTCTTGCAGCTCTACCTTTTCCGATTGGCTGCTGCGTCTATAACAAGCTCAATAGCTAGTGCTCCGTCCACCTTCTTCATTTTCTCCATCCACAACTCTACCTGTGTTCGGCATTCTGACAAGCCAATTATTGGGAAATAAGTGTTAATTGCAACTCTTAATTCTTGGTCCATCTAAATAAGCTGGCAAGAATTATATGAGGAGCGAGCAAAACGCTCATTCTTACATTCTTAAGGCCCCATCACACACTGCGATCTTGCTAGCGAGATTGCTGATTTTGTGACGCCACAGCAATCTTGCCAGCGAGATCGCTGTGTGTGACGGGGATCAGCGACCGCCCCCCCCCTGCCGGGTATCGCTGATCGTGCACTATTGTCCTGGTCTGTTTTTTGATCGCTGGTCTCCTGCTGGCCAGCACGCATCGCTGCGTGTGGCAGCGAGAGACCAGCTATCAGCGACGCTGGACGCTGGTTGCCAATGTAAACATTGGGTATCCCAGAGCTGCGCGGCTCTTAGAAACCCGCTGTTTACCTTAGATACCAGCATACACGCTGGTTTCCAAGGTAAACAGCGGGTGTCCAAGAGCCAAGCGGCTCTTAGATACCCGATGTTTACATTGGAAACCAGCTTGCTCGCTGGTCCTGATGGCTGGTGAGTCTGTCTAATGATGTCCCAGCGATCCCATCCATGTCGGATCATTGGTGGGATCGCTGGGACATCGTTATGTGTAATGGGGCCTTTAGACAAGTGTTTTGACGAATTCAGGCCAGGAGTATTCTTATGCCATACTTGACAACTGTTCTTGGGGTAGACATCAGCGAATCCTTGCGGCACACAGTGTGTGTGCTGGGGGGATTCGTAAGTCTGCAGTCATACAGAGTGACAGAAGGCTATTCATTTTATACCAAACACCCCCTTTAAGGATCATTCCATGCACATAGAACATTTGTGGGCCTGTGTATACCAACCAGTCAAGAATCACGATCAGCGGATCGGCATATGTTTCATGGCCTGGATCAACCATGGTCTATTCACAGTGTATAATGTGCAGCGTTAAATATCATTTAACAGCTTGTTTACACAAGTTGACCTCTCTTCAGGTAAGCACTGATTGATTTGTAATATATAAATATGAGCATATCTTTTAAAATTAAATTAAATTTAAATTTCCGACTTTGTTGAATTTTTCCCAAAAATTTAATTTGCAACAAATAAATTCAAGCAAATTTCAATACTGGAAATCATGTAATTGTTCTGAAAACACACTTGGAGGAGCAGATAAAACCTCGCTGACTATAAGGAAAATCTGCTGCAAATACTTGATAGTTGGCTGGAAAAAGGTTGCCTAAAATATGCGCATTTTTGCCTCTTTTTTTGCATTTTTTGTGTTTTTAGATGCAACTTTTTTTTTCCTTTCATTTGAATGAGCGAAAAATGCTGCAAACACGCTGCAAAATTTGACATGCTGCAAACTTTAAACCTCTTTCAATCTGCAAGGAAAAAAATAAGCATTAGACTTCAGAAATCTCCTTCACTTTGATGGTCCTGTTTATTTAAAAAAAAAAAATAAAAAATGAACATACCTGAAAGGGTGAGGCTGGGGAGTTGTAGGGAAGAAGTAATGACAACTGGTTGATTAAAATTTACCAATATTCTACATTTATCAGTCTTTTTTCTGTTTTGAAAAATGCTTCATAACTACAATCATCTGGGTTGTTATAGGTCAGATTTACTTGTATAAATGCCCCATCTATACTTATTTTGCAAAGAATTATCATTAAACTTTATCAATACAAGATATATAATATCAATGATAAAAGCTAATGTTCTTTCGAGACATATGACCAAAATACTTTGAGGATATTTCCAAGCTACTGGAAGCAATAAGAAATATATGCTTAGCTCTTTGTTATGAAACGAAAAACATGCTGTGTTGTCCATAGGGGGTAAATGCCAAATTAACTGGTCAATTGGGTAAATCATTACAGGCAGATGATCCCTTTTTCTTTTGACGATAAATACTCGAAGACTTATGATTTCTTTATTTAATCTGGTTTAATAACACAATACGGTAAACGTATATTGTCCCCATATGTTTATGAAAGGTTCCTATTACAAATGATGTCATGCATTGCATGATACAGGGTCTTCAGCTGGATGCTCAGCGAGTCTTAAAGTTAGCCTTTCGACACGCCATAGGAGAAATGCTAGAAAACATTAAAGGTGAAATATTCAAGAAATAATGAAAGCCACCTCATTATGGTCCCAGTTTATTTACCCAGAACAGAAGGTCCTCAAGATTGTTTACCCCTCGACACCATTTCCATTACTCTTGGGACAATTCCATCCCTTTATAAGCTAATACAGGATCCTGCCACCCTGTTTGACAGAGAAAAGGCTTGCAAGGAAATACACTGACGATCAAGAGGGTATCACAATGTTTTGAACTTTGGACATTCAGGCTCCATATCTCACCATCCAGCTGGAATACTATGTTGTCCTTATCATAGCCATAGTACTTGAGTATATGAAGTAACTCATCTCTCAGTATTAAGACCACCATCGATCCTGCTCAAGTAACCCATGACTTTGGCTGTGAAACAACCCCATATCATCAGGTTCCTTCCACCGAACTTGACAGTTCCTTCAATTTCTCTCTGTTTGCCCCTTTTCTCTTGTTTCTTCCTGACCCATTTTCCCCATCAGAATCTAGTCAATTGACTTTTGTCTCAACGCTCCAATTTTCTACTGTCCACTTTCTGTGCGTTTTTGCAAACTCAAGCGATTGTTAGGACGATATTGAAGTTGAGGCTTCTTTACCTTTTTTTGGGCCACCATTCCAGATTTCTGTAACGTATGTTGCACAATGCTTGTATAGACATCTGTGATCTCACTATTACGAAGCATACGAGCCACCTCCACTGCCTTGTTTGATGCACCAGAACTGATAGACCTCGTGATGAGTCAATTTGTTGACTCTGATATTTTGCCTGGACTTCCACCTCTTGACTTTTGACTGGATGGATGGACTTCATTTAATTTTCCTCCAATTGTCATGGCACTCACATGATGCAGTTTAGCAATTTTCTTGACTGAGTGACCGCTATCGATGAGCTGGATGAGGCTGTTTCCTTTTTCTTGGGAAATCTGCTTCTTAATGGCTGCTCCTCAATTTGAATCAGTGGCCCTTTGCTTGGGAATCAACCTAATAATACACTGAGCTATTAGGGAATGTGAGAACAGGTTTTATTTTGTAGTATACAGGAAGAAAAAGATTTTTCCACCACCAGGAGCAAAACAGTAACAATGCAGCGACATGACAAGATGACAAGAACCTACAAAACTATTAATATCCTAAGTAATTGCAAGTCAAATTTATGTATGAGTCAGCCAAGTGCTGGACCTTACTGATCACTATGGAGAGAGAAAATGGAATACAGGGAGCAACTATGTCCATAAAATATAGCTTTTAATGAGCCATTTAAAAAAAAAGAAAAAAAGATTTCTACAATGGTGTCCCACAAAAAATGAATGATAGCAGCACATTACAGCAGTATACACATAGTGCAGCGACTCTCCGGTCATGTTTTACTATCTCAGACACTGCACTGTGCATAACGCAATGAATCATTTTTCTGGAATATTCCTGAATCACCTAAAATGGTTGCTGCCATTTTATACATTGCAGAGTATTGTATCTGTCAAAGAATGATCACATGACCTCAGAAAGGGCTTCCTCATAATGCCCTGCAGCCATCACATCACAGGGTTTAGCTTAGCCAATCAAAAGGGACTATCATGATATATATATATATATATATATATATATATATATATATATATATATATATAAATAAAGAAGCAGGAAATGCAGCAGCCATTTTGTGGCGAATCTGAGCAGTGAGAAGACATCACGGCTTACAGCTTAGCCAAAGGGATAGGAGGCAAAAGCCATAAAACACTGACCAAACCTTAGATAGTATGTGACACAGCTGGGAAAAATATCAGTGTGTGAGGAAAAGAGAATGGGGTCATGCATGTTTTCAGGGCAAAAGGAGTATTTTCATTTTGCAAAACAAAAAATTAATTTTCTGGTAAAATTTGGCAAATTCAAAACAGGATTGGCTCATCACTACTTACTAATTCTGCACAAATTTGTTAGCATGGAATAAACTCCAATAATTAGTTATCAATAATCTTGTGTGAGACGAAATAGAAAGACTTATGTAATGCAGACAAACAGCAGATGTGCGATGACTTGCTCTGGTTTCGTGCTGATTTGCACCTTTGAGCCATAATAGTAAATAACCCCCTATATGTGTCCTTGTGAGAGCAGCTGCAGTGCTGGTATGTTTGTGCTTCGTATTGTTCACAGGGGTTATCGGACTATAAAATAGAGTCTGTGCTTAGTGGCGGCATCTTGCAAGTGGCACCTGCTAGCATAGTATCCAGCCTATAATCAACGTACTATCTTTACAGCATCATAAAGTAGTGATCACGTGCACCTTTCCAAGGCATCTCTACTCCGAGAAGTGAGCACATGCACTGATAAACATGAATCTCACCAAGTGCCACATGATGGTAATAAAGTTCTCCAGGTGTTTACTATTATCGCCGCCTTTCTGTCATTAAAAGGTCATTAACATGGTGGGCTCAATCATTTCTCACCTACACTAAACTGTCCCCTACAGGAACAGTCATTACCCACAAATAGTAACAACTGTCAAACATGTATTGTGTTATATGGAAAGGAAATGGTCTAAGTGAGTCACTTTCTCTTTTTTAATATAAGTATTTAACACGTTTTATAGTATTATTCTTCATCATCTTTATACGGAGAGAATGGTCTAAGAGTATACATTTATTACCCCTAAATGGTGCTTTAAAAAAAAAATGAAAGAATAATTTTCTCGTACATATGGTCAATGAGGTACAACATTTTTGTCTTAAAGGGGTTGTCCAGGATTTTTTTCCTTTCTATTGCCCTAAAATCTTGCCTGCTTTACCCAGTCCCAGCTCAGAGTGGTCACTGACTGCTCCTGCCGGCGCATTAGCTGCTCCACATCAACAGAGCATCTCTTTCGACAGGATGTGACTGCCAACATCTTACTGATTGATTGTCGAGTCCCCTCAGTTAGACAGCGGGAAGTCAGCTGTCAATCGGCATGACATTGGCAGTCACATCCCGTCAACACAGCAGTGCAGAAGAAAAGCCCCCGCTGTGTCGACATGACATCAACAGAAGCCGCTGAATCGCTGGCAGGAGTGGTCTGTGACCTCTCTTTGTCGGTAATGATCGTTGCCGGGAATACCAGCCAGGTAGTTAGCAACTACCTTCTGGTTAGTTTTTGGGCCATAGTAAAGAAGAAAAATTGCCCTGGTCAAACCCCTTGAATTTTTTATCTGTTTTTATTTTAATGTACGGCAAAAATAATACCAAATTTTGATTTCATATTTTACTGTATGTATTACAAAACACAGTTAAAATAGTGTGAACTGAGCTGAGCTAAAAAAGGTCTCAAAACTCTATAACAAAAATACAGCAAAATTTCACATGTAAATACAGCCATATCCTGAGTTGTACAGAGCTGGACTAGGACACACTTGACTTTTATAGGCCTGGGACAACTCATAAAGTCCCATGGATTCCAGTACCACCTTTATGCTGATCACACTCAGATCTACCTCTCTCGCCCAGACGTCACCTCTCTGCTGTCCAGAATCCCGGAGTGTCTATCAGCCATTTCCTCCTTTTCCTCTCGCTTCCTCAAACTCATTGTGGACAAATCTGAACTCATCATCTTTCCTCCATCTCACAGATCTTCCTTACCTGATCTATCTATCACAATTAATGACATCACGCTTTCCCCTGCAGCGGAAGTCCGCTGCCACGGAGTAACCCTTCACTCTGCCCTGTCCTTCAAACCGCACATCCAACGTCTTTCCATCTCCTGTCGCCTCCAGCTCAAAATATCTCCACAATCCGTCCTTTCCTCAAGCCTCAACCTACTAAAATGCTTGAGCATGCCCTCATCATCTCCCACCTCGACTACTGCAACATCCTTTTCTGTGGCTTCCCTGCTAACACTCTCGCACCTTTCCAGTCCATCCTTAACTCTGCTGCTCGACTAAAACTATCATAGACTGACCTAAAGCCGCTAGTCAAAAATATATATAACTGAACGCGAGGTTCTTGGTTTAACATTCTGATCAGACTGTATGAAGCCCACTGCCAGGTCACATTAATAAATAACATTTCCCACATGTCTGCTTTACATCAGCACCATTTTTAAAACACTAATTTATTTTGTTAGCCTTTTAGGAGGTTTAAAAATGTAGCAGCAATTTTTCATTTTTACAAGGAAATTTACAAAATTTATTTTTTTGAGGGACCTATCCAGGTTTGAAGTGACTTTGGTGGTGCTATATACTGGAAAACCCCAAACGTGATACTGGGTCGCCCTCCCAGGGCTGTGGGGTACTCGGTACCAGGCCCGATAAGCTTCAATGGGAGATGTCACGGCAGCTGGGACCCGGCCCGTGGCCCTGGGCGCCCATTGTAAAAATGGGGGAAAGTTCAGTGTGCTTATGATGATTGGAGTTTATGAATGAATGAGTCGTGACGCTACCTGTGGTGTTCGGCAATGAAGATGTTGAGCCGACGCTGCAGACAGATCCTCTGGGACAGATGGTGTGCTGCAGCAATGATGTTATAGCCCTCCAAAGGACAGAGTAAGTGAAGTGACACTTAGATGGTGTAGTGTTGGGCGCAAGGGATGTAGCAGTGCTGGGCAGGTTGACGCAGGTGCCCGCATCCGTGCAGTGTCCTCTGGGTCAGGAGCTCAGCCAACTTCCAGGCAAGATGAAGTACTCCTTCCCAACACTCCGCCAGCATATGTGCCTTTTCTGAGCGTCTCCCTCTTAGCGCCTTTAGTGAAGTACTCACAGTACTGAGTTACACTGGAGTTCCTCCTGTCAGATGTTCCTATGAACTCTACTTGTACGGCAGACAGCTGTAGCCTGCTTCGGGGACTCCTTACTACCTAGTCCCGGCTCTCTTACGTTGCTGTTGTGCCCCCAAGTCTGGTGTGGGAATAAAGCGGTGACAACTGCTGCAGGACCATTAGTATCCATACAACCTCGGGGACCAGACCCCGGCCTTGCGCTTAGAACTTGGGAAGGGTTCTCCTCTAACCCTGATCCTTGTTCTCCTCTTCTCCTCACATCCCGTACTAATTCTTTCTTTCTTATGGAGAGTCAGGCTTTCTATTAATGTTCCTTTCCTGTGCCAGTGGACCCAGATCACCGAGGTCGGCTGCGGCACTCCCTTCTTCCATCCTACTCAGGGGATCTCCTTTCACAGACTGACCTTGTCAGACTCCTGTGACTAACTGACTAAATCCTATCCTCTTCCTGCTCTTTTGGGTGCAAACTAAACTCCACCCGCCTCCCAGCACGCTTCGTGTTCCAAGCAGGGAGCCACCAAAGGGTGCTTTTCTACACTACTATGTTGTGTGGGATGCAGGTGTTGGAGTGTGGTCAGGTGTTTCCACCTTACCTGGATAGTGGGGCACCACACTTCAGGAGGAGGTGCAGTACCTCTGTGGCGACTCAACCCTCAGGGGCGCCAGAATACCATTTTAGAAACCGTACCCCCTGACATATTGAAAACTTCTGTCAGATAGTTTATTAACCCTTCAGGTGATTTTCACAAATTAATGCAATGTGGTATAGCAGGAATGAAAGGTTTTTTTTACCACCTAAATGTCGCTAACTTCTGATTTGACCGCTATAGCCGGGAGACTCTAAGGCCACTGTTTGGCCATGAACTGCTATGGCAAACATCAGGACCACACAATCATGATCTTGGTATGTCAATTAGATTAAAGCGGAAGCCCCCACAATTTATTAACCATGTATTTGATGTAGTCACTTTTAACAGCAGCAGCAAAGGGGTTAAACAGATATGGACGGTGCCAACACTGATCGTTGGTGATACAGCAAGTTGTCAGCTATCGTGTACAGCTGATAGCTGCTGGATTGTCTCCTGTATGGGGATGCTATTTTTCTTATATCTCACGTCAGTAAAAAGATGTATTGGCTGTCATTAAGGGGTTAAATGCATTCGAGAAGCAACACCGATGCCCTCAGCATGTCATGGCTAGGTAGTTCTCTGCCCCATCTATGCTGCATTGTAATGCCGATATACTGATGCTACTCACACTGTTACTTCATTACAGACCACCAATGGCTCCTCAGCAGACCATTTTGGTCCATTTCTTTTCACTGGTCTTGAAAACATTCTATACATTTCCACTGCACATTCCCCATCTGGTGCCAAACACCTTAAAAGGAATCTGTGATCATCTTTGGCTACCCTAGTAATAGTATCCTGAAATAGGGCTTGGGCAGCCCTTTCAGGATATGTAACTTTTATTGTTGTATGTTACCCCATTGTGTTGCTGTAAGTCCCTGAAAATTCATTTTCACATGCTGGCTAGTCAAACATGATAATGCCAAATGAATATTCCACCCCTCTGCGCCGGCATCACTGATTCAGTCAGACTGCTGTATTACTCGCCGAGGATCGCAATCCTCGGACTGGCCATCTACTCTCCTGAGCTGAGAGGGACATCTGCATAGAATTACATGCTGGTCAGGAGAGCAGGCGGTCAGTCCGAGGATTGCGATCCTCGGCAAGTAATATGGCAGTCTGACTGAATCAGTTACTCCAGCGCAGAGGGGTGGGCAGAATTATGGGCGGAGGAAGGGGTGAATATTCATTTTTCATTTACATATGCTTTACTTACCGGTGCGTAACAATAAATTTTCAGGGGTTTACAGCAACACAATGGGTAAACTGCAACAATATCCTGAAAGGGTTGTCCAAGCCCTATTTTATGATACTATTAGTAGGGTAGGCAAAAATAACCAGACAGATTCCCTTCAAATAACCTCCCTTTAGAATCCCTCCTACCAGACTTGGTGTTGCAGCAGTTCACACCAGAATACTCACACTTACATCAGCATATTTGATAACAACAGAAAAATGGCCGTCACTGTTTATATAGAAGCAAAAAATGACTATCCACCAGTCTACCGACCTTCCGGAGATCAAACCGGTGGTGCCCAACTTCAATAAGCTGATTCTTCAATAGACCGAACAGTGGCACTCACAAATTTCATTTCACTTCTTTATTCTCATCACCATCTTTACCTTTACATACATGGAGAGGGAGAGGGTTCTGGAATGCTAAGGCAACGGGCCCATAGTAGCGTAAGACTATGCAAAAGAGCTGTTTCGGCACGCACTTCCACTACATGTTTGTAAAGATGGCAATGTGAATAACAGCAGGTGCAGACGACTGTTTTCTCTACTTCCAAGAAAATTGGTCCAGTTATTCTTATCAAACTCTGATCAGAGAGAGCGTAATCTTCCTTTCTCGGAGGTGTAGAGAAAAAAAACATAGTTTCTTCTCCTTCTCTATGATGTCAGTCCATGGAAATCAGACCACACTTGGATGTCACCCGAGTGCGGTCTGATTTTTTTTCCACGAACCCCTAGAGCTGAATGGGCAAGTGCGATCCAATTCCCAGAGGTAAATCTTGTGTGCTGTAATTCTTTTCCTTGGACCGATCTGGTCAGAAGAAAAAAACAGACACGTGCACAGCCCCATAGAATAACATCGGGATGGCAAAACTGTAAATGGTCCTGTAAAAGATTAAAAGCTGCTGAGTTAGAAAACGGATTATAAACCAACTGCACATAGATGACAAGTGAGAAAAAATTGTGTGATTTTTTTTGGATGAAAACTAAACTGATTTTTTATATGCTCGTGTGACCCTACCTCTACAATATTGAGACGCTCTGGAGAGCGACAGAAGCGCACACAAAATGGGGCATTACCGTCTGGTATAATCGATGGTAGCACTCAGCTAAAGGTGTTGGGTGAAGGCACAGCACATATAAAATCGTGGAAAGCCACTGCTGCTGCCCCGTGGCTGGAGGAAATGGTTCTCCAAGATGTAGAATGGCAAAAATGGAAGCGGGTACGTGCACACGTTGCGGATTCGTGTGCGGATTTTTCCGCGCGGAATCTGCAGAATCCGCTGGTCAAAATGCCTGCGTTTTACCTGCAGATTTAGTGCGGATTTCGCCTGCGGTTTTACACCTGTGGATTCCTAGAATGGAATAGGTGTAAAAACGCTGCGGAATCCGCACAAAGAATTGACATGCTGTGGAAAATAAACAGCTGTGTTTCCGCACTGATTTTTCCGCAGCATGTGCCCAGTGGTTTTCGTTTTCCATAGGATAACGTGGTACTGTACATCCCTTGGAAAACTCAGGGCCAAATCGCAGATGAATTTGCAACATGTTCACATACCCTTAGGAGGGCTGTGCTGCTTGATAGAAAAGCCTTGGGATTCCAAAACGGCTTTTAATAAAAAAAAAAAAAAAAAGCGTGACAGCTTCCATTTTTGCCATTCTACCTTTACAATATAGTTGTAGACGTACAGGCGGACTAAGCTGGGGGTATAAGGGTGTGTGCACACGCTGCGGATTCTGCTGCGCATCCGCAGCGGATTTGGCCGCTGCGCATCTACAGCAGTTTTTGCTGTGGTGTACAGTAGCATTCTAACCTATGGAAAAAAAAACGCTGTGCAGACGCTGCGGAATTTTCCGCGCAGATTTGCTGCGGTTTCAAAACCGCAGAAAGAATTGACATGTCAATTCTTTCTGCGGATTCCGCTGCGGTTTGCCATCGCCTCCATTGTGGAGATGGAAAACCGCAGGGCAAAACTGCAGGCTAATCCGCAGGTAAAACCTGCGCGGCCAAATCCTCAGAGCATTCCGCAGCGTGTGCACATACCCTTAATGTATTTGCATTGACCTGTACTTTTCAATGCCTCCTACTAGCAAGGTCTGTCTGTGTTCAGACTTGTGCTTTGGGACATGAGGATGGAAACTTGGGGCCCTCCAAAGAATCATGTTTACTCTCTTGAGTATTACAAAATGTGCAACAGGATGAAACAAAAAAATATACAAACTCCTAAATCATTTCCGCATGCAGCAATAAACTACTAGGAAAGTAGGACGGAGGGGGAAGAATTCATTACCTACAAGTAGCCATTAGATTTTCCAGTTCTGCAAAAGTAAATATGTGACTGAGAGAACCTTCAGATATTTCTAGAATGCATTATACAGAACGGGTGGAAAGACTTATTTCTGTCAAATACTTACCGTAATATGGAATTCTGAGCAATGAGCATCATAGGGAAATTATCTGTGCTCTCTGAATGCATAATTCACAATTGCAGGAATGTAATGTAGGTAATCTATAATTATTGATATTTAAGTAATCTTGAATATTGTATCCAATGAACATATAGTGCCATACAGAACCCACATAATATTACCATACAATGTCTGGAGAAGATCACAGCCAATTTATAATCTAAAGCTTAGTTTCTAAACACATGGCCCAGTGAAAGCAATTGTTGATTGGTGGAGGTCCGACCATTGTAACCTGCGCTGATCATCAGAACAAGGCATTTTTATTCCCGTAAGATTGGAGCAGCAGAGCACATGTTTGACCACTGCTCCATTTACTCCAAATGGGGCTTCACCCTGCTTTCCTCGGCAGGCCCATAAAAAGTGAATGGAGCAGCAGTCGGGCATTCGATCTGCCCCTCCATTCTGTAATGAATAATAAAAGTGCCCCATTAGGGATAAAGTGCCCCACCGATCAGAAAGTTATCATCTATTCTAAGAACAGAAGATTTCACTGTACATCCCTCTTAAATGGAATTTTGTGAGCAGGATCAATCTTCCTAAGCTGTCTATATGGACCTGTAGGTCATGGAAATTGAATAAAATGATACCTTGATTTCTGTGATCTGATGTTTTATTCCAGAGAAATTCAAATTGAGAAATCTGCCTTCAGAGAGTATTGTAAATGAAAGGGGGCGTTGCCAGTGTGAGACATGTAATGACTGACAGTCTGCTCTCCTGATCTACAAGTCTCACACTGGTAACGTCCCCCTTTATTTATAGTAAGCTCTGGGGGCAGATTCTCAAGTAGATCCATGCAAATTCCATAGATCTTAACAGCTTATTTAGGCTAGTTTCACATTTGTGGACGGAGGGCTGCGGACTTCCTCCATGAAGCCCCGCCCCCTGCCGCATCTCCTCTGGGTTGCTCCACCTATTTCTGCATGTGGCTTCAAGTGGCCTGTGCACCCTATCTTTAACATTGGGTACGCAGGCTGTGCCGCAGTATGCGGATGCCGCCGCATGCATTGCTTTGACGATGCAGCACCCACATAAAATTCCAACATGATGCATTCTACGTCTGTCGCCGTGCCGTCAAAACAACACATGCGGCGGCATCTGCATACTGCGGCACGGCCTGCATACCCAATGTTAAAGATAGGGTATACAGGCCGCTTGAAGCCACATGCAGAAATAGGCAGAGCAAACCGGAGGAGGCGAGGCAGGGGGCGGGGCTTTATGGAGGAAGTCCACAGCCCTCCGTCCGCAAATGTGAAACCAGCCTTACAAATTAAGAACAATGAGGATTTCTATGCAATAAGACATCTGATATCATGCTATCATTTTGTTAAACTTTCTATGACCTACATGCCCATTTAGATGGCTTAGGCTGGTTACTGAAATATTTCCTTCAACCCATTCCCACCAGGGCCATTTTTGTTTTTTTCCTCTACTGTTTCCAAGAGTCATGCCATTTTTTATTGTTCTCTTCAATCTAGAAATATAAGGGTTTTTTCTTTGTGGGAAGACAGTTTTGAATGACACCATTCACTCTACCATGTAATGTAATTTAAAAAAGTGAAAGAAATGCGCAGTGAAATGGTGAAAAAATGCAATTTCACCGATGTTACACAGGTTTCGTTTTTACAACCTTAACTCTACAATAAAGTGATAAAGAGACCTGGTGATTTTATTCTGCATATGTAATACGATTCTGGATAAAATAAGTTACAGAAATTACAGAGAATAATGGAGGACTAGAACATCTTAAAAAGGAGCAAAATGGTCTTGGTAAGCTAAATATTACTTGTATTATCATTTTAACATACAGCCATGGCCGAAAGTGTTAGCACCTTTGAAATTGTTCCAGTAAATTAAGTATGTTTCCCAGAAAATTATTATAATTACATGTTTGGTTATAGACATGTTTATTTGTTTTGTGTGTATTGGAACAACACAAAAAAACTGAGAAAAAAGGAAAATTGAGCATAATTTCTCCCTAAACCACCAAAATGGTCTGGACAAAATTGTTTGCAAGTTAACATTTGGTTGCACACACTTTGGAATAAATAACTGCAATCAATTGCTTCCTTTAACCATCAAGAAGCTTCTTACACCTCTTAATTGGAATTTTGGAGCACTCTTCTTTTGCAAACTGCTCCAAGTCTCTCATAGGCTGCTTTCACACATCCGGTGTGTTTGTTCCGGCGGCGTGCGGCGGAAAGCCGGACCGCCGGATCAGGCCTGCAGCGGTGACACCGGATGCAGATCCGGCGCCTGATCCGGCTTGGAAAGCATTTAAAGGAGCCGCACCGAGGACAAGAGAGGCAGCGGTATGCGGGGGGGTGGAGGGAGAGAGAGATACCCGCGCTCTCGCCGGGCACTTGTGGGTTAAACCTCACAGTTTCCGCACATGCGCTGTTGAAAAAGCCCTTCCGGCGCTGCAAAAAAGCGTTGCAGGCAATGTTTTTTGCTGACACCGGACGGCGCAGGTTTGCCGTTTCCAGCTAAAAACGGAGGCGCCGCATGTCCATCCGGCACAATGCGGCGAACATTAAGTTCTATGTGCCAAAACCGGATCCAATTCCGGATCCGGTTTACACACTTTTCGCCGCATCGTGCCGGATTCAAAAAGACGGATTTGTGAAAGCAGCTATATTTGAAGGGTGCCTTCTCCCAACTGCAATTTTAAGATCTCTCCACAGGTGTTCAATGGGATTTAAGCTGGAGTCACACATAGCGACTTACCAGCGATCCCGACAACGATATCAACGTGTCAGGATCGCTGGTAAGTCGCTATGTGATCGCTGGTGAGCTGTCAAACAGACAGCTTCACAGCGATTAGCACAGCGACACTGCGCGCGCGGCATTGCTGTGTTCGTTAGCGCTGATGCCATGGATCCATGTAAAAAATAGAATTAAAATAAAAAATATTGTTATTCTCACTTTCCGACGTCCCGTTCAGCATTCCCGCCTCTCTCCACGCTCTGGTCCCAGTAATCCTTTGCGAGAATTACCGCGATGACGTCCATTCTCACGGGATCCCGAAGTCTCGCGGTCATTCTTGCAAAGGATTACTGGGACCGGAGCGTGGAGAGAGGCGGGAATGCTGCGCGGGACGCCGGAAGGTGAGAATAACAATATTTTTTATTTTTTTTTATTATTTTACTGCTGATCGCTGGTCTCCCGCCTGTCACACGCAGCGATGCGTGCTGGCCAGCGGGAGATCAGCGACAAAAGAAATGTCCAGAGGTTTCTTGCAGCGATCAGCGATACCGGCAGGAAGGCCGGTTGCTGATCGCTGTCACACACAGCGATCTCGCTGGTGAGATCGCTGTTGTGTCACAAAAGTTGTGACTCAGCAGTGATCTCGCTAGCGAGATCGCTATGTGTGACTGGGCCTTTAGACCCGGACTCATTGCTGGACACTTCAGAAGTCTCCATGTTTCCATCCATTTCTGGTTGCTTCTTGAAGTATGAAACCCAAAAGAAGATATTCAAAAAATATCGACTAATTTTTATAGACACCATAAAATATTTTATAAAATAAAATATTTATTCATGACAGAGATGATGTGTGAATAAGAATTTTTATTTTTAATTTTCACAAATGCAATTCAAATTAGGCATTGAAAAGACATAAAAATATATAAATGTGTGCAGGGGTACACAAAGAAACCAAGGGGTCAGGAGGAAGACCCAAAAATATAACAATTAGCAATGTGGAAAATTCATCAATACATAATATAGTGCATTATAATAAACAAAAGTAGTGCTATATATATATATAAAATGAATTTATAATTTCCATATAAAATAGTGCAAATGAATAATATATATAAAGTGCTGAGGCTGGTTTCACACTTGCGTTTTTAGCGCAAAAAAAGCATGCGTTTTTCACCTATACTTTAACATGGGTGCGCATATGTGCGCATACATATGCGCACGTACGCGTTTGTATGCGCATGCGTTTTTTTGCAGTGTGCGCTCGGGCGCACAAAATGCATCCTGTTGCATTTTTTGTGCGTCCGACTTGCCCCCAAAAAATGCATGCGCACGCAATGCGTTTTTTTTTTTACAGCAAAACACCCATTAAAGTCTATGGGTGCGCATACGTGCGCATTGTAATGCGCACGTATGCGCAAAAAAAGCATGCGTTTTTTAAAAAATGCACCAAAACCCGCAAAAAACGCACACAAATGCATGATGCGTTTTTTTCATGCGTTTGTGTGCGCAAAAAACACGCAGCCAAAAAACGCAAATGTGAAAGTAGCCTGAGTGCAATATTAGGTCCTCTAATCCCTGTAATCAATATAAGGGCAACTATAACAAATTAATTACTCACTGTGAGTCTGTGCATATACATACATAAAGTGCTTAGTGCCTTCAAAATCTCCTGCACACCAATAGCATGTTGTAGTGACCATTATCAGTCTGTGAAAGCAGCAATCAAAATAAAGATCATACTAACCTTGGTTTCTTTGTGTACCCCTGCACACATTTATATCATTTTTATGTCTTTTTAATGTCTAATTTTAATTGCATTTGTGAAAATTAAAAATAAAAATTCTTATTCACACATCATCTCTCTCATGAATAAATATTTTATGTTACAGAATATTTTATGGTGTCTATAAAAATTAGTCGATAATTTTTGAATATCTTCTTTTGGGTTTCTAGTCTTTTTCTGGATTTTCATAGTCCTGAGTGATTATTTTGGATCAATATTGGTATTCCTGCTTCTTGAAGTATGTTTGGGGTCATTGTCCATGACGTAGGATGCAAACCCAGCCTTGTGATACTGGGCATTACATTGCGACCCAAAATCCTTTGGTAATCTTCAGATTTCATGATTCCTTGCACACAGTCCAGGCACCCGTTTTTGACGGTAGATACTTTCTTCTTTTCTCTGTAGGCCTCATTTAGTTTTTGGTAAACAGTAGAATGATGTGCTTTATCAAAAAGATCTACCTTGGTCTCCTCTGCCCACAAGAAGCTTTCCCAGATGGATTTTGACTTACGCAGGTATATTTTGGCAAACTGCAGCCTTTTTATGTCTCTGTGTCAGCACTATGGTCCTCCTGGGTCTCCCGCCATAGTGTTTCATTTAATTAAAATGTCGACAGTTTGCGCTGACACCGATAAACCCTGAACCTGCAGGACAGCTTGAATGTCTTTGGAACTTCATTGGGGCTGCTTATCCACCATCTGGACTATCCTGCATTGCAATCTTTCATCAATTTTGGGGCTGTGCAGATGGGGGGATAAACTGAGGAGCTGTGCAGATGTATATGGAGTGTCAACAGCATGAAATGGGCACAATATGAAGATGCGTTAGCATGGTGGGGAGACAGTGTGGAGATATAAAGAGTGTAGTGGAAAATTAGAGAGGGGGCAGCCATGGCATAGGACAAGGTTCATAAAGACAGATGGTGTGGCTGTTATAGCTGATAATGGTAGACAGTGTAGAGGCCATATACCATAGGAGGCTTATTTAGGGTCATAATATGGACTGATATTGGGCATTTTAACAACACACTTATTTTTAAGGGCATTGTGTTGTGATGTACTGCAAAGGACCGGAGAAGAGGAAGGTCTACAGAGAATAGCTGTGCATGTGAAAAGTCATCCTGGCATCTAGACAAGATGGAGGTGAAAAGAGACAACTCCAGAGAAGATATAATTTAGAAGGTACCTGGATGTAAATGTTTGTGATACTGACAATTCCTTATCAGTACTGTGGTTCCTTTATGGTCTGCAGTCTGATGATGGCTGTTAATAACAACTCCCAGTATCTCCTTACCATTGTTAAGGACATTCTGGGAGTTTTATACATATCAAAGTCCAACAGTGAAATTACCACCTCCAAATAATCATTATATACCATATCCTGCCATGCATTATTCAGGGGAAAAAAGGGGCATAGGCAAATCAATAAAATATTAAAATCAATTATTTAACATTAACACTTATTAAAATAAGACAAGGGAATTTCACAAAAATGCTGGGGGTAAAACAAGAACCAGAGACTATAGGGAATGGGATAGTATAATTCATAAAGCACTGTTATACAAAAACTAGCTCATGGATAATGCTTAATAAAAGTGCCTAGTGTTTGAATAAAAAAAATCATTATCATGGGAGCTAATTCATAACGATACTCATGGTATAATATACGGTATACAGTATATATAAAGTGCCCAGTGCTAGAAAGTGCCTTGCTAAATATTGCTACTGCCCATACCCTCAAACATCATTTTACTTACAAGTATTGGTTCTGGTCTGGATACCCCTCAGCTACCCCGACAGCGCCATTTCACCATATTGGCATCCTCAACAGGGGGCATGTGTGTGTAATGTGAAGCGCCCTTCTATAAATACCCCCATAATCAGCTGATATCAATGTCGGCGTCTCTGGCATGTAACTGCGCATGCGCATGTCCTCGATCTTCCCCCAATGCAAACAGTGACTTCCTGCTCTCCACGCTTGGAACGCAAGCGTGAAACGCTATACGTCACCATTATAAGCAGGATAGGAAGTCATAGGGTCGTCCTGAGCTGCGTACGTGTCAACCGGGCACCGAGATGTAACAACCGAGGTAAAAATAATTAAGGGAAAAAATGATGTTTGAGGGTATTGGCAGTAGCAATATTTAACAAGGCACTTTCTAGCACTGGGAACTTTATATACAGTACATTCTACCATGAGTATCATTATGAATCAGCTCCCATAATAATGATTTTTTGATTCGACCACTAGGCACTTTTATTAAGCATTATCCATGAGCAATTTTTTGTATAACAGTTCTTTATAGAGTTGAGCGACTTTTGGTTTTTTAGGGTCGAGTTTCGTCTCGTGAAACCCGACTTTTCCAAAAGTCGGGTCGAGCAAGATCGTCCGATTATAGGGAAAAGTCGGGGTCGTCCCGAAACACGAAACCCAATGTAAGTCAATGGGGAATAAAAGTCGGCATTGAGAGGAGGACAGGAAACACACCTACAGTGCCCATTTGAATGCCAAAAGCATCAATTCTTCTTACTTAAGCTTGTCAACCTTAATTAACTTCATAATACAAGTTACGCACTGAAAAATGGGGGTTATTTGGCTAAAGTTGTGGGGGGGAGGGCTGGCTGCAGGTTTTCATGTGCCCTGGGCGAAAGAGCGCCCCTTTAACACATACCACAACTCATCATGCTCCAATACGGCAGAGAAATAGCGGTATAGTACAATGAAAAATACTTCACTTTTTACATCTCATGACGAGGCCCATTTATTTCTAAATACAGAATCATTAGTCCCATATAATGTTTGAAACAGTATATAATGAGCTCCACATAATGCTACAGTATATGTTGGTCCCCATGGATGAAGCTCCACTGTCTTATGGGCCCAAATAATGCTCCAAACATAATGGGCCCCATTTCTAATGCTCTAGTGTATAATGGGCCCTGTAAATGCTGCTCCAGTGTCTGATGTCCACCTTTGGAATGTTCCAGTGTATGGTGGGCCCCATCTATCATTCTCCAGAGTATAGTGCTCCCCAAAAATTGCTGTCCCAACATTGAAAACAATCAAATAAGTCTCCTCGCTAGGGAATCCCTGTACTTGTCTGGACTCCTCGTCGTCCCCATCTTCCATCTCACTGCACAGTATTTCAACTTTGCAAGTGCTGTGATCCTGAGCAAGCAGGGGGGGCCCACTCGTTGGCGACGGCACTGGCACAGGGCCCCTGATAGTACGGTGGTGTGTCTGATGGCGGGTGGGCCGAACCTGCACTTTCATCTGCAGCTTCCTCTTTGTCACCGTGTAAGATGGAACTGTATATGGGAAGGGTAACCTGAGTTTCATCAGGGTCAGATTCAGGTCGTGTAGCGTGCGAGGGGAATGTAGTGGTCTGGGTCAATGTACCAGCAGATTCATCGAGCAGTGGCTGGGCATCAGTGCACTTGTGTCGCCCCCAGGAGTACGGTCGCCACAGTGGCATTACCTTCTTCCTAGGGAGTGTGATTTCATGCTTGGGAGCAACGAACGATCTCTCTAGCAGGTTAACTGATTGGGCGGCGTTATTCCCACGAGTCATGAACCTCCAAACAGCGTTCATGAAGGCAAAGTGTTTGTTTTACGTGGGCAGTATGGTTGCAAAGCTGAACCTTAAAGGAATGTCCAGAAGGGCACCACCAGGAGTGGAGCCTACGGTTAAATTCGACTCCACCTGGGAAACCTCAACCATGCCAGCTACAGAACAGATGCACACATTGCAAGCTTAATTCCGTTAACGAACGAGACTCCGTCATGCCCCGCGGTCCGAGTCCGGCTTACTAGAGGGACACGTGAGGCTCTGGCACATGAGATTGGCCAATAACTGGTGTGTCATGCCCTTACATGTCCGTGGCTGCATGTGCGCTACACTGAAAAGGCCAGCGTTTGTCGCTTACAGGTGCAGATAACCCGCTGAACAACGTTAGTGATGGGGATCACTGATTACAATTATTACCCGCGAACAATGATTTCCCAGTAAGTGCAGGTCAACCGCAGTTCCGGAATTAGGCCTAACTGTCATTCCTGAAAAAATGAAAAACTTACGTGTGCAAACCACAGGTGCTGTAGCTTGCTTAACAGCTCGCCAGCCTTTCTCACGCCCAGTATGGATTACACGTGATTGCACAAAGGTGAAAAAGGGTACCGTATCCCCAGATAACATGTATGGATAGCGTACACATTCAAAATATATGTCTATACATCAGGAGGCAGGCTCAGACGGTGTTAGGCCCAGTATGGATTGCACGTGATTGCGCAAAGGTTAGAAAGGGTACCGTATCCCCGGATAACATGTATGGATAGCGTACACATTCAAAATATATGTCTATACATCAGGAGGCAGGCTCAGACGGTGTTAGGCCCAGTATGGATTGCACGTGATTGCACAAAGGTTAGAAAGGGTACCGTATCCCCAGATAACATGTATGGATAGCGTACACATTCAAAATATATGTCTATACATCAGGAGGCAGGCTCAGACGGTGTTAGGCCCAGTATGGATTGCACGTGATTGCACAAAGGTTAGAAAGGGTACCGTATCCCCGGATAACATGTATGGATAGCGTACACATTCAAAATATATGTCTATACATCAGGAGGCAGGCTCAGACAGTGTTAGGCCCAGTATGGATTGCACGTGATTGCACAAAGGTTAGAAAGGGTACCGTATCCCCGGATAACATGTATGGATAGCGTACACATTCAAAATATATGTCTATACATCAGGAGGCAGGCTCAGACAGTGTTAGGCCCAGTATGGATTGCACGTGATTGCACAAAGGTTAGAAAGGGTACCGTATCCCCGGATAACATGTATGGATAGCGTACACATTCAAAATATATGTCTATACATCAGGAGGCAGGCTCAGACGGTGTTAGGCCCAGTATGGATTGCACGTGATTGCACAAAGGTTAGAAAGGGTACCGTATCCCCAGATAACATGTATGGATAGCGTACACATTCAAAATATATGTCTATACATCAGGAGGCAGGCTCAGATGGTGTTAGGCCCAGTATGGAATGCACGTGATTGCACAAAGGTTAGAAAGGGTACCGTTTCCCCGGATAACATGTATGGATAGCGTACACATTCAAAATATATGTCTATACATCAGGATGCAGGCTCAGATGGTGTCAGGCACAGTATGGATTTGACGGCCCAGACTACACAGCGGAGGAGCAGGGAGAGGTAAAGATTGCAAATGCTGGGGCCCTGCCCAAGCAAGGGGGGGCCCACTCGTGGGCGTCGGTACTGGCACTTGGCCCCTCATAGTACGGCGGTGTGTCTGACGGCGGGTGTGCACCACCACCGTCAGAGACACTTGATTGCACTATGAAGGACCCTGTGCCAGTGCCCGCGCCCAAGAGTCGGCCTACCCACCTGTCCAGGGCAACGGCACTCGCACGGTGTCGTGCGCTAGGTGGTGACCCCGGCCATGGGGGGGGAGGCAGCACAGTTAGGGAGTTTTAGAAAGTGGCATATGTTGATGTTGGACATTCAGCTGATGCAAAAGGTGAAATAGGTCAAGTCCCAGGAAGAGGTGGACCAAAGCAAGCCATTTTTCTGTCACCCTATGTGTCATCAGGGGAAGGTGGGACAAAATCCTTGGAAACCCATGCGTGGTTCATTTTAATGAAGGTTAGATCATCCACATTTTGGGTTGACAGACGGGTCCTTTTTTCTGTCAGGATTGATCCAGCTGCACTGAAGACTCTTTCCGATAGCACACTTGCAGCTGGGCAAGCGAGCTCCTGTAAGGCATATTGTGCTAATTCAGGCCAGGTGTCCAGTTTAGCGGCCCAATAGTCAAAGGGGAATGACCTGTGTGGGAGAACATCGATATGGGAGGAAAAGTAGTTTGTAACCATAGTTGACAACTGCTGTCTCCTGTCACTTTCCATCGATGCAGTATTACCAGTTGTGTGAGCGGTACTTGAAAAATCAGTCCACAACATTGTCATGAAACCCCTGTCTCCAACGCCACTTCTGCTGTGTGCACCACGAACACCTCTGCCAAGCTGCCCCCGGCCCGTACGGCTCGTGTGAGAACCATCACCGCTGCTGTGTGCTGGGAATGCCTCAAGCAACCGATTTACCAGAGTTGCTTGTTTATTAGCCAATATTAGGTCAAGGTTCTCCTGTGGCATGATGTTTTGTAATTTGCCTTTATAGCGTGGATCCAGGATGCTGGCCAACCAGTAGTCGTCATCGTTCATCATTTTGGCAATGCGTGGGTCCCTTTTTAGGATCTGCAAGGCATAATCTGACATGTGGGCCAATGTTCCCGGTGTCAATGATGCACTGCGAGTGCTGGTTGGAGGAGCACTTTCTGGCAAATCCACATCCCTCCAGTCACGCACAAACCCTGTACCAGACCTTGCCACGCCAACATTTTCACTTGCCCCACGAGATGCATCCTCCTCCCCTAAGTAATCATCCCCATCATCCTCCTCCTCCTCCTCTTCTTCCTCCACCTCGTCCAGGAGAGGTCCCTGAGCAGACAATGGCTGAATGTCATGAAGGATTCCCTCCTCCTCTTCCTCCTCATCAACATTGGCTGCAGAAGCCTGCTCCTTAAGGTGCGTCAAAGTTTGCATGAGCAGACGCATAAGTGGGATGCTCATGCTTAGGATGGCGTCGTCTGCACTTACCAGCAGTGTGCATTCCTCAAAACACTGAAGGACTTTACAGAGGTCTTTCAGCTTCGACCACTGCACACCGGTCAACTCCATGTCTGCTCTCAAAGTGCCTGGCCGTGTATCCTCCCACAAATGCATTATGGCCTGCCTCTGCTCGCACAGCCGCTCCACCATGTGCAGGGTGGAGTTCCACCTTGTTGCAATGTCGATAATGAGGCGGTGGTTGGGAAGGTGGAGCAATCGCTGCAGCTTCTGCATACGAACGGAGTGTACAGGTGACCGGCGGATGTGCGCGCACAGTCTTCGCACCTTCTGGAGCAGGGCTGTTAACTCCGGATAATTTTTGAGGAAGCACTGCACCACCAGGTTCAAGGTGTGAGCCAAGCAAGGTATGTGGCTGAGTTTTGAAAGGGCTATGGCTGCCACAAAATTACGCCCGTTATCACTAACTACCTTGCCTGCCTCAAGATGTACACTGCCCAGCCATGACTCAGTTTGTCGCTGAAAGTACTCGGCCAGCACCTCGGCAGTGTGTCTGTCGCCCAAACACATCATCTGCAACACTTCCTGCTGACGCTTTCCACTAGCTGCTCGATAGGGGGACACCTTGTGTGCAACAGTGGCAGCTGCAGATGGAGTACTCGTACGACTGCGCTCTGTGGACGAGCTTTCGCTTCTGGAGGAGGAGGAGGAGGAGGAGGGTCGAACGCCTACAGCCAACTGTTTCCTATACCGTGGGCTAGGCAGCACTGTCACACCACCGCTGTCCCCTGTGGACCCTGCATCCACCAAATTAACCCAGTGCGCAGTGATGGACACGTAACGGCCCTGGCCATGCCGACTGGACCATGCATCAGTTGTGAGGTGCACCTTTCCGCTCACTGACTGCTTGAGTGCATGGACAATGCGGTCTTTCACATGATGGTGGAGGGCTGGGATGGCTTTGCGAGAGAAGAAGTGGCGACTGGGTAGGTCATAGCGTGGTACTGCATAGGCCATGAGTTCGCGGAAAGCTGCGCTTTCCACCAACCGAAAGGGCATCATCTCAAACGAGATTAGTTTGGCAATGTGGGCGTTCAAACCCAGTGTACGCGGATGAGAGACTGAGTACTTTCTTGACCTACTCATAGTGTCTGGGAGGGTGAGCTGGACTTGAGAGCTGCATATGGTGGAAGTAGCGGTGGACAGGGCGGACTGAGAGAGGGTTGATGATGGTGATGGAGTTGGTGTTCTTTCTGATGGCCTAGAATCAGTCTTTCGTTGATATAACAGTGGGATTCCCTGACTGCTGTGGCCTTGCAACGACACCTCAACATTTGCTGCTGTGCTAACCGGTGGGCTTACAGTGGGGGAAACAATGTAGCGTTGCTGACTACCTTCGTTGTGATCAGTTGCACATGTGGCACTTGAGGTTTGGTGTTGTGTCCACGCTTGCAAGTGCATGCTGGTTAAATGTCTAAGCATGCAACTGGTATTCAAATTTTTCAGATTTTTCCCTCGGCTAAAGGTCTTTGCGCACTTCATACAGATAACCTTGGCCTGATCATGAGGATTTTGTTCAAAAAAGTGCCACACTGCACTCTTCCTACTTTGGCAGACATTTTGCGGCCTAGCACACTGTGATCTTTTGACCCTCTGGACAAGCTGTCCAGCAACTCTTTTGATGTTTGGAACCTGTCTTTGGAGTGCTCCGGGCCTGCCAGATAACAGCTGTTGCGATGTCGATGTCTGCTGTGGATGCTCCTCATCTGAGCTATTGGAAGCAGCACCCTCTTCCCCCAATGGATGCCAATCTGGGTCAACAACTGGGTCATCCATCACCTCCTCTTCTATGTCATGTGCACCTTCCTCTGTGTCACCGTGTATGGTGGTATAGTGTGCGGGAAGGGGCACCTGAGTCTCATCAGGGTCAGAATCTGGCTCTATACACTGCGAGGACAATGTAGTGCTCTGAGTGAATGTACCAGCAGAATCATCCATCAGCGGCTGTGCATCAGTGCACTCCATGTCAGATTCATCTTGGCCTGGGTAATTCACCATTTGACTTGATAATCCAGGCATGGTATGTGAAAACAGCTCCATGGAGTAATCAGTAGTATGGCCTGCGTCATCCTTCAATCTTGGTTGGGGTGAAGGACACAAGGAAAGGTGTGGTTCATGAACATGAGCCTCCAATGACGACTCAGTGCTTTTACTTTTTACAACTGAAGAAGAGGAGGCGATATAGCTGGAGGCTGAGTCAGCAATGTAAGACAAAACTTTTTCCTGATGCTCTGGCTTTAAAAGCGGTTTGCCAACTCCTAGAAAACTAAGCGTTCGAGGCCTTATGTAGCCAGACGATGACGCAGGCTCAACACCTCCTACATTCGGTCCTATTTTGCTCTTGCCACTACCATCAGATCCACCACCAACGCCATCATTACCAGCTGCCAACCCCCTCCCAATTCCACGGCCTCTTCCACCAGCCTTCCTCATTTTTGGTAGAAATGTAGACAAGATCCAACAAACTATATAGTAATGTAAAACAAGGTACAAGGTGTCTATAGGACAGGGGAGATTTTGAATTTCTGCAGACACTTGTGGACACTGGACACTTTTGGATTGTGTGAGGCCCACTGAATATCTGAGCGCTCTGTCACAGGCTCGATGGCACAGCTGTGACCAAAGTGACTAGAGGATAAGGGAGATTTTGAATTTCTGCACACACTTGTGGACACTGGACACTTTTGGATTGTGTGAGGCCCACTGAATATCTGAGCGCTCTGTCACAGGCTCGATGGCACAGCTGTGACCAAAGTGACTAGAGGATAAGGGAGATTTTGAATTTCTGCACACACTTGTGGACACTGGACACTTTTGGATTGTGTGAGGCCCACTGAATATCTGAGCGCTATGTGACAGGCTCGATGGCACAGCTGTGACCAAAGTGACTAGAGGATAAGTGAGATTTTGAATTTCAGCAGACACTTGTGGACACTGGACACTTTTGGATTGTGTGAGGCCCACTGATATCTGAGCGCTATGTCACAGGCTTGATGGCACAGCTGTGACAAAAGTGACTAGAGGATAAGTGAGATTTTGAATTTCAGCAGACACTTGTGGACACTGGACACTTTTGGATTGTGTGAGGCCCACTGATATCTGAGCGCTATGTCACAGGCTCGATGGCACAGCTGTGACAAAAGTGACTAGAGGATAAGTGAGATTTTGAATTTCAGCAGACACTTGTGGACACTGGACACTTTTGGATTGTGTGAGGCCCAATGAATATCTGAGCGCTATGTGACAGGCTCGATGGCACAGCTGTGACCAAAGTGACTAGAGGATAAGGGAGATTTTGAATTTCAGCAGACACTTGTGGACACTGGACACTTTTGGATTGTGTGAGGCCCACTGATATCTGAGCGCTATGTCACAGGCTCGATGGCACAGCTGTGACAAAAGTGACTAGAGGATAAGGGAGATTTTGAATTTCAGCAGACACTTGTGGACACTGGACACTTTTGGATTGTGTGAGGCCCAATGAATATCTGAGCGCTATGTGACAGGCTCGATGGCACAGCTGTGACCAAAGTGACTAGAGGATAAGTGAGATTTTGAATTTCAGCAGACACTTGTGGACACTGGACACTTTTGGATTGTGTGAGGCCCACTGATATCTGAGCGCTATGTCACAGGCTCGATGGCACAGCTGTGACCAAAGTGACGAGAGGATAAGGGAGTTTTTGAATTTCTGCAGACACTTGTGGACACTGGACACTTTTGGATTGTGTGAGGCCCACTGATATCTGAGCGCTATGTGACAGGCTCGATGGCACAGCTGTGACCAAAGTGACTAGAGGATAAGGGAGATTTTGAATTTCAGCAGACACTTGTGGACACTGGACACTTTTGGATTGTGTGAGGCCCACTGATATCTGAGCGCTATGTCACAGGCTCGATGGCACAGCTGTGACAAAAGTGACTAGAGGATAAGTGAGATTTTGAATTTCAGCAGACACTTGTGGACACTGGACACTTTTGGATTGTGTGAGGCCCAATGAATATCTGAGCGCTATGTGACAGGCTCGATGGCACAGCTGTGACCAAAGTGACTAGAGGATAAGGGAGATTTTGAATTTCTGCAGACACTTGTGGACACTGGACACTTTTGGATTGTGTGAGGCCCACTGATATCTGAGCGCTATGTCACAGGCTCGATGGCACAGCTGTGACAAAAGTGACTAGAGGATAAGGGAGATTTTGAATTTCAGCAGACACTTGTGGACACTGGACACTTTTGGATTGTGTGAGGCCCACTGATATCTGAGCGCTCTGTCACAGGCTCGATGGCACAGCTGTGACCAAAGTGACTAGAGGATAAGGGAGATTTTGAATTTCTGCAGACACTTGTGGACACTGGACACTTTTGGATTGTGTGAGGCCCACTGATATCTGAGCGCTATGTCACAGGCTCGATGGCACAGCTGTGACAAAAGTGACTAGAGGATAAGTGATATTTTGAATTTCAGCAGACACTTGTGGACACTGGACACTTTTGGATTGTGTGAGGCCCAATGAATATCTGAGCGCTATGTGACAGGCTCGATGGCACAGCTGTGACCAAAGTGACTAGAGGATAAGGGAGATTTTGAATTTCAGCAGACACTTGTGGACACTGGACACTTTTGGATTGTGTGAGGCCCACTGATATCTGAGCGCTATGTCACAGGCTCGATGGCACAGCTGTGACCAAAGTGACTAGAGGATAAGGGAGATTTTGAATTTCAGCAGACACTTGTGGACACTGGACACTTTTGGATTGTGTGAGGCCCAATGAATATCTGAGCGCTATGTGACAGGCTCGATGGCACAGCTGTGACCAAAGTGACTAGAGGATAAGTGAGATTTTGAATTTCAGCAGACACTTGTGAACACTGGACACTTTTGGATTGTGTGAGGCCCACTGATATCTGAGCGCTATGTGACAGGCTCGATGGCACAGCTGTGACCAAAGTGACTAGAGGATAAGGGAGATTTTGAATTTCAGCAGACACTTGTGGACACTGGACACTTTTGGATTGTGTGAGGCCCACTGATATCTGAGCGCTATGTCACAGGCTCGATGGCACAGCTGTGACAAAAGTGACTAGAGGATAAGGGAGATTTTGAATTTCAGCAGACACTTGTGGACACTGGACACTTTTGGATTGTGTGAGGCCCAATGAATATCTGAGCGCTATGTGACAGGCTCGATGGCACAGCTGTGACAAAAGTGACGAGAGGATAAGGGAGATTTTGAATTTCTGCAGACACTTGTGGACACTGGACACTTTTGGATTGTGTGAGGCCCACTGATATCTGAGCGCTATGTCACAGGCTCGATGGCACAGCTGTGACAAAAGTGACTAGAGGATAAGGGAGATTTTGAATTTCAGCAGACACTTGTGGACACTGGACACTTTTGGATTGTGTGAGGCCCACTGATATCTGAGCGCTCTGTCACAGGCTCGATGGCACAGCTGTGACCAAAGTGACTAGAGGATAAGGGAGATTTTGAATTTCTGCAGACACTTGTGGACACTGGACACTTATGGATTGTGTGAGGCCCACTGAATTTCACAGCGCTATGTCACAGGCAGAAATTGGCTAGTGTATCACAAACTACAAGGTGTATTTAGAATTGGGCAGAATTGGAATCTCCCTAGAGTGCAGGTCTGTAAGAACGGAACATGTCCTCATTTTTTTCTCACAGAGTGACACACTGATAGCTTCACTGTGGCTGTGATAACAGCCGTTACACGGTACTGTGTGAGGAGCGTACACCGCTGTATGGTGTGAAAAAATGCACGCTCAGTACCTCAGCAGGACAAAAAAAAAAAATTGGGATTGCTTTTAAAAAAGCAGTTTGCGGAGCAGTGGGTAAACAGCAATGCAGGAATGTCAGGAAGCCTTAGAAGGCAGCCCAACGATACACCACTATATAGCCTCCCCTTGCACTGCACACACAGTGACTGATGTGTTGTACAGGCAAAATCGCTAGCAGCAGAAGCAGTTTTTTTTTCTTCTCAGCAAGACAAAAAAAAAATTGGGATTGCTTTTAAAAAAGCAGTTTGCGGAGCAGTGGGTAAACAGCAATGCAGGAATGTCAGGAAGCCTTAGAAGGCAGCCCAACAACCAACACCACTGATACACCACTATATAGCCTCCCCTTGCACTGCACACACAGTGACTGGTGTGTTGTACAGGCAAAATCGCTAGCAGCAGAAGCAGTTTTTGGTGTCTTCTTCCCTGCCTAACGCTCTCCCTACAAAATCAGCAGCAGCAGCAGCTCTCCCTATTCTGAGATCAGCATGAGTAACATGGCGGTCGGCGTGCACGCCCTTTTATACCCCCTGTGACGCCCCCCAAAGCAAGCCAATCACTTGCATGCCCTTCTGAAAGATGGTGGTGACCCGTGCCTATGTCATCACGTTGCCCACAGTGTTCGTGGATCCTGATTGGCTGAAAAAGAGCGCAAAACAAACTTTTGAAACGCGACTTTGGCGCGTAAGTCGCCGACCTCGTGGCCGACCTCATCCTAGGGTCGGGTTTCGTTTCATGAAACCCGACTTTGCCAAAAGTCGGCGACTTTTGAAATTTTTCGACCCGTTTCGCTCAACTCTAGTTCTTTATAAATGATACTATCCCATTCCCTACAGTTTCTAGTTCTTTCTTTACCCCCAGCATTTTTGTGAAATTCCCTTGTCTTATTTTAACAAGTGTTAATGTTAAATAAATTATTGCTTTTAATAGTTTGTTGATTTGCCTATGCCTCTTTTTTTCCCCTACATAATGCATGGCAGGATATGGTATATAACATACTGGGAGTTGTAGGGTTGTAGGGTCGTGCTACACAATTGTTTGAGGCTTACTTGATATTACAATTGATTGTTGTACTAAACTTGGTTCTTGTATTCAATTCTCTTGGTCCTGGTCATGTATTCATGTACTCATAGTGGTTCTGATGACGTATTCAAGTACTAATGGAGGTTCTGGTGAGGTATTAAATTACTGATGGTTCTGGTGATGTAGTCAAATACTGATGGTGGGTCTGTTGATGTATTCATGTACTAATGATGGTTGTGGTAACATACTAATTTGCTGATGTGGTTCTGGTGATGTATTCATGTACTGATCGTGGTTCTGGTGATGTATTTATTTATTGATGTTGTTTCTGGTGCCCTGTTCATGTACTATTGATGGCTCTGATGCTCTAATTATGTACTGATGATGATTTTAGCTTGGTATCAATGCATTGATGATGGTTCTGGTGATGAATTTGTCACCATAACTGGAAGACATCACCAGAAACTCAGTCAGTTTTCTGACAGCTGTATTTGTCGCATGATGAACGCAAAAAACATTAGACGTATCCCTTTATTTACAGTGGGGAAAAAAAGTATTTAGTCAGTCAACAATAGTTCCACCACTTAAAAAGATGAGAGGCGTCTGTAATTTACATCATAGGTAGACCTCAACTATGGGAGACAAACTGAGAAAAAAAAATCCAGAAAATCACATTGTCTGTTTTTTTTTCATTTTATTTGCATATTATGGTGGAAAATAAGTATTTGGTCAGAAACAAGCAATCAAGATTTCTGGCTCTCACAGACCTGTAACTTCTTCTTTAAGAGTCTCCTCTTTCCTCCACTCATTACCTGTAGTAATGGCACCTGTTTAAACTTGTTATCAGTATAAAAAGACACCTGTGCACACCCTCAAACAGTCTGACTCCAAACTCCACTATGGTGAAGACCAAAGAGCTGTCAAAGGACACCAGAAACAAAATTGTAGCCCTGCACCAGGCTGGGAAGACTGAATCTGCAATAGCCAACCAGCTTGGAGTGAAGAAATCAACTGTGGGAGCAATAATTAGAAAATGGAAGACATACAAGACCACTGATAATCTCCCTCGATCTGGTGCTCCACGCAAAATCCCACCCCGTGGGGTCAGAATGATCACAAGAACGGTGAGCAAAAATCCCAGAACCACGCGGGGGGACCTAGTGAATGAACTGCAGAGAGCTGGGACCAATGTAACAAGGCCTACCATAAGTAACACACTACGCCACCATGGACTCAGATCCTGCAGTGCCAGACGTGTCCCACTGCTTAAGCCTGTACATGTCCGGGCCCGTCTGAAGTTTGCTAGAGAGCATTTGGATGATCCAGAGGAGTTTTGGGAGAATGTCCTATGGTCTGATGAAACCAAACTGGAACTGTTTGGTAGAAACACAACTTGTCGTGTTTGGAGGAAAAAGAATACTGAGTTGCATCCATCAAACACCATACCTACTGTAAAGCATTGTGGTGGAAACATCATGCTTTGGGGCTGTTTCTCTGCAAAGGGGCCAGGACGACTGATCCGGGTACATGAAAGAATGAATGGGGCCATGTATCGTGAGATTTTGAGTGCAAACCTCCTTCCATCAGCAAGGACATTGAAGATGAAACGTGGCTGGGTCTTTCAACATGACAATGATCCAAAGCACACCGCCAGGGCAACGAAGGAGTGGCTTCGTAAGAAGCATTTCAAGGTCCTGGAGTGGCCTAGCCAGTCTCCAGATCTCAACCCTATAGAAAACCTTTGGAGGGAGTTGAAAGTCCGTGTTGCCAAGCGAAAAGCCAAAAACATCACTGCTCTAGAGGAGATCTGCATGGAGGAATGGGCCAACATACCAACAACAGTGTGTGGCAACCTTGTGAAGACTTACAGAAAACGTTTGACCTCTGTCATTGCCAACAAAGGATATATCACAAAGTATTGAGATGAAATTTTGTTTCTGACCAAATACTTATTTTCCACCATAATATGCAAATAAAATGAAAAAAAAAACAGACAATGTGATTTTCTGGATTTTTTTTTTCTCAGTTTGTCTCCCATAGTTGAGGTCTACCTATGATGTAAATTACAGACGCCTCTCATCTTTTTAAGTGGTGGAACTTGCACTATTGCTGACTGACTAAATACTTTTTTTCCCCACTGTATAATATGGATCTGTTTAATTTCCATTAGGGTATTTGCCAAATGCTGGACACCTTAATGCAAACCAAATGGCGCCGATTATAGTTACGCTTGATTATTTTCCATAATTGTCCTTGCGTTAACATTTAAAATATAGGATATCAAAAATTATTGATTCTGTATCTAACTTTGAAATTCCACTTTCCTAAAGTACACCACTTTTTTTTTTACTTTTCATAACAGTTTTTTGTGAAAAAGTTAATAATTCTAGTGGAAGTAGTCATCAGAGATTGGTACCTAACCCATAGGAGTGGAGGGGGGGGATATGTATTAGGGCTTCTGTTATTTTAGTTTTATGAGTCTTTCCTTTGCTTTGGGGTGGGCGATGGGCGTCTGCCTATGGCACCAAAATACTTTGTCCCAGCCCTGCCATTAACTGTGAAAAGTAGATAGCTGTGCCCATGGCCCCTTACATAGCTAATTGCCTGGGGTTCTGAGACAGATCCCCAATGAATGTAAGACAGGCCAACAGTTTAGTTCTCTTTGTTGTGTTATTCCTCTGTTAGTCCTACTGAAAAAGAATGAATAAATTGACAACTGGGCGTTTCCTTATACCTTGTCAATAGGGCAGGACCCTACAGTCTCAAAACTCGTTTAATATGAGACTGTAGTCCGCTCATTCTCTACAGGCACTGTAGGCTCGTAAAGGGTCACCAACCTTGACTGGGCTTTGTTGGCTATTAAAGGTAGAAATCTGGCTCATTATGTGCCTGATTGGCATAAAAGATGTGTTTGTAATTTGGCATGACCAGACTGCAATCTATAGACTTGTGTACTCTAATGACGTCATACAGCAGAGCCTCAGCTTCTGTATCTTCTCATTTTTAGCAATCATAATCGTAATATAATTGTGCTGTCTGCAAGGGTCGTTCATGGCATTGTGGTAAAGTAAGACATACTCTGTGTTCAGAAAAAAACGCAACATTTTCCAATTAAATCTCCCACAACACAGTAACATACGTGATGAGAAGCCTATTACTAATACTTAGCTGTAACATATAAAATGCATTATGTAATGTGGCCTCCGGCATCATACACAATGGTGAGCGGGAGAACGCACCCACGCGCTCTGGGATTACACAATGTACTGGAGACAGAAATAGGTAATTACTTCTCATGGGCCATGTTCTTTCAACAGAAAATTAAGACCACAATCACTTCTATTATGATCAACACGTTCTCCTTAATGTGCAGAGTGCCATTCCTATAGCAGATAGGGAAAGAATAAACAAAATTGTATGACTGCAAGTAAATCCACCAGGAATCCACTGTGTCCGCTTATGGTAAAATCTATTTTGCACATGTAAGGAAGGAGACCGGGCTGTGGGTACCTATGAGACACTGGGTCCGGAACTGCCGAAACCGTGTCCAGTGTTGCAGGGGGGAAGGAAAAGGGAGTCGGGAAGACCCATGACCTAGAGAGAAGGGGCGTAGTAAGTGAGGGGAAGAGGGAGAGTCGGGCGTGGGAAAAAGCAGAGCGTTCCCGCCACAGGGAAGAGAGAGCAGGGACCTGCTGTGCGCCGCGGAGATAGACAAACTGCAGAGCAGAAACCCAGGAGGGGCGCAGGGGAGACTGACAGGAACCAGTGAGTGTGAAGAGAGACGGGCACCGAGTGAAGCGTTGCGGTGTGGCTAACCAGACACCAGCGGGCGTACCGAGAGTCGGGCGCCAAGTAAAGCATTGTGGTGCAGGCATCCAGGTATTGGTGGATGCACAGGAAAGCACACGCCGAGTAGAGACTTGTGCAGAGCTGCACTCTTCGGCTCTGCAGTTCAATGGACTAGGGGCTCAGCGGGAAAAAACGGTGAACGCCCGCTGCCGCTAGAAGCAGGACCATGTGTTGTTAAAATCACCCTTAGGCCATGGTCAGACATGCGAGAAACTTGCACAAGTCTCGCATGTCAATACCCGGCACTGCCGCCACCACTCGGGACCGGAGCGTGCGGCTGTTTAGAAATACATGGAGCCGCATGCTCCGCGGCAGTGCGAGGTATTGACATGCGAGTTTCTTGCATGTCTGACCCCAGCCTTACACTGTTTAAGTTTTTTAACCTCTTGTTGGCTCCCTGCGAGGAGAACCCCTATTGTGTTAATTAAACCACACCCTTGTTAACCCTTGCTCTGCACCTCTGTGTTACTGCATCCTTTTACCTTTTAAAAGGTGCAATTCTACAATTGTTTGGGTTTTTTTTTTACCATGTTCTCTAAATGCTAAAACTGACCTGCCATTATGATTCTCCAGGTCATTACAAGTTTGCAGATACCAAACATGTATAGGTTCTTTTTTATTTATGTGGTAAAAAAAATCCACAGTTTGTAAAAAAAAACAAAAAACGTGCCATTCTCCAAGACCCGTACTGTCTCCATTTTTCTGGATCTGGGACGAGGTGAATGCTTATTTTTTGTGCGCTGCGTTGACATTTTTATTGATAACATTTGGGTGTGGATTCGATGTTTTCTTCGCCTATTATTGCATTTGTTTGCAATGTTGAGGTAACCAAAATAGGTAATTCTGGTGTTTTGATTTTTTTTCTTGTTGTGACGTTTACTGATTGGATTAATTATTTTCATATTTTTATAGATCAAGTGTTTCTGAACTTGACGATTGTCATGTCCCACGACTTGGGAAATCATTTAATATTTGCATTGTTTGTGTTGCATCATCTTGTTGCTAGGCAGAAGTTTGCCTTTCCCTGTATTTTGTCCCAACTCTCTCCCTGTAGTCCTGTGATGTATGTTTGTTCCCTCCCTTATTCTCCATTTTGTGATCGTCCCTCCATCTGTATGCATCTTCTTACATGTCCTCTGAAGAATATTCCTTTTTACCTGCTGCTTTCATCATAATACAAGAATTTCAGTTAAAGCATCCCTCTTTTCCTGGAGTCTTCTTACATGAGATCGTGGCTGAGTTAAGCTGTCTGATTAATCGGTATGAACGTGAGTACAGGTCGATACGGAAGGGGCCCAGAAAGAGAGGTCTATCCAGGCACCATACGTTCTACATATCCATGAGTCAGAATAGTAAAAAGGAATAACCTGCCTTCAGAGACAGTAACTCAAGGTCTGTGCTAAATCTCAGTGGAAAAGGACATTTCCCAGATAGACTGTAACCCAGTTCCAGCCAGACCCCAGCGTGCATAGAAGCTACACACTGCAGCTGAACAGAGAGGAATATAACTCCCATCATTACACAGGACCCTGCAGCTGCTCCAGCATTAGATACAAAGTATCAACTCTGTGCAGAGTCTGTGTATTTCCTGTTGCTGAATAGTGAGAAGTATAACCCTCATCATCCACTCTTCCTGCCTGCAATCTAATCATGTCTGAAGCAAGGAATACAATGTCCCTACCAGACTTACAAGCACAGGAAAGAGACCCAGACCCCCATCCACCATCTAGCGAAAGGGGAAAACGTACAGTCAAACCCACATGGAAAGTCATGGAGAATTTAGAGACTGCAAAATGTGAATTATATAGTGATGTGTCTTCAGTATGGAAGAAAGTGCTGAGTCATATAGACACTGCATCAAGGCCTGCTTCTCATGAGTTACCACCAGAGGGAGTCCTAGAACAATTATGCACAGCATACCAAATGTACATGCAGAAGAGTGACCAATATATTATTCTCCTGAAGAAACTGAATCTCCCAGAGACTTTAAACGAATTGCAAGGTTTCCAGCAGCTTAATTCTGAAAGAGACTGCACTGTACGTGACATTAAAGTCAAGATAGAGGCTAGAATTGCACGGACACCAGATGCATCAACTCGCTCTTCCAAATCGTGTAAGCACTCAAAACGTTCATCTAGGTCAAGTTCATCAAAATATTCTACTCTTACTGAGCAGCTTATAAGAGCACGTGCTAAGGCTGAAACTACTAAGGTACAAGCTGCCTTTGCACAAAAGAGAGCAGAAATGGATGCAGCTGCTGCACAAAAGAGAGCAGAAACGGATGCAGCTGCTGCACAAAAGAGAGCAGAAATGGATACAGCTGCTGCACAAAAGAGAGCAGAAATGGATGCAGTTGCTGCACAAAAGAGAGCAGAAATGGATGCAGCTGCTGCACAAAATAGAGCAGAAATGGATGCTGAAGCGGCACGCATGGAAGCTCTAGAGAAGGAATGTGAGCATGCAACAGCCATGGCAGAATTAAAGGTACTCGAGCAGGCTATCAGTGGGAGTCAAAGAGACAGCGTCAGTTTGTGTGAAATGGAGGCAGAAGACCCTATTGAACGCACAAGAGACTATGTGCTAAGCCAAGATGGCGAACCGCAGATCATCACTAACACTCCTGATGGTGTTCACGCTTCTCCAGAGCACCAGGATGCCGATCCACTTACAGAATCCTGCATTCAAGGTCAGTACAATGCTCCCAAACTTGAACTTCCTTCATATTCCAGTATGCGCCAAAACCCTGCATCTCACCAAACTCCACAGGCTAATACCTACATGCAACCCAATATGCCGGCAGGTCATTATACCCTCGACAACCACACAGTGCCACCTCCGCAGGTAGCAGAAACTATACCCACCAAACCAGTTGCTGGACTAAATGCATATGCCACTCCATACTTCCCCATGTTTCAAGGCCAAGACGTCTCCACCCCTATGTACAACACCGCTCAGCCTACAATTGTGCATCCTAAGTCAGAAAGAACAGACATGTCCGACTTCGCAAGGTACATGATTCGCCATGAACTTACTAAAACCGGTCTCACAAGGTTCGACGACCAACCTGAAAATTACAGAGGTTGGAAAAGTGCCTTTAGAACCGTAACTAGTGACCTCGGCATCACTGCTGCGGAAGAGCTGGACCTGCTGATCAGATGGTTAGGACCACAATCCACAGAGCATGTCAAGAGACTCAGGTCTGTACATATCAGTAATCCAATGGCTGGTCTCATGGCTGCATGGGAAAGACTAGAGAGAAACTTTGGCAGTCCAGAAGCCATAGAGGATGCACTGTTCAAGCGACTACAGAGTTTTCCAAAGATATCAAGAAAGGACAGTTCAAAGTTCCTAGAGCTCAGTGACCTGCTGTTAGAGCTCCAGCTGGCCAAGGCAGACACCCACCTACCTGGCCTCAGCTACCTGGACACTGCTCGTGGAGTAAACCCCATTATCTCCAAGCTACCATACAATGTACAAGAGAAGTGGACTGCAATAGGGTCAAAATACAAGAAAGACCATCAAGTGTCATTTCCTCCGTTCTCCTACTTCTGTGAGTTTATAAAAGACATTGCAGAGCGTAAGAACGACCCAAGCTTTTCCTACGGAGAATCCAGTGGCCCAGCTTCACCTCCCTCTAAATACGTGAGCACACGCTCGAATGACAGAAACCGCAGGAGTCCAGTTTCAGTGAAGAAGACGGATATTCTTCCCTTACCAACATCAGCCCCAGGCAAGAGCAACAAGGGTGAAAAGATAGAGAACCCAAATCGTGAGTGTCCCATCCACAAGAAGCCACATCCCTTAAAAAAGTGCATCGGCTTCAGGAAGAAACCGCTCCAAGAACGCAAGGAACTTCTCAAGAAGTTCGGGGTATGCTACAGATGTTGTGCTTCTACTGAACACCTTGCTAAAGACTGTAAAACTACAATTAAGTGTATGGAGTGTGACAGTGAGGATCACGTACAAGCACTCCACCCATACCGTCCAGACTCTACACGTACTCCTTCCCCCACCACGAGCCATGGCGGGGAGGACGCAGCTCAAACTGCAAGTCATACCACAATATCTTCTTCATGCACAGAAGTCTGCGGAGAAGGTCTCTGGGACAAGTCCTGTGCGAAGATTTGCCTGGTGAACGTATATCCCAACGGTCACCCAGAGAAAGCCGCGAAGGTGTACGTCCTCTTGGATGATCAGAGCAACCGATCACTTGCAAGGTCAGAACTCTTTGATATGTTTAACTTAAAGGGAAATGCTTACCCTTACACCTTAGGTACCTGCAGCGGTATTACAGAGGTCTCTGGGAGAAGGGCCAGTGGTCTTATAGTGACATCTCTCGACAACACCGTTGAGATACCCTTACCCACACTTGTCGAGTGCAACCAGATTCCATCCAATCAAGAAGAGACCCCAACGCCAGAGGCTGCTCTTCATCACCCACATCTCAAGGGGATAGCAAACAAGATACCAGCCCTCAACAACAGCACAGATATCCTGATTCTGCTTGGCAGAGACATTCTCCGGCTGCACAAGGTACGTCAGCAAATTAACGGACCACACAACGCACCATTTGCCCAACGCTTTGATCTAGGCTGGGTAATTATAGGCGATGTTTGCATACACAAGATGAAGAGACCTAATAACATCTCCTCTTACAAAACAAACATCTTGCCAAATGGTCACAGCACTCATTTTCAGCCATGCCCACATCATTACTGGGTGAAAGAGAAAGTGAGCAACACCAAGAGGCAACAGGAATCCTTCAACAACATGAACATGCTCCAGCCCTGGGACGAAAACCTCGGAGCAACAGTGTTCGATTCCACAAATGAAGACAACAAGTTAGCACCCACAAGGGAAGATAAAGAATTCATAAAGGTTATGGACAAAGAATTTGTTCAAGATGACTCCAACAGTTGGGTAGCTCCTTTACCCTTTCGTTTCCCAAGAGCGAGGTTGCCAAACAACCTGCAGCAAGCAACTGCAAGGTTCTCATCCTTAAAACATACCCTAAAGAGGAAACCAGAGATGGAGAAGCATTTCATTGACTTTATGCAGAACATCTTTGACAAAGATCATGCTGAACCTGCTCCACCACTGAAGGAAGGAGAAGAATGTTGGTACCTTCCATCCTTTGGTGTCTATCACCCTCACAAGCCTAACCAGATCAGAGTGGTGTTTGACTCCAGTGCTCAGTATGAAGGCCTCTCTCTCAACAACCTGCTACTAACTGGACCCAACCTGAATAACAGCCTCCTTGGAGTATTGATCCGCTTCAGACAAGAACCTGTTGCTATAATGGCCGACATTCAGCAGATGTTTCATTGCTTCATCATGAAGGAAGACAGCAGAAACTATCTTAGGTTCCTATGGCACAAAGACAACAATGTCAACAATCAAGTCATAGACTACCGGATGAAGGTCCATGTCTTCGGCAACAGTCCTTCACCTGCTGTGGCGATCTACGGACTGAGACGGACAGCCCAGGAAGGTGAGAGAGAGTACGGATCCGATGCTCGTCAATTCGTAGAGAAGAACTTCTACGTAGACGACGGGCTCAAGTCCTTGCCCACAAGTGAAGAGGCAATTGACCTACTCTCCAGGACACAGGAAATGCTATCCACATCAAACCTCAGACTCCACAAGATCATCTCTAACAGTCAAGAGGTAATGAGCGCGTTTCCATCTGAGGACCATGCCACGAACCTAAAGGACCTCAACCTAGGTTCTGATGTTCCTCCCACACAGCGCAGCCTTGGTCTACTGTGGGATATCAAACAGGACACCTTCACCTTCCAAGTGTCGCCCTGTGACAAACCCTTTACCAAACGAGGAGTCCTATCTGTCATAAACAGCATCTACGATCCTCTCGGGTTTGTAGCACCCATCACTATTCAAGGCAAGATACTGTTAAGACAGCTCACTGCCGAGAACACTGATTGGGACACCCCGCTGCCGACTCAGAAACAGCAAAGGTGGGAGACATGGAAGAAGTCCTTGAAGTTCTTAGAGCAACTCCAAGTCCCATGTTGTTATTCTCCAATGATTCTTACCCCAGCTACACTTCTTACACAGAAGATTGGACCTGCTACAGTTCCTTCCGGGAATTTCGATAACAAGGACATTTACAAACGTCAGTGGAAGCAAGTACAACACATAGCCAACGTGTTTTGGCACCGTTGGAAGACCAAATACTTGCACCTGCTTCAAAACCGTCACAAATGGCAGACGCCCAGTCCCAATCTCCAAGAAGGAGACCTTGTTCTCTTAAAAGACAAAGAGGCACATCGTAACGACTGGCCAATGGGTCTTATCACCAAGGTCATGCCCAGCGAGGACGGAAAGACGCGTAAGACAGAAGTTAAGGTGACAAAAGGGGGCTCTACCCGAACCTTCCTCCGTCCGGTCATGGATCTCGTGCTGCTACTGTCAAAGGAGGACGTCACATGAACTGAACATTGCTCCTGGACGTTGCTCACGGCGGGGAGCATACCTCCTCATCCCCCAGTTTTATTGAACATTGACATTTTCCATTGGATTGAACTTTGAACATTGCCATTGGATTGCTGGGTTGGTGGAAGAGTTGGCATGTTTGTGGCTTCCCCAATCCGAAGATGGGTTTAATAGACTTGGACTTATCTTCCGGTGTGATCTACGGGTCAACAACAACGAGTTGGACTTTAAAAATGTTTGATGTTTATTATTGCATGCATGTTTTTCTTTTCTCTTGTTTTTCAGGTTCGAACGACTTCGAAGAATTAAGGACATAGTGAAATCCAAGGATTTCAGACGGGGAGTGTCATGTCCCACGACTTGGGAATTCATTTAATATTTGCATTGTTTGTGTTGCATCATCTTGTTGCTAGGCAGAAGTTTGCCTTTCCCTGTATTTTGTCCCAACTCTCTCCCTGTAGTCCTGTGATGTATGTTTGTTCCCTCCCTTATTCTCCATTTTGTGATCGTCCCTCCATCTGTATGCATCTTCTTACATGTCCTCTGAAGAATATTCCTTTTTACCTGCTGCTTTCATCATAATACAAGAATTTCAGTTAAAGCATCCCTCTTTTCCTGGAGTCTTCTTACATGAGATCGTGGCTGAGTTAAGCTGTCTGATTAATCGGTATGAACGTGAGTACAGGTCGATACGGAAGGGGCCCAGAAAGAGAGGTCTATCCAGGCACCATACGTTCTACATATCCATGAGTCAGAATAACGATACCTAACATGTGTGATTTTATTTTTTATTTATTGTTTTATTTTGAATGGGGCAAAAGAGGGTGATTTGAACTTTGATATATTTCTTTTTATATATTTTTAAAAACTTTATTTTTTACATCATTTGATAGGAGACTTGGATCTGCAATCTTGTGATTGCTTGTGTTACACATAGCAGGGCTGAACTATTTTACAGAAATGAATGCCGGCCACTGGGCGGCGCTTAAAGCAGATCGGCAATGACAACCACAGGGTACTCCTGCAGGTCTTCAAACCATCGGCGTCCCGCGATCATGTGACAGAGGTGTTAATGGGTGGAGCTAGTGATGCGCTTCCGGTGCAGGTGTGTTAAATGCCACTGTCAGAGATCGATAGTGGCATATAACTTATTTAGGCTGTGTGCACACGCTGCGGATTAGGTGCGGATTCATCCGCGCGGATTTTGTAAAATCCGCAGGTGAAACCGCACGTCAAAATACCTGCGGTTTTACCTGCGGATTGCTCTGCGGTTTTGCCCTGCGGTTTTTCATCTCCTCAATGGAGGAGATGGCAAACCGCAGCAGAATCCGCAGAAAGAATTGACATGTCAATTCTTTCTGCGGATTGAAAACCGCAGATAATCCGCGCGGAAAATTCCGCACCGTCTGCATTGCGGTTTTTGATTCCCATAGGGAATCATGGTACTGTACACCGCAGCAAAAACTGCTGCGGGTCCGCAGCGGCCAAAACCGCTGCGGAACCGCAGCAAAATCCGCAGCGTGTGCACACAGCCTAACAGCCGCGGGTGGATCGTCATTCCACCAGCAGCTGTTGCGAGCACTTGACAGCTGATTAGATTGTAAAGGTTAACTTTATTGTGTTAGCACAACCAAACCAGGTTAGTGAAACCTTTTTTATTCTCTAAAAATTATACTAGATATACCCCATTGCGCTTTTTCTCTGCTCCCTAGCCCTTTTATAACTGTGCATAGCGAACTGCAGACTTAGTTAAAGGGAATCTGTCAGCAAGTTTTTGCTATCTCATCTGAGAGCAGCCTGATGTAGGGAAGAGACCCTGAATCCAATGATGTGTCACTAAGATTACTTGGTGCAGCCATTCTGACTCAAAGTTTTCATATGTAACATAAAGTAGAGCTGAGCAAGCTAACCCCGCCCACACTAGGACCTCCATATACAAAGTCAATAGACAATGAGCTGCTTATCACAGGAGGGGCTGGAGTTGGAATAGCATGCACGTGCTTCTGTAGGCAATGATAATCACTAAGTTATAAAACCTTCAGTGCAAGAAAACAGAACACAGCCTAACATGTGAGACAACTTCGAAATCAGTGTTATAACCCCTACCTCATGCTGTCCTCAGATTACATAGCAAAAACCTGCTGACAGATTCTCTTTAACAGTGAATCCGTCATTGAGCTTGTCAGCTTGTCTGGTGGATCTAGTCTGTAACTTTTTTCTCGATTTTACTGAACAATCTCCTTAGTGTCCATATGACTAAAAGTGCAACTTTCAACTGGTTATAAATAAGTTTAGAAGATGGTTCAGAAGAAGATAAATAAGAATTACTGACTGAGCTCACTGACAGATTCACTGTTAATTCATTCTGCAGTTTGCTATGTACTGTGATATATAGAGAACGTATGATCTAAACATTATCAATAAAACTCCCCAAAAAGTGTCAATTACCTAATGCTCTTTGGCATTGTTCGATATGGTCTAATCCATCCTTTTCACAAAATATACAGAATATGTATACCTAGATCACCCTAAGCCTCTGCCCATTGCGCCTGCCACCTTCCTACTGTTTCCTGCTGCTGATGGCATATGGTCAATGTGATTGGAAAGAATGGAGCTCATTAATGCCCAACTTATAAGAATATGTGATGATATTGCTGTAGATTAGGAAATGAATAACAAAAGCGGTCTGTAAACCAATGGAGGGCTGAAATAATTGGGGGAGGGGATAATGAAATAGATGCTATCTTATTTGCCATGATATAAGGCAAACCTCTAATTGAAATTGAAATGATGGAAAAGTAGATTTTCCCTATTCTTTTTCTTGCCATCTTTACCTTTGATCCATAGCCAGCTCTATGACGACTTTTCAAAAAAATTAATTCTCGGGTCATTCACCTTTGTAATTCTAAAACTATCCTTAGTAAGAAGAGAGGTGGCGGTATTAAATGTTTGCTTAAATTAATAATAATAGTAAAGAAAGGTATTTTAGTAATGAATGGGTTAATAAAAAAGTCCTCTTGAGAAGAAGAACAGATAAAATAAACTTTCATTCACTTCCTCGCAACGGAAGGGACGAAAATAAATGATTTTTAGAAGGGCAGGGTCTAATGATTACACTTATCTGGGCTTCAATATAGTTATAAGCTCAGGAAACAATTAATATTAAGGAACATGTGAGAGAGGGGCCCCTTGCCCGGGAAGAGGTGATTTACCTAGTGAAGCATCACATCCGATGTACAGAACTTTCCCGACTGCGCAGGTTATAGCCGAGAGTAGACGTCAGCCGCCGTCTCATATCGTTTGCCCATGTAAAGAGGGGGTGCAGGGAGGATTTTTTTTTTTAACAGTAACCTTGGACCTTTGCTGCTGCCATAGGACAATCAATGAGTAGCTTTACAAATAAATTGCTGACCCCCTCTGGCAAGGAAAGCATTAAATAACATTTCTCTCTACTATCAGTGGGGGTCTCCATTAGGCAACTGAAAATGAAAACTATGTCAGTTGTCCATAAAGTGAAGTACTTTAAAGTGAAAAATGATCTTGTGCAATACATGTGATGAAAGGCAAATCACTGCAGTGAGACATGTATATATGAAAGTGCAACTTGTAAGCAGACGGGACTGGAGTATTCCGTGCATCAATGCGACCTCTGCTGGGAATGTCTTGGCCTCGATATGTGTTTGGTCACCGTTTTAGAATTTTACCAGTCTACATCTTACATTGTGATTACCAGGAGTAACAACTTTAGCACAAAGCAGCTCCGTCTGCCAATGGCAAGGCTACACTATATGTGTCCAGGCAGAATAACAGGAGCCACATCGAATCGTCCTGCCAGTGCAATACCTATCAAATAGTGCTAAAGAGGACATACCTTCACAAATGGACAGATTTTGCTCTTATGCTCTCCTGAGTATTGTATTTTATGGCTTTTTTTTGCAATTTTAGGCCCCTTTTATGGTGATAGAGATATGGGGCTTTTTTTTTCTATTTAATGCTAATTTTTTTATGATGAAAAGGTCCACATCTCTGGAACTGTACGGGGGATTTAAAAAAAAAAAAATCATATTACTCAGGAGAACAGCAGGAATAATATAAGAGCAAAAACTGGTCACTTTTGATCCCATGTCAGGTGCTCTTTTAAGTACTTGTTTCAAGTTCTTAAGCAGGTAAAATTTCCAAGTGCTTGCAAAATCAATTAAAAATGTTTTCCACTCTTAAGAGCAGAGGGATTTTTCATTTCACAGTGTACAGCTTGTTGCCTTGGTCACCGGCCACCCTGCAGTCTGAGAGGTCAGTTACTTAGACAAGAAGCACACCCTGCTTACAGGCTTGGTGTTTACAGCCTGTTCTTGCTGGTCTGAAACTGGCTGGATCATTAAATAGAACCAGCTTTAGTACCCCTGCACTTCTCCCATGCTGCACCATGTCGCTAGTCCATATTACTAATCTTCGGGAGTGCACTGCCGAGGCAGAGCAGGAAACTGCACTTACTCTGCACTTACTACCTGTATTAATTGCACCTGTTTGAACTCGTTACCTGTATAAAAGACACGTGTCCACTCAATCAATCACACTCCAACCTCTCCACCATGGCCAAGACCAAAAAGCTGGCTAAGGACACCATGGACAAAATTGTAGACCTGCACAAGGCTGGGATGGGCTAAAGGACAATAGACAAGTAGCTTGGTGAGAAGGCAACAACTGTTGGCAAAATTATTAGAAAATGGAAGAAAGAAACGATGACTGTCAATTAGGGGCAGACACTGACACCTTGGGGCCCCTGTGCAAGAAATGTGTCTGGGCCCCCTTCCTTTTATGGCGACAAAGCTACATATATATATATATATATATGTATAGCCACATACATATATATATTACATAGTCTCCTTTATTATGTATATTGCTGTCCCTTTTACAGTGCCCTCTCTTGTTATGTACAGTACTGTCCCTTACATATTGGATTATATAGAGGCCTGTTTTTTATTGCATACCATCTTGTCTTGGTAGCTGTATAATGCAATGATGGCTGATGAAGCATGGGAAAGCTTCCTTTCTAATGGAGGAGCTGATGGACTGGTAGTCTGGTTACCGGCTGCTCGATCAGCAATCATTTTATATCTAAATAGAGAGGGGACTATGTAATAAAAGAGGGCGCTGTGAATAAAAAAATGAGCAAGAATATACTATATAAGAGACAGCACTATACATAACAGCAGAGGAAGCTATATAATAAGGGACGCAACCATATATAACTAGAGAGGATGGTACGTAATAAGGGACGGTGTTATACATAATAAAAGAGGAAACTATGTAACTAAGGATGGTGTTATACAGAATTAGTGAGTACACTATACAGTTGTGGCCAAACGTATTGACACCCCTGCAATTTTGTCAGATAATACTCAGTTTCTTCCTGAAAATTATTGCAAACACAAATTCTTTGGTATTATTATCTTCATTTAATTTGTCTTAAGTGAAAAAACACAAAAGAGAATGAAGCAAAAAGCAAAACATTGATCATTTCACACAAAACTCCAAAAATGGGCCAGACAAAATGCTCTGCTGGAATTTTAGACCATTCTTCTTTGGCAAACTGCTCCAGGTCCTTGAAATTAGAAGGGTGCCTTCTCCAAACTGCCATTTTTAGATCTCTCCACAGGTGTTCTATGGGATTTAGGTCTGGACTCATTGCTGGCCACCTTAGAAGTCTCCAGTGCTTTCTCTCAAACCATTTTCTAGTGCTTTTTGAAGTGTGCTTTGGGTCATTGTCCTGCTGGAAGACCCATGACCACTGAGGGAGACCCAGCTTTCTCACACTGGGCCCTACATTATGCTGCAAAATTTGTGGGTAGTCTTCAGACTTCATATGCCATGCACACGGTCAAGCAGTCCAGTGCCAGAGGCAGCAAAGTAACCCCAAAACATCAGGGAACCTCCGCCATGTTTGACTGTAGGGACCGTGTTTTTTTTCTCTGAATGCCTCTTTTTTTCTCCTGTAAACTCTATGTTGATGCCTTTGCACAAAAAGCTCTACTTTTGTCTCATCTGACCAGAGAACATTCTACCAAAACGTTTTAGGCTTTTTCAGGTAAGTTTTGGCAAACTGCAGCCTGGCTTTTTTATGTCTCGGGGTAAGAAGTGGGGTCTTCCTGGGTCTCCTACCATACAGTCCCTTTTCATTCAGACGCCGACGGATAGTACGGGTTGACACTGTTGTACCCTCGGACTGCAGGGCAGCTTGAACTTGTTTGGATGTTAGTCGAGGTTCTTTATCCAACATCAGCACAATCTTGCGCTGAAATCTCTTGACAATTTTTCTTTTCTGTCCACATCTAGGGAGGTTAGCCACAGTGCCATGGGCTTTAAACTTCTTGATGACACTGCGCACGGTAGACACAGGAACATTCAGGTCTTTGGAGATGCACTTGTAGCCTTGAGATTGCTCATGCTTCCTCACAATTTGGTTTCTCAAGTCCTCAGACAGTTCTTTGGTCTTCTTTCTTTTCTCCATGCTCAATGTGGTACACACAAGGAAACAGGACAGAGGTTGAGTCAACTTTAATCCATGTCAACGGGCTGCAAGTGTGATTTAGTTATTGCCAACACCTGTTAGGTGCCACAGGTAAGTTACAGGTGCTGTTAATTACACAAATTAGAGAAGCATCACATGATTTTTTGAACAGTGCCAATACTTTTGTCCACCCTCTTTTTTATGTTTGGTGTGGAATTATATCCAATTTGGCTTTAGGACAATTCTTTTTGTGTTTTTTCATTTAAGACAAATTAAATGAAGATAATAATACCAAAGAATTTGTGTTTGCCATCATTTTCAGGAAGAAACTGAGTATTATCTGACAAAATTGCAGGGGTGTCAATACTTTTGGCCACAACTGTATGCTAAGGGACTGTGTTATACATAAGTACGTATACTATATGCTAAGGGACTGTGTTATACATAAGTATGTACACTATATGCTAAGTGTTAGACATAGTATACACTAAGGGACTGTGTTAGACATTATAAGCGATAATGTCTTCCTCCACCTCCCCCTGTTCCTAAGGCTATTATAAGTCCCCCTTCCTCCCATCCCAATCCAACCACACCCCTCATTGTCCTCCTCACCCCGCATCCCATTATTGTCCTCTCCCCCACCCCATCATTGCCCTCTTCACCACCTCCATCATTGCCTTCTCCCCCACCACTATCTTTGCTTTCTCCCCCACCAATCCCATCATTGCCCATTCCACCACCTCCATCATTTCCTCCTCTCGCACCACCCCCATTATTGCCCTTTCCACCACCACCATCATTGCATTCTCCCCCACCACCCATCATCATTTCTTTATCACCCACCACCCCATCATTGCCCTTTCCACTACCTCCATCATTGCCTTCTCCTCGTCACCGCATCATTGCCTTCTCCCCATTAATCCCATCATTGCCTTTTCTCCATCACCCCCATCATTGCCTTCTCCATCACCCCCATCAATGGCCTTCTCCCCATCACCCCCATCATTGCCTTCTCCCCATCACCCCCATTATTGCCTTCTCCATCACTCCCATCATTGCCTTCTCCATTACTCCCATCATTGCCTTCCCCATTACTCCCATCATTGCCTTCTCCCCATTACTCCCATCATTGCCTTTTCTCCATCACCCCCATCATTGCCTTCTCCATCACCCCCATCATTGCCTTCTCCCCATCACCCCCATCATTGCCTTCTCCCCATCACTCCCATCATTGCCTTCTCCATCACTCCCATCATTGCCTTCTCCATTACTCCCATCATTGCCTTCCCCATTACTCCCATCATTGCCTTCCCCATCACTCCCATCATTGCCTTCTCCCCATCACTCCCATCATTGCCTTCTCCCCATCACTCCCATCATTGCCTTCTCTCCATCACTCCATCACTGCCTTTTCCATCACCCTATCATTGCCTTCTCCCAATCACTCCCATCATTGCCTTCTCCCCATCACTCCCATCATTGCCTTCCCCATCACTCCCATCATTGCCTTCTCCATCACCCCATCATTGCCTTCTCCCCATCACTTCCATCATTGCCTTCTCCATCACCCATCATTGCCTTCTCCCCATCACTGCCTTCTCCCCATCACTGCCTTCTCCCCATCACTGCCTTCTCCCCATCACTCCCATCATTGCCTTCTCCATCACTCCCATCATTGCCTTCCCCATCACTCCCATCATTGCCTTCCCCATCACTCCCATCATTGCCTTCCCCATCACTCCCATCATTGTCTTCTCCCCATCACTCCCATCATTGCCTTCTCCATCACTCCCATCATTGCCTTCTCCATCACCCCATCATTGCCTTCTCCCAATCACTCCCATCATTGCCTTCTCCATCACCCCATCATTGCCTTCTCCCCATGACTCCCATCATTGCCTTCTCCATCACTCCCATCATTGCCTTCTCCCCATCACCCCCATCATTGCATTCTCCCCATCAGCCCATCATTACCTACTCCTCATCACCCCCATCATTGCCTTCTCCCTCACCCCATCAATGCCTTCTCCCCATCACTCCTATCATTGCCTTCTCCACATCATTCCCATCATTGCCTTCTCCCCATCACCCCCATCATTCCCCTCTTTCACCTACAGACACACAGACACAAAGCACCTTTGACCTCTCTGCATATTCCCCCGCAGTGCTACGCATGCAAGCACGCACACACACACCGCCACTCATCTCTACACACATACATACATCCAAAACACACACACACATACATACATAAAAAACACACAAACACACACACGCAGCACCTCTCACCTGTCTGCAGCCCTGCGCTGGCACAGCGGCTAGCTGGCCGCTGAATGATGATGTCATCCAGCGGCGCTGATCTCTGTGTCAGAGACTGGAAGCGCGGGCGCCGGGCAGGAAGCAGGACGGATCCTTGCAGGCAGAGGAGCTGCTGGGATAGCTCCCTGCCCACAGCACATGAGGGCAATCTGGCCTGGGGTCCCCCAGAGCCTCGGTCCTAGATAAACCAGCCAGATTGCCCTCATTATTTTACCACCCTGCAGGGGCCCCCTTGAGCCTCTGGGCCCCGCTGCAGCCGCAGTGGTTGAACCAGCGGTATGTCCGCCCATGCTGTCAATCTTCCTCTGGGGCTCCATGCAAGATCTCGCCTTGTGTGATTATTATTATTATTATTATACATTTATATAGTGTCATTTATTCCATGGCACTTTACAGGGAAAAGGGGAAATATAGATAAGTACAATAAACATGTGCAAGACAAGGGACACACTGGTACAGAAGGAGAGAGGACCCTGCACGCGAGGGCTCACAGTCTACAGGGATGGGTGAGGATACACTAGGAGAGGGTAGAGCTGGCTGTGCGGTGGTTAAGTAGACCGATGATCATTGCAGGCTGTAGGCTTGTTGGAACAGGTGGATTCTTCTTCAGGTTCTTCTTGAAGGTTTCCGTTGTTGGTGAGAGTCTGATGCATTGCGGCAGAGAGTTCCAGAGTATGGGGGAAGCATGGGAGAAATCTTGTATGCGGTTGTGGGAAGAAGAGATGAGGGGGGAGTAGAGAAGGAGATCTTGAGAGGATCGAAGGTTGCGTGCGGGTAGGTACCGGGAGACCATGTTACAGATGTATGGAGGAGACAGGTTGTGGATGGCTTTGTATGTCATGGTTAGGGTTTTGAACTGGAGCCTCTGGACAATAGGAAGCCAGTGAAGGGCCTCACAAAGGGGGGAGGCAGGGGAATAGCGGGGAGACAGGTGGATTAGTCGGGCAGCAGAGTGTAGGATAGACTGGAGAGGTGCCAGAGTGCTGGAGGGGAGGCCAGAGAGTAGGAGGTTGCAGTAGTCGAGGCGGGAGATGACAAGGGCGTGCACTAGTGTTTTTGTGGTTTCATGGTTGAGGAATGCGCGGATCCGGGAAATATTTTTGAGTTTGAGGCGGCAGGAGGAGGCAAGGCCTTGGATATGGGGTTTGAAAGAGAGCGCAGAGTCGAGGATCACCCCAAGGCACCGAGCGTGCGGGACTGGGGAAAGAGAGCAGCCATTGTCATTGATGAATAAGTCAGGTGGAGGGGTAGACTGAGATGGGGGAAAGATGATGAATTCTGTTTTGTCCATGTTCACTTTTAGAAAGCTAGCAGAAAAGAAGGCTGAAATAGCAGATAGACATTGTGGGATTTTGGTCAGTATGGAGGTGAGGTCGGGTCCTGATAGGTAGATCTGCGTGTCATCGGCGTAGAGGTGGTACTGCAAGCCGTGGGATTCTATGAGCTGTCCCAGGCCGAAGGTGTAGATGGAGAAGAGTAGGGGTCCATGGACTGAGCCTTGAGGAACACCGACAGACAGGGGGCGAGGTGAGGAGGTGGTGTGTGAGAGGGAGACACTAAATATTCGGTCTGTTAGGTATGATGAGATCCAGGATAGGGCCAAGTCTGTGATGCCAAGAGATGAGAGAATCTGCAGCAGGAGGGAATGGTCCACGGTGTCGAAGGCAGAAGACAGGTCCAGGAGAAGGAGGATAGAGTAGTGTCACTTGCTCTTGGCTGTTAGTAGGTCATTAGTGACTTTGGTTAGGGTAGTTTCAGTTGAGTGATGTGGTCGGAAGCCAGATTGTAACTGGTCAAAGAGGGAACAGGAGGAGAGGTGGGAGGACAGTTCAAGATATACATTCTGTTCCAGTAGTTTTGAGGCATAAGGGAGAAGAGATATCGGGCGATAGTAAGACATAGAGGATGGGTCGAGGGAGGGCTTTTTGAGGATGGGTGTGATATAGGCATGTTTGAAGGATAAAAAACAAATCTGAACTGAGAAAAGTAAGTTAATGTGTATGCACAATGCAAGTGCACGTCAACACATGACCATTAACCAGAGAAAACAAAAAGCAAAAAACACAAATATCCCGAACTAAAAAGTAAAAAATATACTGCAAATAATGCATAAAGGTAATAATAATAATAAGGGTATTTAGTAAACATAGTTTTGATCAAAATAATGTACAAGCCATCCCGCCACGTCACGGCAACCCTTGTGGGACAGTCCCTACTCTAGTATTTAAAACCTTTTCACTTGCCAAGTGGCGTGAATGTGAATAAGGGTCGAGCGGCTGAACCACTAGTAACAGTTTAGGCCAGACTGGATGGCTTTCCCAGCTCAGAAAGAGGGCGGTCACACCCCTATATGCACTGAATGCACAATGAAATGAATAAAAAACAAATCTGAACTGAGAAAAGTAAGTTAATGTGTATGCACAATGCAAGTGCACGTCAACACATGACCATTAACCAGAGAAAACAAAAAGCAAAAAACACAAATATCCCGAACTAAAAAGTAAAAAATATACTGCAAATAATGCATAAAGGTAATAATAATAATAAGGGTATTTAGTAAACATAGTTTTGATCAATATGTTTACTAAATACCCTTATTATTATTATTACCTTTATGCATTATTTGCAGTATATTTTTTACTTTTTAGTTCGGGATATTTGTGTTTTTTGCTTTTTGTTTTCTCTGGTTAATGGTCATGTGTTGACGTGCACTTGCATTGTGCATACACATTAACTTACTTTTCTCAGTTCAGATTTGTTTTTTATTCATTTCATTGTGCATTCAGTGCATATAGGGGTGTGACCGCCCTCTTTCTGAGCTGGGAAAGCCATCCAGTCTGGCCTAAACTGTTACTAGTGGTTCAGCCGCTCGACCCTTATTCACATTCACGCCACTTGGCAAGTGAAAAGGCTTTAAATACTAGAGTAGGGACTGTCCCACAAGGGTTGCCGTGACGTGGCGGGATGGCTTGTACATTATTTTGATCAAAACTATGTTTACTAAATACCCTTATTATTATTATTACCTTTATGCATTATTTGCAGTATATTTTTTACTTTTTAGTTCGGGATATTTGTGTTTTTTGCTTTTTGTTTTCTCTGGTTAATGGTCATGTGTTGACGTGCACTTGCATTGTGCATACACATTAACTTACTTTTCTCAGTTCAGATTTGTTTTTTATTCATTTCATTGTGCATTCAGTGCATATAGGGGTGTGACCGCCCTCTTTCTGAGCTGGGAAAGCCATCCAGTCTGGCCTAAACTGTTACTAGTGGTTCAGCCGCTCGACCCTTATTCACATTCACGCCACTTGGCAAGTGAAAAGGTTTTAAATACTAGAGTAGGGACTGTCCCACAAGGGTTGCCGTGACGTGGCGGGATGGCTTGTACATTATTTTGATCAAAACTATGTTTACTAAATACCCTTATTATTATTATTACCTTTATGCATTATTTGCAGTATATTTTTTACTTTTTAGTTCGGGATATTTGTGTTTTTTGCTTTTTGTTTTCCCTGGTTAATGGTCATGTGTTGACGTGCACATGCATTGTGCATACACATTAACTTACTTTTCTCAGTTCAGATTTGTTTTTTATTCATTTCATTGTGCATTCAGTGCATATATGGGTGTGACCGCCCTCTTTCTGAGCTGGGAAAGCCATTCAGTCTGGCCTAAACTGTTACTAGTGGTTCAGCCGCTCGACCCTTATTCACATTCACGCCACTTGGCAAGTGAAAAGGTTTTAAATACTAGAGTAGGGACTGTCCCACAAGGGTTGCCGTGACGTGGCGGGATGGCTTGTACATTATTTTGATCAAAACTATGTTTACTAAATACCCTTATTATTATTATTACCTTTATGCATTATTTGCAGTATATTTTTTACTTTTTAGTTCGGGATATTTGTGTTTTTTGCTTTTTGATTTCTATGTTTGAAGGATGAGGGAAAGTCACCATTTGTAAGTGAAAGGTTGAAGAGGTGTGTTAGAGTTGGGATGAAGACTGTGGCAAAGTTAGGGATGAGGTGGGACAGGAGCGGGTGAAGCGCACAAGTGGTGAGGTGTGATCTTGACAGGAGGGTGGAGAGCTGATCTTCTGTCATGGTGAGAAGCTGGTGTTGGAAGAACAGGGCTGAGCCGCTAAGAGGGGCATTGGGGGCTGCGGGCCAAAGCTTTCTCTGATCGTATCGATCTTCTGCTTAAAGAAGGAGGCAAAGTCTTCAGCAGAAATGAGAGGAGATGGAGGAGGTGCTGTGGGACGGAGTAGAGAGTTGAAAGTGTTGAAAAGCTGTTTAGGGTTGTGAGACAGTGAGGATATGATGGATGCAAAGTAAGTTTGCTTTGCGGCAGAGAGCGTGTACTTGAAGCTGGCAAGGGACTGCTTGTATGCGTTGAAGTGCTCGGTTGAACAGGTTCTCTTCCATCTCCGCTCAGCGACCCTGGAAACCCGTCTCAGTTATTTGGTCAGGCTGTTCAGCCAGGGCTGCCTGTTGATTGTACGAGATTTGCTCTGCATGAGGGGGGCAGCCGAATCAAGTGTTGCTGTTATTGTGGTGTTATAAAGCATCTGTGTGATAAAGATTATTCTGAGAGAGGTCAGCAATCAGCCCAGAACTATATGGGAGGACCTGACCTAAAGAGAGCTGGGACCACAGTCTCCTAACATTATGTTAGTAACACACTATGCCTTCATGGATTAAAATCCTGCAGGTCACACAAGGTCCCCCTGCTCACACCAGCACATGTCTAGGTCTGTTTGAAGTTCACCAATGACCATCTGGATGATCCAGAGCAGGCATAGGAGAAGGTCATGTGGTCAGATGAGACCAAAATAGACCTTTTTGGTATCAAATGAAACGAGGAGGACATATGAGCACCAGGAAACATGTGGTATCATGGCAATCAAAAAGCCCAGAGGTATGCTGTATATCGCATTGCTCTGTTAAAAAGCGTATATATCAAGGATGAATAGAAAAGAAAAGTGCCATTCGCCAAATCGATAAAAAAGTTACAAGTCCTTCATTCCTTACTTCGGGACATGGACAAGGTATGCAGGGAGGTAGAGGAATGCCGGGAGAGGAGGAAACAGGATGACAGCCATTTTGCGTTAATCCAATGCTTCTACGGGTCAGGTGTATAATTACAAAGGATAACTACATTTTGAAGGTGGTTGTTAGCTCAACATGTGATATTAGAAAGGAAGACACATAAAGTGATTAAAAACAATTGCAGCAGATAACAATTTATAGAAACACAGATAGATCTAATCTACCATTTTAAGCATAGGGGTCCTTGTGAATTATTATCCATGTTCCATTTCGCTTCATGCCATGTAATAATTTGTTATGGTCACAACCTTGGGGTGGATAATTGACCACTTCAAGACATTAGTCCAATTAAGATCGGACTCACAGTACATAAATTGTTCTTTAGAGTCTGCCCATACCATAATTATATAGTCCATATATCTGAGATATGTACGAATGGATTTAAGGTAATGGCTACAATGACTTGTAATATATTTATCTTCAAAGAATACTAAGAAGAGGTTGGTTAAAGATACATGAGACTGGCGTCCGCATGGCTGTGCCAACTTGTTTCAGATACCATTTCTCCATAAATTTGAAAGTCTTATGGGATAGAATAGTAAACTCTAAAGCTTCTGATATGAAAGCAATATATTCTGAACTTTTTTTTAGTATTTTCTAGAATATTTTTAATAGTCTCGATCCCCAAATTTTGTGGTATCCTAGTACAGAGGCTTTCTACATCAATAGCCACTAAGGAAATATTCTCTTGCCAGTCAATACTGGTTAACACTTTAAAAAAAAGTCTTTTAAATACGATGGAACATTTTGTAGGAGCGGTTTTAAAAGCTAGTCCATATATCTAGACAAAGGTACCGTCAGTGAGTCTACTCCAGAGACTATGGGGCGTACTCGGGGCGATTTGAATGATTTATATACGGTAAATTTGGAATACTATACCGAACTGGTTCTAGTGGATATTTTTCAAGTAAAAGTTTTTCTGCTTTTTTCTTTGATAGCATACCATTTTTAACCTGCTTACTTAAAACAGTTCTTAATTGATTTTTGCATTTATTAGTAGGATCTTGTGTTAAAGGTAGATAAGTATTAGTATCAGCAAGTTGTTTTAGGGCTTCTTCAACATAATAGTGCTTTGAAAAGTACCAAATTGCCTCCCTTATCAGCTTTGCAAAAAACAACATTATCCCATTTTTTAATTTCTTGTAAAGCCTTTCTATAGACAGGTGTGTAGCTTTAAAAATCAAGTCCTATCAATATAATGAAACACAGCTGGACTCCAATGAAGGAGTAGAATCATCTGAAGGAGGATCATAAGGAAATGGACAGCATGTGACTTAAATATGAGTGTCTGAGCAAAGGGTCTGAATACTTATGACCATGTGATATTTCAGTTTTTGTTTTTTAATAAATTTGCAAAAAATTCTACATTTCTGTTTTTTTTCAGTCAAGATGGGGTGCAGAGTGTACAATAATGAGAAAAAAATTTGAATTTACCAAATGGCTGAAATGAAACAAAGAGTGAAAAATTTAAAGGGGTCTGAATACTTTCCATACCCACTGTATGTATAGCACAATCCCTTAGTATACAGTGTACTCGTTATTATGTATAGCACAGTCCCTTAGTATATAGTGTACTCACTTATTGCATATAGAGCCATCCTTAGTTACATAGTTTCCTCTTTTATTATGTATAACACTATCCCTTATTATATAAAATCCTCTCTAGTTATATATGGTGCTGTCCCTTAATATATAGCTTCTTCTGCTGTTATGTACAGTGCTGTCCATTACATAGTGTATTCTTGTTGTTTTTGTTAATCACATTGACCTCTCTTTATTACATAGTCCTCTCTTGTTAGATATAAAATGGCTGCTGATGGAGCAGCCAGTGACCAGAAGACCAAGCCATCAGCTCCTCCATTAGAAATGATGCTTTCCCATGCACCATCAGTCATCAATCCATTACACTGGTCAACAGCATTTTTGGTGCCAAAGATATTTCATCGAATTTAGGGTATTTTTGGGGTGCTGATTCTGAATATGTCATCAGTTTTGCCAGATTGGCTCAAGTTTTTGAGATTTTTGGTATCTTATTTATAGCACTTGTTGGTAAATGCGACGCATCATCTCATTAATTTCTTTGGATTAGTACTTGAACTGAGCAGTTCTCAATATAGTTTTGTGTTAATTAGTGTTCTAAAAGTTTGTTCATAGCTTGATTTTTGCACTAACTTTATGTTGTTGTCTGTTTTCCAGTGAAAAGCATGAACTCATCATGAAGAAGTTGTCTTAACGATCCAGACTCATTCTGTTACATTTGTGGTGAATATACACTGCCAAAACATAGAAGAAACATAACACACTTCGTAAAAAAAGTGTATTTTGCCTATTTTGGGGTTATGCTTGGGGACCAAGACAAGTTTTGGGCACCACACATAGTGTGCAAAGCATGTATCGAATTATTACGAAAATGGAGCAAAGGACAAAGAAAAAGCTTCAAATTTGGTGTTCCAATGGTGTGGAGAGAGCCAAAAAATCATCATGATGACTGTTATTTATGGTAAACACAGGTACAGGCACATCTTCACAATGAGGGACAGGCCTTCTTGCAGATTCCATGTTACTCCCATTTTCGTTTCTTATGCTTATTGAATCCTTGCACTTGCACTGCACAGAAATAACAGTCATCATGATGATTTTTTGGCTCTCTCCACACCATTGGAACACCAAATTTGAAGCTTTTTCTTTGTCCTTTGCTCCATTTTCGTAATAATTCGATACATGCTTTGCACACTATGTGTGGTGCCCAAAACTTGTCTTGGTCCCCAAGCATAACCCCAAAATAGGCAAAATACACTTTTTTTACGAAGTGTGTTATGTTTCTTCTATGTTTTGGCAGTGTATATTCACCACAAATGTAACAGAATGAGTCTGGATCGTTAAGACAACTTCTTCATGATGAGTTCATGCTTTTCACTGGAAAACAGACAACAACATAAAGTTAGTGCAAAAATCAAGCTATGAACAAACTTTTAGAACACTAATTAACACAAAACTATATTGAGAACTGCTCAGTTCAAGTACTAATCCAAAGAAATTAATGAGATGATGCGTCGCATTTACCAACAAGTGCTATAAATAAGATACCAAAAATCTCAAAAACTTGAGCCAATCTGGCAAAACTGATGACATATTCAGAATCAGCACCCCAAAAATACCCCAAATTCATTAAAATATTTTGGACACCAGAAAAAAAATTTTTTTTCGTTGACCTGTGTTATATATCTAACTGATGGAGCTGTACATAACAAGAGAGGGCACTGTGTAATAAGGGATGGTGATATACATACTAAAGGAGACTATGTAAGCTAAATATATGTATATATATATATATATATATATTGTGGTGTAGTAACCACTGTGTCCGCTAGGGGCCGCTGTGTGGATGTCACAGGAGAAAGGATGAATGGCAGAATACTGAATGGCCATTATGTATCTCAAAGTGGGTGGCTTTGAGATGGAGACTTATGTGTTGATCAGCAGTGATACTGCTGAGGTGCTGCTTTAATGTGACAGGGAGAAGTCTCCAGGTAACTAGGGAGATGGGCGGCCAGTTACCTACAAACCCACCCAGGGGGTGTGTTTAAAGAACACTGTTGTAAAGAGTGTGTAAGTGCTTGAAGGACCTGTGATGAGGTCAGAGTCATGTGACCCGGTGGTCTATATACTGTATAAATCTGAAACACAGAAAAGCATAGTATAGCAAACGTATAAAAATACTTTTTTACAGCAGAGTATCAGTAAACAGCAAGTGATAGTAAAAAGGTAATAACAAAACAGGGTATTTGGTTGAGACGTTTTTTGCAAAAAATGTATACTGAGCTGCACTACCAAATGTCAAGGTATACCCATATCAGAGCAGTCCCTAACCAATGTATTTAAAACCAGACCATGTGTATGGTACCTGTATGAGCAGGATTCAGAAAGGTAATGTCCAATGTGGAAGACGGCTTATATGTACATTGCCCACAAGGGAGGGGTGGAGACCTCCCTAATCTTGCAGAAACAAGAAACTAATTGAATATAAACTCATGGGCCATGCACAAAGTGAACAAGTCTGTAGGACAGTGTTCACATCACCAAAAGACTGAAACACAGAAAAAGACAGTATAAGGCTAGTTTCACACTTGCGCCTTTTTGCGCAGCGTTTCGAGCGCACATGAATCGCATGCAAAAAACTCTTACAAACGCTTGTATACACTGTTTTTTCATCGCATCATCGTGCGCATTACGACAAAAAACGCTGCGTTTGTATGCATTTTTACGCGTTTTTCCATGCCATTGCATTTTTTATGCGCATGGTGTCACAATCACAGGAGAAAAATTCTTGAAAAATTCTAGCAACAGACTCCACCAATGGGACAGCAGTGGGCTTGTGTTATGGAAATTCTTTATACAAACCAAGTTTACAGCTGAATTCTTCACATTTCCTTGGATTTTCTCTTGACAACATGGATCTGCGCTGGAAGAGTTTTCACTTCAACTTGGATCTGAACATCAGGATGGCTCAGGCTAATGCAGTTGCTTGCCATCAACAAAGGGAGAGAGAGAGACAGTGAAGACGGCAGCGGCGGTGTTTGTGGATACATCCGATTATTGAACTCCGGGAGAGCCGTGAAGCGTACCGCGCCCTCTAAAGCGAGCTCCAGGCAAACCCGGATAAATTTACTGATTACACACTAATGTCCCAACAAACCTTTAGGTATTTGCTTGGTCGTGTCCAAGATGCCATCCGGAGACAGGACACACAGCTCCGTCGTGCGATTCCTCCTATCGAGGAACGGCTCTTGGTCACATTGCGGTACGTAGTATTGCAAAAAAAAAATGCCTGCATCATTTTCTTTGTTCTCACATTGACTATTCCAATGTTGGCAGAATTATTGTTCTGCCATGTAGTTAACCAAAGGCTGCATTTTTTTTTTATGCCATGCAGTAAAGAAAAAGCTGCATATATATTTGTATGCCTTTGTTTTTTTATTGTGTTATGTATTTTTTGTGGTTCTAAACAATCCATATGCACAAATATTAATTTTTTTTGTTTCTCGGTTTCACAGATTCCTGGCTACTGGCAAGAGCCTCTCTTCACTGCATTTCCAGTACCGTATTGGAATATCAACCTTGTCGGGAATTGTTGCGGACTCCTGCCGGGCTTTGTGGGACGTTCTCTGTCCCGAATTTATGCCCCTGCCCACCGTGGAAAAGTGGTTTGAAATTTCTGAAAGATTCTGGACAGTCTGCAATTTCCCTAACTGTTTGGGTGCCGTTGATGGGAAACACATCCATATTATAAAACAAAAAAGAACAGGCTCTGAGTACTATAACTATAAAAAGTACTTTTCTACGGTACTCATGGCCATTTCGGATGCAGACTGTATATTTATTGCAGTGGGAATGACTCCCAGGCTTTTAAGAACTCTGACATGGGCCGGAGGTTGTATGGCAACCATTTCAATTTCCCCAGGCCACAGCCTCTTCCCAACACCGAAGGTCCGCCTCAGCCCTTTGTAATGGTTGGGGATGAGGCATTCCAGATGTGCCAAAACCTGCTCAAGCCCTACTCCAGCCGGGACTTGGACCACACCAAAATAATTTTTATTTACAGGCTGACCAGGGCCAGAAGAACTGTTGAGTGTGGCTTTGGTATACTTGTCCCCAGGTGGCGCATTCTCAGCACAGCCATTAATCTGAAACTGGAAACAGTGGATGAGGTGGTGAAGGCCTGTGTGGTTCTACATAATTTTGTCATGGTTAGAGAGCACCCGAACTTTGAACTCGATGATGCAGCTCCTAACCCATTGCCTGAATTTACTCAGCACCCTCTCTGATCATCCATTGAAGTTGGCCAAATGAGGGACGAATTTGCGGCCTACTTCAACTCAGATGTGGGACGGGTAGAATGGCAAGAGCAAATGGTGTAAACCAAGTTTTCTTTTGTGTGTATGTTAATAAAAAAACCTGTGTTGATACCTGTACCGAGTGCACTCTGTCTTCTTACACTTCAATACAATAATCAACTGGCCCGGTGTACCAGTGAATTAATGATGCTGTGTCTTGTGCATCATGAATTTACTAGTATTCCTGACCAGGTGACTATACATACACACAAGTTGTATGATCTTTATCATCTCTACACTTTGAGTTCAATTTGCTGCAACGATGGAGATAATACAAATAATGTTTGTGTCACCTGGCATGATGTTAACAATAGTGATTTGGGACTGCAGTTACATCCCTCACTATTTGACACCTAACGCTGTGACTATAAGTATTATTTGTTGTATCATCACTGTGGCTTCAGTTTGAACGCAGACAGTAGACATAATAAAGTTTATACAACTAATACAATACCCAGGCCTGGTGTCATGCTGAAGTGAGGACGCCAAAAGTAACGCATCCAGACTTCAGAAGGTTATCACACATGGGCAGGAGAATGCACAACGTAGAGAAATACGGACCGTATTTTCATAGAATCATAGAATCATAGAATTGTAGAGTTGGAAGGGACCTCCTGGGCCATCTGGTCCAACCCCCTGCTCAAAGCAGGATTCGCTAAATCATCCCAGTCAGATGTCTGTCCAGCCTCTGTTTGAAGACATCCATTGAAGGAGAACTCACCACTTCTCGTGGCAGCTTGTTCCACTCATTGATCGCTCTAACTGTCAAAAAGTTTTTTCTAATATCTAATCTGTGTCTCCTCCCATTCAGTTTCATCCCATTGCTTCTAGTCTTTCCTTGTGCAAATGAGAATAAAGTTGATCCTTCTACAATGTGACAGCCCTTTAGATATTTGTAGACAGCTATTAAGTCTCCTCTCAGTCTTCTCTTTTGCAAACTAAACAATCCCAAATCCTGCAACCTTTCCTCATAAGACAGGGTTTGCAGACCGGTCACCATCCTGGTTGCTCTTTTCTGAACTTGCTCCAGTTTGTTGATGTCTTTTTTAAAATGTGGTGCCCAAAACTGGACACAATATTCCAGATGAGGTCTGACCAAAGAGGAGTAGAGGGAAATAATGACTTCACGTGATCTAGACTGTATGCTTCTGTTAATACATCCTAGAATTGCATTTGCTTTTTTTGCTGCTGCATCACACTGTTGACTCATATTCAGTCTGTGATCTATTAGTATACCCAAGTCTTTTTCACATGTGCTGTTGCTTAGGCCTATTCCTCCCATTCTATATATGCTTTTTTCATTTTTATTGCCCAGATGTAGTACTTTGCATTTCTCCCAGTTAAAAACCATTCTGTTAGTTGCTGCCCACTTCTCCAGTTTATTTAAATCTTTTTGAATCCTCTCTCTCTCTTCTCTAGTATTAGCTATCCCTCCTAGCTTTGTGTCATCAGCAAATTTAATCAGTTTACCCTCAATTCCTTCATCTAAATCGTTGATAAAGATGTTGAACAATACAGGGCCCAGGACAGAGCCCTGTGGTACCCCACTTGAGACATTCTTCCAACTGGATGTGCAGCCATTTATGACCACTCTTTGGGTCCGATCACTAAGCCAGTTATGAATCCACCTAACAGTTGCCTTGTCCATTCCATACTTAGTCATTTTTTCAATAAGGATTGTATGAGAGACTTTGTCAAATGCTTTGCTGAAGTCAAGATATACTATATCTACAGCATTTCCTTGATCCACCCAATCAGTGATACCGTCATAGAAGGAAGTTAAGTTAGTCTGACATGACTTATTAGTTACAAACCCATGCTGACTCTGTTTAATCACTTCATTCTTATCCAGGTATTGACATACATGTTGGTTAATAATTTGTTCAAAGATCTTTCCTGGTATAGAAGTCAGACTCACCGGCCTATAGTTGCCTGGGTCCACCTTCTTCCCCTTTTTGAAGATAGGAACAACATTTGCTCTTCTCCAGTCTTCTGGCACTTCTCCTGTCCTCCAAGAATTTTCAAAGATTATGGAGAGGGGTTCAAAAATTTCTTCTGCTATCTCCTTCAGTATTCTGGGGTGTAATTCATCTGGACCTGGAGACTTGAATTCATTTAGGTTAGCTAAGTGTTTCCTCACTATCTTTCTGTTTATAGATATCCTGGATTCTTCTATTCCCTTAATAGGACAGTGAATAACAGTTGATGTTACATTTCCTTTCTGAGAGAAAACAGATGCAAAATAGGAATTTAAAAGTTCAGCCTTCTCAACATCCTGTCTGACCATTTCATCATTTTCATCCTGTAAAAATCCTATAGCATCTTTGACTTTTCTTTTACTTTTGACATATCCCCAAAATCCTTTATTATTGCTTTTGACATCTCTTGCAAGCCTCAATTCATTTTCAGCTTTAGATAATCTGATTTGTGCCCTGCAGGTTCTGCAGACAGCATAATATTCTTCTTTAGATATGCCTCCCTCTTTCCATTTTATAAACATTTTTTTCTTCCTTTTTAGCATGTGCTTAAGTTCTGTGTTCATCCATCCTGGTTTCCTTAAATGCTTCCTATTCTTCCCTCTTTTCGGAATTGATAACAACTGTGCTTTGAGAATTTCATTTTTCAAGATTTCCCATCCCTCCTGGACATTTTTGTCTTTAAGGATATCCAGCCATTGGATCCCTCCAATTCTCTTTCTGAATCCCTTAAAATCTGCCTTTCTGAAATCTAACCTTGACGTCTGAGTCTTCACAGGTCTTCCACCTCTAGTTATCCAAAATTCTAAAATAGCATGGTCGCTACCTCCTAGGGTCCCAGCCACTTTTACCTCCTCAACCATTTCCTCCCTGTTTATAAGGATTAGATCCAAGGTAGCAGTTCCCCTTGTTTTCTCCCTTACCTTTTGGAAGATAAAGTTGTCAGCTAGAGAGGATAAGAATTTCCTTGACCTGTTAGTTTTGCCTGAGAGAGATTCCCAACAAATGTCTGGATAGTTGAAATCTCCCATGACAACTATGTCATATTTTTTGGAGAACTTGGCCATTTGATGCATAAAGAGTTCATCCATATCTTCAGCTTGCACAGGCGGCCTGTAGTAAATGCCTACAATGGTGTCCTTTCCATTGTTCTGTCCTTGTATTCTTACCCAAACAGTTTCCACAGAACTCCCAGTCTCTGAAGCTTCAATCTCTGTGCAGATATACGCGTTTCTAACATACAATGCGACACCTCCTCCTCGTTTATCAAGTCTGTTTCTTGCAAATAAGTTGTATCCTTCTAGTCTTGTATTCCAATCATGTGTATTGTCCCACCAAGTTTCAGTGATTCCAATGACATCATATTTCTTCTCCTGCGTTAGTAGTTCCAATTCTCCTTGTTTGTTGCCCATGCTTTGTGCATTAGTATAGAAACATTTTAGTTTGTGATTGGTTTCTCTTTCTCCAATATTTTTATTAATTAGATTCTTTTGTCTTTGTTCTTCCTTTCCACTTCTAATAGCAGAGTTCTCAATAGCATTTGTCAGGTGTATGGCTTTTTCTGGTCTTTTGCTTCCCTTCCCATGTTGTTCTAGTTTAAAGCTCTCCTTACAAGTGTAGCAAGACGACTTCCAAATACTTGTTTTCCAGTCTTCGTAAGGTGCACCCCATCTCTAGCAAGTAGTCCATCGTAAAGGTAACTCACTCCGTGATCCAGAAATCCAAATCGTTGCTGACGGCACCATCGACGTAGCCAGTTGTTCACCTGCAGAATCTTATTCCACCTCCTTGTTCCATGGCCATCCACTGGGAGGATGGAAGAGAAGACCACCTGCGCTCCCAGTTCTTTCACTTTCTTGCCTAAGTCTTCAAAGTCTCTGCAGATGGTTTCCAGGTCGTTTCTTGCGGTGTCATTTGTCCCCACATGTAGTAGCAGGAATGGGTAGTCATCTGTAGGTCTGAAGAGTCCTGATATCCTGTCAGACACATCTTTAATTTTTGCACCTGGAAGACAGCACATTTCTCTTGAAGTTATATCCGGTCTGCAGATAGCGGCCTCTGTTCCTCTCAACAGGGAATCCCCCATGACCACCACTCTCCGTTTCTTCTTCACAACATTTTTCTTTCTCCATCCAGGAGGACTCTGAAGGCGTACAAGGTTGCTGTTTGTGGGCAAAGTCTTATCCTGATGTATTTCTTCATTGGCTTCCTGCGTGAGAGCCTGGTACTGGTTCCTTAGCAGTATGGGTGCTGACTGCCTCCCGATCCTCCTGCTTCTCTGGGTTACATGTTTCCATTCCTCTGTTTCTTCTTTACAGCCGTAATACACATAAATGGTCCCTAAATAGTGCTGCGTATGTCATCCGTTGTCAGGGTGTGGCCACGTATTTTTCTCATGTAACCATCCGTATGTAATCCGTATGTGATCCGTATAGCGTTTTTTTCTCGCAGCCTTGCAAAATGGACATTTAACGGTTTTGAGGCCTGCTCATAATTTAAATCATCAGCACCAACCCTATTTATTGCCTCAACATCAGGTGGCAGCCTACAATCTGCCCATTTTGTTGCTATGCTTGTGTTGGTGTCTTGGTGGTTGTTAGCAAACATGTCAGACACACTTCAGTTCACCCCAACTGACCATGTTCTGTTCAACTGGGTTTTGTCCCGCCGCTTTGGCCAGCCATACCCAGTGATTGTGGATCCGAGGAGGAGGAGACGAATGTGGGTGCATCCGCATTTGAGACAATGCCTCAATAAAGGCCATGTTCACAGGCTTTATGCAGCTCTGAGGACACATCCTGACAAGTATTTTCTGTATTGTCGGATGACTGTTTCTACCTTTGATGTTTTGTTCGACACAATGCGCCCAGGGATCACCTTCCAGGACACCCGGATGCGCAAATGTATCTCTGCGGAGGAGCGCCTTCTCCTTACGTTACGGTATGTATTTTTCAGCTACAGAATGTATGTAGATGATTAGTTTCTCAAATAATTCTGTTACTCAGTAAAACCCCTTTTTGGGCAAGAAACATTATGAATTGTTACAAAATATATGCTCTAAGAGTTTGAACACTTTGATGTGTTATTCCACATTACATAGCCGTGGTACATGTGTATATGTATTGTTCGCCTAGCTTCTTACTTACACACTGTTCTAGTGATCTATATGTAATGTGTGCAACCTTGAGCATGTATTTAAATGTATATATTTTCTACATTTGTTTAATTGTAGGTTTCTCACAACTGGCCTTTCTTAAGCAGCACTCCATCTGGAGTTTTTGATTGGGCGATCGACAATATCCGGCATCGTTCATGCTACATGTTCTGGAATCTGGTCCAGACTTCATCATCTGGTCATGCCAGAGCCCAAGATGGGAGACTGGTTGAGGATTGCCAGGGGATTTGAGTTGCACTGCCAATTCCCCAATTGTATTGGAGCCCTGGATGGGAAGCACATCCGTGTGCGTAAGCCGCTGAACTCAGGGTCCCAATTCTATATTAATAAATAATATTTTTCTTTAGTTTTGTTGGCTCTGGTTGACAGTAACTACAAGTTTATAATTGTAGACATTGGGGCTTATGGAAGAACTGGAGACTCTCGAGTCTTCAATTCTTCCATTATGGGTCGGCAGCTGCGCAATAACCTGTTAGACCTACCACCACCACGTCAGCTGCCAGGCTCAAATCAAGAAGCGGTGCCTTATGTCCTAGTGGGGGAAGAAGCCTTCCAATTGACCAGGCATGTCATGAGGCCATACCCGCGCAGAAACCTTGACCACCGGCGCAGGATTTTTAATTTGCGCCTTTCACGTGCCCGAAGACTGGTGGAGTGCACCTTCGGCATTCTTTGTGCCAAATGGCGTGTCCTCCAGTCTGCCATTCAGCTGAGTGAAGCCAATGTCAATGAGGTAATCAAAGCTTGTGTGGTCCTCCATAACTTCACTAGACTGCATGATTGCTCCTCATCTGATGTGACTGAAGGTGTGGTGGACAATGGGGATAGGCCTAAGCCACATGTGCTCCCTTTACGGCGTCCTCTCTCAGGACTCAAAGTACATGATGTGTTTACCCAGTATTTTGTGTCACCTCATGATGCTACTACCTGGCAAGATCAGGCTGTATCTATGCTATGATGTTTTTATGTGTGTATATATAAATCTTTTTTTGTGTTCTATGATTTGTGTGTTCGGTTTATATGTGCTAAAGTTGACTTACTTAATCGAATGCCTAAAATAAATCAAGAAGAGGGCCAAAGTTGCAATTTCATATTTTTTTTATAAATGCAAAAAATATCTTAGAAAACTGTTTACCATATTTTTGTCATATGGCAGATATTGCCCAGGACATTTAGCCTTGTCTGTATAGAACATTAGCATATTTGAACACCAAAATAGGTAACAATAAATAATGACCAAACCAAAAAAAGAACACCATTTTGTATTTTAGAATTGCTGGTAGCTTGGCGGAGGTGATGGCGGGAGGCCTTCATCTCTTTGTTGGGGGTTGGAGTGCCCAGCTTGACCATCACCCTGTTGTGGTGGATGATCTTGGCCTTGTGGGAATATGTGGCCATGTTCAAGCAGCTGTGCACCAAAGAGACCATAAGGATAGTGTCGATTATAATCCTGTGGCTGATTGTACCCACTTCCATCATACCCCCCCAATATGAACATGTCATCCAAATCCAGTTTGGGGCCAGCCTCCGACACCAGGTTTGTACAAGTGGCCATATTGGGCAGTTTGGTTATAGTCTGCCATTTGGCCATTTTGTTGCCAAGGTTGGTTTTTGGGGGGGAATGGGTGGTGGTGTAGGCACATGTGCAGGCGGACCCTCAGATCCTAATTAAGCATGCACATCTGGTTGTCGGACAAGGCGGAGACGGTTATCGGTTGAGAGCTGCCACCTTTTAAGATACTCAAACAACTCATATGGGTCATTGGGGTGTGTGCATGCATCAATTAGGATCTGAATGGATCCTCGCACACGAAGCCTAACCTCACGGGGTAGGGGACGGAGGTACCGGGCCAGGCTTCGGGAATATGCCTTTTCACCCTCATCCTGGGCAACCCTGGACAGGTAACTTAGGACACCTGATGCTGGTCCTGATGCTGGTGGAGCTTGGGGGTTGCAAAAGCTCTGGTCAGAAGATTGGCCAGCCACCTCTTCACATCCCCCGTCCGGATCTATAATGGGCTCAGTATCCGACCCTGTCTCCCTCTCTGTGAGGTTGGACTGAGTTCTGTTAGGAAATGTACAAAAAACAAAATGTAGCTCTGACCCTAAAAAGCATATGTCATGTGGTGTGATGTCTGTACTTACGGTCTGAGATCCATACTGGGTGCCAAAAATGCCAAGCGGTCAAAATAGATGTATTTCCGCTTGGTCGGTGCTGCTGCCCCCTCCTGGCTCTCTGCTGTCTTTCCCGCCGGTACTGGTCGCGGATGCTACGCCAGCGTCTCATCACATCCTCAACTGCAATGTGAAGGGAAAATGGACTTTAACCTTTGTGAAATGTGCCAAGCAATATTCCAAACATTTCACATAGTCACGTGGCCTAGTAGGGGGTGGTTTTTCGGTAATTTTTTCTTTAGCAAACAGGGAGACCTACATACACAGTATAGGATTGTAGGGGCTACATTTAAAAAAGCTCACTTCTGGCCTTCAAGCTGATTGGTAAAAATGGCAGTTACTTACGAATTTGTTGTTGCTCCTCACGTGGCCGTTGGGCAAAGTCTGGGAACATGTGCACACAGATGAGCCTCCATGCCGCCTCTTTGTGGCCCCAGTCCGAATAATGGGCATTCCATTGGTCCCAAAGTTCGGGCCTTTCCTGGACCAACACAATTAGGAGCTCCACATTAATGTTGCTAGACATGACGCTGCAGGACTCCGTAGAGGCGTACTTCCTGGATGTCTGGAGCGCTTTTTGAGCTAATTTGCATGTCTAAGCTTCCTGATGCTGGATTGGTCCATTTCCTGTCACCAGGAGAAGACTTGCGTATTTCTCGCAAATTAAACCAAAATTGTCCAGATATAAGAAATGGCACTTCAAAAATGCATAAATCAATCCAAAGGACAGCTGTTTAAGGCTGTTCCTAATGAGAAGAGAACCATATAATATAAAAATATTGTTTTATTTTCAAACATAATAAAAATCCATAAGAATGCTACCTATACATGATCATTGTAAACATACCCCAAAGGAGACAGACAACCACATAAAGGGTTAAATTAACCTCTGTAAACTTTGACTAGATTTACTTTATATAAATAAACTCATAGGGGAGCTAAACAGCATTATACCTGAAATAATTGCACAAACATTCACTTATGTTATTGCCCAGGGCATTCCTTTATATAGATCATGTGTCCTTATTTAAGATAGTCCCCTCAGTGTAACCAACATATCATAACTTAACAGTAACAGAGGAAAAAGAACCCCAAACCCACAACAATCATATAATAGTATCACCGCAAGTATTACTTACTGGATTGTGAAAGTAAAGATCGTAACCATGGTGGTTGTGAGCCCCTGCACCCCGACGCGCATTTCGCCCGCTTGCTTCTTCTGGGGGGCGTACCAAAGGGGGTTAGGGAGTCGTATTTATTGTGCCCAGAGCCAATGAAAAGTGCCGACAGGTGATTGCATAAAGCTCACGCCCAGACTCTACGGTGCATGTGTCAGTCCCGCTCCTATGTGATTCAAATGCACTTCCTTACATGCGCTCAGTGAACTGCATGTAATGTACACACAGGTCACCATAGCAGCACTGTCGGAAGTGAGCGGGGAGCTGACTGAAATGCGTGTGCGCACCGTCTTGTGGAGCTTGAATAAAACGGGCTAACTACATATCAAAATAGCAGTGAAAGAAAAGGTGATTAACTTAAAATGGAAACCAAAAACCTAGTGCCCGTGCCTAATGTTATTAAGAGACCGTCACCAAAATAAAAATTGTGACCAATTTAATAAATACATAATTTAAGAGGCTCATATGTGATCAGTGTATATCATATACATAGTAAAAAGTGACAATTTATATTCAAAATTACACATATGAATAAAGTGCAAATATACAACAAATTATGTGAATAATATGTTTTATCTCATAATAAATATTAAAGTGACCAGTGCAATTTATGAAAAATAACCATAATAGTGCAAAATATAATGTATGCATAACATATAAAATTATAATGCATATTTAAAGTGCCTCATGCAATATTGCCCATACAAAATCTGAATAATTATTGGAAAAAATCCCCCAAAAATGTATATTTTTTTAACACATATTTTATCCTTATAATTTATTCCTTAGAATTTTTATAAACTTCAATTATCCGTGTCTCTTTTTTCTTTTCATTCATTATTCTTGAACCTTGATCCATCTGGATGTTTTTCATGTAAGGTATGCCCGATATCACCAAATTCTTCTGAACAATACTTTCAAGACTCTCCAATGTTCTATAGCAATTTAAATAAAAATACATTATAAAAATCTTTTAATGAAAAAAATAATAAATATATAATTAACCCAACCCCTAAAAGATACCTCTTATATGAAAATTCAATTATAAAAAAGCTGAAAACCCCAAGGTTTCATTTAGACCATTTGGACTTAAAGTACCCAGCCAGGGCCGGACTGGGACTAAAATTCAGCCCTGGCATTTGAAGTTACACAGGCCCACTAGTCACATGGTGACTATATAATATCTTTGTACACCTGTAGTTTACAAGAAGTGAGAGGAGATTAACATGACTATATAACATGTAGTCATAGCTGTGCCCAGTATTTCAGCTCAGTCCTATTTATTGCTTTTAGGTACAGTACTCCTCCCAAATCTCTGTCCCCTTTTGTATGCATGATTACAGAATTCCTGGCAGAACTGCTCTCTATTGGGCAACCAGACCCCCTGGTCATAGCCACCCCTATCATACCTCCCAACTTTTGAAGAAGGGAAAGATGGACAAAGACTGCGGCGCTCTGCGCGCGCCACTGCAAATTTTGGCCACGCCCAGCCACACCCATTTCACAAATAGTCACACCCATGTCCACACCTAATCGCACCCATTTAGCACTGCTGATCACACTGACTGGTACTGAGGGCACAGTGGCTGGCATTATGGGCACACTGACTGGCACTAAGGAAGAGAGAAAACAGAGAGAGAGAGAAAAAAGAAAACAGAGAGAGCGAGAAAGAAAGGGGAAAGAAAGAAAGAACAGTGAGAGACAAAGAAAGAACAGTGAGAGACAGAGAAAGAACAGAGAGAGAAAGAAAGAGGGGAAAGAAAGAAAGAACAGAGAGAGACAGAGAAAGAACAGAGAGAGAAAGAAAGAAGTAAAGAAAAGAAAGAAAGAACAGAGAGAAAGAGAGGAAAGAAAAAGAAAGAAAGAAGGGAAGAAAGAACAGAGAGAGAGAAAGAACAGAGAGAGAAAGAAAAAGAGAGAAAGAAAGAAAGATTCTACAAAGATACTATAGCAGCCCGGCTCCCATTGTAGTGCCCACCTGAGCCTCCCGGTGCAGGACCTATCATGATCCGCTCACATGGCCGGCATCCCCGATTCCAAGGCGATCCTGCTGTCTGCGCTGTCGGAGGAGGACACGGTGATGGATCTGAAGCATTCCTGGTTCCGTCACAATCTCCTCAAGAAATGATCTCATTTCCGGTCAGCTTCCAGCACATCACTTCAGGTGGAACATCATGTGTGTGTTTTAAAATGCTCCTCGGGGCTCCGCCGTGTACTTCTGTGTCCGTGGGAAAAGCACGCTTCGTATGCTTTGTACACACCTGGCTCCACTCCGTACATCCCGTACACATATGGCTCCACTCCATACACACACGGCTCCACTCTGTCCACCTCGTACACGCGTGGCTCCTCTCCGTACATCTCGTACACACAGGGCTCCGCTCCGTACACCTCGTACACACACGGCTCCTCTCCGTACACCACCTCGCACACACGGCTCCTCTCCGTACATCTCGTACACACAGGGCTCCGCTCCGTACACCTCATACACACACGGCTCCTCTCCGTACACCTCGTACACGCGCGGCTCCACCTCGTACACACACGCGGCTCCGCTCCGTACACCTCGTACACACGGCTCCTCTCCGTACACCTCGTACACACACGGCACCGCTCCATACACCTCATACACACACGGCTCTGCTCCATACACCTCGCACACACGCGGCTCCGCTCCATACACCTCATACACACACGGCTCTGCTCCGTACACCTCGCACACACGCGGCTCCGCTCCGTACACCTCGTACACACACGGCTCCGCTCCGTACACCTCGTACACACACGGCTCCGCTCCGTACACCTCGTACACACACGGCTCCGCTCCGTACACCTCGCACACACGCGGCTCCGCTCCGTACACCTCGTACACACACGGCTCCTCTCCGTACATCTCGTACACACAGGGCTCCGCTCCGTACACCTCATACACACACGGCTCCTCTCCGTACACCTCGTACACGCGCGGCTCCACCTCGTACACACACGCGGCTCCGCTCCGTACACCTCGTACACACGGCTCCTCTCCGTACACCTCGTACACACACGGCACCGCTCCATACACCTCATACACACACGGCTCTGCTCCATACACCTCGCACACACGCGTCTCCGCTCCATACACCTCATACACACACGGCTCTGCTCCGTACACCTCGCACACACGCGGCTCCGCTCCGTACACCTCGTACACACACGGCTCCGCTCCGTACACCTCGTACACACACGGCTCCGCTCCGTACACCTCGTACACACACGGCTCTGCTCCGTACACCTCGCACACACGCGGCTCCGCTCCGTACACCTCGTACACACACGGCTCCGCTCCGTACACCTCGTACACACACGGCTCCGCTCCGTACACCTCGTACACACACGGCTCCGCTCCGTACACCTCATACACACACAGCTCTCCTACATCCTCACTGTAAATCCTGACCCCACACATGCTTACCTCAACCAGCACCATGACAACAGCAAAGCAGAGTCTTGCAGACGGTAGAGGCAAGGCTGAGCGCACAGGACCTGTGATGAGGTCACAGGAGGGGCGGAGTCAGGGGTGACATGATCGGGGGTCTGGACAAAGGCTCCTGATCACGTGACCCCCTGACTCCTCCCCTCCTGTGACCTCATCACAGGTCCTGCGAACAGAGCGAGCAGGCAAGCGAGTGCGACGCTGTGAGTGGCTGCGGGGGGAGGGGTGTCTCATGCTAAGGCGAGGATGGGGGGCGGGGGGGCGAGGGGGCTAGGGGGGGAGGCGGCTTATCTCCCTGCAGTGCGGGAGGAACTTGGAAACTATCACCGCCGTGCCCGCAGAGGGCTGGCGGCAGGAGCAACAGTGGCCGCAGCAGCTGGCAAGCGGCCAGATGATCGGGCGCTGCCGCCCACGGCCCACATGACAGCGGCCCAGCGGGAAAATGCCCGGTTGGTTATATTGCCAATCCGGGCCTGTACCCAGCCGATAGATCCAACTACTCTCATACTGGGCCAAAATTTTGCCCAAATCCCCACTTCTTGATCCTAAATTTACCTGATCTATGGCCTTAATCATTAAACCTCTAGCATTACAATTATGATGGGCTTTGAAATGTCTAGGGAGTGGTTTTAAAGGAACAGTTTCTTCACAATCTTTAGCTTTTTCTATGTCCCTAACGTGTTCGCGTGTTCTTACCTTGAGTTCCCTTGTGGTGAGGCCTACATATATCTTCTGACACGGACATTGTGCATAATAAATTACACCCACGGACTGACAATTAAGATGTTTCCTTATTTCGAATTTACGCGATCCATCAAAGCTTGAGAATGTAGTAGCTTTAGTGTGGTTAAAACAAGCTTTGCAGAAACCACAAGGGAAGAAACCTGGCGTTCCAATCTCCCTTTTTTTTGTCAAAGGTTCAAAATGACTATGAACTAAAGTGTCCTTAAGAGTTCTAGACCTTTTTGCAACAAAAGATGGTTGGTTAGGTAGTACCCAGCTCAAAATAGGATCCACTAATAGAACATTCCAGTGCTTCCGAATTATCTCTTTTAAATCTTTCCATTTATCGTTGTACGTGCTAATGAAACTTACTGAGTTCTGATCATCTTGTTTCTTAGGACCCAAAGATCCATATAAAAGTTTATTACGTGAAGTTTTAGCTGCTCTCAAATACCCACTTTTCATCATCCTCTTGCTGTACCCTCTTTCAGTAAATCTCCTTGTGAGATCCATGGCTTGTTTTTGAAATGAATCCTCTTCTGAACATATTCTCTTCGCTAGGAGAAACTGTCCCAAAGGATTTCCACGAATCGTGGAAATCGGGTGAGAAGAATCTGCTGATAAAAAGGAATTAGTGGCAATGGTTTTCCGAAAAATATCCACTCATTGATCACACTAACTGTCAAAAAGTTTTTTCTAATATCTAATCTGTGTCTCCTCCCATTCAGTTTCATCCCATTGCTTCTAGTCTTTCCTTGTGCAAATGAGAATAAAGTTGATCCTTCCACAATGTGACAGCCCTTTAGATATTTGTAGACAGCTATTAAGTCTCCTCTCAGACTTCTCTTTTGCAAACTAAACATTCCCAAATCCTGCAACCTTTCCTCATAAGACAGGGTTTGCAGACCGGTCACCATTCTGGTCGCTCTTTTCTGAACTTGCTCCAGTTTGTTGATGTCTTTTTTAAAATGTGGCGCCCAAAACTGGACACAATATTCCAGATGAGGTCTGACCAAAGAGGAGTAGAGGGAAATAATGACTTCACGTGATCTAGACTGTATGCTTCTGTTAATACATCCTAGAATTGCATTTGCCTTTTTTGCTGCTTCATCACACTGTTGACTCATATTCAGTCTGTTATCTATTAGTATACCCAAGTCTTTTTCACATGTGCTGTCACTTAGCCCTATTCCTCCCATTCTATATATGCTTTTTTCATTTTTATTGCCCAGATGTAGTACTTTGCATTTCTCCCTGTTAAAAACCATTCTGTTAGTTGCTGCCCACTTCTCCAGTTTATTTAAATCTTTTTGAATCCTCTCTCTCTCTTCTCTAGTATTAGCTATCCCTCCTAGCTTTGTGTCATCAGCAAATTTAATCAGTTTACCCTCAATTCCTTCATCTAAATCGTTGATAAAGATGTTGAACAATACAGGGCCCAGGACAGAGCCCTGTGGTACCCCACTTGAGACATTCTTCCAACTGGATGTGCAGCCATTTACGACCACTCTTTGGGTCCGATCACTAAGCCAGTTATGAATCCACCTAACAGTTGCCTTGTCCATTCCATACTTAGTCATTTTTTCAATAAGGATTGTATGAGAGACTTTGTCAAATGCTTTGCTGAAGTCAAGATATACTATATCTACAGCATTTCCTTGATCCACCCAATCAGTGATACCGTCATAGAAGGAAATTAAGTTAGTCTGACATGACTTATTAGTTACAAACCCATGCTGACTCTGTTTAATCACTTCATTCTTATCCAGGTATTGACATACATGTTGTTTAATAATTTGTTCAAAGATCTTTCCTGGTATAGAAGTCAGACTCACCGGCCTATAGTTGCCTGGGTCCACCTTCTTCCCCTTTTTGAAGATAGGAACAACATTTGCTCTTCTCCAGTCTTCTGGCACTTCTCCTGTTCTCCAAGAATTTTCAAAGATTATGGAGAGGGGTTCAAAAATTTCTTCTGCTATCTCCTTCAGTACTCTGGGGTGTAATTCATCTGGACCTGGAGACTTGAATTCATTTAGGTTAGCTAAGTGTTTCCTCACTATCTTTCTGTTTATAGATATCCTGGATTCTTCTATTCCCTTAATAGGACAGTGAATAACAGTTGATTTTACATTTCCTTTCTGAGAGAAAACAGATGCAAAATAGGAATTTAAAAGTTCAGCCTTCTCAGCATCCTGTCTTACCATTTCATCATTTTCATCCTGTAAAAATCCTATAGCATCTTTGACCTTTCTTTTACTTTTGACATATCCCCAAAATCCTTTATTATTTCTTTTGACATCTCTTGCAAGCCTCAATTCATTTTCAGCTTTAGTAATCTGATTTGTGCCCTGCAGGTTCTGCAGACAGCATTATATTCTTCTTTAGATATGCCTCCCTCTTTCCATTTTATAAACATTTTTTTCTTCCTTTTTAGCATGTGCTTAAGTTCTGTGTTCATCCATCCTGGTTTCCATAAATGCTTCCTATTCTTCCCTCTTTTCGGAATTGTTAACAACTGTGCTTTGAGAATTTCATTTTTCAAGATTTCCCATCCTTCCTGGACATTTTTGTCTTTAAGGATATCCAGCCATTGGATCCCTCCAATTCTCTTTCTGAATCCCTTAAAATCTGCCTTTCTGAAATCTAACCTTGACGTCTGAGTCTTCACAGGTCTTCCGCCACTAGTTATCCAAAATTCTAAAATAGCATGTTCGCTACCTCTTAGGGTCCCTCCTCAACCATTTCCTCCCTGTTTATAAGGATTAGATGCAAGGTAGCAGTTCCCCTTGTTTTCTCCCTTACCTTTTGGAAGATAAAGTTGTCAGCAAGAGAGGATAAGAATTTCCTTGACCTGTTAGTTTTGCCTGAGAGAGATTCCCAACAAATGTCTGGATAGTTGAAATCTCCCATGACAACTATGTCATATTTTTTGGAGAACTTGGCCATTTGATGCATAAAGAGTTCATCCATATCTTCAGCTTGCACAGGCGGCCTGTAGTAAATGCCTACAATGGTGTCCTTTCCATTGTTCTGTCCTTGTATTCTTACCCAAACAGTTTCCACAGAACTCCCAGTCTCTGAAGCTTCAATCTCTGTGCAGATATACGCGTTTCTAACATACAATGCGACACCCCCTCCTCGTTTATCAAGTCTGTTTCTTGCAAATAAGTTGTATCCTTCTAGTCTTGTATTCCAATCACGTGTATTGTCCCACCAATTTTCAGTGATTCCAATGACATCATATTTCTTTTCCTGTGTTAGTAGTTCCAATTCTCCTTGTTTGTTGCCCATGCTTTGTGCATTAGTATAGAAACATTTTAGTTTGTGATTGGTTTCTCTTTCTCCAATATTTTTATTAATTAGATTCTTTCGTCTTTTTTCTTCCTTTCCAATTCTAATAGCAGAGTTGTCAATAGCATTTGTCAGGTGTATGGCTTTTTCTGGTCTTTTGCTTCCCTTCCCATGTTGTTCTAGTTTAAAGCTCTCCTTACAAGTGTAGCAAGGCGACTTCCAAATACATGCTTTCCAGTCTTCGTAAGGTGCACCCCATCTCTAGCAAGTAGTCCATCGTATAAGTAGTTCACTCCGTGATCCAGAAATCCAAATCCTTGCTGACGGCACCATCGACGTAGCCTGTTGTTCACCTGCAGAATCTTATTCCACCTCCTTGTTCCATGGCCATCCACTGGGAGGATGGAAGAGAAGACCACCTGCGCTCCCAGTTCTTTCACTTTCTTGCCTAAGTCTTCAAAGTCTCTGCAGATGGTTTCCAGGTCGTTTCTTGCGGTGTCATTTGTCCCCACATGTAGTAACAGGAATGGGTAGTCATCTGTAGGTCTGAAGAGTCCTGATATCCTGTCAGACACATCTTTAATTTTTGCACCTGGAAGACAGCACATTTCTCTTGAAGTTATATCCGGTCTGCAGATAGCGGCCTCTGTTCCTCTCAACAGGGAATCCCCCATGACCACCACTCTCCGTTTCTTCTTCACAACATTTTTCTTTCTCCATCCAGGAGGACTCTGAAGGCGTACAAGGTTGCTGTTTGTTGGCAAAGTCTTATCCTGATGTATTTCTTCATCGTTTTCCTGCGTGAGAGCCTGGTACTGGTTTCTGAGCAGTATGGGCGCTGACTGCCTCCTGATCCTCCTGCTTCTCTGGGTCACATGTCTCCATTCCTCTGTTTCTTCAGGTGCACTTCGAATTTCTTCTCTTTCTGTAACATGAAGAGATAATTCTGCTCTGTCCAAGAACTCTTCACCTTCCTTAATGATCTTCAGCGTAGCTAACCTCTCTTCGAGATTTTGCAACTTTTCCTCCAACAGGGACACAAGCTTGCATTTGTGGCATGTGAAGTTTGGCTTTTCCACTGGTAAATCTGTGAACATGTAGCAAGAAATGCAGCTCACCAAATGGCTTCTGGCCTCTTCCATCTTGAGATTTCTTAAAAACGATGAAAGATGAGCCGTACTTACAAGGCCATCCGAATTGATCTTTAATTTAATATCCAGAAAATCTATCTCTCTGCCAAATTGAAACGTTAATCTGATGTTCTTATTATTATTATTTAGCTGTTTAATCAAATTACTAAGACCTTCTAGTGGGCCAGCCCAGAAAAAGATAACATCATCTATGTACCTCATCCTGTTTTGGACATGGTCCATTTCCTGGATGAGGTCACCCTGGAATACCTCCCTCTCCCATGCCCCAAGAAACAACGGGTGGTCCATGTGTAATGCGTTTTTTTTGCGCACCCATAGACTTGCATTGGCGTACTACGGTCGTAATACGCTGACAATCTCAGCATGCTGCGATTGGCACGGACCGTATAAAATACGCGACAAAAATACGGCTGATGGGAGCTACCCCATAAAGAATCACTGGTCCGTGTGCAATGTGTTTTTTTAACTCCTCTTACTCGTCCGTATTTCTCTCTAGTGTGACGCCTGCCTAAGAGGTAAACTGCAGCATTGCTACAGTCTGATAGAAATATATTCAGACTGAAGCGACGCTGCAGGTTAAAACTCATGTGTATTCACCTGGCCAGGTGTGATAGTTATGATACAAGGGCAGGGTATTGTACATATGGCGTGTATTTTCCCCGTCATCTCAGTTTCTCAACACACACTGAATAGAGGATGTGGTTAATTACAAGGTATTTCTAGAATCACCTTGCCTTGAATCACAAAAAGTTAAATGATGTTGGTGAAAACACACCATAGTCAGTTAACTTTTGATGATACCTGGCAAGGTAACAATAGATACACCTTGCACTCAACAACATCCTCTATTCAGTATGTGTAATTTTAGCTGACTCAAGAGACTGGTGTGGAAAATACAAGTCATATAGATTTGTGTTTTTGACTACACATATCTCCAAGAATGACACAAGAAACATGTGGCAGTAATGGAGCTATGTGGTGACAAAAACGCTAAGTGTACGGCACAGTGTGTGTACGGCACAGTATGTGTAGGCGGTGAAAGAAACATTAATGAAACAGGTTTTTGTGAAAGCAGAATTGCACATTTATTTAAAAAAAAAATTAAAAATTTATTTTGAAGGACGTTTAGGGAAGAGTGGGATACTTTGGGGGTGTGGAGAGACGAGGAACGGCTGAAAGTTGAGGAAGGGGTTCTAGGTGAAGGGGCGACTAAAGTAGTGGGGAAGGGAGATCAGGGATGGAAACGGAGGCAGGTTGAGAAACATTAGAAGGAGAGGGGAGACTGACAAACAAATTCTTTTGTTTTTTGGTCTTCTTTGGGGCAGGAGTCACCTGCCTGGACCGACTACCACCGTGTGACCGCCTTACATTGCTTCCCCGCCTGGAGATGTTGGACCGTGTCCGTGATGAGAAAAAGAGGGAATGTGGGTCACCCCTCTGCTGCTCGGTGGTGGCAGTGACAGTGCTCCTTGAAGGAGAATATGTGGTGTCGGTGGTCCTAGAAAGAGAAGTATTCTCGGTGCTTCTTGTTGAAGTGGTGGCGGTGCTCATACGAGGAGAAGTGGTGGCGGTGCTCCTAGTAGGAGACGTTGTGGTGGTGCTCCTATGATGAGGAGTGGTGGCGGTGCTCCTATGAGGTGAAGTGGTGGCGGTACTCTGATGATGAGGAGTGGTGGCGGTGCTCCTAGAAGGCGAAGTGGTAGCGGTGCTCCGATGATGAGGAGTGGTGTCGGTGCTCCTATGAGGCGAAGTGGTGTCAGTGCTCCTATGATGAGGAGTGGTGACAGTGCTCCTGGAATGATGAGGAGTGGCGGCGGTGCTCCCATGCTGATGTATGTTGTTCCTGAGGACACTGTTATGTTCCCTGTAGAATATATCTATCAGGAAACACAAAAGTATCCTCAGGAACAAGAGTCATTGTGGCATCAAACAGCAGGGAAATGCTTACTAAACGCTTTTTTGAAGCTGCAGAGGCGCTGTCCCAGCCCTCCATCAATGCTGCGGCCACCTCATTCCAGAGCTGCCGAGTCACCACAATATCTTTGTACTGCTGGTCACAGCTGCCCACAACGGGACACGTTCATGGACAAGGCGTATCAGGTGCTCGTTGTCGAGATAGATGTCTTCATCCCGTTGTGGAACCTAGAAAAAAAAAACTATAATCTTGGAAATTGATGAGAATCACATTGAAAAAAAAAGGAAACAGAAAAGAAGAAAGATATAGAAGATGAAAAACAGGACAGAAAAAAAGAATAGAAAAAAAAATTGTTAAAAAAGGGACCTTAAAAGACTTGATACTTACATTGCGTCTCCTCGCCGTGACTTGGCTAGGCTGCTCCCGCTGCTCCGCCTCACTTGCCGGTTCCGATGCTGAGGTCTGTAAAAGAACAAAAATTATTACCCATTTGTAGAGGCAGCTATACTTACACAAAGGAAGCAAAATCCTCACCTCCCAGTCAGCTTGGGCCAGTTCTTCTTCGGATAGCGAATATTCGGATCCAGAAGACATGCTGCAATAAAAAGAAACAAAAAACATTAGTACATAATATATTTTTAAGGACATGCACACATATATAGATTTTATAATACTCACATTTTAGCTGCTGAAGCTGTGATCAAAACTGGAGTCTTGTCTCTTGCTTGGTGGGTGTATTGTCTCTTGCAGGGCTTCTTATCTCTTGCAGACTGTCTGTAGAGTGTGGTCTGGCACTACAGACCCCTTATTTTATGTACACTCCTCCAAAACAATGTTGCTTGTTTAGGGGGTGGATTAAACAAGTGTCTAGACATTGCTTACTCTGAAATCATGCGCGCTCACAAAGCGCTGACGTGAGCACTTCACAGCACACGTCAGTGACTCCATAGACTCTAATGCTATTTTTTTACGCATTGCGTGCACACACGCGCGCATGCGATTTTTTAACAATGTTGGGCGGAACAAAAAATGCAACATATAGTGTCCGGCGCGTCTGGTCGCACACCTGGAAAATGCGCAGCGCACGAAAACGCTGAGGCACGCGTGCAATCACTAGACACTGCGCCCGCCATTTTAAGTATAGGGGACAATTGCGCGTGCGACCAATAGCGCACAATGCACTGTGCGATAAAACGCTAGTGTGAAACCAGCCTTACAAACTTATAAAAATACTCTGCTGTAAAAAAGTAACAGTAAACAGCAAGTGCTAGTAAAAAGATGATAATAAAATAGGGTATTTGGTTGATGTGTTTTTATCAAAAAATGTATACTAAGCCCCTCTACCAAATGTCAAGGTATACCCATCAGAGCAGTCGCTAACCGATATATTTAAAAACCTGACCGTGTGTTTATATTCAATTGGTTTCTTGTTTCTGCAAGATTAGGGAGGTCTCCACCCCTCCCTTGTGGGCCATGTACATATAACCATCTTCCACAGCATGTCCACATCGGACATTACCTTTCTGACTCCTGCTCGTATAGGTACCATACACATGGTCAGGTTTTAAATACATTGGTTAAGAACTGCTCAGGCGCGATCCGGCGCTTTTGACAGAAACCGGATCCGGCGAAATGCAATGCCGGATCCGGTTTCCCCCCCATTGACTTGCATTTGCACCGGATCGCGCCGGATGGCCATGCGCTTCATCCGGTTTTCGCCGGATCCGGCAATGTGTCGCGATCCGGCATCTGGAAAAAACGGCTACTGTAACGTTTTTTGTCTCCGGCGAAAAAGCCGGACACGCCGGATCCGGCGCGTCCGGCTTTTTCACACAATGAAAGCCTATGAGCGCCGCAATGCGCCGGATCCGGTTTTTTGGTCTGAGCATGCTCAGTAGCTCTGCCCACAGGAGATATATAAAAGCAAGACAATGGGACCCTCAGCCACACCCAACATGCCACCCAAGCCAAGAACCAGGAGCAGGAGAAGGCAGCAGACATCTGCAGCAGCAGCACCATCAGCACCACCCCAAATGGAGCAGCAAATGGAACATGCTGAGGAGGGGAGTCCAGCAGCAGATGAGAGACGGTAATTATCAAATCCCCCATTCCTCCAAACTAGGGCCATGGAATATCAAGATATTCATTGGCCCTTTGTTTCTCTTTATTCAACAGCCGCCAAAGAGATGCAGCAGCAGCAGCAGCAGAAATGGCATCACTGGCAGCAGCAACAGCAGCAGCAATACCCACAGCCATGGAGTCTGGCCATCAACAGGACAGCACATCTTCTTCTGGGAGCCCTCCCTCGCATCGTCAGCGTTTGACGGTAAGTTTTTATTTCCAAAATCCATCATCTCTGTAATATATGTCTATTCATTGCCTTTTATTTCAAAACAGGAATCACAAGATGAAGAGGAGCTCTCAGAAGAAGAAGGAAGGGGTGGACAGACACCTGGAGTGGGCTCACAATTGGTAAGTTTTTTGCATCAAACGCAGAAACACAACATCACACTACACACAACACATAGAAAACAATGTTCTGCAGACCACACACAGCAAACAAATGCCTACATCCAAAGACATAACATTTTTTGTTTTTTTCTCTAGTCTTCCCAATCTGGTGCTCGGCCAAGAGGTCCTCGCAGTGCCTCCCAGGGTCGTCGGCGACAGCAACGCGGCGGTCAGCAGCGTGTAAGTATAAATATTTTTGCTTTGTTTTTTTGCACTTTTTATTTCATTTCTTTTGTGGAGGCTAATGTTATTTTTGTCTTTTTCTTTAACAGCCTTCACAGCGTGCTCCCGACTCTGACGGTGAGGATGGAGGACTCGATGTGGACCACCTCATCGATCTCGTCAGACAAAGGGAGCCGCTCTGGAATATGGCTGACCGCCGCCACGCTGACCTTATCGTTACCCGACGACTCTGGGAGGAAATCTGTTCGCTCCTTGTGGGCCGCTGGGAGGACCTCGATGTTCGGGCCCAGATTAAAGAGCGTAAGTATATACAGTACCGGTTGCTTGATGTAAACCAGTGTTTCCCGAACTCCAGTCCTCGTGGTCCCCACGGATCATGTGTTCAGGATTTCTATTTACTATGGAAATCCTGAAAACATGACCCCTGGGGACCATGAGGACTGGAGTTTGTGAAACACTGATGTTGTATACTAACCACTTCTTTCTCGTTTCAGGGAACAGAATTGTGAATCGGTGGCGGTCTGTGAGGGATCGTTTCAAGAAGGAGTTCAATAAAGAGATGCGGGCCCCGAGTGGATCTGGAGGACGCAGGAGCAAGTACAAGTACGCACAAGCCCTGTCGTTCCTCCGGGAAACAATGCTCACCAGAAGGTAAATATTACACACCACATGTGAAAAAAAATGTTAGATGTAACTTTTTTTTTTCAGCCAGGGCCATACCATGTCAGTATTTTAATTGTTTTTTTTTCTCTTTATTCCACAGCACGGTGAGCAGCACTCAGGAGCCTGCACGATTGGACCCTTCTGAGGCGATCCCTGAGGAGACCGGCACCGAGGGACACTTCGACCGCCCCGGTACATCTGCACCTTCCCAGCCTTCCCACACATTCGACCCATCTGTCCCATCCACCAGCACAGGAGCATCGTGGCCGCCTACATTACATGAAGCTGCTGGTGAGGAGATCGCTTTCCCTTTACCCCACCCTTCTGCCCCTGCCACCTCTAGTACACCTGCGGGTACTGGGCGGCAGCGGCAGAGGGGTCAGGAAAAGAGTTATGCGCAAGAGTTCTTGCATCTGAATGCATCTTTCCAGAACTGTCTAAAAGTCTTGTCAGAGCAAATCTCCGCAGGCTTTCAGCAGATCAACTCCAGCATTCTGGAGGTGAAGACACTTCTGCAAACCATGCATTCAGAAGCAAGATCTTCGCCAAACCACACCTTTTTCAGGTCTGTTGTGGAGCGCATGGCAACACTATCTCCTACCCAGCAGATGCATGTAATGCATTCGTGCCACGGTGCTCTACAGCAGGTTACCTCCCAACCTCCACCTCCCACCACTGTAGTTCCTCCACCTGCACCCCCTCCAGCCACTTTCCATCCTCCCCCTCCTATTACATCTGCACCCCCTCCAGCCACTTTCCATCCTCCCCCTCCTATTACATCTGCACCCCCTCCAGCCACTTTCCATCCTCCCCCTCCTATTACATACCAGCAACCTCACCAGTACCAGCAACCTCCCCAGTACCAGACATCTCCCCACTTCCAGCAACCTGCCCCGTACCAAACTCCTTCCCCGTACCAAACTCCTTCCCCATACAACTTTCCATCAACATCATCTGCTCCTACAGTCCCTGCCCAACCCTCCACTCCACCGCCCACCACCTCTTCTGCCTCCAACATGTCCACCCATTCTGTAGCTTTTTCCACACCTTCACCTCTAACTGTTCCTTCCCCACCACGATCCCAGTCCTCTCTCCACACACCCAGTGTCGAAGTGTCCCGCAGCCCCTCCAGCAGTATTTCCACCCCACACTACACAGATTTGTAATTTTTTTTTTTTTTAATAAAAATGCCCATTGGGTTTAAAACCTTTATTAAAAAAGTTTTTTGCACTTTAAAAACATTTTACAAAAAAAAAAAATTTTTAAATAAAAGTTAAATTATCGTTTCACAATGGTTGTCTGTCTTTTCTTTCTGCGGCGAACTATGTTTAAAAAAAAGGTTAAATACAGGGTATTTCAAAGGTAAAAAGGTATTCAAAACCAGGTATATAACTGTGGGTAAATTTTAGCTTTTTGCCACAGTTGTGTTCCTGGTTGTGTTTGAAGTATTTCACCTAAAAAGTTGTGTTTATTGTTGGTGATTTCCTAACAATGTACACAACTTTTGTTAAAAGGTGAAATACTTTGCATAAAACACAACCAGGTACACACCTGTGGCCTAAAGCTAAAAATAGTAGACCATGACAAGATAGCCAACTTTGGTTGGCAAAGGTATATACTGTTGGTCCAGAAGGTACACAAGTTTGGTTAGGGCACAAATCTTTCACACTCTGTCATCCTGCCAGTGTACTCTGCCTTGAGGGTCAATTTTAAAAACCGGATCCGGCGTAATCCGTCGAAAAACGGATAGAAAAACGGATGAACCGGATGAGACGGATCCGGTTTTGTCTGTCAAGAACAAGACAGATCCGGCAGAAAACCGGATCCGGCACATCAGGTTTTACAAAACATTTGCCGGATCCGGCATTCTGGCACGACGCCGGATCGCGCCTGACGCCGAAAACCTGATGTGTGAAAGTAGCCTTAGGCTATGTGCACACGCTGAGGTTTTTGCTGCGGTTCCGCTGCGGTTTTGGCCGCAGCAGAACTGCAGCAGTTTTGCAGACAGTGTACAGTAGCATGTTATCCTATGGGATTTACATTCTGCTGTACACATGCTGCGGATTTGGAAAAGCTGCGGTTTTGAATCCGCAGAAAGAATTGACATGTCAATTGTTTCTGCGGATTCTGCTGCGGTTTGCCACCTATTCCATTGTCCAGGTGGCAAACCGCTGGCCAATCCGCAGGTAAAACCGCATGTCATTTTACCTGCGGTTTTACCTGTGGTTCCGCAGATAAGAATCCGCCGACCAATCCGCAGTGTGTGCACATAGCCTTAGTATACATTTTTTGCAAAAAAAGTATCAACAAAATACCCTGTTTTGCTATCATCTTTTTACTAGCACTTGCTGTTTACTGTTACTTTTTTACAGCAGAGTATTTTTATACGTTTGTTATACTGTGTTTTTCTGTGTTTCAGTCTTTTGGTGGTGTGAACACTGTCCTACAGACTTGTTCACTGTGTGCATGGCCCATGTGTTTATATTCATACTATATATATCTGTAGCTTTGTCGCCATAAAAGGAGGGGGGCCCAGACACATTTCTTGCACGGGGACCCCAAGCTGTTACTGTCCGCTCCTACTGCTATATAATATCCTTCATACTGCTAATGATGCTGTGTTATGAAAGGATAGGAGGACAGGAAACCATCATATTTCTGTGTGCTGTAAATGGGAAACATTAGAGCAGCTAGTCGTCTCTCACTTTCTCAGAGACAACTGAACATTAAATAGTGCCTGCAAAGGATAACAATGGTGAAAAACTCTAGAAATAACCTTAGTCCTGACATATACACATACAACGTCTTATTCTGAAAATAACCAGAAATGACAGGTACGCTTGAAGCAAAAATCTTTCCATTCAGTGCTAGCAATCCAAAATGGTATAAAGTTGAAACAAAACTTTTATAACTTTTTCCCCCAAATTGAATACAATCAGTCACATTGCTCCTTTCTCCAAGAATTCTTAAAATGTATTTTCTGTACTTTGCAGACACATTGTTTTGGAAAATGAATCATAGGAATCTACTTGATACAGTTATTTGAAATTTTTCGGAATATTGGTTGTGTTCTTGTTCTTTACACAAGTTCCTGTGGTTTCTGATGTAACACATTGTTAGCGTATCCTGTGCGATATTTTCAGAAATGTTTTAGTTATAGACAATCTGCATATAAATAGAACTGATTCAATTTGTCTTTCACTTACATTATTGCCTCATTTTTCAGGCTTCACTCCTAAGGAACATCACAGCGGGGTAGTGTGTCCTGGATCATATAAAAGGCATACTGCTTTCATTAGTACATAAGTTATGGGGCCATATCTAACCAAGAACGAAAATAAGATGACAGTCTCACTGTGTAAGTATAGAATGAGGTAGGACAAGAGAGATTTAGCAGAAAAAAATGAAACATGTTTAATTCTCTGTTTGAGTCCAATGCAGGACAGTTTCCTATTACCGTATATACTCGAATATAAGCCGAGGCACCTAATCATGCCACAAAAAAATAGGAAAACGTATTGACCCGAGTATAAGCCTAAGGTGGGAAATGCAGCAGCTACTGGAAAATTTCAGAAATAAAAAGATACCAGTAAAAGTAAAATTAATTGAGACATAAGTTGGTTAAATGTTTTTGAATATCCATATTGAAACAGGAGCCCCAATATAATGCTCCGTACAGTTCATGATTACTCCATAACATGCTCCATACAAAATACGCCCCATATAATGCTCCATAAAGCTTATGATGGCCCCATAAGATGCTCCATAGAAAAATATGCTCCAATAAGGGTTAATGATGGCCCCCTTATGATGCTCCACATTAAAATATGCCCCATATGCTGCTGCAATTAAAAAATGATAAAAAATGACATACTCATCTCTTGTCACTGGAGAACAGGTGCCGATGTCGCCGCTGGCTCAGGCCCCCGGCACTTGCGATATTCACCTGACCCGTTCCACCGCCGAATGCCGCTGTGTCTTCAGGGTCTCTGCAGTGACTTTTCAGGAAGAGGGCGCGCACTAAACACATCATCGCGCCCTCTGACCTGAACGTCAAAGCCAGAGGACCCGGAAGACACAGCCCGGCGGTGGAATGGGGACAGGTAAAAATTGCATGGCTCACCCTCCCCCAGTCCTTCTCACCCTCCTGGCGATGCTACATCTCAGTACGGGTCGAGCACCGGCATCTCTATTCCCGTCTTCCTTCCAGTGCTGAGTGGTCACATGGTACCGCTCATTAAAGTAATGAATATGCGCTCCACGCCTATGGAAGTGGAGACGTGTGCATATTCATTCCTTTACTGAGTGGTACCACATGACCGCTTAGCACTGGAAGGAAGACAGGAAGAGAGATGCCGGCAGCCGGACTGAGATGCAGGGAGGGACTGATGTGCAGTGATGATGCCAGGAGGGTGAGTATGATGTCGTCTGCTCCCCAATCCCCCTTCCCCTGCCGGCAATGACTCGTGTATTAGCCGGCAGGGGGCGTTTTCAGCACAAAAAAATGTGCTGAAAATCTCGGCTTGTACAAAAGTATATACGGTATATTGTCATGTTACAGTGAAAATGCTGTCTTAGATATCAAAATGAGCTGTCAGCCACTGCCCAAGCTAACATACAATTCTCTATACTCCTCCTTCTAGGCCGATCCTCTGCATTTGACGCAGTCAAGCACTCCCACCTACTACAAATCCTCTCTTCCCTTGGTGACAAAGACCTTGCTCTCTCCTGGATCTCCTCATACTTTTCTAAATGTGGATTTAGTGTCTCCTACTATCACATTACCTCCTCATACTACCATCTCTCTGTTGGTGTTCCTCAAGGCTCTGTCCTGGGACACCTACTCTTCTCAATCTATACATTTGGCTTGGTTCAACTCATAAAGTACCATAGCTTCTAGTACCATCTATATGCTGATGACATTCAGATCTACCTCTCTGGCCAAACTTCACCTTTCTGCTGTCCAGAATCCAGAGTGTCTATCAGCCATATCCTCCTTCTCCTCTGGCTTCCTAAAACTCAATGTGGACAGAACTGAACTCATCACCTTTCCTCCATCTCACCTAACTCCCCTACCCGTTTATCTATCACAATTAATGACACCATGCTCTCCGCAGTCCTGGAAGTCCACTGCCTCAGAGTAAAAGGCCCGTCACACTAAGCGATATCGCTAGCAATATCGCTATAACTAGAGTTGAGCGACTTTTGGTTTTTTAGGGTCGCGTTTCGTTTCGTGAAACCCGACTTTTCCAAAAGTCGGGTCGAGCAAGATCGTCCGATTATAGGGAAAAGTCGGGGTCGTCCCGAAACACGAAACCCAATGTAAGTCAATGGGGAATAAAAGTTGGCAGTGAGAGGAGGACAGGAAACACACCTACAGTGCCCATTTGAATGCCAAAAGCATCAATTCTTCTTTCTTAAGCTTGTCAACCTTAATTAACTTCATAATACAAGTTACGCACTGAAAAATGGGGGTTATTTGGCTAAAGTTGTGGGGGGGAGGGCTGGCTGCAAGTTTTCATGTGCCCTGGGCGAAAGAGCGCCCCTTTAACACATACCACAACTCATCATGCTCCGATACGGCAGAGAAATAGCGTTATAGTACAATGAAAAATACCTCACTTTTTACATCTCATGACGAGGCCCATCTATTTCTCCATACAGAATCATTGGTCCTATATAATGTTTGAAACAGTATATGATGAGCTCCACATAATGTTACAGTATATGTTGGTCCCCATGGATGAAGCTCCACTGTCTTATGGGCCCAAATAATGCTCCAAACATAATGGGCCCCATTTCTAATGTTCTAGTGTATAATGGGCCCTGTAAATGCTGCTCCAGTGTCTGATGTCCACCTTTGGAATGTTGGAATGTTCCAGTGTATGGTGGGCCCCATCTATCATTCTCCAGAGTATAGTGCTCCCCAAAAATTGCTGTCCCAACATTGAAAACAATCAAATAAGTCTCCTCGCTAGGGAATCCCTGTACTTGTCTGGATTCCTCGTCGTCCCCATCTTCCATCTCACTGCACAGTATTTCAACTTTGCAAGTGCTGTTATCCTGAGCAAGCAGGGGGGGCCCACTCGTTGGCGACGGCACTGGCACAGGGCCCCTGATAGTACGGTGGTGTGTCTGATGGCGGGTGGGCCGAACCTGCACTTTCATCTGCAGCTTCCTCTTTGTCACCGTGTAAGATGGAACTGTATATGGGAAGGGTAACCTGAGTTTCATCAGGGTCAGATTCAGGTCGTGTAGCGTGCGAGGGGAATGTAGTGGTCTGGGTCAATGTACCAGCAGATTCATCGAGCAGTGGCTGGGCATCAGTGCACTTGTGTCGCCCCCAGGAGTACGGTCGCTACAGTGGCATTACCTTCTTCCTAGGGAGTGTGATGTCATGCTTGGAAGCAACGAAGGATCTCTCTAGCAGGTTAACTGATTGGGCGGCATTATTCCCACGAGTCATGACCCTCCAAACAGCGTTCATGAAGGCAAAGTGTTTGTTTTACGTGGGCAGTATGGTTGCAAAGCTGAACCTTAAAGGAATGTCCAGAAGGGCACCACCAGGAGTGGAGCCTACGGTTAAATTCGACTCCACCTGGGAAACCTCAACCATGCCAGCTACAGAACAGATGCACACATTGCAAGCTCAATTCCGTTAACGAACGAGACTCCGTCATGCCCCGCGGTCCGAGTCCGGCTTACTAGAGGGACACGTGAGGCTCTGGCACATGAGATTGGCCAATAACTGGTGTGTCATGCCCTTACATGTCCGTGGCTGCATGTGCGCTACACTGAAAAGGCCAGCGTTTGTCGCTTACAGGTGCAGATAACCTGCTGAACAACGTTAGTGATGGGGATCACTGATTACAATTATTAGCCGCGAACAATGATTTCCCAGTAAGTGCAGGTCAACCGCAGTTCCGGAATTAGGCCTAACCATCATTCCTGAAAAAATGAAAAACTTACGTGTGCAAACCACTGGTGCTGTAGCTTGCTGAACAGCTCGCCAGCCGTTCTCACGCCCAGTATGGATTACACGTGATTGCACAAAGGTGAGAAAGGGTACCGTATCCCCAGATAACATGTATGGATAGCGTACACATTCAAAATATATGTCTCAGCTGGCAGGCTCAGACGGTGTTAGGCCCAGTATGGATTGCATGTGATTGCACAAAGGTTAGAAAGGGTACCGTATCCCCGGATAACATGTATGGATAGCGTACACATTCAAAATATATGTCTCAGGAGGCAGGCTCAGACGGTGTTAGGCCCAGTATGGATTGCACGTGATTGCACAAAGGTTAGAAAGGGTACCGTTTCCCCGGATAACATGTATGGATAGCGTACACATTCAAAATATATGTCTCAGGAGGCAGGCTCAGACGGTGTTAGGCCCAGTATGGATTGCACGTGATTGCACAAAGGTTAGAAAGGGTACCGTTTCCCCGGATAACATGTATGGATAGCGTACACATTCAAAATATATGTCTCAGGAGGCAGGCTCAGACGGTGTTAGGCCCAGTATGGATTGCACGTGATTGCACAAAGGTTAGAGAGGGTACCGTATCCCCGGATAACATGTATGGATAGCGTACACATTCAAAATATATGTCTCAGGAGGCAGGCTCAGACGGTGTTAGGCCCAGTATGGATTGCACGTGATTGCACAAAGGTTAGAAAGGGTACCGTTTCCCCGGATAACATGTATGGATAGCGTACACATTCAAAATATATGTGTCAGGAGGCAGGCTCAGACGGTGTTAGGCCCAGTATGGATTGCACGTGATTGCACAAAGGTTAGAAAGGGTACCGTTTCCCCGGATAACATGTATGGATAGCGTACACATTCAAAATATATGTCTCAGGAGGCAGGCTCAGACGGTGTTAGGCCCAGTATGGATTGCACGTGATTGCACAAAGGTTAGAAAGGGTACTGTATCCCCGGATAACATGTATGGATAGCGTACACATTCAAAATATATGTCTCAGGAGGCAGGCTCAGACGGTGTTAGGCCCAGTATGGATTGCACGTGATTGCACAAAGGTTAGAAAGGGTACCGTTTCCCCGGATAACATGTATGGATAGCGTACACATTCAAAATATATGTCTATACATCAGGAGGCAGGCTCAGACGGTGTCAGGCACAGTATGGATTTGACGGCCCATACTACACAGCGGAGGAGCAGGGAGAGGTAAAGATTGCAAATGCTGGGGCCCTGCCCAAGCAAGGGGGGCGCACCCGTGGGCGTCGGTACTGGCACTGGGCCCCTCATAGTACGGCGGTGTGTCTGACGGCGGGTGTGCACCACCACCGTCAGAGACACTTGATTGCACTATGAAGGACCCTGTACCAGTGCCCGCGCCCAAGAGTCGGCCTACCCACCTGTCCAGGGCAACGGCACTCGCACGGTATCGTGCGCTAGGTGGTAACCCCGGCCATGGGGGGGGGAGGCAGCACAGTTAGGGAGTTTTAGAAAGTGGCATATGTTGATGTTGGACATTCAGCTGATGCAAAAGGTGAAATAGGTCAAGTCCCAGGAAGAGGTGGACCAAAGCAAGCCATTTTTCTGTCACCCTATGTGTCATCAGAGGAAGGTGGGACAAAATCCTTGGAAACCCATGCGTGGTTCATTTTAATGAAGGTTAGATCATCCACATTTTGGGTTGACAGACGGGTCCTTTTTTCTGTCAGGATTGATCCAGCTGCACTGAAGACTCTTTCCGATAGCACACTTGCAGCTGGGCAAGCGAGCTCCTGTAAGGCATATTGTGCCAATTCAGGCCAGGTGTCCAGTTTAGCGGCCCAATAGTCAAAGGGGAATGACCTGTGTGGGAGAACATCAATATGGGAGGAAAAGTAGTTTGTAACCATAGTTGACAACTGCTGTCTCCTGTCACTTTCCATCGATGCAGTATTACCAGTTGTGTGAGCGGTACTTGAAAAATCAGTCCACAACATTGTCACGAAACCCCTGTCTCCAACGCCACTTCTGCTGTGTGCACCACGAACACCTCTGCCAAGCTGCCCCCGGCCCGTACGGCTCGTGTGAGAACCATCACCGCTGCTGTGTGCTGGGAATGCCTCAAGCAACCGATTTACCAGAGTTGCTTGTTTATTAGCCAATATTAGGTCAAGGTTCTCCTGTGGCATGATGTTTTGTAATTTGCCTTTATAGCGTGGATCCAGGATGCTGGCCAACCAGTAGTCGTCATCGTTCATCATTTTGGCAATGCGTGGGTCCCTTTTTAGGATCTGCAAGGCATAATCTGACATGTGGGCCAATGTTCCCGGTGTCAATGATGCACTGCGAGTGCTGGTTGGAGGAGCACTTTCTGGCAAATCCACATCCCTCCAGTCACGCACAAACCCTGTACCAGACCTTGCCACGCCAACATTTTCACTTGCCCCACGAGATGCATCCTCCTCCCCTAAGTAATCATCCCCATCATCATCCTCCTCCTCCTCTTCTTCCTCCACCTCGTCCAGGAGAGGTCCCTGAGCAGACAATGGCTGAATGTGATCAAGGATTCCCTCCTCCTCTTCCTCCTCATCAACATTGGCTGCAGACGCCTGCTCCTTAAGGTGCGTCAAAGTTTGCATGAGCAGACGCATAAGTGGGATGCTCATGCTTAGGATGGCGTCGTCTGCGCTTACCAGCCGTGTGCATTCCTCAAAACACTGAAGGACTTTACAGAGGTCTTTCAGCTTCGACCACTGCACACCTGTCAACTCCATGTCTGCTCTCAAAGTGCCTGGCCGTGTATCCTCCCACAAGTGCATTATGGCCTGCCTCTGCTCGCACAGCCGCTCCACCATGTGCAGGGTGGAGTTCCACCTTGTTGCAATGTCGATAATGAGGCGGTGGTTGGGAAGGTGGAGCAATCGCTGCAGCTTCTGCATACGAACGGAGTGTACAGGCGACCGGCGGATGTGCGCGCACAGTCTTCGCACCTTCTGGAGCAGGGCTGTTAACTCCGGATAATTTTTGAGGAAGCACTGCACCACCAGGTTCAAGGTGTGAGCCAAGCAAGGTATATGGCTGAGTTTTGAAAGGGCTATGGCTGCCACAAAATTACGGCCGTTATCACTAACTACCTTGCCTGCCTCAAGATGTACACTGCCCAGCCATGACTCAGTTTGTCGCTTCAAGTACTCGGCCAGCACCACGGCGGTGTGTCTGTTGCCCAAACACATCATCTGCAACACAGCCTGCTGACGCTTTCCACTAGCTGCTCGATAGGGGGACACATCGTGTGCAACAGTGGCAGCTGCAGATGGAGTGCTCGTACGACTGCGCTCTGTGGACGAGCTTTCGCTTCTGGAGGAGGAGGAGGAGGAGGAGGGTGGAACGCCTACAGCCAACTGTTTCCTATACCGTGGGCTAGGCAGCACTGTCCCACCACCGCTGTCCCCTGTGGACCCTGCATCCACCACATTAACCCAGTGCGCAGTGATGGACACGTAACGGCCCTGGCCATGCCGACTGGACCATGCATCAGTTGTGAGGTGCACCTTTCCGCTCACTGACTGCTTGAGTGCATGGGCAATGCGGTCTTTCACATGATGGTGGAGGGCTGGGATGGCTTTGCGAGAGAAGAAGTGGCGACTGGGTAGGTCATAGCGTGGTACTGCATAGGCCATGAGTTCGCGGAAAGCTGTGCTTTCCACCAACCGAAAGGGCATCATCTCAAACGAGATTAGTTTGGCAATGTGGGCGTTCAAACCCAGTGTAAGCGGATGAGAGACTGAGTACTTTCTTGACCTACTCATAGTGTCTGGGAGGGTGAGCTGGACTTGATAGCTGCACATGGTGGAAGTAGCGGTGGACAGGGAGGACTGAGAGAGGGTTGATGATGGTGATGGAGTTGGTGTTCTTTCTGATGGCCTAGAATCAGTCTTTCGTTGATATAACAGTGGGATTCCCTGACTGCTGTGGCCTTGCAACGACACCTCAACATTTGCTGCTGTGCTAACCGGTGGGCTTACAGTGGGGGAAACAATGTAGCGTTGCTGACTACCTTCGTTGTGATCAGTTGCACATGTGGCACTTGAGGTTTGGTGTTGTGTCCACGCTTGCAAGTGCATGCTGGTTAAATGTCTAAGCATGCAACTGGTATTCAAATTTTTCAGATTTTTCCCTCGGCTAAAGGTCTTTGCGCACTTCTTACAGATAACCTTGGCCTGATCATGAGGATTTTGTTCAAAAAAGTGCCACACTGCACTCTTCCTACTTTGGCAGACATTTTGCGGCCTAGCACGCTGTGATCTTTTGACCCTCTGGACAAGCTGTCCAGCAACTCTTTTGATGTTTGGAACCTGTCTTTGGAGTGCTCCGGGCCTGCCAGATAACAGCTGTTGCGATGTCGATGTCTGCTGTGGATGCTCCTCATCTGAGCTATTGGAAGCAGCACCCTCTTCCCCCAATGGATGCCAATCTGGGTCAACAACTGGGTCATCCATCATCTCCTCTTCTATGTCATGTGCACCTTCCTCTGTGTCACCGTGTATGGTGGTATAGTGTGCGGGAAGGGGCACCTGAGTCTCATCAGGGTCAGAATCTGGCTCTGTACACTGCGAGGACAATGTAGTGCTCTGAGTGAATGTACCAGCAGAATCATCCATCAGCGGCTGTGCATCAGTGCACTCCATGTCAGATTCATCTTGGCCAGGGTAATTCACCATTTCACTTAACAATCCAGGCATGGTATGTGAAAACAGCTCCATGGAGTAATCAGTAGTATGGCCTGCGTCATCCTTCAATCTTGGTTGGGGTGAAGGACACAAGGAAAGGTGTGGTTCATGAACATGAGCCTCCAATGACGACTCAGTGCTTTTACTTTTTACAACTGAAGAAGAGGAGGCGATAGAGCTGGAGGCTGAGTCAGCAATGTAAGACAAAACTTTTTCCTGATGCTCTGGCTTTAAAAGCGGTTTGCCAACTCCTAGAAAACTAAGCGTTCGAGGCCTTATGTAGCCAGACGATGACGCAGGCTCAGCACCTCCTGCATTCGGTCCTATTTTGCTCTTGCCACTACCATCAGATCCACCACCAACACCATCATTACCAGCTGCCAACCCCCGCCCAATTCCATGGCCTCTTCCACCAGCCTTCCTCATTTTTGGTAGAAATGTAGACAAAATCCAACAAACTATATAGTAATGTAAAACAAGGTACAAGGTGTCTATAGGACAGGGGAGATTTTGAATTTCTGCAGACACTTGTGGACACTGGACACTTTTGGATTGTGTGAGGCGCACTGATATCTGAGCGCTATGTCGCAGGCTCGATGGCACAGCTGTGACCAAAGTGACTCGAGGATAAGGGAGATTTTGAATCTCTGCACACACTTTTGGACACTGGACACTTTTGGATTGTGTGAGGCCCAATGAATATCTGAGCACTATGTGACAGGCTCGATGGCACAGCTGTGACCAAAGTGACTAGAGGATAAGGGAGATTTTGAATCTCTGCACACACTTTTGGACACTGGACACTTTTGGATTGTGTGAGGCCCAATGAATATCTGAGCGCTATGTGACAGGCTCGATGGCACAGCTGTGACCAAAGTGACTAGAGGATAAGGGAGATTTTGAATCTCTGCACACACTTTTGGACACTGGACACTTTTGGATTGTGTGAGGCCCAATGAATATCTGAGCGCTATGTGACAGGCTCGATGGCACAGCTGTGACCAAAGTGACTAGAGGATAAGGGAGATTTTGAATCTCTGCACACACTTTTGGACACTGGACACTTTTGGATTGTGTGAGGCCCAATGAATATCTGAGCGCTATGTGACAGGCTCGATGGCACAGCTGTGACCAAAGTGACTAGAGGATAAGGGAGATTTTGAATCTCTGCACACACTTTTGGACACTGGACACTTTTGGATTGTGTGAGGCCCAATGAATATCTGAGCGCTATGTGACAGGCTCGATGGCACAGCTGTGACCAAAGTGACTAGAGGATAAGGGAGATTTTGAATCTCTGCACACACTTTTGGACACTGGACACTTTTGGATTGTGTGAGGCCCAATGAATATCTGAGCGCTATGTGACAGGCTCGATGGCACAGCTGTGACCAAAGTGACTAGAGGATAAGGGAGATTTTGAATCTCTGCACACACTTTTGGACACTGGACACTTTTGGATTGTGTGAGGCCCAATGAATATCTGAGCGCTATGTGACAGGCTCGATGGCACAGCTGTGACCAAAGTGACTAGAGGATAAGGGAGATTTTGAATCTCTGCACACACTTTTGGACACTGAACACTTTTGGATTGTGTGAGGCCCAATGAATATCTGAGCGCTATGTGACAGGCTCGATGGCACAGCTGTGACCAAAGTGACTAGAGGATAAGGGAGATTTTGAATCTCTGCACACACTTTTGGACACTGGACACTTTTGGATTGTGTGAGGCCCAATGAATATCTGAGCGCTATGTGACAGGCTCGATGGCACAGCTGTGACCAAAGTGACTAGAGGATAAGGGAGATTTTGAATCTCTGCACACACTTTTGGACACTGGACACTTTTGGATTGTGTGAGGCCCAATGAATATCTGAGCGCTATGTGACAGGCTCGATGGCACAGCTGTGACCAAAGTGACTAGAGGATAAGGGAGATTTTGAATCTCTGCACACACTTTTGGACACTGGACACTTTTGGATTGTGTGAGGCCCAATGAATATCTGAGCGCTATGTGACAGGCTCGATGGCACAGCTGTGACCAAAGTGACTAGAGGATAAGGGAGATTTTGAATCTCTGCACACACTTTTGGACACTGTACACTTTTGGATTGTGTGAGGCCCAATGAATATCTGAGCGCTATGTGACAGGCTCGATGGCACAGCTGTGACCAAAGTGACTAGAGGATAAGGGAGATTTTGAATCTCTGCACACACTTTTGGACACTGGACACTTTTGGATTGTGTGAGGCCCAATGAATATCTGAGCGCTATGTGACAGGCTCGATGGCACAGCTGTGACCAAAGTGACTAGAGGATAAGGGAGATTTTGAATCTCTGCACACACTTTTGGACACTGGACACTTTTGGATTGTGTGAGGCCCAATGAATATCTGAGCGCTATGTGACAGGCTCGATGGCACAGCTGTGACCAAAGTGACTAGAGGATAAGGGAGATTTTGAATCTCTGCACACACTTTTGGACACTGGACACTTTTGGATTGTGTGAGGCCCAATGAATATCTGAGCGCTATGTGACAGGCTCGATGGCACAGCTGTGACCAAAGTGACTAGAGGATAAGGGAGATTTTGAATCTCTGCACACACTTTTGGACACTGGACACTTTTGGATTGTGTGAGGCCCAATGAATATCTGAGCGCTATGTGACAGGCTCGATGGCACAGCTGTGACCAAAGTGACTAGAGGATAAGGGAGATTAGATTGCTTTTAAAAAAGCAGTTTGCAGAGCAGTGGGTAAACAGCAATGCCAGCCTGTCAGGAAGCCTTAAAAGGCAGCCCAACAACCAACACCACTGATACACCACAATATAGCCTCCCCTTGCACTGCACACACAGTGACTGGTGTGTTGTGCAGGCCAAATTGCTAGCAGCAGAAGTAGTTTTTTTTTCTTCTCAGCAGGACAAAAAAAAAAATTGGGATTGCTTTTAAAAAAGCAGTTTGCAGAGCAGTGGGTAAACAGCAATGCAGGAATGTCAGGAAGCCTTAGAAGGCAGCCCAACAACCAACACCACTGATACACCACTATATAGCCTCCCCTTGCACTGCACACACAGTGACTGGTGTGTTGTGCAGGCCAAATCGCTAGCAGCAGAAGCAGTTTTTTTGTCTTCTTCCCTGCCTAACGCTCTCCCTACAGAATCAGTAGCAACCTCTCCCTATACTGAGATCGGCAGAAGTAAGATGGCGGTCGGCGTGCACGCCCTTTTATACCCCCTGTGACGCCCACCAAAGCAAGCCAATCACTTGCATGCCCCTCTGAAAGATGGTGGTGACCCCTGCCTATGTCATCACGTTGCCCACAGTGTCCGTGGATCCTGATTGGCTGAAAAAGAGCGCAAAACAAACTTTTGAAACGCGACTTTGGCGCGTAAGTCGCCGACCTCGTGGCCGACCTCATCCTATTTCAAAAGTCGCCGACTTTTGGCAAAGTCGGGTTTCATGAAACGAAATTTTTCGACCCGTTTCGCTCAACTCTAGCTATAACGTCACTGGTTTTGTGACGTAGCAGCGATATTGCTAGCGATATCGCTATGTGTGATGCTTGCCTCCGGCCGGCTCCCCCGCTGGCTATCGCTGATCGCGCGAGAACGGCCTGGGCCGTTTCTCGTCGTTAGCTTCCTGCTGTGGCGACGAGCGACGCGTGGACGAGGGCGGGAGGACGTCTTCATCGCCTTGTCTGACAGGTAAGTAGTGACCACCGACCATTGCTATGTCGCTGGTGAGATCTGCCTGTTTGGCAGCTCACTAGTGACCACTTAGCGATGCATCAGCGATCCATATCGTTGTCGGGATCGCTGGTGCATCGCTAAGTGTAACAGTACCTTAACCCTCGACTCTGCTGTGTCCTTCAAACTACACATCCAAGCTCTCACCACCTCCTGCCATCTCCAACTCAAAAATATTTCCAGAATTTCTCCTTTCTTTAACCCTGAATCAACTTAAATGTTAATACATGCCCACATCATCTCCCACCCTTCCAACTGCAATATCCTACTTTGTGGCCTCCCAGCTAAGACTCTCGCACCCATCCAGTCAGTCCTTAAGTCCTCACGTAACCTCTTCCCTTGTACAGCACCATGGAATCAATGGTGCTCTAAAAATAAATATTATGGTAATAATAATAATGAGGTGCCAACACAGACTAATTGAAACTTACCCTCCACTCTTCATATTAAATGTGACTGTACATTCTTAACCCCTTCCTGACATCCGACGTACTATCCTGTCCATGGGACCTGGGCCCCTATGCCCATGGACGGGATAGTACGTCTACCGCGATCAGCGGTGCCCACGTGGTGAGCGCCGCTGATCGCGGCCGGGTGTCAGCTGATTATCACAGCTGACACCCGGCACAATGTGCGACACGTTAACCCCTTGCACACCGCGATCAAACACGATCGCGGTGTACCGGGAGTTAAAGGGAAGCATCGGCAGGGAGGGGGCTCCCTCCGTGCTTCCCTGAGCCCCCCACGGCAGCGCAATGTGCAGCGCTGCTGCGGGGGGCTCCTTTCCTCCAGGCCCCCGAATCCAAGATGGCGACGGGGGCCTTCGGGGGCCTGCAGGAAGCTGGCTTCCTCAGTGCCTGCAAAGCGCAGGCAAGAGGAAGTCTTCTTCAATGCCTGTGACAGATTGCTGATCTGTCAGTGATCTGTGATGTGACAGATCAGCGATCTGTCACAGGACAGTGATGTCCCACCTGGGACTATGTAATAAAGTAAAAAAAAAAATTAAAAAAAAGTGTAAAAATAATTTTAAAAAAATCGCCAAATAAATTAGTAAAAAAAAAAAAAAATATTCCCCAATAAATTCATTTTTTGAAAATAAAAAAAAAACAAAACAATAAAAGTACACATATTAGGTATCGCCGTGTCCGTAACGACCCGCCCTATAAAACTGTCCCATTAGTTAACTCCTTTAGTGAACCCCTTAAAAAATAAAAATAAAAAACGAAGCAAAAAATAATGATTTATTATCATACCGCAAAGTGTGTAATAACGCGCGATCAAAAAGACGCATATAAATATCCATGGTACCGCTGAAAACGACATCTTGTCCCGCAAAAAATGAGCCACCACACAGCATCATCAGCGAAAAAATAAAAAAGTTATAGCTCGCAGAATAAAGCGATGCAAAAATAATTATTTTTTATATAAAATAGTTTTCATTGCATAAAACCGACAAAACATAAAAAACGACCTAAATGAGGTATCGCTGTAACTGTACTGACCCGAAGAATAAAACCGCTTTATCAATTTTACCGCTCGCGGAACGGTGTAAACGCACTCCCCCAAAAGAAATTCATGAAACGCTGGTTTTTGTTCATTCTGCGTCCCAAAAATCGGAATAAAAAGCGATCAAAAAATGTCACGTGCCCGAAAATGGTACCAATAAAAATGTCAACTCGTCCCGCAAAAAATAAGATCTCACATGACTCGGTGGGTCAAAATACGGAAAAATTATAGTTCTCAATATGTGGTGATGCAAAAACTATTTTTACAATAAAAAGTGTCTTTTAGCGTGCGACAGCTGCCAAAAATAAAAACCGCCATAAATAGTAAATCAAACCCACGGTTATCACCCCCTTAGTTAGAGAAAAATAATAAAATTAAAAAAATGTATTTATTTCCATTTTTCCATTAGGGTTAGGGTTAGGGATAGGGTTAGGGCTAGGGTTATGGCTTGGGTTAGGGCTAGGGTTAGGGCTGAGATTAGGGTTAGGGGTGTGTTGGGGTTCGGGTTGGAGTTAGAATTGGGGGTTTCCACTGTTTGGGCACATCAGGGGCTCTCCAAATGCAACATTGCGTCTGATCTCAATTCCAGCCAATTCTGAGTTGAAAAAGTCATATGGTACTCCTTCCCTTCCAAGCTCTGCCATGCACCCAAACAGTGTTTTACCCCCACATGTAGGGTATCAGCCTACTCAGGACAAATTGCAAAACAATTTTTGGGTCCAATTTCTCCTGTTACCCTTAGGAAAATAAAAAATTGGGGGCAAAAATATCATTTTTGTGGAAAAAAATGATTTTTTTTATTTTCACGTCCGAGCGTTATAAACTTCTGTGAAGCACTTGGGGGTTCAAAGTGCTCACCACACATCTAGATAAGTTCCGTGGGGGGGTCTAGTGTCCAAAATGGGGTCACTTGTGGGGAGTTTCAATAGTTTAGGTACATCAGGGGCTCTCCAAACGCACATGACACCCGCAGACCATTCCATCAAAGTCTGCATTCCAAAATGGCACTGCTTCCCTTCCGAGCCCCGACGTGTGTCCATACAGTAGTTTTCTCCCACATATGGGGTGTCAGCGTACTCATGACAAATTGGACAACAACTTTTGCGGTTCAATTTCTCCTGTTACCCTTGGGAAAATGAAAAAATTGGGGACTAATTGATCATGTTTGTGGAAAAAATACGATTTTTTTATTTTCATGCACGGGCATTATAAACTTCTGTGAAGCCCTTGGGGGTTCAAAGTGCTCACCACACATCTAGATAAGTTTCTTAGGGGTTCTCGTTTCCAAAATGGGGTCATTTGTGGGTGTTTCTACTGTTTAGGTACATTAGGGGCTCTCCAAAGGCAACATGACACCCGCAGACCATTCCATCAAAGTCTGCATTCCAAAACGTCACTACTTCCCTTCCGATCCCCGACGTGTGTCCATACAGTAGTTTTCTCCCACATATGGGGTATCAGCGTACTCAGGACAAATTGGACAACAACTTTTGGGGTCCAATTTCTCCTGTTACCCTTGGGAAAATAAAAAAAATGGTGACTAAAAGATCATGTTTGTGGAAAAAATACGAACTTTTTATTTTCACGCCAGGGCGTTATAAACTTCTGTGAAGCACTGGGGGGTTCAAAGTGCTCACCACACATCTAGATAAGTTCCTTGGGGGGTCTAGTTTACAAAATGGTGTCATTTGTGGGGGGTTTCCACTGTTTAGGTACATCAGGGGTTTTCCAATCGCGACATGGTGTCCGATCTCAATTCCAGCCAAAAACGTCAAATGGCGCTGCTTCCCTTCCGAGCTCTGCCATGCGCCCAAATAGTGGTTTACCCCCACATGTGGGGTATCAGCGTACTCAGGACAAATTGCACAATAACTTTTAGGGTGCTGTTACCCTTGGAAAAATATGAATTGAGGGTGAAAAGATCATTTTTGCGGAAAAAATATGATTTTTTAATTGTACGGCTTTATGTTATAAACTTCTGTGAAGCCCTTGGGGGTTCAAAGTTCTCACCACACATCTAGATAAATTCCTTAGGGGGTCTAGTTTCCAAAATGGTGTCATTTGTGGGGGGTTTCCACTGTTTTGGTACATCAGGGGTTTTCCAATCGCGACATGATGTCCGATCTCAATTCCAGCCAAAAACGTCAAATGGCGCTGCTTCCCTTCCGAGCTCTGCCATGCGCCCAAATAGTGGTTTACCCCCACATGTGGGGTATCAGCATACTCAGGACAAATTGCACAATAACTTTTAGGGTCCTGTTACCCTTGGGAAAATAAAAATTGGGGTGAAAATATCATTTTTGTGGAAAAAATATGATTTTTTAATTGTACCGCTGTACGTTATAAACTTCTGTAAAGCCCTTGTAGGTTCAAAGTTCTCACCACATATCTAGATAAGTTCCTTGGGGGGTCTAGTTTCCAAAATGGGGTCACTTGTAGGGGGTTTCCACTGTTTAGCTACATCAGGGACTCTTCAAACGTGACATGGCGTCCGATCTGAATTCCAGCCAATTTTGCATTGAAAAAGTCAAACGGCGCTCCTTCCATTCTGAGCTCTGCCATGCGCCGAAACAGTCGTTCCCCCCCACAAATCAGGTATCAGCGTACTCAGGACAAATTGCACAATAACTTTTGCAGTCCAATTTCTCCTGTTACCCTTGGTAAAATAAAAAAAATTGAACCTGAAGTATTTTTTTTGTGAAAAAAAGTTAGATGTTCATTTTTTTTTAAATATTCAAAAAAATTCCTGTGACGCACCTAAAGGGTTAATAAACTTCTTGAATGTGGTTTTGAGCACCTTAAGGGGTGCAGTTTTTAGAATGGTGTCACTTTTGTGTATTTTCTATCATATAGACCCCTCAAAGTGACTTCAAATGATGTGGTCCTAAAAATAAAATGGTGTTGTAAAAATGAGAAATCGCTGGTCAACTTTTAACCCTTATAACTTCCTAACAAAAAAAAATTTTGGTTCCAAAATTGTGCTGATGTAAAGTAAACATGTGGGAAATGTTAGTTATCAAGTTTTTTGTGTGCCGTATCGCTGTGATTTAAGGGCATAAAAATTCAAAGTAGGAAAATTGCGAAATTTTCAAAATTTTTGCCAAATTTCCGTTTTTTTCACAAATAGACGCAAGTTATTTGAATGAAATTTTACCACTAACATGAAGTACAATATGTCACGAGAAAACAATGTCAGAATCACCGGGATCCATGGAAGCGTTCCAGAGTTATGACCTCATAAAGGTACAGTGGTCAGAATTGTAAAAATTGGCCCGGTCATGAACGTGCAAATAGAGTTGAGCGACTTTTGGTTTTTTAGGGTCGCGTTTCGTTTCGTGAAACCCGACTTTTCCAAAAGTCGGGTCGAGCAAGATCGTCCGATTATAGGGAAAAGTCGGGGTCGTCCCGAAACACGAAACCCAATGTAAGTCAATGGGGAATAAAAGTCGGCAGTGAGAGGAGGACAGGAAACACACCTACAGTGCCCATTTGAATGTCAAAAGCATCAATTCTTCTTTCTTAAGCTTGTCAACCTTAATTAACTTCATAATACAAGTTACGCACTGAAAAATGGGGGTTATTTGGCTACAAACTGTGGGGGGGGAGGGCTGGCTCCAGGTTTTCATGTGCCCTGGGCGAAAGAGCGCCCCTTTAACACATACCACAACTGATCATGCTCCGATACGGCAGAGAAATAGCGGTATAGTCCAATGAAAAATACCTCACTTTTTACATCTCATGACGAGGCCCATCTATTTCTCCATACAGAATCATTGGTCCCATATAATGTTTGAAACAGTATATGATGAGCTCCACATAATTCTACAGTATATGTTGGTCCCCATGGATGAAGCTCCACTGTCTTATGGGCCCAAATAATGCTCCAAACATAATGGGCCCCATTTCTAATGCTCTAGTGTATAATGGGCCCTGTAAATGCTGCTCCAGTGTCTGATGTCCACCTTTGGAATGTTCCAGTGTATGGTGGGCCCCATCTATCATTCTCCAGAGTATAGTGCTCCCCAAAAATTGCTGTCCCAACATTGAAAACAATCAAATAAGTCTCCTCGCTAGGGAATCCCTGTACTTGTCTGGATTCCTCGTCGTCCCCATCTTCCATCTCACTGCACAGTATTTCAACTTTGCAAGTGCTGTGATCCTGAGCAAGCAGGGGGGGCCCACTCGTTGGCGACGGCACTGGCACAGGGCCCCTGGTAGTACGGTGGTGTGTCTGATGGCGGGTGGGCCGAACCTGCACTTGCTTGCTTGCTGTCCCAACATTGAAAACAATCAAATAAGTCTCCTCGCTAGGGAATCCCTGTACTTGTCTGGACAGGTGCTGTAGCTTGCTTAACAGCTCGCCAGCCGTTCTCACGCCCAGTATGGATTACACGTGATTGCACAAAGGTGAGAAAGGGTACCGTATCCCCAGATAACATGTATGGATAGCGTACACATTCAAAATATATGTCTCAGGAGGCAGGCTCAGACGGTGTTAGGCCCAGTATGGATTGCACGTGATTGCACAAAGGTTAGAAAGGGTACCGTATCACCGGATAACATGTATGGATAGCGTACACATTCAAAATATATGTCTATACAGCATGAGGCAGGCTCAGACGGTGTTAGGCCCAGTATGGATTGCACGTGATTGCACAAAGGTTAGAAAGGGTACCGTATCCCTGGATAACATGTATGGATAGCGTACACATTCAAAATATATGTCTATACAGCATGAGGCAGGCTCAGACGGTGTTAGGCCCAGTATGGATTGCACGTGATTGCACAAAGGTTAGAAAGGGTACCATATCCCTGGATAACATGTATGGATAGCGTACACATTCAAAATATATGTCTCAGGAGGCAGGCTCAGATGGTGTTAGGCCCAGTATGGATTGCACGTGATTGCACAAAGGTTAGAAAGGGTACCGTATCCCCGGATAACATGTATGGATAGCGTACACATTCAAAATATATGTCTATACAGCATGAGGCAGGCTCAGACGGTGTTAGGCCCAGTATGGATTGCACGTGATTGCACAAAGGTTAGAAAGGGTACCGTATCCCTGTATAACATGTATGGATAGCGTACACATTCAAAATATATGTCTATACAGCATGAGGCAGGCTCAGACGGTGTTAGGCCCAGTATGGATTGCACGTGATTGCACAAAGGTTAGAAAGGGTACCGTATCCCTGGATAACATGTATGGATAGCGTACACATTCAAAATATATGTCTATACAGCATGAGGCAGGCTCAGACGGTGTTAGGCCCAGTATGGATTGCACGTGATTGCACAAAGGTTAGAAAGGGTACCGTATCCCTGGATAACATGTATGGATAGCGTACACATTCAAAATATATGTCTCAGGAGGCAGGCTCAGATGGTGTTAGGCCCAGTATGGATTGCACGTGATTGCACAAAGGTTAGAAAGGGTACCGTATCACCGGATAACATGTATGGATAGCGTACACATTCAAAATATATGTCTATACAGCATGAGGCAGGCTCAGACGGTGTTAGGCCCAGTATGGATTGCACGTGATTGCACAAAGGTTAGAAAGGGTACCGTATCCCTGGATAACATGTATGGATAGCGTACACATTCAAAATATATGTCTATACAGCATGAGGCAGGCTCAGACGGTGTTAGGCCCAGTATGGATTGCACGTGATTGCACAAAGGTTAGAAAGGGTACCGTATCCCTGGATAACATGTATGGATAGCGTACACATTCAAAATATATGTCTATACAGCATGAGGCAGGCTCAGACGGTGTTAGGCCCAGTATGGATTGCACGTGATTGCACAAAGGTTAGAAAGGGTACCGTATCCCTGGATAACATGTATGGATAGCGTACACATTCAAAATATATGTCTCAGGAGGCAGGCTCAGACGGTGTCAGGCACAGTATGGATTTGGCGGCCCAGATTACACAGCGGAGGAGCAGGGAGAGGTAAAGATTGCAAATGCTGGGGCCCTGCCCAAGCAAGGGGGGGCCCACTGGTGGGCGTCGGTACTGGCACTGGGCCCCTCATAGTACAGCGGTGTGTCTGACGGCGGGTGTCCACCACCACTGTCAGAGACACTATGAGGGACCCTGTGCCAGTGCCCGCTCCCAAGAGTCGGCCTACCCACCTGTCCAGGGCAACGGCACTCGCACGGTGTCGTGCGGTAGGTGGTGACCCCAGCCATGGGGGGGGAGGCAGCACAGTTAGGGAGTTTTAGAAAGTGGCATATGTTGATGTTGGACATTCAGCTGATGCAAAAGGCGAAATAGGTGAAGTACCAGGAAGAGGTGGACCAAAGCAAGCCATTTTTCTGTCACCCTATGTGTCATCAGGGGAAGGTGGGACAAAATCCTTGGAAACCCATGCGTGGTTCATTTTAATGAAGGTTAGATCATCCACATTTTTGGTTGACAGACGGGTCCTTTTTTCTGTCAGGATTGATCCAGCTGCACTGAAGACTCTTTCCGATAGCACACTTGCAGCTGGGCAAGCGAGCTCCTGTAAGGCATATTGGGCCAATTCAGGCCAGGTGTCCAGTTTAGCGGCCCAATAGTCAAAGGGGAATGACCTGTGTGGGAGAACATCGATATGGGAGGAAAAGTAGTTTGTAACCATAGTTGACAACTGCTGTCTCCTGTCACTTTCCATCGATGCAGTATTACCAGTTGTGTGAGCGGTATTTGAAAAATCAGTCCACAACATTGTCATGAAAACCCTGTCTCCAACGCCACTTCTGCTGTGTGCACCACGAACACCTCTGCCAAGCTGCCAATGCGGGGGTCCCTTTTTGGGATCCGCAAGGCATAATCTGACATGTGGGCCAATGTTCCCGGTGTCAATGATGCACTGCGAGTGCTGGGTGGAGGAGCACTTTCTGGCAAATCCACATCCCTCCAGTCACGCACAAACCCTGTACCAGACCTTGCCACGCCAACATTTTCACTTGCCCCACGAGATGTATCCTCCTCCCCTAAGTAATCATCCCCATCATCATCCTCCTCCTCCTCTTCTTCCTCCACCTCGTCCAGGAGAGGTCCCTGAGCATACAATGGCTGAATGTCATCAAGGATTCCCTCCTCCTCTTCCTCCTCATCAACATTGGCTGCAGACACCTGCTCCTTAAGGTGCGTCAAAGTTTGCATGAGCAGACGCATAAGTGGGATGCTCATGCTTAGGATGGCGTCGTCTGCGCTTACCAGCCGTGTGCATTCCTCAAAACACTGAAGGACTTTACAAAGGTCTTTCAGCTTCGACCACTGCACACCTGTCAACTCCATGTCTGCTCTCAAAGTGCCTGGCCGTGTATCCTCCCACAAATGCATTATGGCCTGCCTCTGCTCGCACAGCCGCTCCACCATGTGCAGGGTGGAGTTCCACCTTGTTGCAATGTCGATAATGAGGCGGTGGTTGGGAAGGTGGAGCAATCGCTGCAGCTTCTGCATACGAACGGAGTGTACAGGCGACCGGCGGAAGTGCGCGCACAGTCTTCGCACCTTCTGGAGCAGGGCTGTTAACTCCGGATAATTTTTGAGGAAGCACTGCACCACCAGGTTCAAGGTGTGAGCCAAGCAAGGTATGTGGCTGAGTTTTGAAAGGGCTTTGGCTGCCACAAAATTACGGCCGTTATCACTAACTACCTTGCCTGCCTCAAGATGTACACTGCCCAGCCATGACTCAGTTTGTCGCTTCAAGTACTCGGCCAGCACCTCGGCGGTGTGTCTGTCGCCCAAACACATCATCTGCAACACAGCCTGCTGACGCTTTCCACTAGCTGCTCGATAGGGGGACACATCGTGTGCAACAGTGGCAGCTGCAGATGGAGTGCTCGTACGACTGCGCTCTGTGGACGAGCTTTCGCTTCTGGAGGAGGAGGAGGAGGGTGGAACGCCTACAGCCAACTGTTTCCTATACCGTGGGCTAGGCAGCACTGTCCCACCACCGCTGTCCCCTGTGGACCCTGCATCCACCACATTAACCCAGTGCGCAGTGATGGACAAGTAACGGCCCTGGCCATGCCGACTGGACCATGCATCAGTTGTGAGGTGCACCTTTCCGCTCACTGACTGCTTGAGTGCATGGACAATGCGGTCTTTCACATGATGGTGGAGGGCTGGGATGGCTTTGCGAGAGAAGAAGTGGCGACTGGGTAGGTCATAGCGTGGTACTGCATAGGCCATGAGTTCGCGGAAAGCTGTGCTTTCCACCAACCGAAAGGGCATCATCTCAAACGAGATTAGTTTGGCAATGTGGGCGTTCAAACCCAGTGTACGCGGATGAGAGACTGAGTACTTTCTTGACCTACTCATAGTGTCTGGGAGGGTGAGCTGGACTTGAGAGCTGCATATGGTGGAAGTAGCGGTGGACAGGGTGGACTGAGAAAGGGTTGATGATGGTGATGGAGTTGGTGTTCTTTCTGATGGCCTAGAATCAGTCTTTCGTTGATATAACAGTGGGATTCCCTGACTGCTGTGGTCTTGCAACGACACCTCAACATTTGCTGCTGTGCTAACTGGTGGGCTTACAGTGGGGGAAACAATGTAGCGTTTGCTGACTACCTTCGTTGTGATCAGTTGCACATGTGGCACTTGAGGTTTGGTGTTGTGTCCACGCTTGCAAGTGCATGCTGATTAAATGTCTAAGCATGCAACTGGTATTCAAATTTTTCAGATTTTTCCCTCGGCTAAAGGTCTTTGCGCACTTCTTACAGATAACCTTGGCCCGATCATGAGGATTTTGTTCAAAAAAGTGCCACACTGCACTCTTCCTACTTTGGCAGACATTTTGCGGCCTAGCACGCTGTGATCTTTTGACCCTCTGGACAAGCTGTCCAGCAACTCTTTTGATGTTTGGAACCTGTCTTTGGAGTGCTCCGGGCCTGCCAGATAACAGCTGTTGCGATGTCGATGTCTGCTGTGGATGCTCCTCATCTGAGCTATTGGAAGCAGCACCCTCTTCCCCCAATGGATGCCAATCTGGGTCAACAACTGGGTCATCCATCACCTCCTCTTCTATGTCATGTGCACCTTCCTCTGTGTCACCGTGTATGGTGGTATAGTGTGCGGGAAGGGGCACCTGAGTCTCATCAGGGTCAGAATCTGGCTCTATACACTGCGAGGACAATGTAGTGCTCTGAGTGAATGTACCAGCAGAATCATCCATCAGCGGCTGTGCATCAGTGCACTCCATGTCAGATTCATCTTGGCCTGGGTAATTCACCATTTGACTTGATAATCCAGGCATGGTATGTGAAAACAGCTCCATGGAGTAATCAGTAGTATGGCCTGCGTCATCCTTCAATCTTGGTTGGGGTGAAGGACACAAGGAAAGGTGTGGTTCATGAACATGAGCCTCCAATGACGACTCAGTGCTTTTACTTTTTACAACTGAAGAAGAGGAGGCGATAGAGCTGGAGGCTGAGTCAGCAATGTAAGACAAAACTTTTTCCTGATGCTCTGGCTTTAAAAGCGGTTTGCCAACTCCTAGAAAACTAAGCGTTCGAGGCCTTATGTAGCCAGACGATGACGCAGGGTCAGCACCTCCTGCATTCGGTCCTATTTTGTTCTTGCCACTACCATCAGATCCACCACCAACACCATCATTACCAGCTGCCAACCCCCGCCCAATTCCACGGCCTCTTCCACCAGCCTTCCTCATTTTTGGTAGAAATGTAGACAAAATCCAACAAACTATATAGTAATGTAAAACAAGGTACAAGGTGTCTATAGGACAGGGGAGATTTTGAATTTCTGCACACACTTTTGGACACTGGACACTTTTGGATTGTGTGAGGCCCACTGATATCTGAGCGCTATGTGACAGGCTCGATGGCACAGCTGTGACCAAAGTGACGAGAGGATAAGGGAGATTTTGAATATCTGCACACACTTTTGGACACTGGACACTTTTGGATTGTGTGAGGCCCACTGATATCTCAGCGCTATGTGACAGGCTCGATGGCACTGCTGTGACAAAAGTGACTAGAGGATAAGGGAGATTTTGAATCTCTGCACACACTTTTGGACACTGGACACTTTTGGATTGTGTGAGGCCCACTGATATCTCAGCGCTATGTGACAGGCTCGATGGCACTGCTGTGACAAAAGTGACTAGAGGATAAGGGAGATTTTGAATTTCTGCACACACTTGTGGACAGTGGACACTTTTGGATTGTGTGAGGCCCACTGATATCTGAGCGCTATGTGACAGGCTCGATGGCACTGCTGTGACAAAAGTGACTAGAGGATAAGGGAGATTTTGAATATCTGCACACACTTTTGGACACTGGACACTTTTGGATTGTGTGAGGCCCACTGATATCTCAGCGCTATGTGACAGGCTCGATGGCACTGCTGTGACAAAAGTGACTAGAGGATAAGGGAGATTTTGAATATCTGCACACACTTTTGGACACTGGACACTTTTGGATTGTGTGAGGCCCACTGATATCTCAGCGCTATGTGACAGGCTCGATGGCACTGCTGTGACAAAAGTGACTAGAGGATAAGGGAGATTTTGAATTTCTGCACACACTTGTGGACAGTGGACACTTTTGGATTGTGTGAGGCCCACTGATATCTGAGCGCTATGTGACAGGCTCGATGGCACTGCTGTGACAAAAGTGACTAGAGGATAAGGGAGATTTTGAATATCTGCACACACTTTTGGACACTGGACACTTTTGGATTGTGTGAGGCCCACTGATATCTGAGCGCTATGTGACAGGCTCGATGGCACTGCTGTGACAAAAGTGACTAGAGGATAAGGGAGATTTTGAATATCTGCACACACTTTTGGACACTGGACACTTTTGGATTGTGTGAGGCCCACTGATATCTGAGCGCTATGTGACAGGCTCGATGGCACTGCTGTGACAAAAGTGACTAGAGGATAAGGGAGATTTTGAATATCTGCACACACTTTTGGACACTGGACACTTTTGGATTGTGTGAGGCCCACTGATATCTCAGCGCTATGTGACAGGCTCGATGGCACTGCTGTGACAAAAGTGACTAGAGGATAAGGGAGATTTTGAATTTCTGCACACACTTGTGGACAGTGGACACTTTTGGATTGTGTGAGGCCCACTGATATCTGAGCGCTATGTGACAGGCTCGATGGCACAGCTGTGACAAAAGTGACTAGAGGATAAGGGAGATTTTGAATATCTGCACACACTTGTGGACAGTGGACACTTTTGGATTGTGTGAGGCCCACTGATATCTGAGCGCTATGTGACAGGCTCGATGGCACTGCTGTGACAAAAGTGACTAGAGGATAAGGGAGATTTTGAATATCTGCACACACTTTTGGACACTGGACACTTTTGGATTGTGTGAGGCCCACTGATATCTCAGTGCTATGTGACAGGCTCGATGGCACTGCTGTGACAAAAGTGACTAGAGGATAAGGGAGATTTTGAATTTCTGCACACACTTGTGGACAGTGGACACTTTTGGATTGTGTGAGGCCCACTGATATCTGAGCGCTATGTGACAGGCTCGATGGCACAGCTGTGACAAAAGTGACTAGAGGATAAGGGAGATTTTGAATTTCTGCACACACTTGTGGACAGTGGACACTTTCGGATTGTGTGAGGCCCACTGATATCTGAGCGCTATGTGACAGGCTCGATGGCACTGCTGTGACAAAAGTGACTAGAGGATAAGGGAGATTTTGAATTTCTGCACACACTTGTGGACAGTGGACACTTTTGGATTGTGTGAGGCCCACTGATATCTGAGCGCTATGTGACAGGCTCGATGGCACAGCTGTGACAAAAGTGACTAGAGGATAAGGGAGATTTTGAATATCTGCACACACTTGTGGACAGTGGACACTTTTGGATTGTGTGAGGCCCACTGATATCTGAGCGCTATGTGACAGGCTCGATGACACAACTGTGACAAAAGTGACTAGAGGATAAGGGAGATTTTGAATCTCTGCACACACTTTTGGACACTGGACACTTTTGGATTGTGTGAGGCCCAATGAATATCTGAGCGCTATGTGACAGGCTCGATGGCACAGCTGTGACAAAAGTGACAAGAGGATAAGGGAGATTGGATTGCTTTTAAAAAAGCAGTTTGCGGAGCAGTGGGTAAACAGCAATGCCAGCCTGTCAGGAAGCCTTAGAAGGCAGCCCAACAACCAACACCACTGATACACCACTATATAGCCTCCCCTTGCACTGCACACACAGTGACTGGTGTGTTGTGCAGGCCAAATTGCTAGCAGCAGAAGCAGTTTTTTTTTCTTCTCAGCAGGACAAAAAAAAAAAATTGGGATTGCTTTTAAAAAAGCAGTTTGCGGAGCAGTGGGTAAACAGCAATGCCAGCCTGTCAGGAAGCCTTAAAAGACAGCCCAACAACCAACACCACTGATACACCACTATATAGCCTCCCCTTGCACTGCACACACAGTGACTGGTGTGTTGTGCAGGCCAAATCGCTAGCAGCAGAAGCAGTTTTTTTGTCTTCTTCCCTGCCTAACGCTCTCCCTACAGAATCAGCAGCAACCTCTCCCTATACTAAGATCGGCAGAAGTAAGATGCGGTCGGCGTGCACGCCCTTTTATACCCCCTGTGACGCCCACCAAAGCAAGCCAATCACTTGCATGCCCTTCTGAAAGATGGTGGTGACCCGTGCCTATGTCATCACGTTGCCCACAGTGTCCGTGGATCCTGATTGGCTGAAAAAGAGCGCAAAACAAACTTTTGAAACGCGACTTTGGCGCGTAAGTCGCCGACCTCGTGGCCGACCTCATCCTAGGGTCGGGTTTCGTTTCATGAAACCCGACTTTGCTAAAAGTCGGCGACTTTTGAATTTTTTCGACCCGTTTCGCTCAACTCTACGTGCAAACCACCCTTGGGGGTGAAGGGGTTAAGGTACATAAGGCTGCTGCTCTTTCTGTATTTGTGACTGGTTGTTCAAAATGGATGCCACATGGCATTGGGAGTCCTGTGAAAAGTCTGAATTATGCTTCTGTGCATTTTTCTGCCCTGCGATAGACACAACACCATCACAGGTGCATTCCATACGAAGAAAAAAAGAAAGGGAAGGCATGGATCAGACATACCACAGTGATTCCCAAAGCAAAATTCACATCTTACAGATTTTGGACCAATGGACACTATAAGATCCTTTGTCAGGTTCATTTTTTGCAGTTCTCTTAAGAGTTATGAAGAACTATTTAATTATATTTCTGTGAGCCATACTGAATCGAACAAAGGTCAGCATCAGCACGAGGAATCGGAAGATATAACTGAAGACAGCATTCAAAGCCAAAAGCTCGGGAGTGATATAAGGTTATGTCATTTACTGTCCTGTAAGATGTCTCTACACCATATTGCTACCAAATGAAGTTCTTCATAGATCAGTTCTTTGGCCTTTGTTAAGTGACAATTTAGCTGTAAGTCCCAGTCTCCTGTGTGGTCCCGAGAAGGAACGTGTAGGTTCTCTGTTTATAACGCTGCACTCTGATTACAAGGTTTGTGTATACTCTGAGAGCTGGATCGGAGCAGGAAAAGGAGGGAAATATGAAGAGTGATTAATTGTTTAGATCTTTTCTCTCTAAAACACATTGACCCAATGTAAACAGTTCCAAGAATAACTGGTTGTCAGCCGTGACGTCGTTCTCTTTCAGAACAAGGACCTCGGGCTGTACCTTGACAGTGCCTTTGAGCAGGCCAAGAACACCTGGTAATGGATTACAAGTTCCTTTCTCTTCGTCTCTATCTAAGCAAGCTGCAAAATAAGCAAATTGTAATTTAATTAAACTTGTACAGTCCTCCATGAAATTAAGTTATACCATAGAGCTGATCTATTGAGATACATTAACATGTTAAAAAAAGATCAAAAATCAAAATTCACTAGAATGCTACGTGCACACGTTCAGTAATTGGCCAGTATTTTACCTCAATATTTGTAAGACAAAACCAAGAGTGGGTAAGAAATACAGAAGTGGTGACATGTTGCTTATTAGAGATTGGCGAACCTGAACAGTAAAGTTTGGTGACCGTACCGAACACCTACTGTTCAGGCACAGACACCGAACACGGACTTCACCAGGAAGAAATCATCCCCTCCAGTCAGAGAGCAGCAGTTCCCACACTGTTAAAAGACAGCGAGAGCTCTCAGCTGTGATTGGAGGTATAAACTTTACCTCCGGTCACTGGTGTCAGCTGATTGGACTACCACTCTCATCATCTGACACCTACAGCCACTAATTACAGTGAGAGCAGGAGCGGCGAATGGGAGTATTCATTGGCCTCTCCTGCGCTGTAAATAAATAATTTAAAGAAAAAAATGGCATGGGTTCCCCTGTATTTTTGCTAACCACCAGCCAAAACTCACAGCTGTGGGCTGCAACCCTCTATCAGCTATCAGCTTCAGCAAGGTTAGTTATCAAGAATAGAGGGGTCCACACACTGTTTTTTTTTAAATTATTTAAATAAATTTAAAAAACGGCGTGAGGTCCCCCAATTTTTGACAACCAGCCTTGCTGAAGCTGACAACTGGGGGCTGGTATTCTCAGGTTGGTAAGGGGCCATGGATATTGGTGCCCCAGCCTAAAAATAGCAGCCTGCAGCTGCCCAGAGTTAGTAAGGGAGAGGCGTCTATAAGACACCTATCCATTACTAATCCTATATTTGTATAGTAAATAAAGACACAGCCAGAATAAAGTCCTTTACTTGAAATAAGACTAAACTCAATTTTCCATTTTTACTCAAACATCCCCGCTATCACCGTGAGAGTTTTTCCTCACAGTGCTATGCAGTATCTCACCGAGGTCACCGCAGTTCAGCCCGGCTGGGAACGGAGACTCAGTGACCTGACGTAACCTCTATGACATCACCACCGTTCACTTAGGCCACACTCGCAGCCACTCAGTCATCCGTGGTTCTCAGCCTGGACGGTCGCATCTTGGCACCAACCAGGTTGAAAACTGTTTATCCTTCAGACATGGATTACAGCGTGGAACAGAATGATGGACAGTTATGGTATATTGTTTTTTAATGTTTGGTTTATTACAGAAGATCAAGGGCTTCAGTGGAATTAGGTGAGGTCTTAAGTATGGTTTAATTAAGATTATTAATGGAGTCTGTGTCATTCTTTAAATTAAAGGACTTTTTCTGGGTGTCTGTGACTATGGCGTTAGTAATGGGGGTGTCTTATTGCCGTCTCTCCATTACTAACCTCAGGGTTTGATGTCACCTGACAATACAAAGGTGACATCAACCCCCCGACTATCACCCCACTAGCATCTGCTACAGGGTAAGTGGGAAGAGCCGGGCAAAGTGCTAGAATTGGCACATCTAATAGATGTGCCTTTTCTGGGCAGCTGAAGGCTGCTATTTTTAGGCTGGGGCACCAATATCCATGGCCCCTTACCAGCCTGAGAATACTAGCCCCCAGCTGTCTGCTTTAGCAAGGTTGGTTGTCAAAAATAGGGGGACCCCACATTGTTTTTTTAATTTATTTATTTAATTTCAAAAAACAGTGTGGGGACCCCTCTATTCTTGATAACTAGCCTTGCTGAAGCTGACAGCTGAGGGTTGAAGCCCCCAGCTGAGTGTTTTGCCTGGCTGGTTAGCAAAAATACCCACACCATTTTTTTTTTTAATTATTTATTTACAGAGCAGCACTAGCTGATGAATAATCCCATCTGCAGCTCCTGCTCTCACTGTAATTAGCGGTAGCAGGTGTCGGATGATGGGAGCAGTAGTCCCATCAGCTGACACCAGTGACCGGAGGTGAACTGTATACCTCCGATCACAGCTGAGCGCTCACACTGTTTTTTGACAGGGTTGTAACCTCGACTCTCTGACCTGTGGGAATAGTTTCACCGCCGATCAGAAGTAGTGTTTGCTGCGCTGTGATGCGCATGACAGCGTGGCAAACACTGGATGTTCGGGCCCTCATTCAAGTGAATGGAGTCCGGGTTCGGGTCCGGGTACTGTTCTGGTACCCGAACCCAAACTTTTTGTAACTGTTCGGCCTAGCCCGCTGGACCCGAACATCCAGGTGTCCGCACATCTCTATTGTTTATACTTTTCCTCTGATTGTAAAAAACTGTGGCCTTATACTATGACTCGGACAGTCGACTAGATTTTAGGATTGGCCTGCCGCCATTATCCCCAACAACAAGTTAAGACTGCATTTAATGCACATGCCAGACTATTTTGTCCATGATCTGTCCAATTTTCAGACTCTGTTACTTGTCCTCCACTTTTTTATAATGGATGGTACATCTTTATCAGCATTTTGCCAGTCCAATAGGTGCTAGAACTTTCTTTTTTAATATTTCCTAGTAAGAATTGATCCTGTCATTGTACAGTCACTTATCTGTCCTAAACTGAAAGAATGTCACACTGTAAAGTCTGTATGCAGCTTGATAGAAAGGCGACAAGGCACATAGAGTCAAACACCTATTCACACTTCCTGGAAATCATCTTGGCCTCTCTTCTGCTAGCAACAGATTACACTCGACAAGGTAGTAGACAGTAAATTAGTTATTACCTGTCAAATTAGATACATTTTTCTGCAATACAGTGATTATGACCTTAGGAATGAGCCCTACCTAATAATGCTGTGATATCACTGATGCCACCAGCTCAGGAACCACATGAAGGGGGTCTAAGAGCTACAGTATATGTCACTTCCAAACCATTGGTTGGGGGAAACTTTCCATTTAGTCCATTGAGGTCCTCAGCTTTCAATGAAGCTTTTTTTAATACACAAGGTAAAAACCTTTCAGACTCAGTCTATTATTGTAGATATTCAATGCTTGGTTGGTTCATATCTGATAAAAGTGTGAACTGTTTCATCCAAGTACTTGAGGGTATGGACAAAGCACAAGAGATTTTCTTTTGAACTTGATGTACTACGTGTAAGAATACTGAAGGCTGTCTTTCCCTGCGTTAGACCTCATTCAGACATCCATTTTTTTGTGTATGAGAAATAAACTAACCAACTTACATTAGGGTGAAAGATTTGATTTTTGTGTGGAGCACAACAGAGGGCAACAGACCAAGGGGAAGGATGAGGAGCTGGGGATACCCAGGACAGGTTCACAATACTCTAACTTTTTTATAAATGTACATAACATGTAAATGAAAACGAGGTGTATTAATGAAAACTAAAGACATGAGACAGCCAAACCTTCTGATATCGACTGACTAAAATGTTTGGGGGCATGCCAACAGATGATGTTGAGGGAGAGAAGGAGCCTGGCTATTGAATTTCAACAGCTGATATCTTTTTGGCTAAAACAAGCTTCTGCCAGAGAAGTGTGGCAGTGACTCTCTCATACAGGACACAGGAGCATGCAGCCGAGCCAAAAGTTCCTGTGTACTGGAGAGAATGGAGAGATTTTTCTAGTGGCTGTGGCTTTAACACTAGATTTACACATCCGTATGAGTGATACCATCTAAGAAAAATGGACCAATTTTTTCTCAGGTGCTATCCCAGATATTTCCTTGTTGCTTCATTTTTTTCTGCCCTTTTCTTTTTCACTGAAGGGGGTAGGCTGTTTGAACTTTTTTCATCCATTGACTCTCAACAACGTTATCAGTTAAAAACAGATGAAACTAGAAAGATGAAGACATCACTCAACCAATCCCTCCTCATTCCTTTCCACTGGCGTCACAAAGCTCAGAATTTTAGTCGTTCTAACTCAGCGCCTCCATGCCCAGTTCTAAGTAATGGTGACTAGAGATGAGCGACTTTGCCTTTTTTAGGGTCTATTGGGGTTTCATGAAACCCGACATTCGCAAAAGTCGGGTCGAACGAAATCGGCCGACTATAGGGAAAAGTCTGGGTCCGACTGAAACACGAAACCCAATGCAAATCAATGGGGAAGCAAAGTCAGCAGGGAGTGGAGGACAGTAAACACAACTACAGTGCCCAGTTCAATGCCAAAAACATCAATTCTTATTACTGAAGCTTGTCAACCTTAATTTACTTCATAATAATAGTTACGCATTGAAAACTGGGGGTTATTTGGCTAAAGTTGAGGGGGGTAGGGCTGGCTCCAGGTTTTCATGTGCCCTGGGCCAAAGAGTGTCAGTGCGCCCCTTTAACACATACCACAACTCATGATGCTACGATACGGCACAGAAATATAGGTATAGTACAATGACAAATACTTCACTGCTTACATGACATGACTGATCTATTTTAAATTGTGCAATAGCTCAAAAACAGGACATTATATTACTCCATACAGTATTATGGCCACCACATTGTGCGCCATACAGAATAATGAGCCCCATATATTTCCTCATACAGAATAATTGGTCACATATAATGTTCCATACAGTATATGATGAGCACCACATAAAGCTACAGTATATGATGGTCCCTATGGACGATGCTCCAGTATGTTATGGGCCCAAATAATGCTCCATATATAATGGGCCCCATTTCTAATGCTCCAGTCTATTATAGGCCCCGTAAATGCTGCTCCAGTTTCTGATGTCCCCCATTTGGAATGCTCCAGTATATGATGGGCCTCATGGATGATGCTCCATTGTATGATGGGCCCTAATAATGCTCCATATATAATGGGCCCCATTTCTAATGCTCCAGTGTATAATGGGCCCCGTAAATGCTGCTCCAGTGTCTGATGTCCCCCATTTGGAATGCTCCAGTATATGATGAGCCCCATTTTTAATTAACCCAGGCATGGTATGTGAAAAGAGCTACATGGAGTAATCTGGAGTGTGTGCTGCCGCATCCTTCTCTTTTCGTGTGGGTGAAGGACACAAGGAAAGGAGTTGATCCTGACCAGAAGCCTGCACTGACGACTCAGTGATTGCATTTTTTTAAACTTCAGAAGAGGAGGCGATAGAGCTGGAGGCTGTTTCAGCAATGTAAGCCAAAAACAGTTCCTGATGCTCCGGCTTTAAAAGCAGTCTACCTACTCCCAGAAAAGGGAGCCTTACAGGCCTTCCAGAGCTACACCATGACGCAGGCTCAACACATCCTACCTTAGCTGCTATTGTGTTTTTGGCACTACCAGCAGATGCACCACCACCACCATCAGTACCAGGTGGCCCCCCACGCCCACATCCGCGTCCTCTTCCACCATACTTCCTCATGTTTTGGAAAATGGACCCAAAATACCAGCAGATATATGGTACTGTATCAGAAGCGTACAGCTCTATACAGTCTAGGGATAACAGTAAATCTCCGTATATATTTCATGAGTCATAAACAGACATTCACAGGCTCAGTATGGATTACCCAATAAAATAAAAAGTTGAAAAAGGGTACAGTATCACCAGATACAAGGTATATATAGTATAGTGTAAACATTCTGAATCTCCGTATACATTTCAGGAGGCAGACACAAACGCTCTCAGGCCCAGTATGGATTACATAAGAATATGAAAAGCTGGAAATGGGTAATGTAACACAAGCGTACAGCTGTATACAGTGTTGGGGTAATCTTAAAGTTCCAAATATATTTCCGGAGTAACAGACAGACGTTCACAGGCTCATTATGGATTACACCAGAATCTAAATAGCTAAAAAGTTTACTGTATCGGAAGCGTACAGCTGTATACAGAGTTGGCCAAATTTGAAATCTCGGTATATATTTACGGAGTCACCCTCAGATGCTCACTCAGTCTGGGTTTGACCATAATAAAAATGTTGTAAAAAAGGTACTGGATAGCAAGATAGCAAGTATATATATATTATAGGGTACAATTGAAATCTCCGTTTACAGAGTCGCGTAGTCACTCTCAGACGCTTACTCAGTATGGATTTGACTGTAATACTAAATGTCGAATAAAGGTACTGTATAACAAGATACAAGCTGTATCGAATATAGGGTAAAAATTGGTATCTCCGATTCACCGTATATATAGAAGGCATAAACCACACATGCTCACTCACTGTGGATGATACCGTAATAAAAAATTTTGAACAAAGGTACTGTATCAGCACATACCAGGTGTATCCAGTCTAGGGGTAATTGTAATTTCCGTCTATACTTCCAGAGTCAGACACTCATAGGCTGACTATATATTATACCAGAATTTAAAAAGTAGAAAAGGGGAAAGGTAGTCTGTTGTGAGTTCATTTTTCCCTTCACCATTGAGGTCTGATGAACTCCCTCCTCTGGTGAAGGAAGGTAGTGAGGCTGATTATCAAACACCTGGGCAGCTAGATGATGACTGGGTGGCTGGAATTGAGGACTGGGTAAAAGGCTGCCGACGCCCTTCTTCCTGGCTGGTGATTTTCCTGCTGGATTCTTTGAGACCAGTCTGATTCCTGCATCTCAAAGCTAAGTTTTTCTTCTCTGCTTTGTACTCTTCAGTTTTGTTTTTGTTTTGCCTTGTTTTTTGGGAGTTCTGCCATCCCCGGCCGGGGGTGAGCTGAATTCCATTTTTGTCTCTGATCTGTTTGATCTTTTGCTCTGTCTTCAGAATATACCTGAGTGCTGATATAGTCTTTTGAAGCCTAGCGACTTCAGGGCCTGTTTTTCCTATCAGTCGGTTGGCTCATTTTGATAGGGTTTTTGCGGATGGCAGACAGCAGCTTTCCTATCCTGTCCTATGTAGTTAGCTTGGGCCCCATCATTTGCTCAAACCTATCTTTCTATCTGTGTTAGTGTTTTCATCTTGCTTCACCATCATTATATGTTGGGGGCTGCCTATTGCTTTGGGGTCTGCTCTGGGGCAGTTTAGTTTTTCCCCTTTCTGTCTTTAGGCTGTGTAGCTCTCCGGCTGTGATCGAGGGGTCTAGGGCACCGTAGGAACCCCCCACGGCTACTGTTAGTTGTTGTGGATAGGTTTAGGGGTCTGCAATCCGATAGCTGCCAACCTATCTGTTTTTTCTGGACTTAGCTGGTATTTTGTTTTTTCCTCCTTCGGTGACTAATCATAACAGAATCACCAGCCAAACTGCAGATCCTAGGGTACTCAATAGCAGGAGAGAATTGTAGAAAAAAAAAAAAAAAGTGTCAGAAATTTTTTTTTTTGTGTGTGCATATTTTTTCCTCTAGATCTCTGAGGCCGTAGGGGGAATTTTTCTCTCAATGGAGATGAAGCAATTGTCTGATCGTGTGGAGCAGCTCGCTGCTGAAGTGCGGGGAATTTCCGCCTATCTTGCTCATTCACATGCTGCTGAACCAAAGATTCCTACTCCTGAGGTGTTTTTTGGGGATCAGTCTAAATTCTTGAATTTCAAGAATAATTGTAAATTATTTTTTGCCTTGAAGCCTAACTCGTCGGGGAACTCCGCACAGCAGGTTAAAATTGTCATCTCTTTGCTGCGCGGCGATCCCCAGGATTGGGCGTTTTCTTTGAAACCTGATGATCCTATTCTGAATAATGTGAATGCATTTTTTCAAGCCTTGGGGTTGTTGTATGATGAACCTAATGCTATTGATCAGGCTGAAAAGACCCTGTTGGCATTAAGCCAGGGTCGGGATTCAGCAGAGTTGTACTATTTGGCTGAGTTTTATGATGTATTTAGTGAGAATGAGTCTGCATCTTTGCCTCCTCATAGGAGTTATGACTGTGCAATTGAGCTGAACCCGGGGTGTAAATTCCCCAAGGGTCGGCTTTTCAATTTATCTGTACCCGAGCACGAGGCTATGCGATCCTATATTAAGGAGGCATTGGAGAAGGGTCATATTAGACCATCCTCTTCACCCTTAGGTGCTGTTTTTTTTTCGTGGCTAAAAAGGATGGTTCATTAAGGCCTTGTATTGACTATCGTGCCCTCAACAAAATTACTGTTAAATATCAGTATCCGTTACCCCTGATTTCTGATCTATTCTCCAGAATTAAAGGTGCTTGCTGGTTTACCAATCTTGACCTCAGGGGGGCGTATAATCTTATTCGCATTAAGCATGGGGATGAATGGAAGACGGCGTTTAATATTCCGGAGGGACATTTTGAGTACCTGGTGATGCCTTTTGGGCTCACTAATGCCCCTTCTGTCTTCCAGTGCTTCATGAACGATATATTCCGAGACTTTGTGGATACATTTTTGATTATCTATCTGGATGATATTTTGATCTTCTCCAAGAATTGGGACTCTCATGTGGAACATGTTCGGACTGTGTTCCGGATTTTGAGGGAGAATTCCCTGTATATCAAGGGATCGAAATGCCTTTTTGGGGTACAGAGGGTTTCATTTTTGGGATTTATTTTGTCTCCGTCAACTATTGAAATGGACCTGGCCAAGGTACAGGCCATTTATGATTGGGTTCAGCCCACTTCTTTGAAGGCCCTCCAGAAGTTTTTGGGTTTTGCTAATTTTTATCGGAAATTTATAGCTAATTTTTCTGGTATTGCCAAGCCATTGACGGATTTGACTAGGAAAGGTGCTGATGTGCTGAATTGGCCTCCGGAGGCTGTTTCTTCCTTTCAGGAGCTGAAGCGAAGATTCACTTCTGCTCCGGTTTTGCGGCAACCTGATATCTCACTCCCGTTTCAGGTGGAGGTGGACGCTTCTGAGATTGGTGCAGGAGCGGTGTTGTCCCAAAAAGATCCTGTGACATCTAAAATGAATCCTTGTGCTTTCTTTTCCCGAAAGTTCTCCCCATCCGAACGTAACTATGATGTGGGGAATCGGGAACTGTTGGCCATGAAATGGGCATTTGAGGAGTGGAGACATTGGTTGGAGGGAGCCAAACACCAAGTCGTGGTCCTCACTGACCACAAGAATTTGATTTACCTGGAGTCGGCTAAGCGCTTGAATCCTAGACAGGCTAGGTGGGCCTTGTTTTTCACACGTTTTGATTTTGTGGTCTCTTTTCTTCCGGGCACTAAGAATGTCAAGGCAGACGCCCTCTCTAGGAGTTTCCTTGCTGATTCTCCTGTTGTGACTAAGCCTGCTACCATCTTAGGCGAGGGGGTAGTTCTTTCTGCCATCTCGCCCGATTTGAGACATGCTCTGGAAGAGTTTCAGGAGGACAAACCTAAGCGTTGTCCCAGTGGAAAGTTGTATGTTCCTGACCAGTGGAGGAAGAGAGTAATGTCTGAAGTTCATTGCTCTGCATTGGCTGGTCATCCAGGTATTTTTGGTACTAGAGATCTGGTGAGTCGGTCTTTTTGGTGGCCCGCCTTGTCTCGTGATGTCAGGAATTTTGTGCAGTCCTGTGGGACTTGCTCCCGGTCTAAACCTTGTTCTCGCTCTAGTGGCTTGTTGATGCCTTTGCCGGTGCCCAGGAGGCCATGGACCCATATTTCAATGGATTTTATCTCTGATATGCCTGTCTCTCAGAGAATGACTGTTATTTGGGTGATTTGTGATAGATTCTCTAAGATGGTCCATCTTGTACCACTCCCTAAGTTGCCATCTTCCTCTGAGTTGGTGCCCTTGTTTTTACAACAGGTGGTTCGCTTGCACGGGATTCCTGAGAACATTGTATCTGACAGAGGAGTTCAGTTTGTGTCTAGATTTTGGAGGACTTTCTGTTCCAAGCTGGGAATTCAGTTGTCCTTCTCCTCTGCGTTTCACCCTCAGACCAATGGGCAGACGGAGAGAACAAACCAGACTTTGGAGTCGTATTTGAGATGTTTTATTTCTGCCGATCAGGATGATTGGGTTTCATTTTTGCCCTTGGCCAAATTTGCTTTAAATAATAGAGCTAGTTCTGCCACTTTGATGTCACCTTTTTTTGTAACTTTGGTTTTCACCCTCGATTTTCTTCAGGGCAGGTGGAGCCTTCTGCCTGCCCAGGTGTTGACACTGTGGTGGAGAGAATGCACCAGATCTGGGACCAAGTAGTGGATAAGTTGTCTCTCTTCCAGGAAAAGGCCCAGCGGTTTTCCAACCGGCGTAGGACCGTTGGTCCCCAGTTTAAGGTGGGTGATATGGTTTGGTTGTCATTAAAAAATATCGCTATGAAGGTGGCTTCTCCTAAGTTTAAGCCTAGATTTATTGGACCTTACAAGATTTTGGAGATTATTAATCCGGTCTCTTTTCGGTTGGCTCTTCCTGTCACATTTAAAATTCATAATGTGTTTCATAAGTCCTTGTTGCAGAGGTTTGTTGAACCAGTAGTTCCTGTGGTGGCACCTCCTGACCCTATATTGGTTGAAGGTAACATGGAATATGAGGTAGAGAAGATACTGGATTCCCGTCTGGCTAGACGGAGACTCCAGTATTTGGTTAAGTGGAAGGGTTATGGTCTGGAGGATAATTCCTGGGTCTCTGCCTCTGATATTCATGCCGAAAGATTGGTGCATGCCTTTCATCGGGCTCACCCGGATCGCCCTGGTGGCATGGATGAGGGTTCGGTGGCCCCTCCTCAAGGGGGAGATACTGTTGTGAGTTCATTTTTCCCTTCACCATTGAGGTCTGATGAACTCCCTCCTCTGGTGAAGGAAGGTAGTGAGGCTGATTATCAAACACCTGGGCAGCAAGATGATGACTGGGTGGCTGGAATTGAGGACTGGATATAAGGCTGCCGACGCCCTTCTTCCTGGCTGGTGATTTTCCTGCTGGATTCTTGGAGACCAGTCTGATTCCTGCATCTCAAAGCTAAGTTTTTCTTCTCTGCTTTGTACTCTTCAGTTTTGTTTTTGTTTTGCCTTGTTTTTTGGAAGTTCTGCCATCCCCGGCCGGGGGTGAGCTGAATTCCATTTTTGTCTCTGACCTGTTGATCTTTTGCTCTGTCTTCAGAATATACCTGAGTGCTGATATAGTCTTTTGAAGCCTAGCGACTTCAGGGCCTGTTTTTCCTATCAGTCGGTTGGCTCATTTTTATAGGGTTTTTGCGGATGGCAGACAGCAGCTTTCCTATCCTGTCCTATGTAGTTAGCTTGGGCCCCATCATTTGCTCAAACCTATCTTTCTATCTGTGTTAGTGTTTTCATCTTGCTTCACCATCATTATACATTGGGGGCTGCCTATTGCTTTGGGGTCTGCTCTGGGGCAGTTTAGTTTTTCCCCTTTCTGTCTTTAGGCTGTGTAGCTCTCCGGCTGTGATCGAGGGGTCTAGGGCACCGTAGGAACCCCCCACGGCTACTGCTAGTTGTTGTGGATAGGTTCACGGGTCTGCAATCTGATAGCTGCCAACCTCTCTGGTTTTTCTGGACTTAGCTGGTATTTTGTTTTTTCCTCCTTCGGTGACTCATCATAACAGTAGTCGAAGCGTACAACAGTATACAGTGTTGTGGTACTTTTAAATCTTCGTATATATTTCAATCTCAATCTCAGTAAGCCAGTCCAGACTCTCCGCTACTGGAAACTACATGGATACAAGTACAGACGGAAAGTCGAGTGTTAGCAGAAATTTGGGAATTACTCATCGCGGGAAAACCTCCCGGTAGATGTTGCAGTGGCGATGCAGACCCTCAATTACTGTGTCTGTGGAGACAGTGAAAACAGTTCTTTGTGAAGAAAGGATTGCTTTATCGCAGTAGCGTGGATCACATCACCGTTACTCGTCTCCATCAAATTGTGATCACAGGGATAGATGTAGACTTGGTCCTCACTGCCTATCATGATGTGTCTGGTCATTTTGGAGTGCAAAAGACAGGAGCCACAGGCCGTAGGCGATTCTATTGGATTGGCATGAGAGGAGACATTGAAAAATGGTGGCAGGAATGTCACACGTCTGTGACTATCACAACTGTGAAAGGTGATCATAAAGCACCACTGCATCCACTTGTAAGTTGGCGTCCATTACAAATGGTAGCCATTGATCATCTGAAGGTAGAGGCCAGCAGGACAGGCCATAGCTACATCTTAACCATCATCGATCAATACACCAAATTTTTAGTGGCCGTCCCTGTGAAGGATTTAACTGCCCAGACTACACAGCAGTGGAGCAGGGAGAGGTAAGTATTGCAACTTGCAAGTGCTGTGGCCATGACCAAGCGGGGGGGCACACTCGTGGGCGATGGTACTGGCACAGGGCCCCTCATAGTACGCTGGTGTGTCTGACTGCGAGTGGGCCCCCCACCATCAGAGACACTGTATTGTACTATGAGGGGCCATGTGCCAGTGCCGTTGGCCATCAGTGGGCCCATCCACCTGTTCAGAGCAACGGCACTTGCCCGGGTGCGCCAGGTGTTGACCCCACCCCTTGGGGGGGTGGGCAGCCCAGTTAGGGAGGTTTAAAAAATGGCATATGTTGATGTGTAGGCTGGACATTCAGCTGCTGCAAATGGCGGAAATGGGCAAGTCCGAGGAAGAGGAGGATAAAAGCGAGGCAGTTTTCTGGCAACCTATGTGTCATCAGGGGAACGTGGGACAAAATCCTTTGAAAACCATGCATGGTTCATTTTAATGAAGGTTAGATAATCAACATTTTGGGTCAACAGACGGGTCCTTTTTCTCTCAGGATTGATCCAGCAGCAATGAAGACTCTTTCAGATAACACACTAGCAGCAGGGCAAGCGAGCTCCTGTAAGGCATAGTGTGCCAATTCAGGCCAGGTGTCCAGTTTAGAGGCCCAATAGTCAAAGGGGAATGACCTGTGAGGGAGAACATCGATATGGGAGAAGTAGTTTGTAACCACAGTTGACAACTGCTGTCTCCTGTCACTTGTAATCGATGCAGTATTAGCAGTCGTGTGAGTGGTACTTGAGAAATCATTCCACAACATGGTCATTAACCCCCTATCTCCAATGCCACTTCAGCTGTGTGCACCACGAACACCTCTTTCATTGTGCCCACTACGGCTCGTGGGAGAACCAGCACCGCTGCTGTGTGCTGGGAAAGCCTCAAACAAACGGTTTACCAGAGTTGCTTGTTTGTTAGCCAATATTATCTCTAGGTTCTCCTGTGGCATGATGTTGTGTAATTTGCCTTTGTAGCGTGGATCGAGGATGCTGGCCAGCCAGTAGTCGTCATCCTTCATCATTTTGGCAATGATTTTTAGGATCCGCAAGGCATAATCGCACATGGGGGCCCATGTTCCAGGTGTCAATAATGCACTGCCACTGCTGGGTGGAGGAGCACTTTCTGGCAAATCCACATCCCTACAGTCACGCACAAACACTGTACCTGACCTTGGAACGCCAACATTTTCTCTTGCCCCCTGAGAAGCATCCTCCTGCCCAAAATAATCATCCCCCTCATCCTCCTCCTCTTCCTCTTCTTCCTCCACCTCGTCCAGGACAGTTCCCTGACCAGACAATGGCTGACTGTCAGCAAGGCTTCCCTCCTCCTCCTGTTCCTCCCCTGCTGCAGACGCCAGTTCCTTAATGTGCGTCAAACTTTGCATGAGCAGACGCATAAGTGGGATGCTCATGCTTATGATGGCGTCGTCTGCACTTACCAGCCATGTGCATTCCTCAAAACACTGATGGACTTTACAGAGGTCTTTCAGCTTTGACCACTGCACCCCCGACAATTCCATGTCTTCCCTCAAACTTCCTGCCCGTGTATCCTCCCACAAATGCATTACAGCCTGCTTCTGTTCGCACAGCCTGCAGGGTGGAGTTCCACCTTGTTGCAACGTCTATGATTAGGCGGTGCTTGGGGAGGTGGAGCAAATGCTGCAGCTTCTGCATACGAGTGAAGTGGACGTTTGAGCGATGGATGTGCGAGCACAGTCTTCACACCTTATGGAGCAGGGATGTTAACTCTGGATAATTATTAAGGAAGCACTGCACCACCAGGTTCAAAGTGTGAGCCAGGCAAGGTATGTGTGTGAGTTTTTCACGGGCTATGGCTGCCACAAAATTACGGCCGTTATCACTGACTACCTTGCCTGGCTCAAGATGTAGAGTGCCCTGTCATGACTCAGTTTGTCGCTGCAAGTAGTCGGCCAGTACCTCTGCGGTGTGTCTGTTGTCGCCCAAACACATTATCTTCAACACAGCCTGCTGACGCTTACCACTAGCTGTTCGATAGTGGGACACCTCGTGTGCAACACTGCCAGCTGCGGATGGAGTGCTCGTGCGACTGCGCTCTGTGGATGAGCTTTCGCTTATGGAGGAGGAGGAGGGTCGAAAGCCTACAGCCAACTGTTTCCTATACCGTGGGCTAGGCAGCACTGTTCCACTGCTGCTGTCCCCTGTGGAGCCTGCATCCACCACATTAACCCAGTGTGCAGTGATGGACATGTAACGGCCCTGGCCATGCCTACTGGACCATGCATCTGTTGTGAGGTGCACCTTTCCACTCACTGATTGCTTGAGTGCATGGACAATGCGGTCTTTCACATGCAGGTGGAGGGCTGGGATGGTTTTTTCGAGTGCAGACTGGGTAGGTCATAGCGTGGGACTGCGTAGGCCATGAGCTCGCGGAAAGCTTTGCTTTCAACCACACGGAAGGGCATCATCTCTAATGAGATTAGTTTGGCAATGTAGGCGTTCAAACACAGTGTATGCGGATGAGATAATGAGTACTTTCTTGTCCTACTCAGAGTGTCTGGTAGGGTGAGCTGGACTGGAGAGCTGCATATGGGGGAAGTAGCGGTGGACCGGATGGAGTGAGAGGGGGTTGGTGATGGTATTGGTGGTGATGGTCTAGATTCAGTGTTGTGTTGCAAAACCATTGTGATTCCCGGAGTGCTTTGGCCTTGCGACGACACCTCAACATTTAGGGCTGGTGGTGTGCTTAACGGTGGCGGTGATCTTACAGTGGGGGAAGCGATGGAGCGTTGCTGGCTACCTTTAGTCGGAGCAAGTGCACATGTGCTACCTGAAGTTTTGTAGTCCGTCCACGCTTGCAAGTGCATGTTGATTAAATGTCTAAGCATGCAACTGGTATTGAAATTTCTGAGTTGTTTACCTCGGCTAAAGGTCCTTCCGCACTTCTTACAGGTAACCTTTGCCTCATCAGTAGGATTTTGAACAAAGTAGTTCCACACTGCACTCTTCCTACTATGGTATACATTTTCTGGCCTTTCACGCTGTGCTAAGTTGACCGTCTGGCCCAGGGCTGGCATTAGGGGCAGGCAGACCAGGCAGCTGCCTAAGGCCCCCACTCCCCCAGGGGCCCCCAGCTAGCGGCACATCACGCAGCCGCTATGGGGCCCCTGGAAGGCAGGGGGGCCCACCTGCCCCCAGCGCCGACTCCCCCCGCCGCCGCATTGAACTATACCAGCGACTGCTGGTACAGTGCCAAGCAATAATGGAGAAGAGAGCGTCAGCCAGCGCTCCCTCTCCCATCATTCCCCGCTATGCCTCTGGCACAGCGGATGCGCGATGACGTCATCGCGCACTCACTGTGTGCCGGCAGAGCAGGAGACGGGAGCAGCCAGCAGCGCGGGCACAAGGAGAAGGTGAGAATAGTGGTTTGTTTTTTTAATATATCAGTGTGAGTACTGGACTGTGCGGCCATTTGGGGGGGGCGGCGGCTGTATGCTATGCTGGGCTATATACTATGGTGGCATTGATGGGTTATATACCATGCTGGGCTGTGTACTGTGCTGGGCTCTATACTATGCTGGGCTGTATACCGTGCTGGGCTCTATACCATGCTGGGCTCTATACTATGCTGGGCTATATACTATGCTGGGCTGTATACTGTGCTGGGCTATATACTATGCTGGGCTGTATACTGTGCTGGGCTCTAAACTATGCTGGGCTATATACTGTGCTGGGCTGTATACTGTGCTGGGCTATATACTATGCTGAGCTATATACTATGCTGGGCTGTATACTGTGCTGGGCTGTATACTGTGCTGGGCTGTATATCATGTGGTGCTGAGCTATATACCATGATGGACTATATATTATGCTGGGCTATATACCATGTGGTGCTGGGCTATATACCATGTTGGGCTAGTTACCTTGTGGTGCTGGGCTATATACCATGATGGACTATATACCATGGTGGGCTGGGCTATATACCATGCGGTACTGTGCTATATACCATGGTGGTGCAGTGCTATATACCATGGTGGTGCAGTGCTATATACTGTGTGGTGCTGTGCTATATACCGTGTTGTATTGTGCTATATACCGTGTGGTGCTGGGCTATATACCATGTGGGGCTGGGCTATATACCATGTGGGGCTGGGCTATATACTATGTGGCTGTGTTATATACCAAGGGGGTACATTTTGCATTATAATCTATGGGGGAGGCTGTGTTATATAATATGGGTTGTTACATTATATTCTATGGGGCGGTGGGCTGTATTTTATTCTATTTGGGGCTACATTAAATTCTATGGGGGGCTGTATTATATTTATTATATTCTATGGGGGGTGATTGCATCATACTCTATGAGGGAGCTGCATTATACTATATGAGGAGGCTCAATTGTATTCTATTGGGGGGCTGCATTATACTATGTGAGGGGCTGCATTACACTCTATGAGGGGGTTGCCATATATTCTATGGAGTGGCTGCATTATATTCTATGGGGGGGTTACATTATATTCTGTGGAGTGGCTGCATTATACTCTGAGGGGTAGCTGCATTATACAATAAGAGGGGGGCTGCATTAAATTGTATGGGGGTTCCATTATATTGTATGGCGGGGCTGCATTATACTCTGTGGGGTGGCTATATGTGGGCTGCATTATACTGTATCGAGGACTATGGGGAATACATTATATGAAGAACTATGGTGTGCATTATACTATGAGAAGTGAATAGTACTACATGGATGACTATGGGGGAGCATTATACTATATGGAGCACTGCGAGGAGTGTATTATATTATATGGAGGACTGAGCAGTGTATTTTAATATATGGAGGACTATGGGGAGTGTAGTATACTATATAGAGAACTGAGTGTATTTTAATAAAGGGCTATAAGGAGTGTATTATACTATATTGAGGACTATGGGGAGTGTGTTATACTTTATGGAGGACTGAGGAGTGTATTATACTATATGGAGGACTATGGGGTACATTATATTATATGGAGGACTCTAGGGAGTGTATTATACAATATGGAGGACTATAGGGAGTGTATTATACAATATGGAGGACTATGGGGAGTGTATTATACAATATGGAGGACTGAGGAGTGCATTATACTATATGGAGGACTATGGGGCACATTATATTATATGGAGGACCATGGGGTGTAAACTGTAGATGTGCTGCTGATAACATGATACTGTATAGTGATCTGTTAGTGATCCATTAGTGATGGTTCTGTCCCTATCATTCTTCCTCAGATGGTGGAAAGAGGCCTGGAAACAAGTGTTGAACGACTTCAATATTGTCACTCACACTCATTTAGCGGCCTGAACTCAGCGCATGTAAATACAACCCAAATGCTTCTGTGTGATGTGCAATATGTTAGCTTTTGGGGCCCCATTTTAATCTTTGCCTAGGGCCCCATTTTGCCTAAAACCGGGACTGGTCTGGCCAAGCTGTCCTGCAACTCTTTTAGTTTTTGGTCCACGTTTTTGGACAGCTACGGGCCTGCCAAATAATCACTGCTGCGATGTCAATGCCTGCTGCGGATCCTTCTCCTTATCAGAACTATTGCCAGCGCCACCCTCCTCCCCTAATGGATGCCAATCCGGGTCAAGAACTGGGTCATCCATCACCTCCTCTTCAAAGTCATCTGCACCTTCCTCTTTACCTTCCTCTGTGTCACCGTGTAAAGTGGTATAGTATGCGGGAAGGGGCACCTGAGTTTCATCAGGGTCAGATTCTGGCTCAGTAGACTGCGAGGGCAATGTAGTGCTCTGGGTCAATGTACCAGCAGAATCATCTAGCAGTGGCTGTGCATCAGTGCACTCCATGTCAGATTCATCTTGGACTGGGGAATTCAGGATTTGACAAGATAACCCAGACATGGTATGTGAAAAGACCTCCATAGAGTAATCTGAAGTGTGGGCTGCCGCATCCTTAACTTTTGGTGGGGGTGAAGCACACAAGGAAAGGTGTTTTTCCTGACCAGAACCCTGCACTGACGACTCCGTGCTTGCAAGTTTCGGCTGGTGGCTGTTTCGGCAATGTACGCCAAAACCTGTTTCTGATGCTCCGGCTTTAAAAGCGGTTTTCCTACTCCAAGAAAAGGGAACCTTACAGGCCTTCTTGGGCCAAACGTTGACGCAGGCTCAACACCTCCTGCCTTAGCTGCTATTGTGCTTTTGCCAGAACCAGCCGATGCACCACCACCATCATTACCAGCTGCGCCCCCCTGCCCACGTCCGCGGCCTCTTCCACCATACTTCCTCATGTTTGGGAAAATGTACCAAAAATACCAGCAGAGAGATGGTACTGTATGAGGAGTGTCCAGCTGTGTAAGGTTTATTAAAAAAAATTAAATCTACGTATATATTTTGTTAGTCAATGAAGCTCTCCCAGTATGTATTTGACCGTAATCCAACAAGCAGATATACGGAACTGTATCAGAAGTGTACAGCTGTATATGTTTTTTGTGTAACTAACAATCTCCGTATATGTATTTACGGAGTGTCACACACACACGCTGACTCTGTATAGATGTGACTGTAATGCGAACGGCAGATATACAATACTGGTTGAGAATCGGACAGCTTTATACGGTGTCTGTATGGAAAATTGTCAATCTCCGTCTTTTTTTTATACGGAGTGACACACGCTGTCTCTGTATAGTTTTGACCGTGATTAAACAGCTCATATACGAAAATGTTTGAAAAGCGGACAGTTCTATAAGGTGTAGGTCTGGAAAAATGGAAAATCTCCTCAGTTTGTTTTTCCAGAGTCACACACAGATAGCTTGTATTTGTCCGTGATACTAGTCGGTACACGGTAGTGTGTGAGGAGCGTACACCGTTATACGGTGTCTGTATGGAAAATTGTCAATCTCTGTCTATTTTTATACGGAGTGACACACGCTGTCTCTGTATAGTTTTGACCGTAATCAAACAGCAGATATACGAAACTGTTTTAAAAGCGGACAGTTCTATAAGGTGTAGGTCTGGAAAAATGGAAAATCTTTTCGGCTTGTTTTTCCAGAGTCACACACAGATAGCTTGTATTTGTCCGTGATGCCAGCCAGTACACGGTAGTGTGTGAGGAGTGTACACCACTATACGGTGTCTGTATGTAAAATTGTCAATCTCGGTCTATTTTTATACGGAGTGACACACACTGTCTCTGTATAGTTTTGAAAGTAATCAAACAGCAGATATACGAAACTGAAAAGTGGACAGCTCTATAAGGTGTAGGTCTGGAAAAATGGAAAATCTCCTCAGCTTGTTTTTCCAGAGTCACACACAGATAGCTTGTATTTGTCCGTGATACCAGCCAGTACATGGTAGTGTGTGTGGAGCGTACACCGCTATACGGTGTGTGAAAAAATGAACGCTCGGTAACTCACCAGAACAAAATAATAAAAGTTGAAGTCCTTTGAAAAAAGCAGTTTGAACAGCAGTGTGCACACAGCAATGCAGCTATCAGGTAGCCTTAAAAGGCAGCCTAATCACCACCAGCGCTGCTGCACACAACAAAAATCCTCCCCTTTCACTGCACACTAACTGTACAGTGAAAAGCTTTATCAGCAGAAGCAATTTTTTTGATCTTCTTCCCTGCCTAACGCTCTCCCTTATTCAGAATCAGCAGCAGCACCTCTTCCTATTCTAAGATCGGCAGAAGTAAGATGGCGGTCGGTGGTCACGACCTTTTATAGCCACTGTGACGCTACACAAAGCCAGCCAATCACTTCAATGCCCTTCTCTAATATGGTGGTGGCTGCTGCCCATGTCATCGCGTTGCCCACAGTGTGCGTCCTCCATCAATGGCTGAGAAAAGGCGCTGGAAGCATTATTTGAAACGCGACTTTGGCGCTCGGCTCGGCGACCTCATGGCCGACCTCACGCTATGGTCGGGTTTTATACTGTCCTCATGCACGTTAGCAGGGTGTGCAATGAGACATGTAGCTAAACCCCCTGTCTTCTTTAAGAAAAAGAGGCTGTAAAATTGTAACCTTTTATTGATTGCAGATGTGACAGGGAAGGGTGAAACTATAGGATGCAATAACAGGAGCATTTCAGAATATATAACTGCACAGAGCATAAAATACAGATAGTCTGCAATACACAGTAACATGAGGTAATACATAGGTACCATGAGGTAATACATAGGTACCATGAGGTAATACATAGGTTCCATGAGGTAATACATAGGTTCCATGAGGTAATACATAGGTACCATGAGGTAATACATAGGTAACATGAGGTAATACATAGGTACCATGAGGTAATACATAGGTAACATGAGGTAATACATAGGTACCATCAGGTAATACATAGCTGATGGTTACCTATTTAATACAACAAGTGTTATAAACACAGGATTATAACACCTAGATAGTGCTTACCAACTATGCTTACAGCAGGCTGTTTAAGAAGCATGAAGAACACGAATGGTGTAGTTTCTCCTAAGACACATGGAGGAGTAATGGCTGCTGTTCCCCTCACAGTGTCATAAACAAGACTATGATGTAACAGGAACAATCCCACAATACATTGCAAATTAAACTAGAATCTATGTATTAAACGGCCAGCAGGTGATGCTGTTACCTTACAGTATGAAATATATGAAGGATTAATACACACAAAAACACAATGTCTGTAATAATCGAAGACATAAAAAATGACTAGACCTTCTAGACAGCAATTATATGGCTGGACAGAACAGGTTTCGATCGGTGAAACCCGACTTTAGCTAAAGTCGGCGATTTTTGAATTTGCCCGACCCATTTCGCTCAACTCTAATGGTGACCCAAGTGAGCATCTGACATCTTGGACCAACACAACTAAACAACATTTGTAAACATGTGATGCTTTGATCAGCCTAACTCTCTACAAACCCAGACACATAATATCTTTCTTTCTGTAGGCTGGGTAGATCTGAAATAACTCTGAGTGTCCCATTTCAATCCTCTAGCTCTGCACACTACTTCTCTAGCCTCACACCTGTCTACAAATCCTTTAGTGGACCTGCCAGTCTTTCAAGCTAGCCTGTGGTGATGGTTTTCCAGTTATCCTCAAGTAGCCTCTGCTGTCAATCTCTGACCTGAGTAGGGATCGTAGCATAGTCAGCACGTGTCCACTAAGACCAGAGATTGGCTGTAGAAGTCATATCAGGGTGGTCATTGTTGTTCATCTTGGCATCAGTTCCAAATTATTGAGTCATTGATTCATTACCACTTCTGGTTGTAAATGTTTAAACTGAAATTTAGTACCGTTGCCCAGCATCATCTACATTTTTAAGGTTGCTCTGCCTAGTGACAAATGAAGCTTGTTCAGTAACATATATTATAATAGGGAATTACTTACTGATAGTGGGATCTAACCACTGGGACTTATCTCGTGATCATAACGATAAGACCACCAGCCATTAGTAAGTTAACTCCTATCTGTTAAACATGACTTAATATTTAAGTCTTGCCTTCTTATGTAAGGTAGGTTTACAGATTTTTTTATTATGTTTTGAGCCCTAAAAGTTGCAGCTATCTAGTAATTTTATATTCCCCTTTTGACATGATTTTATAGAGGCCACATAAGTAGATTACTAAGTCTACAGATACAACTGAAATGTCCCACCAGAATGATATAATAGGTCTCATATTTCCATCATATCGTCATCTTTGATGTTTTGTGAAGAGAGAGTGATCCGCTGTCTCTTCGAAAGGATGACTCTTGAGGACCACTCGCGGAATTAACTGCTGGGCTTTACAGGCTCCCCTGAGACATGCAATATATACTGCTTTGTTTCCGCTTTGGCGTGTGTAACTCTGTAACTGTGTTCTGCCTATTATCTGAGGATCCAGGGAGCATGGAGCACAACTGGCACATTCTGAAGTTTGAGGGTCAGATTACAGAAAAGCTATTTCACATTAAGTGGAAACTGAAGACATCGAGTCAGCCAAGCGGAAAATGGGTTTAATGACCCCGTGGTGCTTGGCAGAGGGGGGAGGGAGAGCTGAGGATCCCCAGCCAAAACCTGAACAGACACTCATTCCTTGGACTTCACTGGCTCTGTTACACCTGTGAGTCATGCAGGTCCCAGCTTCCAGGTCACATGAATTTGAGGAGAACAAGAGTGCATCTGGCCCAGAGTCAAGTCCTTTAACCCCTTGCTTACCAACATTTTACGCACTAATAACTCACGCTCTCGGAAAGAAGACTGGCAGATTTTATATTGAAATTTCCTTGATTCGGACCACCTGACTGATTCAGCTGTAATTAAGCCTACAAGGCAAGCGATCCAAGAACATGGGCTCAAAAAGAATGAGTCAGGAATGAGTTTTCGCCCAACACCATTTGTCTTACCATGTGTCAAAGTGACCTCAGTGTGAATAAGGGCCAGGCTGGAGTGGGTCCTGAATATCTCTCTTAGGTTTTGTCTAATGGCCGGTGTGAACATGCTCCTATATTTTGAATGTATACCAACATAGGCACACTACCGTAGAATACTCAGCCCAAAGTTAATCTATGGGGCAGCTCACATCAGCGTTTACTTTCTCAGCTGTATTTGGAGTGCGTGTAAAATCGCAGCATGCTGCAATTGTCACCGAGACTTGCCAATGCAAGCCTATGGGTGCGAGAAAAAAAAACGCAAGTGCTGTCCGATTTTTACTCACCGGTGTCCTTTCAAAAGCCGGCAATTCATGTGCTGCATACAGTAAAATCACAGAGAGACAGGTTAAAATAGAAAAGATATATACACATAGAATACTTACAGTATATATATACAGTGCCTTGCGAAAGTATTCGGCCCCGTGGAACTTTTCAACTTTTTCTCACATATCATGCTTCAAACATAAAGATACCAAATGTAAATTTTTGATGAAGAATCAACAAAAAGTGGGACATACAGTGGGGAAAAAAAGTATTTAGTCAGTCAGCAATAGTGCAAGTTCCACCACTTAAAAAGATGAGAGGCGTCTGTAATTTACATCATAGGTAGACCTCAACTATGGGAGACAAACTGAGAAAAAAAAATCCAGAAAATCACATTGTCTGTTTTTTTTTCATTTTATTTGCATATTATGGTGGAAAATAAGTATTTGGTCAAAAACAAGCAATCAAGATTTCTGGCTCTCACAGACCTGTAACTTCTTCTTTAAGAGTCTCCTCTTTCCTCCACTCATTACCTGTAGTAATGGCACCTGTTTAAACTTGTTATCAGTATAAAAAGACACCTGTGCACACCCTCAAACAGTCTGACTCCAAACTCCACTATGGTGAAGACCAAAGAGCTGTCAAAGGACACCAGAAACAAAATTGTAGCCCTGCACCAGGCTGGGAAGACTGAATCTGCAATAGCCAACCAGCTTGGAGTGAAGAAATCAACTGTGGGAGCAATAATTAGAAAATGGAAGACATACAAGACCACTGATAATCTCCCTCGATCTGGTGCTCCACGCAAAATCCCACCCCGTGGGGTCAGAATGATCACAAGAACGGTGAGCAAAAGTCCCAGAACCACGCGGGGGGACCTAGTGAATGAACTGCAGAGAGCTGGGACCAATGTAACAAGGCCTACCATAAGTAACACACTACGCCACCATGGACTCAGATCCTGCAGTGCCAGACGTGTCCCACTGCTTAAGCCTGTACATGTCCGGGCCCATCTGAAGTTTGCTAGAGAGCATTTGGATGATCCAGAGGAGTTTTGGGAGAATGTCCTATGGTCTGATGAAACCAAACTGGAACTGTTTGGTAGAAACACAACTTGTCGTGTTTGGAGGAAAAAGAATACTGAGTTGCATCCATCAAACACCATACCTACTGTAAAGCATGGTGGTGGAAACATCATGCTTTGGGGCTGTTTCTCTGCAAAGGGGCCAGGACGACTGATCCGGGTACATGAAAGAATGAATGGGGCCATGTATCGTGAGATTTTGAGTGCAAACCTCCTTCCATCAGCAAGGGCATTGAAGATGAAACGTGGCTGGGTCTTTCAACATGACAATGATCCAAAGAACACCACAAGGGCAACGAAGGAGTGGCTTCGTAAGAAGCATTTCAAGGTCCTGGAGTGGCCTAGCCAGTCTCCAGATCTCAACCCTATAGAAAACCTTTGGAGGGAGTTGAAAGTCCGTGTTGCCAAGCGAAAAGCCAAAAACATCACTGCTCTAGAGGAGATCTGCATGGAGGAATGGGCCAACATACCAACAACAGTGTGTGGCAACCTTGTGAAGACTTACAGAAAACGTTTGACCTCTGTCATTGCCAACAAAGGATATATCACAAAGTATTGAGATGAAATTTTGTTTCTGACCAAATACTTACTTTCCACCATAATATGCAAATAAAATGAAAAAAAAACAGACAATGTGATTTTCTGGATTTTTTTTTCTCAGTTTGTCTCCCACAGTTGAGGTCTACCTATGATGTAAATTACAGACGCCTCTCATCTTTTTAAGTGGTGGAACTTGCACTATTGCTGACTGACTAAATACTTTTTTTCCTCACTGTAATTGTGAAGTTGATTGAAATTTATTGGTCATTTCAAATTTTTTTGGAAATTCAAAAACTGAAAAGTGGGGCGTGCAAAATTATTCGGCCCCTTTACTTTCAGCGCAGCAAACTCACTCCAGAAGTTCATTGTGGATCTCTGAATGATCCAATGTTGTCCTAAATGACTAATGATAAATATAATCCACCTGTGTGTAATCAAGTCTCTGTATAAATGCACCTGCTCTGTGATAGTCTCAGAGTTCTGTTTGAAGCACAGAGAGCATCATGAAGACCAAGGAACACAACAGGCAGGTCCGTGATACTGTTGTGGAGAAGTTTAAAGCTGGATTTGGATATAAAATGATTTCCAAAACTTTAAACATCCCAAGGAGCACTGTGCAAGCGATCATATTGAAATGGAAGGAGTATCATACCACTGCAAATCTACCAAGACCCGGCCGTCCCTCTAATCTTTCATCTTAAACAAGAAGACTGATCAGAGATGCAGCCAAGAGGCCCATGATCACTCTGGATGAACTGCAGAGATCTACAGCTGAGGTGAGACAGTCTGTCCATAGGACAACAATCTGTCGTACTGCACAAATCTGGCCTTTATGGAAGAGTGGCAAGAAGGAAGCCATTTCTCAAAGATATCCATAAAAAGTGTTGTTTAAAGCTTGTAACAAGCTACCTGGGAGACACACCAAACATGTGGAAGAAGGTGCTCTGGTCAGATGAAACCAAAATCGAACTTTTTGGTAACAATGCCAAACGATATGTTTGGCGTAAAGGCATCACTGCTCATCACCCTGAACACACCATCCCCACTGTCAAACATGGTGGTGGCAGCATCATGGTTTGGGCCTGCTTTTCTTCAGCAGGGACAGGGAAGATGGTTAAAATTGATAGGAAGATGGATGGAACCAAATACAGTCATATGTAAAAGTTTGGGCACCCATATTAATGTTAACCTTTTTTCTTTATAACAATTTTGGTTTTTGCAACAGCTATTTCAGTTTCATATATCTAATAACTGATGGACTCAGTTATATTTCTGGATTCAAATGAGGTTTATTGTATTAACAGAAAATGTGCAATCTGCATTTAAACAAAATTTGACCAGTGCAAAAGTATGGGCACCCTTATCATTTTCTTGTTTTGAACACTTCTAACTACTTTTTACTGACTTCCTGAAGCACTAAATTGGTTTTGTAACCTCATTGAGCTTTGAACTTCATAGCCAGGTGTATCAAATCATGAGAAAAGGTATTTAAGGTGGCCACTTGCAAGTAGTTCTCCTATTTGATTCTCCTATGAAGAGTGGCATCATGGGCTCCTCAAAACAACTCTCAAATGATCTGAAAACAAAGATTATTCAACATAGCTTTTCAGGGGAAGGATACAAAAAGTTGTCTCAGAGATTTAACCTGTCAGTTTCCACTGTGAGGAACATAGTAAGGAAATGGAAGAGCACAGGTACAGTTCTTGTTAAGTCCAGAAGTGGCAGGCCAAGAAAACTATCAGAAAGGCAGAGAAGAAGAATGGTGAGAACAGTCAAGGACAATCCACAGACCACCTCCAAAGACCTGCAGCATCATCTTGCTGCAGATGGTGTCACTGTGCAACGGTCAACAATACAGCGCAATTTGCACAAGGAGAAGCTGTATGGGAGAGTGATGCGAAAGAAGCCATTTCTGCAAGCACGTCACAGAGTCGCCTGAGGTATGCAAAAGCACATTTGGACAAGCCAGTTACATTTTGGAAGACGGTCCTGTGGACTGATGAAACAAAGATTGAGTTGTTTGGTCATACAAAAAGGCGTTATGCATGGAGGCTAAAAAACACAGCATTCTAAGAAAAACACTTGCTACCCACAGTAAAATTTGGTGGAGGTTCCATCATGCTTTGGGGCTGTGTGGCCAATGCCGGCACCGGGAATCTTGTTAAAGTTGAGGGTCGCATGGATTCAACTCAGTATCAGCAGATTCTTGACAATAATGTGCAAGAATCAGTGACGAAGTTGAAGTTACGCAGGGGATGGATATTTCAGCAAAACAATGATCCAAAACACCGCTCCAAATCTACTCAGGCATTCATGCAGAGGAACAATTACAATGTTCTGGAATGGCCATCCCAGTCCCCAGACCTGAATATCATTGAACATCTGTGGGATGATTTGAAGCGGGCTGTCCATGCTCGGCGACCATCAAACTTAACTGAACTGGAATTGTTTTGTAAACAGGAATGGTCACAAATACCTTCATCCAGGATCCAGGAACTCATTAATAGCTACAGGAAGCGACTAGAGGCTGTTATTTTTGCAAAAGGAGGATCTACGAAATATTAATGTCACTTTTATGTTGAGGTGCCCATACTTTTGCACCGGTCAAATTTTGTTAAAATGCAGATTGCACATTTTCTGTTAGTACAATAAACCTCATTTGAATCCAGAAATATAACTGAGTCCATCAGTTATTAGATATATGAAACTGAAATAGCTGTTGCAAAAGCCAAAATTGTTATAAAGAAAAAAGGTTAACATTAATAGGGGTGCCCAAACTTTTACATATGACTGTACAGGACCATTGTTGAAGAAAACCTGTTGGAGTCTGCAAAAGACCTGAGACTGGGACGGAGATTTGTCTTCCAGCAAGAGAATGATCCCAAACATAAAGTTAAATCTACAATGGAATGGTTCACAAATAAACATATCCAGGTGTTAGAATGGCCAAGTCAATGTCCAGACCTGAATCCAATCGAGATTCTGTGGAAAGAGCTGAAAACTGCTGTTCACAAATGATCTCCATCAAACCTCACTGAGCTCAAGCTGTTCGCCAAGGAAGATTGGGCAAGAATTTCAGTATCTCGATGTACAAAACTGGTAGAGACATACCCCAAGCGACTCGCAGCTGTAATCGCAGCAAAAGGTGGCAACAAAGTATTAAGTTAAAGGGGCCGAATAATATTGCACGCTCCACTTTTCAGTTTTTGCATTTCCACAAAAATTTAAAATAACCAATAAATTTCGTTCAACTTCACAATTGTGTCCCACTTGTTGTTGATTCTTCACAAAAAATTTACATTTGGTATCTTTATGTTTGAAGCATGATATGTGGGAAAAGGTTGAAAAGTTCCAGGGGGCCGAATACTTTCACAAGGCACTGTATATATGTATATATATGTGTGTGTGTGTGTATATATATATATATATATATATATATACATATACATATATATTACATAGATAGAAGAAAAGCTGGCAATTCAGCAGCTACGTAGTATAAAATCACTGCAGGAGCCGACAGGATAGAAGAGATGGATTGCATACAATAAATACAAATAGAATAGGTAGATAAATAAATAGATGTCAGTGACAAATACAATTACTGAAGTGTGTGTGTGCATGTGTTACTGTACATGTATTTAATTAATTGTTTTTTGGAAAAAAATGGTGTGTGCTCCCACGGAATTTTTGTAGCCAGCAGAGGGAAAGCCAAAGGCTGGGGGCCAATGTTTATAGCCTGTGAAGGGGGTAATACCCATGGAGCTTCCCAGGCTATTAATAGCGGCTCACAACTGTTTACTTAGCCTTTACTGGCTATCAAAATGGGGGACCCTAAAAAAAGACATAGGGTCCCCCTATAATTAATAACCAGCAAAGGCTATGTAGACAGCTGCAGGCTGATATTGATAGCCTAGGAAGGGGCCAAGGATACTGCCCCCCATGCTAAAAACATCAGCTCTCAGCCACCCCAGAAAAGGCACATCTCTAAGATGCACCAATTCTGGCACTTAGCCTCACTCTTCCCACTTGCCCTTTAGCGGAGGCAAGTGGAATGATAGTTGGGCGGGTTGATGTCACCTTTGTATTGTCAGGTGACATCAAGCCCTGAGGTTAGTAATGGAGAGGCGTCAATAAGACGCCCCATTACTAACCCCATATTCCCATTTTATGAAAACACAGATACTCAGAATAAAGTCCTTTAATTGAAAGAATGACACAGACTCCTTTAATAAATCTTAATTAAGCCATACTTAGGACCTTGCCCATTCCACCGACGCCCTTGTGGTCTGCAAAACAGTTAAAAATAAAAAAGAACGATATTCCTCACCTTTCCGCAGAGATTCTGCTAATCTATTTGTCCCATGATGGGTCTAGCTCTGCTACATCTAGATGGCAGGCTGCATGGTTGCATGATGCGACCATACAGCCTGTCATTCAGCAGAGACACTGAGCAGTGTGTGCTCAGTGTCTCCCTGTAAACTCCTATTCCCTGTCTGAGAGCACCATAAGCGTGAGAAAGTTCTCCTGCTTGCAGTGCCTTCAGACAGGTCTTGCGAGTTCACAGCCAATGAACTCACTTCACCTTTCTGACGTCAATGCAAGTGCCGTGGGAAAATTTTGTCACTCTATGTGCACACTCTCTCATCATTTCACGATATTGCCAGTGCAAGTGGCTTCTCTCAATAGAAATGTACTGATAGTAGCTGGGTCAGCCTACTTTGAATGTGACCACAAGTATACAAATACATGCATGTGGTCACATGACCTCCCATTCACACTCAGGAATCATGACAGTGTGTGCATGTGATCACAATTCGACAGTCAGCATCCACATAGTCTAAGTGCGGTTTTTTGTACCAAGCCTGGACAATCCCTTTAAACAATCATGTTTTGTTAATTTTCCTATATTTAAAAAAAAGGTTTTAGATTGAAGTTTCCTTTTACTTAAAGGGAACCTGTCACCAGAAAAAAGCGCTATTAACCTGCAGACACCGGTTTAATCTGCAGGTTTATAGTATTAGTAACCAGCCTGGCGCCTGCACTTAGGCAAACGCTGCAGGGAGAAAATGAACTTTATTCTCCCTGGCAGCATTCCAGTTTTAGTCACGGGCGGCGCTGGGGCAGGTTTAGTCATGGCTCAGAGTATACAGAGCACCTGCTGTAACTGCACCCCAGCCAGCCCCAATGCAAAGCCAGTGTCAATTAGGGCAGGGAGTGCGGTTATAGCCGCACAGTGACTGAACCAGCGCTAGCACCGCCCCGTGACTGAAACCGGAATGCTGCTGGAGGGAGCCCCAGCAGCGTTCGGCTAAGCAGGGGTGCTGAGCAGGTTAGTAACACTTCTAACCTGCAGATCAACACTATACAGCCAGGTTAATAGGGTTTTCCTGGTAACAGGTTCCATTTAATGAGTCAGGTCAAGCCAGTCTATCCTGTATATAGTATAAATCAAAGTTTGGTGTTACTTATTTACTTAGATTTTCAAGTTCAATTTGATTGAAATTTTGGTTGCTACTTTATTTTCATTTGCTATCAGTCACCAGACCCAATGGCACTTACTATAAATGAGCGAATATATTCAAGTGGAATTGAATTCTACTCAAATATTATGAAAATACACTTTTGCCAAAATGCAAATTTTTTTAAGTTCCACACAGACACAGCTAAATAATGGCTCTAGGCTGCCAATTTCCTGAACTGTAAAGAGCCATCAAAAGCTTAAAAAATATAAAAAATTTTTATACTCATACCACTCACTTTGTCAGCCACTTCGCTCCTCACTATCACCTGTCCGGTCCTCTTCACATCTTCTTAGCAACGCTGTGAGCATTTCTTCGCATGCATGTCGTGACCTTATCACCACTTATGCATAACTGTCCCGTTCCAGCCTAATATGAGAAGGCAGTGGCGTAACTAGAGTCTGATGATCTAGATAAATAGGTAGATAGATAGATAGATAGATAGATAGATAGATAGATAGATAGATAGATAGATAGATAGATAGATAGGAAAATAAGTATTTGCTGCACTGCTGATTTTGCAAGTTTTCCCACCTACAAAGAAAGGAGAGGTCTGTAATTTTTATCGTAGGTGCACTTCAACTGTGAGAGACAAAATATAAAATAGAAAATCACATTTTATGATTTTTAAATAATTAATTTGTATTTTATTGCAATAAATAAGCATTTGATCACCTACCAACCAGCAAGAATTCTGACTCTCACAGACCTGTTAGTTTTTCTTGAAGAAGCCCTCCTACGCTGCACTCATTACTGTATTAATTGCACCTGTTTGGACTAGTTACCTGTATAAAAGAGACCTGTCCACACACTCAATCACACTCAAACCTCTCCACCATGGCCAAGACCAAAGAGCTTTCTAAGGACCCCAGGGACAAAATTGTAGACCTGCACAAGGCTGGGATGGGCTACAGGACAATAGGTAAGCAGCTTGGTGAGAAGGCAACAACTGTTGGCACAATTATTAGAAAATGGAAGAAACAAAAGAGGACTGTCAAGCTTGTCAATCTTTCTCAGTCTGGAGCTCCTTGCAAAGTCTTGCCTCGTGGGGTAAGGTTGATACTGAGAGATAGCAGATATTAGCCCAGAACTACACAGAGGACCTGGTCAATGACTAGAAGCGAGCTGGAACCACAGTGTCAAACATTACCGTTAGTAACACGCTATGCCATCATGGATTGCAATCCAGCAGGACATGCAAGGCCCCACCTGCTCATGCCAGCACATGTCCAGACCCATTTGAAGTTCACCAATGACCATCTGGATGATAAAGACGAGACATGGGAGGAGGTCATCTGGTCTGATGAGACCAAATAAAACTTTTTGATATCAACTCCACTCACCATGTTTGGAGGAAGAAGAAGGATGAGTAGAATCCCAAGAGCACCATCCCAACCATGAAGCATGGTGGGGAAACATCATACTTTGGGGGTGCTTTATTTTTATTTATATAGCGCCATTAATTCCATGGTGCTGTACATGAGAAGGGGGGTTACATACAAAGTTATAGATATTGTTAACAGTAAACAAATTTACAATGACAGACTGGTGCAGAGGGGAGAGGACCCTGTCCTTGCGGACTTACAGTCTACGGGATAGTGGGGAAGAGACAGAAGGTCGGAGGTGCAGCAGCTCTGGTGGTGATGAGGCGGCAGCTCAGGCGGTGGTGAGGTGGCAGAATGGTTATTACAGGCTGTAAGCTTTCTTGAAAAGATGTGTTTTAAGGTTCCGTTTGAAGGATCCGAAGGTGGTGGATAATCGGACGTGTTGAGGCATGGAATTCCAGAGGATAGAGGATATTCGGGAGAAATCTTGGAGGTTGTTGTGTGAGGAACGAATAAGTGTGGAGGAGAGTAGGAGGTCTTGGGAGGATCGAAGATTATGTGAGGGAAGATATTGGGAGATTAGTTCAGAGATATAGGGAGGGGAAAGGTTGCGCATGGCTTTGTAGGTCAGTGTTAGTAGTTTGAACTGGATTCATTGGGAAATTGTGAGCCAATGGAGGGATTTGCAGAGGGGAGAGACAGGGAAGTAGCAAGGAGCGAGGTGGATTAGTCGGGCAGCAGAATTGAGGACAGCCTGGAGTGGTGCAAGAGAGTTAGCAGGGAGGCCACAGAGGAGAGTGTTGCAGTAGTCAAGGCGGGAGATGATGAGGGCATGTGCAAGAGTTTTAGTAGATTGAGGGCTGAGGAAGGGACGGGCTCTGGAAATATTTTTGAGTTGGAGGCGACAGGAGGTGGCAAGAGTTTGGGCATGTGGTTTAAAGGACAGGGCAGAGTCGAGAGTTACTCCGAGGCAGCAGATTTCCGGTGCAGGAGAGAGCGTGATGCCGTTTACCAGAATAGATAGATCGGGTAGGGAAGATACGTGAGATGGAGGAAAGATAATGAGTTCAGTTTTGTCTACATTGAGTTTCAGGAAGCAAGAGGTGAAAAAGGAGGATATGGCTGATAGACACTCCGGGATTCTGGACAGCAGATAGGTGACATCTGGCCAGAGAGGTAGATCTGAGTGTCATCTGCATACAGGTGGTACTGGAAGCCATGGGACTTTATGAGTTGTCCTAGGCCAAGAGTATAGATGGAAAAATGTAGGGGTCCCAGGACAGAACCTTGGGGGACTCCAACAGAGAGGGGGCTGGATGAGGAGGTAGTGTGGAAAACGATGAATGTGCGGTCAGAAAGGTATGAGGAAAAGCAGGACAGGGCAAGGTCTTTGATGCCAAGGGAAGAAAGAATCTGTAGCAGTAGGCAGTAGTCAACTGTGTCAAAGGCAGAGGACAGGTCGAGAAGGAGGAGGATAGAGAACTGTCTGTTAGCTTTGGCTGTGAGTAAGTGTGGCGCTCCTGAGGCTCAGTCGCCACAGAGGTACTGCACCTTCTCCTAAGGTGTAGTACCCCACCATCCAGGTAAGGTGGGAACTCCTTTCCATGCTCCAACACTCGCACTCCACACAACAGGGTAGTTCTGCAAAACCACATTGCGGCTCAGTGCTTAGATAGTAGCAGAGCACCTCTGGTGGTTCCCTGCATGGAACACTGGATGTGCTGGGAGGTGGGTGGAGTTGAGATATATAAAAGAGTGGGAAAGTGTAGGATGACAGATCAGTTGGGGTTCAATCTGACAGAAGGTCAGTGAGGAAGGAAGCCACTCGGGAGGAGTGGGGATCCCTGGAAGAAGGGATGGAGGAAGGAGTGCTGCAGCTGCCTTAGTGATCTGAGCCAGCTGGCATGGGAAAGGAACAGAAGGAGAAATACATAGAACTGCAACCTAAGCTTCCATAAGAGAGAGAAGGATCAGTACGGAACGAAGGAGTAGGAGAACAGAGAGGAGTTGTGGATTGGAAGAGGAACCCTGCCTATAGGTTCTCAGCACAAGGCCGGGGCCCGGTCCCTGAGGTTGTATGGACACTTATGGTTCTGCAGCAGACACCGGTGGAGTAGTAGGCTGTAAATGCACTACTCCCAACTAAGACTTGGGGCACAACAGCAATTGAATAGAGAGCCAGGACTCCGGAGAAAGGGGTCCCCGAGAGAGGCTACAGCTGTCTGCCATACGAGTAGAATTGTTAGGAACATCTGACAGGAGGAACTCCAGAGTACCACGGTACTGGAGATCTTCACACTTTAAGGCGCAATATAGGAGTCGTTCAGGAAAGGTACATGTTGGCAGAGTGTTGGAGAGAAGCTTTCCATCTGGCCTGGAGGTTGGCTGAGTCTCTGACCTGGAGGACACGGCCCAGAGGCAGGCACCCTTGTGTACCTCAGACTGTGAGTAAAGCTTTGGAACTGCGAGCCTCGGTGTCCTCCATTCATTCTTGCGCCAACCCACTCAGCACCGCTACATCTGGGTACCATTCTTCACACTGCCTGCGCCTTTCCACAACCATTACAACTACACTGCCCTGGGACATCAGCCCTGCCTGTGGAGGGCTATACCATCACTGCTGCATCCTACCATCTGTCCCAGAAGATCTGTCTGCAGCGTCGGCTTAACACCTCCCTTGCCGAGCACCACAGGTGGCGTCACGAACTATCCCATTCCCTTTACTACATTCCGCCATCGACTTGGGCGCCCAGGGCCACGGTCTGGGTCACCGCTGCTGTGACACATCCCCCTGACACCGGCCCGGTACCGAGTACCCCACGGCCCTGGGAGGGCGACCCAACTTGGCGTCACAAACAGGATGAGAGACCCGATACCATCGGGTTCTGTGTGCCTGAGATTTGTTGGACTTTGTACTTTTGAAAATGTGCAGAAGACCTGATTTGATGGACTGTAAAATGGACATTGGAAATGGCCACTGGCACGGAGAAGAAGGGCGTGGAGATAGGAGGTCCAAAGAAAAGACCGCAAAGAGTCTTGGGCCTCAACCGGCCTGAATTACTATGTGACAGCAACATGGCCCACCCCCTAGGGGTTCGTATACTGGCTTGGTATGGAGGCGCTGGAAGAAGACGCTGCCCCCAGAAGGAGGGGCAGAAGGAGCCAGTGGCGGGAAAGGGGCCAAGGCAGGAAGAAGAACACCATTTTGGAGAGTGAGGGAAGGAGGCCTGCGGAGCGCGGGGAAACGGATCTCCCTGGCGCCATGGCTGAAGGCTCCGACCCGATCACGGAAATGAACCGCCAGCAGCTGGAGGGCGAAATTGCCCAGCTGACGCGCCGCCTGCAACTGAGGCAGGAAGCATTGTGGACATTAAATCTGCAGCGCGCCCAGGAGGGGCCTACACCTGCAGTATCCACAACACCGGTACCCGCCGCTGCTGCACCGGACCTTTTCCCGGCAGACCCTGTGGAGCCTGGAGCCGCTGCCATGCCACCGGCAGCATACTCTGTCCCCTCTTTGCCGCTGATAGCGGAGGAGTTGTACACAGCCCAGGGAGCTGAAGTGGAGGTAGAGAAGCTCCTACCTGGACCTGACGCGGCTGCGTAGGTCCCACCAGTGACCCCCACGGAGCCGCAGCTGCCATTGGCTCCACCGCCGTCCCCGGTGTCCCACCGGGCGGCGCCCGTTGCCATCATTGCCATCATGCCTGTGCCGGAGCAGAGGCCACACCGCCAGGAGGCACCAGGTATCTACCCCGGCCCTCCTAAAGGGTTGACCTCCGAATTCACGTTGTCTGAGGCGGGTTTGTGGCAACCTGAAATGGGGCAATTGGAAGAGTCCGCTGGGGGCGCTAGTCAGTCAGAAATGGGGCGGTGGAAGAGGTCCCTACTGAGGAGGGTACGGCTGGAACAGGCGCGCACGATTCGACATCTTCGGGGAATAGATGAGTCTCAGTCGCTTTGGGAAAGTGACCTCGGGATCCCTTCGCTGCCGAACCCCCGTAAAGTTGCTTATCAGCGCCGACAAGCTGCAGAAGCCCTAGGTGCTAGGCATCATATCAGAACAATGGAATCACCTATTGAGGAGGAACAGTTGATGGGCATTGAGATGCATCATGGGTTCCCTTTGCCACAACTTCAGTGCCCTATAACACGAAACCAGAATCAAGATGAAGATATCACATCTGGTAGCGGTACCCAAGCTTCCAGAACCCCAGGAAGGGACCAGCAATAAGAAAATTTACAGTAACTCTCGTGACCCAGGAGGGTTTGTTGCACCAGTTGTGTCTTTTTGCTTGCTCATTATGGTTTTGTTTGCCCAAGGTTGCCCTGTTTTGATTGGCAGCGTTCTTTAAAGTGAACTAGCGATCCTAAACTTGGAGTGATCCAAAAACTCTTACTTGTGGATAGTTGCACCTCTTTAGGTGCCCTCTCTTGGTTTTACATAAAGGACAGTTTGCAAATATGATGTCAAGATTTTACATAAGGACACTTTGCGAAGATGATGTCTACCTCAAAGGACACTGCAAGAGATCCCGGCTGGGAGCGGAGTCCAGCACTTACAAGAATAATTGTTGAATGTTTTACTGTAAAGTATTTGATAATGTGTTTTATAAGAGTATTAGTAATTGAGAAATGGCTTTTAGATAGAGTGAGAAATGTTTTGATAGAGAATTAAGAATAAAGAATTGAACCTGACAGGTGACGGACCAGGTACTTGCGGTCAGCGTCTTGCGTCTAGAAGAGAGAAAAATGATAAAGAAACGTGTATTAGAGAAGGAAAGCTGAATAATACTGAAGTGATAGTGAGTCACAGATAATGGCACTTAGAATGAAAAATTGCACTTTTTGACTTGAAATTTAGATAAATAAGAATTGTTTGTAACGTTCAAGAATAAGTACCTCCTATACTAGGAAGTTTAGTATAAGAATTGTTTATGCAGCATTATAAAATTTTGTATGTTCCTGTACTGTCAACTTTGTTGTCTTGCAGCCCGCGGACGTGCTGTGTTTAACGGTGGGTTATGTGGTGCCCCAGAGGCTCAGTCGCTACAGAGGTACTGCACCTTCTCCTAAGGTGTAGTGCCCCACCATCCAGGTAAGGTGGGAACTCCTTTCCATGCTCCAACACTCACACCCCACACAACAGGGTAATTCTGCACAACCACATTGCGGCTCAGTGCTTAGAGAGTAGCAGAGCACCTCTGGTGGTTCCCTGCATGGTACACTGGATGTGCTGAGGGGTGGGTGGAGTTGAGATATATAAAAGAGTGGGAAAGTGTAGGATGATAGATCAGTTGCGGTTCGGTCTGACAGAAGGTCAGTGAGGAAGGAAGCCACTCGGGAGGAGTGGGGATCCCTGGAAGAAGGGATGGAGGAAGGAGTGCTGCAGCTGCCTTAGTGATCTGAGCCAGCTGGTAAGGGAAAGGAACAGATGGAGAAAGACGTAGAACTGCAACCTAAGCTTCCATAAGAGAGAGAAGGATCAGTACGGAACGAAGGAGTAGGAGAACAGAGAGGAGTTGTGGGTTGGAAGAGGAACCCTGCCTATAGGTTCTCAGCGCAAGGCCGGGGCCCGGTCCGCGAGGTTGTATGAACACTTATTGTTCTGCAGCAGACACCAGTGGAGTAGTTGGCTGTAAATGCACTACTCCCAACTAAGACTTGGGGCACAACAGCAATTGAATAGAGAGCCAGGACTCCGGAGAAAGGGGTCCCTGAGAAAGGCTACAGCTGTCTGCCATATGAGTAGAATTGTTAGGAACATCTGACAGGAGGAACTCCAGAGTACCACGGTACTGGAGATCTTCACACTTTAAGGCGCAATATAGGAGTCGTTCAGGAAAGGTACATGTTGGCGGAGTGTTGGAGAGGAGCTTTCCATCTGGCCTGGAGGTTGGCTGAGTCTCTGACCCGGAGGACACGGCCCGGAGGTAGGCACCCTTGTGTACCGCAGACTGTGAGTAAAGCTTTGGAACTGCAAGCCTCGGTGTCCTCTATTCATTCTTGCGCCAACCCACTCAGCACCGCTACATCTGGGTACCATTCTTCACACTGCCTGCGCCTTTCCACAACCATTACAACTACACTGCCCTGGGACATCAGCCCTGCCTGTGGAGGGCTATACCATCACTGTTGCATCCTACCATCTGTCCCAGAGGATCTGTCTGCAGCGTCGGCTTAACACCTCCCTTGCCGAGCACTACAGGTGGCATCACGATCTATCTCATTCCCTTAACTACATATACATTCCGCCATCAACTTGGGCGCCCAGGGCCACGGTCCGGGTCACCGCTGCTGTGACACATCCCCCTGACACCGGCCCGGTACCGAATACCCCATGGCCCTGGGAGGGTGACCCATAAGTCATTAGTAATTTTGGTCAGTGAAGTTTCAGTGGAGTGGTGGGGGCGGAAGCCAGATTGCAGGATGTCAAGGAGGGAGTCAGATGAGAGGTGGGAGGAAAGTGGGAGGAAAGTTGAGCATGGACATGCTGTTCAAGGAGTTTGGAAACAAACGGGAGCAGTGATATGGGGCGATAGCTGGGCATAGCAGTTGGGTCAAGGTTTGATTTTTTGAGGATGGGTGTGTTGTTTTTTTTGAGGATGGTGGCATGTTTGAAGGCAGAGGGGAAGGTACCAGAAGTTAGGGATAGGTTGAAGAGATGGGTTAGGGCTGGAATGATCATGTTAGTGAGGTTGGGGAGCAGGTGGGAAGGGATGGGGTCAAGTGCACAGGTGGTGAGGTGTGATTTGGAAAGGAGATGAGTAAGCTCTCCTTCAGTGATGTTGGAGAAGGAGGTTATTAGGGAAGGGCAGAGGTCTGGTATGTGGAGTGGTTCGGGTGGTGGAACTGTAAAGGTTTGCCTTGTTTAGTCGATCTTGTTTTTGAAGTAGGTGGCAAAGTCCTCAGATGCTTTTCTGCAAAGGGGACAGGACGACTGCACCGTATTGACGGGACGATGGATGGGGTCATGTATTGCAAGATTTTGGCCAACAACCTTCAGTAAGAGTATTGATGATGGGTCGCGATTAGTTCTTTCAGCATAACAACGATACCAGACAAAGCCAGGGAAACTAAGAAATGGCTCTGTAAAAAGCATTTCAAGGTCCTGGAGTGGCCTAGCCAATCTCCAAACCTGAACCCAATAGAAAATCTTTGGAAGGAGCCAAGGACACACATACAGTTTAAGTTTCTGTTGGCGTCAGTGGGTCCCGGTAACAGTGGCGACCACTGCAACTGCGGTCACTACGCTGCTGTGAGAAGGCCCAGAGATTCAGTGCTCACAGCAGTGATAACAAGATGCGATGATGACAGTGAGGAGAGGCAGAGTCGGAGAGGTGCATGATAAGGTGAGTATAAGAACATTTTTACTTTTTATATCTTCCTGTCTATATTATGCTCTGGGGTCCTGAGAAACTCCAGAGCATAATAAGGGACATTATATTTGCTAAGACTAACTTCTCTAAGAATTGAATTTCTAGGAAAAATTTGTGCGAAAAGGCAAATTCAAATTTTACCTGATCCACTCATCTCTAGTATTTAAATACCATAAGTTATCAACCTGATTTTACATCTATTCATGTGTTATGAACTTTTCTACTCCAGTTAGAACAAATTGTGTAATATTTGGCACATTTATTTTCCAAAAAATTAAGAATTTGTATTGCTTATGTTTATTCCGACAATTTAATGCATTTTTTCAGGTACAGTTAGAGTTATTATGTCACTCTGTGGGAAACACTTAGGCCATGTGCACACGATGCATTTTTCCTGCGGATCCGCAGTGGATTTTACCGCGCAGAAACGCTGCGGATCTGCAAAGTGATTTACAGTACAATGTAATTCAATTAAAAAAAAACCGCTGTGCAGACGCTGCGTTTTTTTCCGCGCGTTTTTTGTGCGGTACAAAAAATGCAGCATGTCACTTCTTTTGTGTGGTTTTCCACCTGCTCCATTCTCCAAATCCGCAGGGGGAAAACCGCAGTGGAAAACCGCACAAAAACCGCACGAAAACCACACAAAAACAGGAAGAAATCCGCAGGAAAAATGCAGGTAATTTGACCTGCGGATTTCTTCAAATCTGCGCGGAAAAATCCGCAGGAGGAAAATCCATGTGTGCACTTAGCCTATGGTAACACTCATCAATGTGGAATTCCCCAAATAATTAGATTATGACTCACAGACTGCTCACATTATGATTCACTGGCTTGGATAGCCGAATGATAAACATTTAAAGGTACAAACAGTTATTTCAATGACTGCCAGATAATCGTCTTCAGCTCCTTCATCAAAGATAATTAATTTCAGTAATAAGAGCTACAATGTATTACATGGAAAATATAACTTAGGGCTTATTCCCACGTCAGTATTTGGTCAGTATTTTCCATTACTGTTGTATGCTAAAACCAGGAGTGAAATTTACAGAGAAAAACAATATTTGAAAAATTGACACCTATTGTGTGTTTTGGAGATTCTCCTGGTATTGACATACAAATACAGATGAAATACTGATCAAAAACACTGATGAGTGAATAAAGCTTTAGAGGGTTATAGCCAACATAGAAAGTTATTATTACCTATTCACAGGACAAGTGAAAACTTTCTGAGAGTCTGAGAAACAGGCTTTGAGATGCCCCTCATCAATTGAACAGTGGCTATAAACACCTGTACATCATTTAGATTATAACTGCACATATTTTTGCATGATGGGGAAAAGGGATTAACTTTAAAGTTCTGTAAAGAAAATCTCCAATACTATCTATATATATAATCGTCTTATCATGTCTGTCTGTCTGTCTGTCTGTAACCGAAATCGCGGGTCGCTGTTTGGTTGCGGCCGCCATGCCACGACCAATCAGCGGCAGGCACAGTCGGGCTCAGCGCTCAATCGGGCGCAGGCTTCAATCTGTAAAAAAGAGAATTTAAAATAAAAAAAATGTTATTCTCACCTTCCGACGGCCTCCGATCTTCTTTCCACGCGCCCTGCCTTGCGGTCCCAGTAATGCCTTGCGCCTTAGGCTGGAGATGACGTCACTCTCGCGAGAGCGCGCCATCATCATCAGCGATGTTTTGCACAAGGCATTATTGGGACCGCGAGGCCGGGCGCGTGGAGTGGAGATCGCGGGCCGTCGGAAGTTGAGTATATAACTATTTTTTATTTTAACCAGGAAAGAGGGGTGAGGGTGACCATGCATACCAGCAATGGGGAGGAGGGGACCATGCCTACCAGCAATGGGGGGGAGGGGGACCATGCATACCAGCAAATGGGGGTGAGGGTGACCATGCATACCAGGAAAGGGGGGGTGAGGGTGACCATGCATACCAGCAAATGGGGGTGAGGGTGACCATGCATACCAGGATAGGGGGGTGATGGTGACCATGCATACCAGGATAGGGGGGTGAGAGGACAATGCATACCAGGATTGGGGGGGTGATGGGATCATGCACACCAGGATTGGTGAGAGGTCTTGGCATATGAGAAGACCTGTGATGATTAAGGGCCCAATTGAAGATTTTGCATTTTTGCTCAAGTTGCGACATTGGACAAGAAGCCAGGATAGTTATTTGTTCTTCATCGTCTCTCCATAATCCTTGAGTTACTTTGTCCTAACCCGTGTTTGCTAATGTAGGAGGAACCAATATTGTCTTCACCCATTAATGTTATGCAGCCACTATATTTTGCACTCTCTTCCCTATTTCAACCATAAGGTCTGCTGCTATATTACATATGCCCATTTATCAACTGAGCTATATAGGACGTAGATAAAATACTATGTTAATTTCATTGGAACAAAAGCTATTGTCCCACTTTTACTATTTTTTCGGTATGCCTTCTGTAGTGTTCACATGCCATTCTTATTCATCAAATGACTGTGGTTGACAAGAAACGTCATTTAGCATCCTCATTGAAACATACCGCACTTGCCACATGCACTTGTGCAGGTCTTGGTTGTCAGAAATCTAGCAAAGTGCTTTAAAGGGGACCTGTCAGCTGTATTGTGCATAGTAACCTACAGACAGTGTCAGGTCGGTGCAGTTATACTGAATAAAATGATAACTTGGTTGATGAAATCCGTCTTCTAGCTGTTTCTTAATCTCTATTTTCAGTTTTGTGTTAATGATATGCTCGTGTCCTAAGGCGGGGTTCATGTATGTGGTGCTCTGATTATATATTCATAATGCAGACTGCTGACAGGTCACTGACCCCTCAATGACCTGCCCCTTAGTTTATATAATGAATATACTAATGTATCTATTTGAAAAAAAGCATGTCACTTAATCAAAATGGTGGTGCCTGGGGCGCCTGCGCACTTTCTCTTATCGGTGAGTGGCTATTATCTTCCTGTGTTTCAAAGGGAAAAAAATCACCATCAATATGGCACCGTCGGGTGCGCCTGCGCATTAGCATCCATCGCGTTCCAATACTACTGCGCAAGCACCGCCACCGGCTTCTTGTTGCTGTAGCCAAAAAATGTACAGTACAACAAAATGGTGCCGGGAGCAGCGCTTGCGCAGTAGCATCTCTCAGTATGAGATAGATGCTACTGCGCAAGTGCCTCCGCCAGCTCCTTGTTGCTGCAGTAAAAAAAAAATTACACTACAACAAAATAGCGGCAGAGGTGGCGCCTGCGCCGTAGCATCTGTCGCGTATCAAGTGATGCTACTGCGCAAGCGCCCCTGCCAGAGCCCACAAACAGATTTTCTAGATGTGTAGTGACTCGTGAGTATCTTGATCTTCAAGGTACTTCACAGAAAATTATAATGTTAAGTTGTTAAAAAAAAACACATTTTTTTCCACAAAAATATTTTAGCCCAAAATGTTTTTATTTTCACAAGGGTAGCAGGATGAAAATTGACCCCAAAATCTGTTGTACAATTTCTCCTGAGTACGCTGATACCTCATATGCGGAGGAAAACTACTGTTTGGGCGCACACCAGGGCTCAGAAGGGAAGGAGTGTTTTGGAATACAGACTTTGATGGAATGTTCTGCGGGCATGGGATCATGCACACCAGGATTGGGGGGTGAGGGTGACCATGCATACCAGGAAAGGGGGGTGAGGGTGATCATGCATACCAGGATTGGGGGTGAGGGTGACCATGCATACCAGGATTGGGGGTGAGGGTGACCATGCATACCAGGATAGCGGTGAGGGTGACCATGGATACCAGGATATGGGGGTGAGGGTGACCATGCATACCAGGATAGGGGGGTGAGAGGACCATGCTTACCAGGATAGGGGGGTGAGAGGACCATGCATACCAGGATTGGGGGGTGAGTGAACCATGCATTCCAGGATTGGAGGGTGAGGGGACCATGCATACCAGGATAGGGGGTGAGGGTGACCATGCATACCAAGATTGGAGGGTGAGAGGACCATGCTTACCAGGATTGGAGGGTGAGGGGACCATGCTTAACAGGATTGGGGGGTGAGGGGACCATGCATATCAGTATTGGGGGGTGAGGGTGATCATGCATACCAGGATTGGGGGGTGAGAGGACCATGCATACCAGGAAAGGGGGGGTGAGGGTGACCATGCATACCAGGATTGGGGGGTGAGGGGACCATGCATACCAGGATAGGGGGGTGAGGGTGACCATGCATACCAGGATAGGGGGGTGAGGGTGACCATGCATACCAGGATAGGGGGGTGAGGGGACCATGCATACCAGGATAGGGGGGTGAGGGTGACCATGCATACCAGGATAGGGGGGTGAGGGTGACCATGCATACCAGGATAGGGGGTGAGGGTGACCATGTATACCAGGATAGGGGGGTGACCATGTATACCATGATAGGGGGTGAGGGTGACCATGTATACCAGGAAAGGGAGGTGAGGGGACCATGCACACCAGGAAAGGGGGGGTGACAGGACCATGCATACCAGGAAAGGGGGGTGAGGGGAACCATGAATACCAGGAAAGGGGGTTGAGGGGACCATGCTTGCCAGGAAAGAGGGGTGAGAGGACCGTGCATACCAGGATTGGGGGGTGAGAGGACCATGCATTCAAGGATTGGAGGATGAGGGGACCATGCTTAACAGGATTGGGGGGTGAGGGATACCATCCATATCAGGATTAGGGGGTGAGAGGACCATGCATATCAATATTGGGGGGTGAGGAGACCATGCATATCAGGATTGGGGCGTGAGGGGACCATGCATACCAGGAAAGGGGGGTGACGGGACCATGCATACCAGGAAAGGGGGGTGAGGAGGACCATGCTTACCAGGTAATAGGGGTGAGAGGACCATGCATACCAGGATTGGAGGGTGAGGGGACCATCCTTACCAGGATTGGGGGGTGAGGGGACCATGCATATCAGGATTGGGGGTGAGGGGACCATGCATACCAGGACAGGGGGGTAGGGGTACCAAGCATATCAGGATTGGGGGGTGAGAGGACCATGCATATCAGGATTGGGGGGTGCATTATTGCATTATTATTAAAACTTCATAAATAAACTATATACATATTCTAGAATACCCGATGCATTAGAATTGGGCCACCATCTAGTATATTATAATAGTGGTGTTCTTTTGCATGACAGAATGGCTGTGCACCGGGGCTAGATGAACTGATACCTCTGCCACACCATAGACACATTTCCGATAATGCTCAAAACTAACCTGTTCAACTAAGAAGCATGCTTATTAATAGCCATACGCAATGATGAAGCAAAGATTTTACACCACCACTCTTCTAACCACCTAGTACAAGAGCTGGAGCATAACTATAGTGTGTGCAAGGATTGTAGGAACACCAGGATCCTACAGACAAGGAGGAAAAAAGGTCTTGGCATATGAGAAGACCTGTGATGATTAAGGGCCCAATTGAAGATTTTGCATTTTTGCTCAAGTTGCGACATTGGACAAGAAGCCAGGATGGTTATTTGTTCTTCATCGTCTCTCCATAATCCTTAAGTTACTTTGTCCTAACCAATGTTTGCTAATGTAGGAGGACCCAATATTGTCTTCACCCATTAATGTTATGCAGCCACTATATTTTGCACTCTCTTCCCTATTTCTACCATACGGTCTGCTGCTATATTACATATGCCCATTTATCAACTGAGCTATATAGGACGTAGATAAAATACTATGTTAATTTCATTGGAACAAAAGCTATTGTCCCACTTTTACTATTTTTTCGGTATGCCTTCTGTAGTGTTCACATGCCATTCTTATTCATCAAATGACTGTGGTTGACAAGAAACGTCATTTAGCATCCTCATTGAAACATACCGCACTTGCCACATGCACTTGTGCAGGTTTTGGTTGTCAGAAATCTAGCAAAGTGCTTTAAAGGGGGACCTGTCAGCTGTATTGTGCATAGTAACCTACAGACAGTGTCAGGTCGGTGCAGTTATACTGAATAAAATGATAACTTGGTTGATGAAATCCGTCTTCTAGCTGTTTCTTAATCTCTATTTTCAGTTTTGTGTTAATGATATGCTCGTGTCCTAAGGCGGGGTTCATGTATGTGGTGCTCTGATTATATATTCATAATGCAGACTGCTGACAGGTCACTGACCCCTCAATGACCTGCCCCTTAGTTTATATAATGAATATACTAATGTATCTATTTGAAAAAAAGCATGTCACTTAATCAAAATGGTGGAGCCTGGGGCGCCTGCGCACTTTCTCTTATCGGTGAGTGGCTATTATCTTCCTGTGTTTCAAAGGGAAAAATATCACCATCAATATGGCACCGTCGGGTGCGCCTGCGCATTAGCATCCATCGCGTTCCAATACTACTGCGCAAGCGCCGCCACCGGCTTCTTGTTGCTGTAGCCAAAAAATGTACAGTACAACAAAATGGTGCCGGGAGCAGCGCTTGTGCAGTAGCATCTCTCAGTACGAGATAGATGCTACTGCGCAAGTGCCTCTGCCATCTCCTTGTTGCTGCAGTAAAAAAAAAATTACACTACAATAAAATAGCGGCAGAGGTGGCGCATGCGCCGTAGCATCTGTCGCGTATCAAGAGATGCTACTGCGCAAGCGCCCCTGCCAGAGCCCACAAACAGATTTTCTAGATGTGTTGTGAGTATCTTGATCTTCAAGGTACTTCACAGAAAATTATAATGTTAAGTTGTTAAAAAAAAACACATTTTTTTCCACAAAAATATTTTAGCCCAAAATGTTTTTATTTTCACAAGGGTAGCAGGATGAAAATTGACCCCAAAATCTGTTGTACAATTTCTCCTGAGTACGCTGATACCTCATATGTGGAGGAAAACTACTGTTTGGGCGCACGCCAGGGCTAGGAAGGGAAGAAGTGTTTTGGAATACAGACTTTGATGGAATGTTCTGCGGGCATCATGTTTGTCTGATCAGCGGTTCAGCGGCTGTAGGATGCACACACAGAGGTGGTGCAAAGCGGGAGGGGAAAGACAGGGACATAAAAAAGTCCTGGAAAACAGTGAGCAGGGACGTTGATCAGTGATTTGCATCACTAATCAGCACTGGGCAGCTGCATGAGGCACGAAAAAGGAAAAACCTGCCTAAGATCAATTGATCAAGAACTGATCAGCAATCAAGTACTGATGAGCGCTTTGCGGCAGAAGGAGGTGTGGGATGAGGGGGATGAGAGGACCATGCATATCAGGATTGGGGGTGAGGGGACCATGCATACCAGGACAGGGGGGGTGGGGTACCAAGCATATCAGGATTGGGGGGTGAGAGGACCATGCATATCAGGATTGGGGGGTGCATTATTGCATTATTATTAAAACTTCATAAATAAACTATATACATATTCTAGAATACCCGATGCATTAGAATTGGGCCACCATCTGGTATATTATAATAGTAGTGTTCTTTTGCATGACAGAATGGCTGTGCACTGGGGCTAGATGAACTGATACCTCTGCCACACCATAGACACATTTCTGATAATGCTCAAAACTAACCTGTTCAACTCAGAAGTATGCTTATTAATAGCCATACGCAATGATGAAGCAAAGATTTTACACCACCACCACTCTTCTAACCACCTAGTACAAGAGCTGGAGCATAACTATAGTGTGTGCAAGGATTGCAGGAACACCAGGATCCTACAGACAAGGAGGAAAAAAGGTCTTGGCATATGAGAAGACCTGTGATGATTAAGGGCCCAATTGAAGATTTTGCATTTTTGCTCAATTTACAACATTGGACAAGAAGCCAGGATGGTTATTTGTTCTTCATCGTCTCTCCATAATCCTTGAGTTACTTTGTCCTCACCCATGTTTGCTAATGTAGGAGGAACCAATATTGTCTTCACCCATTAATGTTATGCAGCCACTATATTTTGCACTCTCTTCCCTATTTCTACCATACGGTCTGCTGCTATATTACATATGCCCATTTATCAACTTTTTTAAGAGCTATATAGTACGTAGATAAAATACTATGTTAATTTCATTGGAACAAAAGCTATTGTCCCACTTTTACTATTTTTTCGGTATGCCTTCTGTAGTGTTCACATGCCATTCTTATTCATCAAATGACTGTGGCTGACAAGAAACGTCATTTAGCATCCTCATTGAAACATACCGCACTTGCCACATGCACTTGTGCAGGTCTTGGTTGTCAGAAATCTAGCAAAGTGCTTTAAAGGGGGACCTGTCAGCTGTATTGTGCATAGTAACCTACAGACAGTGTCAGGTCGGTGCAGTTATACTGAATAAAATGATAACTTGGTTGATGAAATCCGTCTTCTAGCTGTTTCTTAATCTCTATTTTCAGTTTTGTGTTAATGATATGCTCGTGTCCTAAGGCGGGGTTCATGTATGTGGTGCTCTGATTATATATTCATAATGCAGACTGCTGACAGGTCACTGACCCCTCAATGACTTGCCCCTTAGTTTATTTAATGAATATACTAATGTATCTATTTGAAAAAAAGCATGTCACTTAATCAAAATGGTGGTGCCTGGGGCGCCTGCGCACTTTCTCTTATCGGTGAGTGGCTATTATCTTCCTGTGTTTCAAAGGGAAAAAAAATCACCATCAATATGGCACCGTCGGGTGCGCCTGCGCATTAGCATCCATCGCGTTCCAATACTACTGCGCAAGCGCCGCCACCAACTTCTTGTTGCTGTAGCCAAAAAATGTACAGTACAACAAAATGGTGCCGGGAGCAGCGCTTGCGCAGTAGCATCTCTCAGTACGAGATAGATGCTACTGCGCAAGTGCCTCCGCCAGCTCCTTGTTGCTGCAGTAAAAAAAAAATTACACTACAACAAAATAGCGGCAGAGGTGGCGCATGCGCCGTAGCTTCTGTCGCGTATCAAGAGATGCTACTGCGCAAGCGCCCCTGCCAGAGCCCACAAACAGATTTTCTAGATGTGTAGTGAGTATCTTGATCTTCAAGGTACTTCACAGAAAATTATAATGTTAAGTTGTTAAAAAAAAAAACACTTTTTTCCACAAAAATATTTTAGCCCAAAATGTTTTTATTTTCACAAGGGTAGCAGGATGAAAATTGACCCCAAAATCTGTTGTACAATTTCTCCTGAGTACGCTGATACCTCATATGTGGAGGAAAACTACTGTTTGGGCGCACGCCAGGGCTCGGAAGGGAAGAAGTGTTTTGGAATACAGACTTTGATGGAATGTCCTGCGGGCATCATGTTTGTCTGATCAGCGGCTCAGCAGCTGTAGGATGCACACACAGAGGTGGTGCAAAGCGGGAGGGGAAAGACAGGGACATAAAAAAGTCCTGGAAAACAGTGAGCAGGGACGTTGATCAGTGATTTGCATCACTAATCAGCACTGGGCAGTTGCATGAGGCACGAAAAAGGAAAAACCTGCCTAAGATCAATTGATCAAGAACTGATCAGCAATCGAGTACTGATGAGCGCTTTGCGGCAGAAGGAGCTGTGGTAAGACCAGAGTTTTGTGAGATAGTGAAAAAAATAAAATAAAAGGAAGTCATATCCGTTTACTTTACTTTAGTACTGTCCAATGGACAAGTGAATTAGCTTGGATGCTAGGTGAATCTATAATGAGAGAAAGCGCAGATTTGTATAAAGGGCAATTGTGGGGGTCACAAGAAAAGGCAATTATAATAAGTACAGTCATTACAGAGTAATAGCCAATGAAGTATATAACACTTCAAGTGGGAGTGATACTGCCTGCATCAGTGAGGCAAATCTACAAGCAGATATGGGAGTACATTAAAGGTGGAACGCCAACAGGCTATCAGACTAGAAGGAAGGGGAAGCTCTGTAACTGACCTGTGTGGTGGTGGGCTCAGCGCGACGTGCCAGAGCGACGTGCCAGACGCGGTATCCACCGTTGGTCCTGGGTATGAAAGTGCATTACATGTGGAGTAAAAGTAGGGAAGGGGAGGGATCCGATGGCGGCATAGAGATTCCGGTATGAAGTCCCGGACTTAACGTCACCGGATGTTAATGGCCGGCGTGCCGGAAGTTGTTTTTGCATTCCACTGCGTTCCAGGAGCCGGAAGTGAGAAACAGAACGTGTTTTTGAGATGCAGGAGAACATTCTCGTGTGAGATAGTGAAAAATAGAGATCAGAGTGGAATCCAAGGTGCGGATGGAACACTGGTTGCTAGTACAAACGGCTCCAAAGGAAATAAAAAGAAAATATGTTATTAATTTATCAATCAAATGCATGTTAATACATCACAGGGCATGTTAATGGAAAAAAATATACAAAGCCATTCTAAGAGAAAACAGGCCACCCTGATGGGACTAAAGAAAAAATTATTATGAATATGGTAGGTAAATGCAAAAATATGAAATATTCAGTAGTAAGTCATTATATGAATGATAGGAGGTCATACTCCGTATTGAGACCTTTTGGGGATAGGGTATCTAGAAGAGTATGAATCCAGAAGGCTTCACGTCGCTTAAGTTGTCTGATACGGTTGCCACCCCTTCTTGGTTGTGGTACTTTGTTCAAGAATCTGGAATTTGAGTTGGGCAATTCTGTGTCCAGAGGTGATGAAGTGATGGGTGATGGGGAGTAATAGGTTCTTACACCGAATCATGGACTTATGCTTCGATATACGGTCTTTAGCCGACTGTGATTTCCCCAATGTACAATAACCCACAGGGGCGCTTAATGACATAAATTGCATCAGAGGTATCACAAGTAAAGAAGCCACGGATTCAAAAGGGTTTACTGGTATGTGGATGGTAAATCCCCTTTCAGTACATTACTGCACTGGGTGCAGTTAAGGCATGGAAATGTTCCCAGTTTAGGGCGTTGTGGAAACACTTGTCCTCTAGTGGGTTTGTCTGTCCCTATGTCTGCCCTGACTAAAGAGTCCCTAAAATTAGATGTCCACTGAAGCATGGTAAAAATGGTCTGTCGAATTCTGGAATATCTGATGTGCCGCATGTAAAAGTGGACAGCGTTTCTGGATCGATTTGTGAAGTATATAGGCAAACGGATGGTATGAATGTACGAAGGCGATTCTGTTCTCTGATCGGTTATCTGCATTGGATCTTATTGTCTTAGATTTGTTAAGGATGGTTTGGGGAAATCCTTTTTCTCTGAATTTGGTATCCATTTCGTTTAGTCGTAGCTTACGGGTATTGCTATCTGATATAATTTGTGTAATGCGTTGGAACTGAGATTTGGGGATGGAACATTTCATGGTAGTTGGATGAAAGCTATCAAAGTGTAACAAACTGTTACGGTCAGTGACCTTAGTGTATAGATCAGTAGAGAGAACACCCTCCTGGTTCTTGATAACCATTGTGTCCAAAAAATTGATCTTTGAAATATCAAAGATATTAAAACTTAGACCATGCCAGCAATTATTAATTAAATTGTGGAATTCAGGCAGGCAATTGTGCCCCCCCATATGCAGAATACATCATCGATATATCGTTTTCAGACAATGAAGTTGTTCAAAAAAGTTACAAGCTAATTCACTTGTCCATTGGACAATGCTTGTTAGGCCTCGGATTTCTGTCGCTGCACAGCGAGAATCCCAAGCCTTACTTCTAGCGGTCTCCCATTCCTCTTCAGCCGCAGAGGAGGTTGCTCAGCAAACTCGTCGGTCCAGGCGCTCTGCCCAGACCAGCTCCATGGGTTTGCTTGCTGCTGCCACCTCTGGCACAGCTATGGCAATTGCATGCTGCTCAGCAGCGAGATTCTCCAGGGACTAAGTCCCCATGTCGAGCCACTGAGCATGCCCGTGGAGTGGTCTCCCATTGGAGATCGAAGGTCACGTGCTCAGATCCTGCTCCTGTTCGGATTGGCCCATCCGAGAGGCCGGGAGGGCCCTGGATGCACGCAGCTATAAAAGGTTCGCATGGCCGCTCGGCCATGCGCTAGGATAAGACTGTATTTACAGACTATGTGGAGTGAGTGATGTATGCACGCATGAATGTCTCTGGTGAATGACTCATTAAGAAACACCTACCCTTGGTACACATGTGTTGTGCAGCCTAGCCTGCTAGCGCCCAGGCTTAGGCGTAGGTAGGACAGAGGTTGAGTCAGGCATCAGTCCTCACCAAGGATTCGGCACGCCTCAGTGCACGTGCTCCATAGCCAGCGTCTATAGCGGCGTTCGCGGCAGCGACGCCGCACGTTCAGTGGGCCTAGAAGGACTCTAACCCCGTGTCCTTGGGGTAGAGTTCTGTGGCCGTACACTGTGCGCTCTTTTGGCCGGGCTCTGTGAGCTTAACAGGCTCCGGCATCTACGTTCAGCGGTTGTGCGGCTCTGTGTATTAACAGAGTTCGTCCCTGTTCACATTGGGTGACGTAACCCACGTGTGACTGGTTTCACACCGCTTAATTCTTCCGCCATTACTTAGCAGCAGTGTACCACCTCTGCACGGTGGACCCCGGGCTGCGAACGCACCTACTATTATTTTATAATTTGGTGCGTTCCGCCAGCCCTAACAATACTAAAGTAAGGTAAATGGGTATAACTTCCTTTTATTTTATTTATTTTATTATCTCACAGAACTCTGGTCTTACTTATATGGTCTACTCTGATTGACCATTACTTTTGTATATACTGTACTTTATTTGTATTTTTGCTATGGAATTTTTTTGTTTTTGACCCTTATTTTTGCACTTATTCTTTTGTAGTAACTGATGAAGGTCTGATTGTTGACCGAAACGTTTTCTGTTTACTACGCTGTGGACAACATTAAATATTGTTATTGATCAAATTAAGTTGAGTGTCGAGTTTGTTGTGCACGTCACTTTATTCTAATATGAACTCGTAATGACCTGGAGAATCATAATGGCAAGTCAGTTTTAGCATTTAGTGAACCTAGTAAAAAAAAAGGCAAACAAAAAACAAGTGTGGGATTGCCCTTTTTTTGCAATTTCACCGCACTTGGAATTTTTTTCACGTTTTCTAGTACACGAGATGGTAAGAACAATGGTGACGTTCAAAAGTACAACTCGCCCTGCAAAAAACAAGCCCTCACATGGCCATATTGACAGAAAAATAAAAAAGTTATGGCTCTGGGATCAAGGGGAGCGAAAAACGAATACACAAAAATGAAAATACCTCTGGGGTTAAGGGGTTAAAACTTGAGTACTAGCAAGGCATTTATCAGTTTCCATGTTAGTGCCCACAGGGAGAAAGAAATAACAATATTTTACATTATAATATAGCCGATAGTTTCATTATGCATACATGAAACAAGTGCCAAATTATAGGCATTATTATAGGCACGAGCTCAAATACCTTAAACGTCTTGGCTAGCCGTAGTCATATTTATCCATAGACATTTAATCCAATTGCCTTCTAACTTTAATGCTGGTACCCCACACCCACCCAGATATTATTTGTTTTCTCTTTCACACATGAGCCAAAATAACAAGGACAACAGGCCGAGGAGGTGCCGCATGTTCTGCACCCACGCACCGTGAATACTGACTTCATTTAATGTAATAATACATATCAGATTAGAATCCCACATTTATTATAATGTTAAGTGCAGTCAGCCTCAGAGCCTTCACAGACAAATCCCTATTAAAGGGCATAAAGAAATATAGAACACGCAAAAGCGTCTAATCGAAAAGCAGCTTTGGCACAACACAGATTGTCATCCCTTAGGGCTCGTGCAGACGACTGTAATAATTGGTCGAATGCTCGCCGTCGTTTTGGCGGATAGAACTCATCCCCGTGATGTTCTATGGGGCCGTGCATATGTGGCAAATTTTTCCACAGTCCGTCTGGGGTGGAAATAGTCGCAGCATGCCCGAGTTTGATCTGATATTGGGATCACACTCGGTCATACAAGTCAATTGGTGAAAATGTCTTTTACAGAAGGTGAGCTGTAGAATATTTTGTGGTGTCAACATCTCCTATTTGAACCTTTTAATATGATTATTCAGCCATGATATATGTTCTGGCCTCAGAATCTATATATTTAACTGTGTCTCAGATAAGGTGATTAATGTGGTCCTTGTTTTTTATTACTTTTTTTCACAATAAACAGAAAGAACCCAACTAACCAGACATTATATGTAACCACTGTTATTTTCTAATTACATTACAAGGCTCAATTGCATTCTAATAATATATTTAGATACATTTGGCAATAATTTGCCTTTATATTCTAAATATAGCCTCATCTACCATTTCACTTATACATTGCGTGCTAACAGATCTTTAGAAAATTGTAAAAAAGTAACATTTTATTTTACTATAGTAAACTTAAAGGGGTGGTCTGAAGACCAAAGTAATTTTTCTCCTACATTCCTATCTATTTATTGCCATAACTATTTTCTAATATACTTAAATACAAAATTCCATATTCTTCCCTAACAACATTATCTAACTACTATTTTCACTTCCTTTTTGATCTTGCTTTCGTTTAGAATCCCAGTGCATGCTGGAATACTCAAGCGGAGAGTCATCAGGGGGCAGAGGCTGCATCAGTGATGCTTGTTTCAGGAGCTGGGCTAGTCCCTCCATGCTGTGCACTGCGTGTTGTGCACAATGACAGTGCACTCTGTTGCCGGTTCAGAACGGCCGTGCAGATAATGGTGACATCACTTGTGGGAGCGCTGGGTATTCTAGCAATAAACTCTGTTGCCAGCTCGTTACTGCAGATGTGAGCCGACAACAGAGCACGCTGTCATTGTGCACACCGCACATTGACAAAGCAGAGACTAGCCCAGCCCCTGAAATGAGTGTCACTGACGATGCTTCATTTCTGGATGAGGGCAGGTACTGTGGCAGTGATTGTAGCCTCTGCCCCTGATGATGCTTTGTTTGAGTATTCTAGCATGCAATGGAATTATCAAACAAAGCATCATCAAAAAAGCAAGTAGTAAAAAAAATATTAAAGCAGTTAGATAATGTGTTTGGGGAAGGATAGGGAATTTTTAATCTAAGTATATTAGAAAAGCATATTAGAAAAGTTTAGATTATGTCACTAAATAAATAAGGATTTAGGCCAAAAATTAATTTGAACTTCTGACCACCCCTTTAAGTAATGGTTTATCCACGATTTCACAAATCTTTGTTAAATGATAAAAAATAAAAAAAATGCATACTTCCCTGACTAATGAGGTTCCAGAGATGTCGGCACTATGTCTCCAGACAAACGAATTTGTGAAGGCTGCAGCCCATCAGTGGCAGCTGATAGACTGCATGGTCACGTCATTTATCAATATCACATGACCACACGGAATCACAGCACTTTCATTGCTAGAATGGTGGTGGTCTAGGATGTGATCATGTGTGCTTTTGTGGGTTTTTTTATTATTATTTGGGGCACTTTGGCATTTAAGAAGGGGTTGTCCAGTAATTATCAAACCCTTTAAAAAATAAACTTTTTACGTACATAAATGGGATCAAATAAAGTGAGGACGCAATAAAAAATCTATTCAGTTAGACAAAACTATTTAACCTTGACTATTAAAGTGGCAGCAAATGTCTCTAAGGCCACACTAACACATCTGCATGACACATCTTAATACTTTCCTTTTGTTTCTCAGTAAAATCACACATAAAGTTTCATTGATCCATACACATCAGTTTTAAAAATGGATTGCTGTCTCCAGTCCAGGAAACTTGAAGCAGCTCTTATTCTCATCCGTTTTGCAGATCTGTCTATGGGTACCCGTGAAACACGTATGAAACTAGGAAGACAGGCGTGGTACATGATTCTTTCATTCTCTTACATGATTGGTTAAGGATAGGTTGGATAGGATTTGAGTTACATTGGCACATTTGTAAGGTTTGACCAAGACCTTAGTCGTAGACGAGGACACCTGAGCTTTAGTGTCCTGGCTTCCCCTTACAGAAAAATAATGTCCAATGGTCAGCATACCTGTGTCTCCAGATCAGGCTCCTTCAGGATTTTCCCTATGTTGCGGGGGAACCTCTCCAGGTGGATTTATATTAACTGAGACACAATCCATTTCAACAAGAAGATCTTTACTGGGTTCATTACACATCACATCCAAAGTCTTCGCAGCTTTTACAACAGGCTTCACAAAACAATATTCTTTTTCTTTCTCTGTGCTACTCTCGTGATCACAAAGTGTGGGCCTGAGTCGGACCATCCTCTCTACACAGCTCTGCCTAGGATATGCTTCCCTTGGTCTGTTTCGCCCCAGACGCAAGATCATTATTTCCCAGAGTCAGTAGCCACTGGGAGAGCGATATGCCCTTCTGTGCTGTTCCCTGCACTTGCACCACATGCTTTCTGTTCAGACTCACTGCATCTGTAGGTTCCTCTAGCCGTTTTGCCCCGGCCCTGAAAGTATCTGCCTGTTATGAATGGGTCACCGAGGAGGAAAAGACCTAAACAAGCTAAGCACAGAAAAACCAGAGAGGTTGGTAGCTATGCAGATTGCAGATCCCTGATCCTAACAACACAACTAGCAGCAGCCGTGGAGCGTACCTACGATGAACCTAAACGCCTCGTCACAGCCGGAGGACTAAATAAGCCTAAAGCAAGAAAAGGGGAAAACTAACTGCCCCAGAGCAGACCCCAAAGAAATAAACAGCCCCCACACATGTATTGACGGTGAAACAAGATGAAAACACAAACACAGGCAGGAAAATAAGCTGAGCAAATGATGGGGCACAAACTAACTAGAAAGGAGAGGAAAGGAAAGACACTGTCTGCAATCTGCCCAAAACCCTACAAAATAATGCCCAACACTTCTGATAACAAAATTAACCCTGAAGTCACTAGACTTCTCCCACTATATCAGCACTCTGAAATATTCTGATTCTGAGACAGAGCAAAAAGAGGCCAATCTAATAAGGGACAAAAAGCAAATTGGCAAATACAGATAAATAAGAGTGGAAATTCAGCACAGCCCCAGCCGGGGCTGGCTGACTACACAAAAAACTGAATAGAACAACAAAATTAAGTGTGAACATTAGCAGAAAAACTTAGCTTGAGCTGGCTGGAACAGAGCTGAGAACCAAGACCTGACAAGCAGAAGGAATCACCAGCACCAGAGTAGGGCGTCGGCTGTCTTAAATCCAATCTGAGAATCCTGAGGTCCATTCGTCATCCTCATTATCAGGTGGCAGATCTCTACTGATTAAATCAGCCTCACTACCTCCTGTTATCAACAGAGGGAGCCTGGAAGGAGAACTCATAACTGGTAGACCAGAAAATGAACTCACAACAGTAACCCCCTTGAGGAGGGGTCACCGAACCCTCATCCACACCACCAGGCCGATCAGGATGGGCCCGGTGAAAAGCACGAACCAATCTAGTGGCATGAATATCAGAGGCAGAGACCCAAGAATTTTCCTGGCCATAACCCTTCCATTTGACCAAATACTGAAGTCTCCGTCTAACCAAACGAGAATCCAATACTTTCTCTACCTCATATTCCACATTGCCTTCAACCAACACAGGGTCAGGAGGTGCTGCCATAGGAACCACTGGCTCAACAAACCTCTTCAACAGAGATTTGTGAAATACGTTATGGACCTTGAACGTAACTGGAAGAGCCAATCGAAAAGAAACAGGATTAAGAATCTCCAAAATCTTATAAGGTCCAATAAATCTTGGCTTAAGTTTTGGAGATGCAACCTTCATAGGAATATTCTTAGATGACAACCAAACCATATCACCCACTTTAAACCGGGAACCAATGGTCCTATGCCGGTTGGAAAATCGCTGGGCCTTTTCGTGAGAGAGTGACAACTTACCCATCACTTAGTCCCATATCTGCTGCATTCTCTCAACCACAGTGTTCACACCTGGGCAGGAAGAAGATTCCGCTTGCCCTGAAGAGAATCGAGGATGAAACCCAAAATTACAGAAAAAGGGTGACATCAAAGTGGCAGAACTAGCTCTATTGTTCAGCGCGAATTCGGCCAAGGGCAAAAATGAGACCCAATCATCCTGATCAGCAGATATAAAACATCTTAAATAAGACTCCAAGGTCTGGTTTGTTCTCTCAGTCTGTCCATTGGTCTGGGGATGAAACGCGGAGGAGAAGGATAACTGAATTCCCAGACAGGAACAAAAGGCTTTCCAGAATCTGGAAACAAACTGAACTCCTCTGTCGGACACAATGTTCTCAGGAATCCCATGTAACCGAACTACCTGTTGTAAAAACAAGGGCACCAACTCAGCGGAAGATGTCAACTTTGGGAGTGGTACAAGATGGACCATCTTCGAAATTCTATCACAAATCACCCAGATAACAGTCATTCTCTGAGAGACAGGAAGATCAGAAATAAAATCCATTGAGATATGGGTCCATGGCCTCTTGGGCACCGGCTGGGGCATCAGCAACCCACTAGAACGAGAACAGGGTTTAGACCGAGAACAAGTCCCACAGGACAGTACAAAATTCCTGACATCACGAGATAAGGCAGGCCACCAAAAGGACCGACTCACCAAATCTCTGGTACCAAAAATACCTGGATGACCAGCCAATGCGGAGCATTGAATTTCAGACATCACTCTCTTTCTCCACTGGTCAGGAACATACAATTTTCCCATAGGGCAACGCTCAGGTTTATCCTCCTGAAATTCCTCCAGGGCGCGTCTCAAATCGGGCGAAATGGCAGAAAGAAATACCCCCTCACCTAGGATGGTAGTAGGCTCGGTCACATTAAGAGAATCAGCAAAGAAACTCCTAGAAAGGGCGTCTGCCTTAACATTCTTAGGGCCCGGAATAAAAGAGACCACAAAATTAAAACGTGTGAAAAACAAGGCCCATCTAGCCTGTCTAGGATTCAAGCGTTTGGCCGACTCCAGATAAATGAAATTCTTGTGATCGGTGAGGACCACAACTTGATGTCTAGCTCCCTCCAACCAATGTCTCCACTCCTCAAATGCCCATTTCATGGCCAACAATTCCCGATTCCCCACGTCATAGTTGCGTTCAGATGGGGAGAATTTTCGAGAAAAGAAGGCACAGGGATTCATCTTAGAAGTCACAGGGTGTTTTGGGGACAAAATAGCTCCTGCACCAGTCTCAGAAGCATCTACCTCCACCTGAAATGGAAGTGAGACATCAGGTTGCCGTAAAACCGGAGCTGAAGTAAATCTCCGCTTAAGCTCCTGAAATGCTGAGACAGCCTCAGGAGACCAATTCTGCACATCAGCGCCCTTCTTGGTCAGATCAGTCAGTGGTTTGACAATACCAGAAAAATTACCAATAAATTTACGATAGAAATTGGTAAAACCCAAAAACTCCTGGAGGGCCTTCAAAGAAGTAGGCTGAACCCAATCATAAATGGCCTGTACCTTGGCCGGGTCCATTTCAATAGTCGATGGAGACAAGATAAATCCCAAAAATGAAATCCTCTGTACACCAAAGAGGCATTTCGATCCCTTAACAAACAGGGAATTCTCCCTCAAAATCCGGAACACAGTCCGAACGTGTTCCACATGAGAATCCCAATCACTAGAAAAGATCAAAATATCATCCAGACAGATGATCAAAAACTTATCCACAAAGTCACGGAAAATATCATTCATAAAGGACTGGAAGACAGAAGGGGCATTAGTGAGCCCAAAATGCATCACTAGGTACTCAAAATGTCCCTCCGGAGTATTAAACGCCGTCTTCCATTCATCCCCGTGCTTGATGCGAATAAGATTATACGCCCCCCTGAGGTCAAGCTTAGTAAACCAGCAGGCACTCTTAACTCTGGAGAATAAATCAGACATCAGAGGTAACAGGTACTGATATTTAGCCATCATCTTGTTAAGGGAACGATACTCAATACACGGTCTTAATGAACCATCTTTCTTGGCCACAAAAAAAAACCCAGCACCTAAAGGTGACGAGGATGGTCTAATATGACCCTTCTCCAATGACTCCTTAATATAGGATCGCATAGCATCATGTTCGGGTACTGATAAGTTGAAAAGCCGGCCCTTGGGAAATTTACACCCAGGCATCAACTCAATTGCACAGTCATAACTCCTATGAGGAGGCAAAGATGCAGACTTACTCTCACTAAATACATCAGAAAAATCGGCCAGATAATCAGGAATATCATGAGACTGAGGAGAGGTGGTGAAAACAGGAGCGTGCCTAAGAACACACTGACAACCCCAACTCACCACAGACCCAGATTTCCAATCCAAAACTGGATTATGAGTTTGCAACCAGGGAAAACCCAGAAAAACAGTATCATGTAAATTATGCAGAACTAAAAATTTACAATTTTCTTGGTGGTCTGGGGTAACTCGCATTATCACCTGGGTCCAAAACTGAGGTTTATTCTCCGCCAAAGGAGTAGCATCAGTACCCCTCAAAGGAACAGGCATCCGCAGAGGCGTCATGGAAAAACCACAACGTTTAGCAAAGTCCAAATACATCAGATTCAACGCTGCTCCTGAATCCACAAAAGCCTTAGTGGAAAACGTTGATAAGGAGCAGATCAGAGTAATTGCCAAAAGGAACTTAGGTTGTACACTGCCCACAGCAAATGTGTTTGCAAAACGTTTCTCTCGTTTAGGGCAGACAGAAATAGTATGAGAGGCATCTCCACAGAAAAAACACAGCTTATTACGCCTTCTAAACTCCTGTCTCCCTAGACAAAACCCCATCACATTGCATAGGTTCAGACATTTGTTCAAAAGGTGGCAGTGCCTCCCGTGTAGTTTTATGTTCACGTAAACGCCGATCAACTTGAATGGCTAATGACATAGAATCATCCAGACCAGAGGGAACAGGAAATCCCACCATAACATCTTTTACGGTCTCTGATAAACCCTTCCGAAAGAGAGCTGCCAAAGCACTATCATTCCATGTAGTAAGGATCGCCCTCTTTCGGAATTTTTGACAGTATAACTCTGCAGAATCCTGACCCTGGTTTAATGCCAACAGGGTTCTCTCAGCTTGATCAACAGCATTAGATTCATCATACAACAACCCCAAGGCTTGAAAAAATGCATCCACATTAGTCAGAATAGGATTTTCAGGTGTCAGAGAAAAAGCCCAATCCTGTGGATCGCCGCGCAGCAAGGAGATGACAATTTTAACCTGCTGCGCAGAGCTCCCCAATGAGTTAGGCTTCAAGGCAAGAAATAATTTACAATTATTCTTAAAATTCAGAAATTTAGACCGATCCCCAGAAAACACATCAGGAGGAGGGATCTTGGGTTCAGCAACATGTGACTGAATGAGGTAGGTAGAAATTCCCTGCACTTCAGCAGCAAGTTGCTCCACACGATCAGACAATTGCTTAATCTCCATTAGGGAAAAAAAATCTTCCTACGGCCCCAGAGAAAAAGAGGAAAAAATACATATAAAAAAAAATTCTGACACTTTTTTTTTTTTTAACAACTTTTTCCTGCTTTTGAGTAACCTAGAATCTGCGGTATGGCTGGTGATTCTGTTATGAATGGGTCACTGAGGAGGAAAAGACCTAAACAAGCTAAGCCCAGAAAAACCAGAGAGGTTGGTAACTATGCAGATTGCAAATCCCTGATTATGTCCTTTATCAATATTGGGTGGTACTGCCTCATAACAGTATGTATCACCGCCCACATTTATGGTACTGCCACATTCATATATGTGTTACCATTCCTTGTTTACCTTTGTAAATGATGTTGCATTCCTTTACATGTTATCATTATATGTCCTGTTATGTAATATCGAGTATTGTATTTATGTTCATTAGGTAGGGAAGGTCTGTTGCATTCTTCGGACAATAGAGAGGGCATTATAGTGTTTGCAGTTCTTTATAACTAAGGGTAGTATTCGCGGGAACCACTAGATAGGGGAATACTAGTATGCTCTGCTGGTGTAGTTCATAGTAAGGTTCTAGGGGGTTAATGTAGGAGAGACTGCCGGGTGGTAAGCTGCAAGTCTTAGGGAAATTTACTCAGATGGGGCAAGGGTGCCCGAAGTGTCCACATGGGCTATAGGCCCGGACGGCTTGGCAGCCATGCAACGTTAAATAGCTGCAGCCCATGTTATCCATGGCCACTGGGCATCATTGCAGTCGGTCAGTACAGGGGAAGAAAGATGTGGCAACTCATAGCCTGGGCAGACACCTTTAGAGCAGGAGTCAGATGGAGTGAGGAGTTGAAGGAAGTTGGGGCTTCGACTGGAACGGTACAGATGGGCTGGATGCTTTTCCAGAGGCAACCAAACTGGGTGGCTGATGATTTCGAGTCTACGGCAAAACAGGCAGAAGGAATTGCCATCATGGCGAGGTTAGGTCAGGAAGGATCTGGAGAGCAGTCTAAGACGGCCCGGTCCGGACGTGTGCGCACAGAAGCATCATCGAATTGGGGAAAGATGAGGAAACAAGTGAATTCAATAATGTGCCAATTGTGGATGTAACATGTGAAGTATTAAGTAAAGAGAATGTTCAAGTTGTCCTGGACTGTGTCTCTGTTACTGGGGGTGCCTGGAAGAGGGGCCGTCGCCGCCTGATAAGTGCCCGGGGGGACCTGAAACTGGAGACGCAGGTAAGCTGAGAAGTGGAATACAGTTTTCTGTGAGGGAAGGTCGGGACATAGATGCTTCAGTGACTCTGGCCATGACTACAGTCCTGGCCTTCCCTTACAATACCTTGCACACAGTCAAGGTACCAAGGGCCAGAGGCAGCAAAACAACCCCAAAATATCTTTGAGCCTCCACCATATTTGATTGTAACTACTGTGTTCTCTTATTTGTAGGCCTCATTCCATTTAAAGTAAACAGTAGAATGATGTGCTTTACCAAAAAAACTATCTTGGTATCTTCTGTCCACAAGACGCCTGTTGGCCCTCTATAAATTGTGAGGTCTGCCTGCTGGCCCTCCAAGTTTCAAACTTTACAGTATTAATATGAAAAATAAAATTTGCCCACCTCAGATGGATAAATTATAGTGCACTAGGAATATGCGCCTATGCAAAGCATAGCTGTCTGCTGGCCCTCCAAAAATGCTGGCCCTGTAAAATTTGAGTGAGGGCTTCCTCCTGGCCCTCTAACAAATAATGATAGCTGCCTAATGGCTCTGAAAAAAAAATTGTAACTTTCAGAGTCCCTCCTTCAAAAATTAAACAGGATGTTTCTTATCATGTCTCACACACCATATGGACAGATAAGGTATTAAAATGCTAAAATTAAATTTCCTGTTGAATGTTTTTTCACCTCTTAAAGCAATGCAAACATGCAAAAATCCTATGAGTGAACATAGCCTAAGTTGTGGTGGAGCATTTTTTTTTCCTGTTATTTATTTTGGCTTATATACTCATCATTATCCTGGAAAGAATGTTTCTTAACATTTTTTCTAGTCAAATCCATTTTAACTGCAGTTTTTTATGTTTTATTGTCAGTCCGTAAAATTGGCGTAATACTTTGACAACATTGTTCCCGGCAGCAACCTAGGATTCAGAGATGCTTCAATGCTTCGAGGGATCTTCCTTATGTTCCCGTGCCATTTCAGCGCTGTTTCCATGGTTTTCAGCAACTTTTAGACATCTTCCAGATCTCGGGGGGCGCTGGAAAAATGCTCAAGTTTAACTTGTATTATATTCGTTACTCGGGCTGAGCACTCGAGCATTACGATTTGCTCAACTCGAGTAATGAGCGCCCGAGCATTTTAGTGTTCACTCAAAACTACTCTTTACTTTGTACTTGTTACATGGTTACGTAGGTTGAATAAAGACCTCGGTCCATCAACTTCAAACTTTTTCCACCATTTATATATTTTGTCACTAAATTATCTGTAACCCACAATGTTATGTGTATTGAGGAAATCATCCAGCCCTTTTTTAAGAGCTAATATTGGGTCAGATGTCACAGAAGTTACTAGCTGTTTACCTAATTGAAACCTTCCCTTGATTTAATTAGATTACATGACTTGACTGTGATATCACAGTCAGGGGCATAACTAAGAGACTCTGGGAACTTAGCAAACTGTTGATAGGCAGCCCAATCCTCTTCCATTTCAAGTGGCATTACGCGAAAAAAAACAGGCAAATAGAGCAACACAAAGCAATAGTGCCCCATGAGCTTTCATATTGCCATCCTTTTAGTGACCACTCAGCGTAGTAGTGTCCCTTTAGTGCTTACCAACAGTATTTACGCCCCCTTTCTTTCCTAAACACACAGTTCGATGCCCCTTTAGTGCCCCCACCTAGTTTGACACCTCCTTATTGCCTCAACACAATGCAACAACCTCTTAGTGCCCCACAAATTACTTCAGTGGTCCAGCACAGTAAAGTGCCCCTCTGTAGAGCTCATATGATGCTTCCTTAGTGCTACTATGCAGTATGATGCCCCCACGTAGTACGATGACCCAAAATTGCACCTCACACGGTGTCATGCTCTATTAGTGCCTCCAAACAGTGTGGAAACCCTTACACAGTAAATTGGGCACTAAGTTACACAGTATATGGCCCTTTAGTGCCCCCACACAGAATCATGCCGTGTTAGTACCTACACTATCATGCCCTACATGGTGTGATGCTCCTTTGAGGCCTCTACATACTATATTGCCCCTTTTGTACACCCACATAGTATAATACCAATCTTAGTGCCATTCATACACACAGCATGATGCCCTGTCAGTGCCTCTACACAGAATTAATGCGTCCAAATAAAAATAATTCTGCACTCATCTAATTCTGTTCCCATAACGATAAAAAAAAAATTCAGCAAGCTTCTTCTGCATGTGTAGCTACTGATTTGGCTCAGGCAGGTGCGATGATGTCACTGGAGTGCACTGGCCTGTGTTGGAATAATATTTGAGAGGTCAAGAGAACGGCCTTCTGCTCTATTATTATATTGAATGGTATCTGTGCCTTGAGGACGCAGATACTCTAGAAGGAAGTGATGGAGATCCTAAGTCCCATAGCAGTTGTTATGGCTATTAGATCGGTAGTTACAACCCTGGTTGCAGCAGTATTTGCAAGGGACACCTCTCAACCTCTTCTTGGCTGGGTAAGATTGCCAAATATTCATTAGAAGAGAGTGGTGTGGGTCCCAAGAAATGAGGATAATTAGTTTATGCACTTCCTATAAAGTAGTTATTTCCACTGGTGTAGCTACAAAATGGGGGACTCCTGGTAGTCTGAAAATATGCAGAGATTAACACTTGTTTCTTGGGATGTGTAAGATTAAAGGGAACCTGTCACCTCATTTTTCGCATGTAAGCTGCTCCCACCACCATTAGGGGCTTATCTACAGCAATCTTTGTAGATAAGCTCCCAATGTAACCTGAAAGAGAAGAAAAGCAAATTGGATAATACTCACCGGGACGATCCGGTCCAATGGGCGTTGCGGGTCCGGGTCCAGCACCTCCTATCTTCATGCTATGACGTCCTCCTCCTTGCTTCTGTCGTGGCTCCTGTGCAGGTGTAATTCTCTGCCCTGTTGAGGGTAGAAAAAACACAAAAATTGAGCTTGGTTTGAGTTGATACACATGCAGCATATATGCATGTTGACATTGGCCATAAAACATAAAACCTGCAAAAGACAAAGTGAGCAAAATCCCTGCTGTAACTAAATAAGTAAAAGCAAAAGTGCATCTAAATAATACAGAGTTTTTAGTAATACTGTTTTTGATCAAAAGTAGCATGAAAGCCATCCCACCACGACACGGCAACTCTGTTCGGGATAGTTCTACACTGTCTAATTTTGATCAAAAACAGTATTACTAAAAACTCTGTATTATTTAGATGCACTTTTGCTTTTACTTATTTAGTTACAGCAGGGATTTTGCTCACTTTGTCTTTTGCAGGTTTTATGTTTTATGGCCAATGTCAACATGCCATATATGCTGCATGTGTATCAACTCAAACCAAGCTCAATTTTTGTGTTTTTTCTTTGTATTTTTTGCATTCTGTGCAAGCTGGGGTGTGGCCTCCCTTTCCTGAGCTGGAAATTGTATATAAGGCTTCCCCAGACTGGTGTCTACTGTTTGGGACCCAGTCCTTTTGTCTGCCCTTGTTCACACATTGAGGTCAACTTTGACACAAAGCAAGGTTTTTAATATTAGACAGTGTAGGACTATCCCGAACAGAGTTACCGTGTCGTGGTGGGATGGCTTTCATGCTACTTTTGATCAAAAACAGTATTACTAAAAACTCTGTATTATTTAGATGCACTTTTGCTTTTACTTATTTAGTTACAGCAGGGGTTTTGCTCACTTTGTCTTTTGCAGGTTTCCTGTTGAGGGTAGAGCAAAGAACTGCAGTGCGCAGGCGCCGGGAATGGTCAGAGAGGCCCGGCGCCTGCGCAATGTAGTAATTTACTCTGTCCTCAACAGGGCAAATCAGTACACCTGCACAGGAGCCGTGACCGAAGCAAGGAGGAGGACGTCATCGCATGAAGATGGGAGGCGCCGGACCAGTGACACCCATCGGACCGGACTGCCCCCCGGGTGAGTATAACCTAACTTGTTGTTCTTATCTTTCAGGTTACATTGGGGGCTTATCTACAGCATTATAGAATTCTGTAGATCAGCCCCCTAATGGCGGTGACCGCAGCTTATATGCGAAAAATGAGGTGACAGGTTCCCTTTAGGCTGCGTTCACACGTTCAGGTTTTTTGCTGCGGTTTTTACCGTGCGATTTTGCCGCAAAACACTAAAAAACAGCATCCCATGCAATCCTATGGGATTCCGCAATGCTGTGCTAATGCTGCGGATTTTCCAGCGGCGGAATCACATCGCGGAAAAATCCACAGCATGCTCATTAATTTGCGGAATCACAGCGATTCCGCCCACATAGGAATGCATTGTTTTGCTTACTTTCCACGTGTGACTGTGCCCACCATGCAAAAAATAAGCAGAACATTTGCTGATGGTACTCACGGTCCGGAGGAGAGGAGACTGTCTTCCGGGCTCTGGGTACCATATCCCTGTAAAAATTAGAATAAAAATAAAAAATCGGGTTATATTCACCTTCCGACATCCTGAGCAGCGTCCCCAGGCTTCAGCGATACACGCGGCAGCTCCCGTTCCCAGTAATGCATTGCGATGACCTTTGCTGACGTCGCGTCTCGCGATGCTGTAGCGGTCTCGCGAGACCGCGACATCATCAAAGGTCATTGCCGGAATGCATCACTGGGAACAGGACCTGCCGGAGCATCGCGGAGGCCTGGGGACGCTGTGCGGGACGTCGGAAGGTGAATATAACCAGATTTTTTATTTTTCTTAATTATTTTTAACATTAGATCTTTTTACTACTGATGCTGCATAGGCAGCCTCAATAGTAAAAAGTTGGTCACACTTGTCAAAGACTATGTTTGACGAGTGTGACCAACCTGTCAATCAGTTCTCCAAGCGATGCTACAGATCGCTTGGAAAACGCTAGCATTCTGCAAGCTAATTACACTGGCAAATCGCTAGTTTTTCCGCGGGAAAATCGCCGGAATTTGAAATGCGATTTTCCCGCGGAATGGAATTGCGGAATTCTCGCGGTAACTTCCGCGGGAATTCTGCTACATGTGAACCCAGCCTTAATCTTACACATTCCAAAAAACAAGTGTTAATCTCTGCATATTTACAGACTACCAAGCCTGGTAGGCTGTGCTAGCATTTCTTCTGCGGTGTTGCTATCAGTGTGTCAAGAGTGAGAGGAGAGGGTTGCATTGACAATCCAACACAATGGGCAGCACTTTGAACACATTTTATATGTGGTCATAAACTTGTAAATAACTCATAAAAGAATAAAGCTATGTTAAAACCAAGCACACCATTGTTTTTCCTGTGAAATTCTCAATAAGTTTGATGTGTCACATGACCCAATTCCTATTGAAAAAAATAAAGTTGGATCCAAAATGGCCAACTTCAAAATGGCAACCATGGTCACCACCCATCTTGAAAAGTTTCCCCCCTCCCATATACTAATGTGCCACAAACTGGAAGTTGATATCACCAACCATTTCCATTTTATTTAGATGTATCCATATAAATGGCCCACCCTGTACAATGAACCTGGACACCACCATAGAACTGCTTACGGGCCCCTTTCAGGTACTGCAGATCTGCTCCATCAATTTGAGTAGGGGTTGATCTGCGATATCTGAGAGGAGCCACTAAACAGAGCTTCAAGGTTCTGCTCCATATACAGCTTGCATCTGGCAGCTGCTGAAGCTAGTAGTGGATGATCCATGGGTGTGCTGGGCATCAGCCCCCCCACTGACCTGATATTGATGACCTGTCATTAGGATAAGTCATCAATGTTAGAGTAGTGGAAAACTCCATTAAGTGATATTGGCAGATCCAACTATTTGTATTACAGCAAAGGATGTCATCAGGGGGTTGCCATATTGGCAGGCAAAAGAAAGCAAGTAGTCAGTTTTTCCAACTCAAAGCTGTGACATAGTAAAAAGATTTGAGCTAAGCTAGATTAGCTTCCATCATGCATTCTTCATCTTATGTTTTGCATTTTACAGTTCATTTTATAGGCCCCAATTCTGCCTAAGAAATCTCAATGTTTAAGAGCAAAATCTAAACAAGACTGTAGTCTAGAAGAGAAACCTGGCTGAACTCTCCAGCACTTCATGGGTTATGTCTGTCTTCAATAAAAGGACAATGTATAGTATAGAACAAAAAGAGTCAGAAAAAAAAGAAAAAAATAATAATAATATTCAACCTGAAAACCATTGGCCGAAGAAATGCAGCAAAATGATCCTTCTCGTTCCCAAAAAATCCTTGGTGCCCCTGCCAGATCCATGTACCCAAGAAGATGGAGTCAACACATCGTGTCCGTGGGTAGTGTTGTAGCTGCAGCTGTTTATAATTATAGACAGGGGGGTCTCGGATTTCTTCACAATAACAAACCTCTCTCTTGGAAAAACATTATTTTCCCTATTTTTTCTATTATTGAAAATCTGTAACACTTTCACTACCATGGAGTATTATGTCGTCATATTTCTCCTTTGTGTAGAATACCTGTATTGTTCAAGGTTAATCTCAACCGCTGCTCTTCCCCATTGAGCAAACATGTTCAACAAAGAATCGAAATTCCTATACAAATCCACAATTGTACCCTTTATGACAAAAAGACAAAAGACTAACACTTCTCATTATACTACAGTACATTTCTGAACAGAATAATGTAAATGATCTTTGCTCATCCATAGTCTCTTTTGCTTATATTCTATTTAAAGGGAACTCTTCAGGTCCATCCCAGCAGGATTTGTATATGTATTAATAAATTCCCCACATAATGTTAGTCACTTAAATTCATGTTGAAAAATATTATTTATAAGATCCTTTTTTCTTATGCCAATGACGCCTTTGACTAGTCGATGGGGTGTTAGTTTCCCAAGATTAGTAGGCCCTCTTTAAATGTCATCACGCTTCTGTGGGCGTAATAACATGATTTGCATCACCAACTCCCTGCAAATCTACACACGCGTGGCTCTTTTCCACAGTGTCATTGCACCTCTGAAGCCAAGTGTACACTTCCCCGTTTCAGGTGCGTGTTATATATGACCAACAGTGCAGAAGATATACGTGACCCGTCTTCTGTAGTGATGGGCGAACCCCTGGATGTTCAGGTCCGGCTCGTTTGGCCGAACTGTTAAAAAAAGTTTGGTTCGGGTACCAGAACAGTAATCTGACCTCGGACCCCATTCAGATGAATGAGGGGCCCAAACATCCGTTGTTTGCCACGCTGTCATCTGCATGACAGCACAGCAAACACTGAATCTGATCAGACATAAAATCATTACTGCTGGTTAGAGCTGCGGTTCCCACGCTGTCAAATGACAGCATGAGCTGGCATCTGTGACAAAAGGTAAAAAGTTTTGCTCCGGTCACAGAGGCGTCAGTTGATGAAAGAATACTACTCCAATCATCCTACACCTGCTGACAGTAATAACAGCGAGTGCAGGCGTGGCTGATGGAAGTATTCATCAGCCGGCACTATAAATAATATAAATAAATTTAAAAAAATTATGTTGGGTCTCTTATATATTTGATAACCAGCCAAGAAAAACTGACAGGTGAGGGCTGCAACACTCAGCTGTCAGCTTAATCATGGCTGGTTATCAAGAATAGAGGAGTCTCCATGCTGATTTTTTAAATTATTTAAATAAATAATTTTAAAAAAGGCTCGACGTTCCCTCATTTTTAACAAGCAGTTAAACTAAACCAGACATCTTGGGCCTGGTATTCTCAGGCTGATAAGGGTCCATGGTTATTGCCCCCCAGCTGAAAAGGAACAGCCCAAAACCACCCCAGAAAATGCACATCTATTAGATGCGTCAATTCTGGTGCTTTGCTTGGCTCTTACCACTTGCCCTGTGGCGGTGGCAAACGGTGGTTCATATTTGTGGGGTAAGTGTCACCTTTGTATTTTTAAGTGACATCAAGCCCAGCAGTTAGTAATGAAGAGTCGTTCTATAAGATGCCTCTCCATTACTAACCCCATAGTCATATTGTCAGTAAAAAACACCCAGAATAAAGTTTTTTATTTGAAATAAAAAAAACCATTGTACAAATGTATTTAAAAATAGCAAATACAATTATACTCACCTTAAACTATTCCATTGAATCCCTGGTCCCCTTTAAAAAAAACAGAAAATAATAAACAACAAAAATACTCGCCTAACACCCATTCCATTGATGCCTTGGTCCCCTGTTAAAAAAAAACATAAAATAATAAACAAAAATACTAATCTAACACCCATTTAATCAAAAACTGGGTCTCCTGTAAAAAACAAAAATAAAAAACAACAATATCCTCCACCTGTCTGACATATTTTGCCACGCATTCATGTCTGCAATAATTGGTCTTCAATCTGGACCAGGGCTTCAATGGAATGGACGTTAGGTGAGTATATTTATTGTTAATTAGTTTCTGTTTTTTAAAGGGGACCAGGCCTTCAATGGAATGGGCATAAGGTTAATATAACTGTGTTTGTTATTTTTAAATACATTTTGTAAAACGGTGTGTATTTTTATTTCAAATAAAGTATTTTATTCTGGGTGTTATTTATTGATAATATGACTATGAGGTTTCTCTAATACTAAGTTCTGGGCTTGATATCATTTGAAAATACAAAGGTGACATCAATGCTACAAATATGAACTCCATCTGTCACCTCCACAGGGCAAGTGGGAAGAGTCGAGTAGAGCACCAGAATTGGCGCATCTAATAGATGAGCCGTTTCTGGGGTGGCTGCGGCCTGCTATTTTCTGACTAGGGGGTGCAATATCCATGGCCCCTTACCAGCCTGAGACTACCAGCCCCCAGCTGTATGCTTTAGCTTGGCTGGTTGTCAGAAAAGGGGGATCCCACGCTGTTTTTTAAAACTGCTTCTTTACCTAATTTTAAAAAAACGCGTGGGGACCATTCTATTCTTGATAACCAGCCGTGATAAAGCTGACTGCTGATGGTTGCAGCACACAACTGTCAGTTTTTCCTGGTTGGTTGTCAAAAATAGAAAGACCCACGTCATTTTTTAAAATTATTTATTTATAGGCAGGCACCGGTTCATCAGCCACACCTGCTCTCGCTGTTATTAGCGACAGCAGGCGTAGGCTGATTTATTACTCTCAGCGGACACCTTTATGACTGCAGGAAAACTTTTTACCGCCCGTCACAGCTGCTGGCGCTCTTATTGGTGGTATTGATCATGCAGAAGACAGTGTGGGAAACACCTGATGTTTGGTGTGCTGAACCTGAACTGTAACACGGACTTCCTGGAGAAGTCAATGTTCAGGGTCCATACACACTGCTAGTCTTCTACGCTAACGGTCATGAGCATTGCGCATTTGAAACTGGGAAGAGTACACTCGGCTTGAGAGGCACATCGACGTGCGTGATGAAAGCCGTGGGCATGCGCAAGGTTTGTAGAGAGCTGGCAATTACGTCGACTCTTGCATATTATGTTAACATGCCCATAGAGAAGTGATAACATGCAAAAAGGCCTACTAGTCTGGGGAAACAAACGTCCCATCGAACAGTGAAAGACCTCATTAGTAGAATAATTCATGGATCTAAGTGAATTACTTTATAAAAGGCTGGTTAGGCAGGCAATTTAGTGGGGAACCTGACAGGCTCCCTTTAACTTGCAGCAGTTTGTGCTCCAGAGTTGTTCTGAATTCATAGCCTGTCTTTTTGGAAGGTATCTTTGGAAGCTGTGTTTGGTCAACTTCTCCCCCAACCTTCAAGCTAACTACTACTATACTGTTTTGCTTCCTTCTTCCCTCTCCTTGTTCCTATATATATATATTGGACTTATAAAGACTTACCCTGTTTTCAGGGCATTGCAGTAGCTTAGTTATCTATGGTTATGGCCACTCTTATAGTGACACCTAGTTAGTAGCTAGGTGTTAGTGGCCGTAACCATTATACCTAAGCTACTGTAATGCCCTACCCATGGGGTAAGCAACAAAGCAAATCAGAAGAACTATACTACATTTCTAATTGGAGGTACTTTCTAATATTACTATTATTAGACCATCTACATATTGGGATAGAATCTTGGAGATGGGACTACCCTTTTAAGCTTCTCTCATACTTTTTTTGTGTGGCTTTTTTCCTGGCTTTCCTACATTTTCTAAAGCTTTTGTGTTTTTTTTTATATACACATGTTGTTTTTCATGCTTTTTTTTCCCCAATACAAAAGCTTATGGTATAAAGTATTAAAACAACCTTACAATTTGTAGGATGCTTTTTTTTAAAAAAAAAAAAAAGCTTGAACACATTGTTGACCTAAAGTCAAAATCTGGCCATTTTGTTTTTCACCATAAAAAGCTCTCAAAAAAATGATAGAAACAACTCCATAAAAAATGGCACTTTTGCTTAGAGTACAAATTTAGAGATCACCCTTTCAGCCATTTCTACAATAAATTTGGAACACATAACTAAAAGATACTGTTAACATTCTATAGATATTCCACAGACAGCGATCTGCCAACGCCATAATGATATAATATTTACCAAGAGCTGCAAATTTAATAATATATGTTTATATAGCTCCTTTCTTTGGTGCACTGATAACAATGATAGTGTTTTCTTTAAATTCAGAACTCCCAGTGTAATATTTCATTTGATGTACTGCTGGGCTTATGATAATATTAACGGGTGATTTTTTTTACACTGTTGCCAAATCCATGTTGAAAAAATACACATAGACTAAAGATAAATATACAGATATTCATACTGGATTCTGAATAAATGGGAATTAAATTAACTGAGACGTGTTCTATAATGCAAAACGAGAAGACGCCCAACACCCCGACATGGGAAATGTGCAAACAGGACAGACCCAGGATGATGTGCACGAACAAAGGGTTACACAAAACCTGCAACCCAATCTCTCGCCCTACAATCCTCCTCCCTCCTTTTTTTCATGGGGTCTATTGGAAGAAGAATACTCTCTCCCACACGAGGGCACACATGCCAATAAAGTCCAGGGCTGTATATTTATATAACTTCCATCTTTATGGTACAATTGAGAGTTATGTTTTATGAATCTGTAAACAAGTGTTGAAACGGGGGAGTAGAACATGATCCACACATTAAACAAGCTGCGCCGAACAAGAATGGTTTTTTTTTTTTTTTTGTTTTTTTTTACAAATGTGACATGTACTCCTTTGGAGATCTGTAACAAGAGTTTAGGAAATGTGGAACTCATCATGGAGTCAGAGTACGCAGTAACATGTGCATTCTACATCTCCTACACGGGCTATAAAAACAATTCTAGTTTATCTAGATAAAATATACATTTCCCAGGCCACAACCATGCTGGACGCTCACGTCTGATCCCAGAGACTGGACCAAGCTGTGAGAACCAGGAACAAAGTTTCGTTTGGCCACACACATCAATGAGCATTTTTCAGAAGATCTGATCCTTTTTTGAGGCTGGGTAGGTATTCATTCTGTAAGATTAATAAAAGTCATAGCTGGAAACCATATGAATTTTCAACCCTCTAAAAATACAAGTTAGCGCTGAGCTGCATAGTCTGGAAGATGTGATCCGGAGACAGAAGAAAGCATCTTCCGTGAGCATTAGAGGATTGCAATAAGAGTCATAACTTAAAGTATCATTTTGGCTTTTTTTTAATTTCAGGTACCAGTAATGTATCTTCTGAGTGTATAGTAAAATACTTCCCGGTCGCTGTCTACTGTCATATCCAGTGCTGCTCTGATTCTTCTCCACCATCTTGTGACTGCAGCTCTTTCTTGACAGATCTCACTGTGGACCGTTACTTCCTCTCTTAATGTAAGTCTATCAAGGACCTGTTCTGAGTCTCGTTGACTTACCTTGAGAAAGTGACTTCCAGTCACACAGCAAACTCTTGACTGAACAGGCTTGTCACAACTGCTTTCACGTCTCTCCAGGAGTGGATCGGAGCAGCGATCGAAGGTGGAGAGAGTGAAGCGGTCGCTGAGTGACTGCAGGGCTCATGTGACGTAACAATGTCATGCAAGCCTCAGGAGAGACAGTGCCAACAACGTTGCAATGGCCTGCACTGGAGGTGAGTATAAGTGTTTTTATTTTACTTGGGACAAACATATAGATTGAGAAGGGATTGCCTGAGTAGTGGACAACCTATTTAAATTCAATTAGTCAGCCATAGGTTCCTGCTCCATTATCTATAGATGATGTTGTAATTCAAGTAGAGAGACTAGTCTTCATAGAATCATAGAATGTTAGAGTTGGAAGGGATCTCCAGGGTCATCATGTCCAACTCCCTGCTCAATGCAGGATTCACTAAACCAAAGCCTGCCCAGCCTCTGTTTGAACACTTCCATTGAAGGATAACTCACCACTTCTCGTGGCAGCCTGTTCCACTCATTGATAACCTTCACTGTCAAAAAGTTTTTACTAATATCTAATTTGTATCTTCTCCCTTTCAGTTTCATTCCATTGCTTCTCATATTTCCATATGCAATGAGAATAAGGATGATCCCTCTACAATGTGAAATCCCCTCAGATATTTGTAGACAGCTATTAAATCTCCTCTTAGCCTTCTTTTTTGCAAGCTAAACATTCCCAGATCCTTTAACAGTTGCTCATAGGACATACTTTGTAGTCCACTCATCATCCTAGTAGCTATTCTCTGAACTTGCTCCAGTTTTGCTATGTCTTTTTTAAATCGTGGTGCCCAGAACTGGACACAGTATTCTAGATGAGGCCTGACCAAAGAGGAGTGGATGGAGATAACTTTTCGTAATATAGTCTCTATGCTTCTCTTAGTACATCCCAGAACTGTATTTTCTTTCTTGCTGCTGCATCACACTGTTGACTTCTGTGCAGTCTGTGTTCTATTAGTAATTCCAAAGTCTTTTTCACATGTGCTATTTATTCCGCCCATTCTGTAATTTTCGTTTTTCTTGTATGTAGAATCTTGCATTTCTTCCTGTTAAATACCATTCCATTAGTCACTGCTCATTGTTTAAGCTTATCTAGATCCCTCTGAATCCTTTCTCTGTCTTCTCTAGTGTTAGGAGTACTTCACACTAAGCGAGATTGCTAGCGAGATCGCTGAAGCGTCACCGATTTTGTGACGCAACAGCGACCTCGCCAGCGATCTCGTTACGTGTGACACTTAGCAGCGACCAGGCCCCCGCTGCGATGTCACTGATCGTGCTTGAATGTCCTGGGCCATTTTTTGATCACTGGTGCCCCGCTGGCCAGCATGCATTGCTGTGTTTCACACCGATGAGCGACCTCGTTAGCGACTCAGAAATCATGGACGCAGGCGGGAGTCATCAGAATTGCTGCTGTGTGACAAGGTCCCAACGACCGCCGAGATCGTTGCTGCATCGTTGTGTAAATCTGACTGTTTGACAGCTTACTAGTGATCATTTAGCGATGCACCAGCGATCCTTACCAGGTCGTATCGTTGTCGGGATCGCTGGTGCGTCGCTTAGTGTAACGGTACCCTTAGCTATCTCTCTTAGGTTTGCATTGTCTACAAATGTGAATAGTTTACATTCAGCTCCCTTATCTAGATCATTTATAAAAAATGTTGAACGACACTGAGGCCAGGACAGAGCCTTGTGATTCCCCACTTGAAACACTCTTCTAATTGGATGTGCAATCATCTATTGCCATTCTTTAAATGCAATAAATGAGCCATTTATGAATGCACCTATCTGTGGCCTTGTCAATTCTATATTTCGCTATGTTTTTCAATAAATATAGTATTAGATACTTTATCAAATGTTTGCTGAAATCCAGATATACTGTATTTACCACATTTCCCTGATCCACCCAGTCAGTGATTCCATCATAAAAAAATTAGTTTATTCCAACATGGCATAATATATACTTATATTCTATCAAGTGTCATGTTATTCATTCAGTACCTATGATTTTACAACATAATTGATAGTACGTGACCCAGGTCCATTCATTTTTGGAGGAAATCCTTGTAAACACAGGAAGAATATATGCTTAAACAGGCTTGGAATTAGACCCAGTAAACAATAATGCAAGGCAGCAGTCATAATCATTGAGATACCATGCTGCCTCTAAGGGTACCGTTACACCTAGCGATGCACCAGCGATCCCGACCAGCGATATGACGCGGTCAGGATCGCTGGTGCATCGCTAGGTGGTCGCTAGTGAGCTGCCACACAGGCAGATCTCACTAGCGACATCGCTGGGGACTTGGATCGCTACTTACCTGTCAGACGCGGCGATCCTTCATCCTCTCGCCCGGCTCCACGCGTCGCTCGTCTTCACAGCAGGAAGCGCCGCAGGAAGTGACCGACGAGGAATGGTCCAGGAGCTTCTCGCGAGATCAGCGATGAGCAGCGGGGGAGCCGTCGGAGGTAAGTATCACATGCAGCGATATCGCTAGCAATATTGCTGCAACGCCACAAAATCGGTGACTTTACAGCGATATTGCTAGCGATATCGCAGTGTGTAACGGGGGCTTAAGTTGATGATTAGCAGTGCTAATTATTCGTAGGATATCAAGCACTGCCATAGTAATACAAAGTCTGTCTTCTCTAGACAGGCATGGACAAATGTCACAGTTTGACCTATAATTATGCATCTAATGCAGTCACAGACCATACATTAAACAAGGTGAGAACATGGCTTTAGGCAAAATCTTTTCCTGTCAATGCAACCCGGCAATTTCCCATGTTATTTGGGGAGGACGGTGTGGGGATATAGCTTTGCACCTAGTAGCATTTTTCCTCACTCAGCAAAAATAACCTAGAAGTCCAGTTGAAAAAGTTTAGAGCCAGTGGTCAAAGTTGAGAAAATGTATAGTATAATGCTGGGGAAAATGTCACGGTTCTAAGGCCACATTCACACGTTCAGTAGTCAAAATCAGGAGTGGGTGATAAATACAGATTTGGTGATGTGTTCCTATTATACTTTCCCCTGATTGTTCCACTACTGGTTTTGGCTTACCAGTCTTACAAATGCGGATGTAAAATAGTGACCAAATTCTGAACCTGTGAATGTGACCTTAGACTGAAAAGAACTACGAAGATTAAAAGAATCCAAATTGCCACAACTGCTTTAAAAATTATCTTAGAATGCTGCCTTATCAGTAAAAAGATTTAATACTGAAGTAGCTCTCTTTAAAGATGACCTGTCACTGGGTCAAGAGTGGCCAGTTTTTGCTCTCATTTTGTTACCGCCGCTGACAGGTACTCAGGTACAAGAAGTAAAGGAGTTTGTACAGAACAATAGGGATGTGTTTTCTGAGCTCCTGGGTCATACAAATGTGATAAAACATGACATTATAAAAGAATCAGTGGTAAAAGTAATCCAAAGGCCTTACAGGGTACCTGAGGCCAGGCAGAAAGCAATTACAGAACAAGTACAAATCGTGGTAACATTTTGGGGTTATAGAGGAGTCACATAGCAAGAGGTCCAGTCCTACAGTCTAAGGCTTTGTGCACAGGTAAGCAGAATTTTCCTGAGCAAAACCTGACTCCTTCCCAGGAAATCCACATTTTTATTTTTCGTGTTTTTTTTGCAGTTTTTTCATGTTTTTTTCCGGAGCAGCCACATTCTCAATGAATATAGTTGAAAATCCAGAATTTTCCGCAAAATTAATGAACATGCTGCGTTTTTTTCCGCGATGCGTTTTTTTTGCTGAAAAAAACGCATCATGTGCACAAAAATTGCGGAATGCATTCTAATAATGGGATGCTTAATGTATGCCTTTTTTAAGCATTCTTGCAGGGAAAAAACGCTTAAAAAACGCAAAAAAAAAGCGAACGTGTGCACACAGCCTTAATCCCAAAGTTTACGCTTGTGCAATTACTTTAGGAAGTTGAATATTGTGTAAAAATTTAAAGAAGCACTCACCATATTATATAGCACTGTGTATTTACAATTGCTCATTTTCACTTTCTACCCAGCTAATTCTTCTTTGATTTATGTAAAAACAGGAAGTCTCTTGTATCTGCATTTATCATCCCCCTCTTCAACTCCTGACCCAGCTGCTCTGCTCCTCCCCTTGCCAGGAAGTTTTGTAGTGATGACTCATGCAGAAAAGTGAATTCCTATATCTACATAGAGATTAGAAGGATTCAGCTAGTCAGTTTTTAATCATGTGATATCATAGATCTAATGTAAAAGAGAAGAATTAACTGCGTAGAAAGGCTAAATGAGCAATTGTAGGTACACATTGCTATATGAAATGATGACCGCAATATTTTAAGAGGATAGCTGTTTTGATGGGAGGAGTTCTTTAAAGGGAATCTGTCACCGGAAGTTGGAGGCCTATGTAAATGGCCTGTGTCCGGTCTGATGGGCAGTGTTTCTTCTTCTTTCTCCACTCCATCCGTGGCCCCCGTCCGCAATCTTTGCCTGTATTAGAGAAGTTCAACTCCATAGTTCGCGTGTGTGCAAAGCAATCTTGCTTCGCACACGCGCAGTATGCTTTGCCCAACTGCGGGCAAAGCCGAAAATCATTACTGCGCATGCGCCGATACACTATGTCCCGGAAGTATTTTGCTGTGTTCTGGGACATAGTGCTAAACAAAATGCAAGTAATGGAATTCATATGGTTTACCGACTGCTAAAGATGGTTTATAGACATTTTTTTCAAAATCTTACTGTCATTTTAACTGACCTTACAAACGATGAGGAATCAAATATGGTGAAATGGACCTGTGAAGCCAAGTAGGCTTTCCAGAACTTTAAGCAAGCTTTGTGTGCCCAAATGGGATTATTACCACCAGATTTTCAAAAACAGTTTGTAGTACAAACTGACCCTTCTGATGTGGGTGTTGGCTCAGTACGGGCACCATTGTTGGGCGGGGAAGAGCAAAAAGTTGAATGACCATGAGAAAAAATACTCCATTGGGGTGAAAGAATGTTTAACAATTAAATGGGCATTAGAAGCACTCAGGTATTACTTGATAGAGATAAAATGGAATGTCCTCAGATGGATGTGTCACAACTGGGAGAAAAACAGATGGGTGACCAGATGGTTCATGTCGTTACAACATTTTAGCTTTTCCGTTGACTATAGACCCATACATAAGCTTGGCAATGCAGGTGCCCTGTTTAGGGTCGACTGTTTACAAGCAAAGAGTGCTTCACCTGCGAGGTCAAAATTGGGACTGGACCAGCGAGAAAAGTGTTTGATGGAGTAAATCTTCGAGGGAGTTTGTTAACATAGAATCTATGTATTTCCCAGCCCCTGCTGAGCCACTCCAGGTTGTGGCTAATCACTTGTGATGCTTTAATTTAAAAAAAGTGGAGCGTGCACAAGCCAATGGGTCACTGTGCGCATGGGAAAAAAAACTGCTGTGAGTAAAGCCATTGTTTTGTTTGGGAAGCTGTGCACTAGGTCCAGCTCTCTTGAGATACCGTTCACATGTATAGATGGCAGATGAGCAACGTAGGATTTTATTTTTTATTATTTTTACTTTGGTTCCTACTGAACTCCATACATACCAAATAATACTGGTAGTGGTTAGTTGCATACAACTTGCCTGGTGTTGAACTTGGTTATCGGAGTGTTTGAAGAGCACGTCTGTCCCAAGAGACGCCAATTCTGTGCGCTAATCCCCTAAACTATCACAAGCCAAATATGCTCTCAAGGTAGATGTGATTTGTGTTTTTAGAAGTTCATTGAAATTTCTGTAAATGAAAATGTGTTACAATTATGCAAATGGTGTTGTTTCAGAAGAATGGTAATACTCCGCGGCATATCCATTCTTTATGTGGAATTAATGGATTAAATTATCACCAAGTCTGCAACAAAATCTACTGCATGGGTCATACTGTATGAAAAGAAGCAAACTTACTTTGGAAAAATCATCGGCAAATGTTTTACGTGTACATAACCTCACAGGTAGTGTTGTCTACCTTTACGTCTACCTTTTGGATCTGACCTGACCATTGAGCTAGTTCCCTACAGCCAGCGTGTGATGTAAAATTCCTCTGTAAGGTATGTACATTTAAAGACAAAACTAAACATTTTTAGTGCCTACACACACATCTACTAAAATATATATTGTAATTACAATATTACATACACACATCAATATATACCGTATTTATATGGACATGTACACTTAGACACCAGTTAGAGTATAAATAGTTAACTTGATGAATTCCTCCTACTTAGGCTACTGTATCCTGTTACTACTGAAATACTTATCAGTTACAGAGGAATTCATTGCATATGCAAGTTATAGCAAAATTGTAGCAGAATCGATTACTGGAATTACACATAGAAAATTTGTTACAGTATCTAAAGGCCAAGGAATTTGCAATTACAAGCAGGTTTGAAGGATCCAGTTTCTTAAACTTCTTTCTCATTTACAAAGGAAGATATTGAGTTCCTTCAACCCGCCTTTAAATGGTAAACAGCCATTGGTATAGGGGAATATGTAAGTATGTGGCCAAGCTATCAAAAAAGTACAATGATGATAAATATTTTATATTATGGGAAAAAGGAAAACCTTGCACAGATTTCTTAACTCGGTCTTAAAATTACCTTCTAATTAAACCGGGCAGGAAGAAAATAAGTCGATTTTGCCACAGTTTTGCACAAAGTGGTTAATTTTACTAGACATGCTTCTCTTCTTTGCATATGGAGAGTGACATGCCTGACATTCCAGGTTAAGGAGGTTTATAGGTGGTGCAATGCCCCTCTGGGAAATTAAATATGCAAATTGTCTCTTCAGAGACAGAAGAGGACTTGAACTCTAGTGCCAAAAATGGGAAGTAGCAATCCTAAAAGTCAATATTGACTCTCTAACAAGCCTTGCCACATGACAGACACATGTTTTGGGGTGTTGCTCCTCCTCAGTTCAAAGCATGAGTTCTGATTTGGGTGTATGAGAGGCTTCTGGCTGGGGTCTAAGGGGTGATGTTTCTCCTTATGCCTCTCACCTAACCAAATCAGATCTCATGCGTTGCACTAGAGAGAAGTAACACCCCGAAACACGTATCTGCAAATTGAGATTTTGGTTTGGCTTTTATTCTACGTTATATGGCAAGGATCACTAAAGGGTCAATATCGACTTTGAGGATTGCTACTTCCAATGGGTGGCACTAAAGATTGAGTCTTTGTTCTCTCTGAAGGCACAATTTGCATATCTCTTTATGACAACTCTTCAATAGCTTACTTTAGACCAATATATTGCACCCATTTTCCCTAAACCTTGCCCCTTTTATAGACAATTGACGTAAAGTTTGTAAAACACATAATAAATCTGTAAAATGTCTGTACACGTGTTTTACATGAATTCTTGTGTATTTAGCAAATCTTTCCTATGTTTCTACTATGCTACCATTCTTAATCTAACTATATACATAGTTACATCTAATAGAGTGTGCTATGATCAGGCTGCCTCCCTCTCTTATCTCATCCTTGTACAATGTAATTTTTTTATATTCCTTTAATTTCTCAATAAATAATAATCTTAAGTTCATGATATAGACACTATGTCTTATATGTTTTATACCTTTGGTGTTGATTTCATGTTTAACACCTTTTTGCATTCATTGCATATTGAGGTTCTTATACTACATGGGACAAACAGTGAAATGGAATTCCTTTTACTAAAATTTTTGATAATTCTTCCTAAATGGTGCCTCCAAACCATTCTGGTATGGGTGCACGCTGAAGTGAAGTTCTCACATTACTCTATGCACATTAGCACTTTTTTTTGCTGCTGCTTCTCTCTATCCCCCATTTTAGAGCGAGAACATCTTATCTTAGCTCAGGTGTGAGAGCCAACTTTCATAAATGTGTCTGGCTTGGAGTCTGTCCACCCTGTTCTCCATGATCACTAGAGTTTATGATCACTGAAACCAGAGGTGTCATTTGATTGACAGAAAGGAGGGTAGCATAACAACTTGAAGGGGGGCATCACCATGTTATATGACATACCCCCATAATACACGTCACAGATTCTTTTTTTTTCATCTGAAGGGTTTTCTAGAACTAAATTTGATTCTCTTAAAAGGTTCCATCACCTTTAAAAGGCTTCCACATTGCGTCCCAAACACCTTTTTTTTTAACACCTTTGATGCTTTGTCCAGTCTTTCCAAATTCCATCAAGGAAGACCAACTTCTCCATTTGCACGTTTGCCTCTCAATGTCTGTAATGTGAATTTTGATGTCCCTTAAATTGTAAAGACCAGAGGAAAAGGTTAAAAAATGCACTGAACGACACAGGAAAACTTAAGACCATAGATCTAGAGTGCTACACGAAAGATGTGGAGGAAAATGCTTGGGACAGGTGGGTAAAAAGAGTCTATGATTGGCTTCAGATCTCTTGCCAATATAAATCAGAGTCTTTGTTTTATTTTTCCAGTCCAAGGTAAGGAAAGCTGTAAAAGGAAAAATCTTAACTGAGACAGTTTTGTTACGCAAGGCGCATGGTATAATATACAGAACTTTTAACACTTACAGTACATACACACGAATGTCGCACGATACAACTTCACATTAAACTAACATCACTTTTAAAAAAGATCCCCTTACCAAATGTTTTTACCATTATTGTGTGTCTTCTATAAGAAACATTTAACACCTTAGCAATATTCCTTTCCCATAAGGGTATCATAATTTATAGTTTGGTAAAACTTCTCATTAGCTTTACACGTCTTCAAGGAACATAGAAAAAAAAATTAAAGTGGGCAAAAAAGATCTACCGTAATTCTAGAAGTTGGGAAATACGAACCCATTCATAGAATCTAAAATTTATATATGAAGATTTAAATGGGATTATAAACAGGGTGTCTTATGTTCAGACTTTATAGATTATGGTCCTTTTTATGTAGTTAGCACATTTTATTGTAGATTTGCAAAAGTAAAGTGATATATATTGCATGATTATAAAGAAAGTACTTCTTTCTAGGGCTTACGGAAAAGCCCTACTCTTCCTGCAAATATTTTAGGCTATAGACTAAGGGCTCTTGCAGACGAGCATCTAACTTGGGCGTGTGTGATCCATTTTAATCGTAGAGCACACTGATCAATGTTATTCAATAGGCTGTTCAGATGAATGATTTTTTTTCTCAGGCCAAGTGTCTGTGAGAAAAGAAAAATCTCAGCATACACTACTTTCTTCAAATTATTTTTATTAAAGAAGTTGTTCACTACTTGGACAACTTCTTCCCATACCCCACGTTTGGCCCCCATAAAATAAAAAAACTATACTCACCTCCCGTGTGGGCACCGTTCCTGTGGTGTCAGCACTCGTTCTCCCAGAGCTCCCATGCTGTTGTTGTGACACGTGACCTCAGCGTCCAATCAGCTCTGGCGTCACTGCCCCCACTTCCTGTCGAATTGAGCATGAAGAGGAAATCAGAGATCAACTGCAGCCCGGACTTCCTCTTTATGTTCGATTTGTCTAAAGGTGGAAACAGTGATGCCCGCGCTGATTGGGTGCCAGGGTCACATGTCACAACAACCACACGATAGCCCCGAGACTGCAAGTGCAGACACCACTGGAATGGTACCAGCACGGGAGGTGAGTATAGTTTTTCTATTTTATCGGGGCCAAACATTTAGATCAAGAGGGGGTTGACCAAGTAATGGACAACCCCTTTACGTGTTTAAGGAGGGGTTACAATACACACATAGGGATATATTTAAAGAAACAGTATATGTAACAAGATATAATGGGAGGGAAAGTGAGGGAACAAAACAATGTGGAATCAGGAGGAACATTAGAACCTTAACATCCACAGTAAAGGTCAACTGAACCTGTTGCACCCTGTACATTATTTGAAAAGAAAACCGCTAAAAGTCTATTCAGTCAAGTATGAATGGTATAGGTTCTTACCACATATATGTTTTCATTGTTTTTCAGGACTCTTATTTGTGAGGATATAGCGAGTTCCATGTGGACCATTTAAAGTCATAATTTGGAAGAGAATCATTTCTGATCATGCACTACTTTCATCCGAGTCTCGGCCACGACTGAGACTCACAAGTTCAAGTCTATGGGTGCGAGAAAAGAATTGGATCCCACACGGCCTATCAGAGTGACATCCTATTTTTACCAATATATTTCTATTATAAACCTATGAAACTGTATTTGATCATGAACGTGTTTTAATGTAGCTGTGTGAAAATGGATTGCATACGCATAGTGCAAGGATGTCCCATGGACATAAAAAACAGACACATGGATGAAAATTGGAAAAAATCTTCCAAGTTATCTGGATAAAACTCAGAAGATTTTTCATACGCAGGTGCCCGAAAATAAACAAAAACGTAACAACTTATAAATTGATGATTACAGTAAGTGGTTTCTCCATTCCATACCCTATAGTTAGTTTGTACTAGTCAAAGTATAGAAATTTGCTTTTACGTAGAGTTGGTGGTGACAATGGAACCGGGTGTCTCAGTGTTTCCAGATACAAGCATAAAATTGTGCAAAGAGGTTTCTGTACTTACCAACCCTAAAAGGGACCAAAAGGCAAGTAGAATGTCTTCCTGCTTCCTTGGAACAATCAAAATTGGGCCCTTTTGGTCTGGTGGTCAGAGCTGAGCACAACATATAGTTAATCAGAGAAAGATCGAGCTTATCTCACAAGGAATTTCCTGCCATTTGGCAGTTTAATTGGGAATTGGAAGTCCATAAAGCCAAAGCTTCCAGTGAACTGGAGACCAGGCAGCCATCATTAGACTTGGACAGAAATCCTTTATGCAGATTTATTAGGGGATTTAAGGCTTAGGAGTGTACTCTGGTTTACAGAAGAACTTCAAAGATCCAAGCTGCCTCTACTTAAGAGGTTTTTTGTGGTGTTAATTACAGATATGATGAAGAAGGTTCTCGGCCATGATTTTTATTAGAAGACAAATGTGCCTAAGCCATGGTCTGTAAACATTCAGCTGTAGATTGCCAGTGTTATTAACTGCTACATATTGGGCGCTGAATGAGGTTATATTATGGAGCAAGGCAATAAAAGTGGGAAAATATATAAAATAAGAGAATGGTGCAGCCAAAGAAAGAAAAACAAAGCATGATTTGCTGGGCTCAAGATATGGTCCAGTAAGGTTGGTAGTACCATATATATTTATGTAAATAGCAATATCCACTTTGCTAGTGTCACACTCATCCGAGAAAATCAGTCTGATTATGCTAATCATGCTCTGATCAGACTCTGAGTGTGATCCGATTTTTTTGAGAGGTGGAGAAAAAAAAAGTTTCTCCACCTTACCATTCCACCGAGTGTGGTCCGCTGTTTTTTCCATGGACCCATAGCAATGAATGGCTGAGTGCGATCCGAATTTCAAAGGCAAATAGTGCATGCTGGGATCTTTCCTTGGACCACTCGGTGTGAAGAAAAAAATTGGACATACTTGGTCACATTGAAAAACATGGGGACGAGGGCTATCTGTCAAAACACCGGATAGTACTCTTTCAATTTTTACTGTCATGTGCATGAGCCCTTATTGTATCCTATGCCACCCAACTGTTCATCAAAATCTCCAAGTACTGTATAAAGCAGTGATGGCGAACCTTTCTGAGACCGAGTGCCCAAACTGCAATCTAAAACCCAATTATTTATGACGAAGTGCCAACACATGCCAAATGCCCCATCATGATCCCTTTCTTGTAGTAATATGCCCCATCATGATCCCCTGCATGCAGAAATATGCCCCATCATGATCCCCTTCATGGAGAAATATGCCCCATCATGACCCTCTTCATGTAGAAATATGCCCCATAATGATCCCCTGCATGCAGAAATATCCCCCATCGTGATCCCCTTCATGGAGAACTATGCCCCATCATGATCCCCTTCATGGATAAATATGCCCCATCATGATCCCCTTCATGTAGAAATGCCCCATCATGATCCCCTTCATGCAGAAATATGCCCCATCATGATCCCCTTCATGTGGAAATATGCCCCATCAAGATCCCCTTCATGCAGAAATATGCCCCATCATGATCCCATTCATGTAGAAATTGCCCATTCCACCACCTCCATCATTTCCTCCTCCCCATCACCCCATCATTGCCCTCTCCCCCACCACCATTGCTGCCCTCTCCCCATCACTCCCATCATTGGCCCTGTCCCCATCACTCCCATCATTGTCCCTTTCCTCATCACTCCCATCATTGATCATTGGCCCTCTCCCCATCACTCCCATCATTGGCCCTCTCCCCATCACTCCCATCATTGGCCCTCTCCCCATCACCACCATCATTGGCCCTCTCCCCATTACTCCCATCATTGGCACTCTCCCCATCATTGGCCCTCTCCACATCACTGGCCCTCTCCTCATCACTCCCTTCATTGGCCCTCTCCCCATTACTCTCATCATTAGCCCTCTCCCCATCACTCCCATCATTGGCCCTCTCCCCATCACTGCCAACATTGGCCCTCTCCCCATTACTCCCATCATTGGCCCTCTCCCCATCATTGGACCTCTCCCCATCACTGGCCCTCTCCCCATCACTCCCTTCATTGGCCCTATCCCCATCACTCCCATCATTGGCCCTCTCCCCATCACTCCCATCATTGGCCCGCTCTCCATCACTCCCTTGATTGGCCCTCTCCCCATCACTGCCATCACTGGCCCTCTCCCCATCACTCCCTTCATTGGCCCTATCCCCATCACTCCCATCATTGGCCCTCTCCCCATCACTCCCATCATTGGCCCGCTCTCCATCACTCCCTTGATTGGCCCTCTCCCCATCACTGCCATCATTGGCCCTCTCCCCGTTACTCCCATCATTGGCCCTCTCCCCATCATTGGACCTCTCCCCATCACTGGCCCTCTCCCCATCACTGGCCCTCTCCCCATCACTCCCATCATTGGCCCGCTCTCCATCACTCCCATCATTGGCCCGCTCTCCATCACTCCCATCATTGGCCCGCTCTCCATCACTCCCATCATTGGCCCTCTCCCCATCACTGACCCTCTCCCCATCACTCCCTTCATTGGCCCTCTCTCCAACATTGACACACACACCACACAGACACCACAGCAGCTTCACTGGCACAGCGGCCACACTCACCTCTCTGCGCGCTTCCTCTCACTGGCACAGTGGTCGTGGAGCTGAATGATGATGTAATCCAGCCGCGGCAGCGCCGCTCAATGTGTGATGCAGGAAGTTGCAGCTCGGAGCTCCGAAACAAGGATGAGAGGGCTCTGCATGCCCTCTCTGGCATGCGTGCCATAGGTTCGCCATCGCTGGTATAAAGTATCCTCTTGAGCCATGGTATCCATATTTAGTGACCATTTTATTACTTATTTGCATATATTTGGGGGTTAAACATAATTTTTGCATTTAAGTTTTGTTACAAATTTGACACCGCTAGGCTTCTATAGGTTCTTTTATTCACTGCACATCCTAATTCAATGTAGTCTGTAGTCTTAAATCAGCGAAGAGTAGCACACAGAAAGATAGATAAAAGAATTATAAACTTTTCTGCGAGGCCATCAAAACAAGCTCACTGACGGATTCTCAGTTTTCTTACAATAAATTCTACCCAGATGCTATACAAGGTAAAGAATGCAAAATTTTTAAGGGGGTGCAAAGGACTTTTACATTGATGACCCACCAATATCTGATCGGTGTGGGTGCCACACCTGGCAAACCCACCGATCAGTGTTGGTGTCGGCCAGATGTGCTCAGTTGTGGAGCGAAACTACACAGCTCTGTCAACTGTACTGTATATCTGCCCCTTATTTGAATCAATAGGGGCAGATGATCAGTACGCGGCAGTGGCCACTATAGGGTTGAAGCTCTGCAGCCGCCGCCGGCTGATCTGTAGGACTGACTGCCTGTACATAAGTCTCATTACAGGATGAGACATTCCGCTGCTTCCGACAAAGTCTAGAAACGTATATTGTAAAACTATTCATAATAGCGAACTGGAGAAAATTTTTCCAAGCCTTTGCCCCAGTGACAAACCTCATTTCAGTGCCATTCGTATGTGCAGGAGAAGCGTTTGGATATTCCTTTGATTTTCTGGGAATTGTTACATGCCAATGAAGAGCTCGCAAGTTTGCACCATTTATGGCTCTCTGAACTTGTCCAGAAGTCTAAATTATTTCTAAGCGATTCAATTTTCCTGCAGACAGACAATCCCTTAAAATCCTTTATTGCCGACTTTGGCGCTTATTGCATCTGAAAAAACCTCTTAAAACTTTGTTTGGCTTTTATCTGGAGTTATGTGAAAATCCGATCATATTCACAGCTCACAAGAGGCGGAGAGCACAAGTTCAGATTAAGGTTCTGTATAAGATTTTATTACATGTTGATATAGTGAAAATGGAACCCGTCCATTGTGCGCAGGGCAGGGCCTATACCGTCCGCGAGTGACGGCAACTGTAGATGTCATTGTAATGTATTTGTCCTTGAGTGATAAGAAGTATGTGGAACTTGGCCAAGACCACTCACTCCTGGTTTCAGCCTGGAAAATTAACTGTTTGCATTCCTTTCTATATTCTTTTAAATCGTGTAACGCATCCTTTTGTTCAGTTTACTTCTGATGAACGTCATACACTAGGTGCATAGATTATATTAATGTTCGCTGAATGATAATCTGGGCATTTCAATGATCAGCTGCAGTCAATGGGCAACACGCGTTTAATTGTCATGTTGTGTCACTATACTATTAGGGTCACAACATCATATTATCTCTCATCCAAGAGAATTGGGCCGATTATGCAAATTACATTCAGATCAAACTCCAATTAGAGTTTGATCAGGGTGATCATAGTGTGATCCAATTTTCTCGGGTGAGAAGAAGATGGTAAAAAAAAAAACTCTCCATCTTCTCCATTTTGTGAAAATTGGACTGCACTCAGATGCCTTAAAAGTGCAGTTGGATGTTTTTCATGGACTCACTGATTTGCATGGCCAGTGCAATTTGAATATTATATGCAAATGGAGCATGCTGGGGTTTAAAAAAATCAGACATGTCTGTCCACGGCTTCGTAGAACAACATTGGTCCGAGTGTCATTCTATGTTTTGTCGGATCACACTCGGACCAAAAATACAGTCATCTGTGTGAGCCCTTAGAATGGCTGTATTTTCAGTCAGTGAGCTGAACAGATGATACACTGATCCAATAATAATTGGTGGGCTATGGCAGACATAACATATGTGCAACCCTTGCAGCTGAACCTGGTCCTACTAGGCACCTGGACCCACTCCTACATTAAATAGAAAAAAAGATTTTTATTGCCTATTAGGCTACATGCAATTTCCTATGGCTCACAATTGTTGGTTAACTGATATAACAAGGGATGTATAAAGAGAGCCAAGTTGAGGATCCCCCCAAACTCCGGACTCTCTCCCCTAAGTCCACATTTAGCAATTTCTAGTACTCTTATGTGCCAGCATTTCATTTAGAGCAGATAAGACATTTGGCAATGGACAAGTGCAACGTATGCTGGAAAGCAATGAAATGCAAGTTCTAGCACCTACAATGCAGGTGGAATGCCGAGGAAACACTCAATTAGTGGCAAAGGAGAGAGCATGAGAATTGGGAATGTTCCTGGATATATTAGACTGGTGTGTACCTTGTGGGAAACGAAGGCTGCAGGAGCATTCTGCACCCCACCAATGAAGGGGGCTCAGAGGCAGACTTGGATGGAGGAATCTTTTTGAAGGTTCCTGTGTACAGTATATCAAAAGGAACACTTCATTTCTAGCAAATGAGTCAGAATCATATTTCGCACATGAAAATGGGACGAGGGCATCTGGGCCAACAGTTGTTGTTAGAAGTGTCCACAGTTCAACTAAACCCCTCTCTCAGCCTTTCCACCGATCCAGCGCTCCCGTCAGTAATCTGTGGCCACTGGATGGGAGCCATGAGAACTGCCTCTTACCGGACGACGTACGCAGCTCTTCTTCTGATGCCAAGAACCAGGCTGACTAATCAAAAGAAGAGACACGGATTACAGGCGTGACCAATGGACTGGTTGGGGCGAATCAATTTGCACCATCTCTAACCACTGCCTATAATATAACCAGAATTATTTCTCCCCCTCTCGGTCCGATGCTTTTCCACTTTAAACTGTACCTTACATCGCCGATTTAAGACCCTTATTAAATTTGTAAAAATGGCTGATCACGTGACCAGTTTCCATGGGAATTAAGGAAATAGTGGCTTGGGCCGATTCCTGCAGAATTTAAAATGTTTGAAAGCTGAAGTAGAGTTAACTAATTTTACAAGGCTGACGTTACCCGTGAGTAATTTCATATGTTTGGAAAGGAAAAAAAAGAAAAAGTTCAAGGAGAGGTTTAAATTAACTGCTGAAGAAAAGACCCGGTGAGAGATTTTGAGGGTGTACTGAACTGGTTAATGGCCTCTGTCTGATGTTCAGACTTAGGGCTCATACTTATCTGTGCTAAAAATGGAGAAGGGCAATCCGATAATGTTATTCTATGAGTTCCGTCTCATCCAATATTTTCTCAGGTCAAATCTGACTGAAAAACAATTCGCAACATGCTGTGATTGTCCCGTATATCGGGCAAGACTCACCATTGCAAGTCAACCGGTGCGAGAAAAAAATCAAACAGACCATGCGTGCGATGTCCGATTTTTATGAGCTCATCTCCTAAAAAACCAACATTTCATCAGCCGAGTATAGTAAATTCACAGTTGTCAGAATGGAATAGATATATAAGTAGAATAGATAGATAGAATGATGTAAGTCACCTATATAATTAGTGCAATACAGTGTTTAATGTTCATGTATTAAGCTAATAATTCATTAAATTAAAGAAAAAAATAACGTGGCGTCCCTCTACCTTTTCTTAACCAGCTGAGGGAAAGCTGGAGGCTAATGTTTATAGTCTGGGAAAGGGTAATATCCATGGAGCTTCCATGGCTATTAATATCAGCTCACAACTACCTACTTAGCCTTTACTGGTTATTAAAATTGGCCCCCTCCCAAAAAAATGACGTGGGGTCCCCCCTATAATTAATAACAAGCAAAATCTAGGCAGACAGCTGCAGGCTGATATTATTAGGCTGGGAAGGGGCCATGGATATTGGCCCCCTCCCAGAAAAAGAACATCAACCCTCAGCTGCCCCAGAAATGGCGCATCCATAAGATGCTCCAAATCTGGAGCTTAGCTTCACTCTTCCCACTTGTCCTGATGCAGTGGCAAGTGAGGTAATAGGGTTTGGGTTGATGTCAGCTTTGTTTTGTCAGCTGACATCAAGCCCAGGGATTAGTTATGGAGAGGCGTCAATAACACGCCCCCATTACTAACCCCATAGCCATATTGTAAAAAATACACAAGCAGAATAATGTCCTTTAATTGAAAGAAATACACTGACTCCTTTATTTCAAATAAATACACCCTGCCCCTCTCTTTCCCATTTATTACTGTAAAATAAAAAATAAAAAAACACCATGTTCCTCACCTGTCTGACGACAATCCATTTGTCCCATGGAGAACTCCAACTCTGCTACATCTGACTGGTTTGTTGAGCAGTTGCTTTCTCATGCAGCGAGCTGTGACATCAGTGAGGTGCCCGGGTTCATCAGCTGTACAGAAAGGGGGGTAAGATATGATGTCTTTTATGCTTCCCTTCCCTATGACTGTCTTCTTGTTTCTAATGTTTACAGACGTGTTTTTATGATTATTGCCTGTGGTACTGCTACATGTATAACAATGTATTATTGCTCATTACTTATGGTATTGCCACTTGAATGCGTTACCATTGTATAGATAATTGTATATATTCCCTCTTGTTTTGTAAGATAATACTGCATATACTGTATATTATGTGTCATTTGTGTATGTACAGTTAGGGAAAGTTAGTGTGTCCTTTATTGTGACATTAGAGAAGGGCACTCTAGTATATAGTATCCCCATAGGTTGGTTAGTTGTAGTTATGTTGCGGGCCACTAGGTGGGGGTATACTAGTGGGGCCTGATAGTAGGTTCTTAGAGGGTTAATTGTAGGAGGCGCTGCCGAGAGTAAGGTTAGTGAGGAAAGGTGGTTTAGTCAGACGGGGCCAGGATGCCCAAGAGTTCACATGGGCTATAGGCCCGGAAAACTTGACAGTCACATAACGTTAAGTCGTTATTGCCCACGTTACCAACGGCCACTGCAGGTCTTAGCAGTGGGTCAGAACAGGAAAATGAAGATGTGGCATCTTACCGCCTGGGCCAATGCTTTTAGGGCATGAATTGGCTGGACTAAGGAGATGAAAGAAGCTGGTACTTCAACGAGATCGGTACAGATGGGCCGGATGCTTCACCGGGGGTCACCAAACGTAGTGATTGATGAATTCATGTCTGGGGCTAAACAGGCTGAAGGAAGTGTCATGGTAGTGTGGTCAGACGTGGAAGGAACTGGGAAGCAGTCTAGTATGGTCCGGTCCGGGCATGTACTGCACAGAAGTGACAACAAGCAAGGGAAAGATCAGAAAGCAAGTAAATGTCATGATGAACCAACTGTGGATGTAACGTGCGAAATCCGAAGTAAACTAAATGTTGAAGTTATCTCGGATTGTGTCTCATTGATGTGAGTCACCTAGAAGAGGAACCGTTATGGCCTAGGAAGTGCCCGGATGGGTGAAGATGGAACTGGAGATGCAGGTATGCCGAGGAGCATAGTATTGTTTCATGTAGGGAAAGGGCTGGACTCAGCTGCCACCAGAGTACAGGTCACGACTACAGTCCTGGCCCTCCCTTACACAGCTATGAACTCTGGTGACGTTTCTCACGTCAGCACTACACACTGCAGGAGCGTTCAGTCTCAATGTGTTCCGGCTGGCTTGCTGAGCGGTCACATCATGCCACCGCTCAACAAACCAGCCTGATGTAGAAGAGGACAGTCACAAATATTTTCCATGACTGATAGAGTTGCCCATCTTTGGGGACAATCTTCATTGTTTACTGAATTAGATGTAATTGAGCTTAGAAATCATTTTTGCAATTAGATTTCAGTAAAACTTTAGCACTGTTTTGGCTTTTACAAGCTTTTTTTTATTTCCTTGCAAATTCCACCTTGTGGTGAGAGGAACTCAAAAAAGACAGATAAAAAAGTTTAAACTCTCCCATTGGCCAGTCAAAAGGAGCTCGCTAATGAATTCTAAGTAGACCCATTCTGCAGAAAGCAATAAACAGTGCAACCCAGAGGCTATAGAAGGCAAACAATGCCAAATTTATAATGAAACTCATTTACATACAATGATTTATAGCCGAGAAATTATGCATTTACAGGGAACCTGTCAACAGGTTTTCCCAATATTTATTTACTCATTTATATTAATTACACAGCGCTTTATACCACTTTACAGACCTTATTGGCACTGTCTCCGATGGGGATCACAATCTAGAATGCCTATCAGTATGTCTTTGGAATGTGGGAGGAGACCTGAGTACCCGGAGGAAACCCACTCAAACACGGAGAGAACTCCTTGCAGATGTTGTCCTTGGTGGGACCTCAGTGCTGCAAGGCTGCAGTGCTAACCACTGAGGCAACGTGCTACCCAATATAAAGTAGAGTCAACACCTATAAGCCCTCTTTTACAGCATTCTAGTAAAAGAAAGACCTTTTATTATACTCCTAGAAGGCGCGCTCCGGTCCAATGGGTGTCACTGGTCATGATCTGGTGCTTCCTTTCTTCTTACGATTGCCAACCTCCATCACTTCTTCTTGTGGATAACGCGTCCTACGTCATCTACACCGTGTCTCCCATCGCACTTCTGCGCCGACTCACCTCTCTCTGCCATGCCGAGGGCAGAGCAAAGCACTGTAGTGCGCATGCACAGGCTTTACATACAGGTAATAAATGCTCTTTGTTTTTTCCCAATGCAGGTCAGAAAAAAGTGCGTCTGTGCAGGAGCATGATGGGGGACCCATTGTGGATGATGTACAAAGCGTCATCTACATCGAGCAGGGAAGAAGAATGGCAATCATAAAAAGAGAAGAGACACCACATAAAGACTAGAGACACCCAAGGGACTAGACCTCAATGCCTGTGAGTATAATATAAGGTTTTTTTGTGCTATACGGGGACATACATACCTCATACTAGAATTCTGAAAAATAGGAATTAAATGTGTTGGCCGTACTTTATATTGGGAAAACCTGATTCTCTTTAAAGGGAATCTGTCACCACATTGACCTATTTAAACTATTAATATGTGTATACAAGCTATAGATCACTGAAAAAGTCCTCCTTCTGTGTCTCATATCAGATTCTTTGTTACTAAGAAATCATCTTTCATCACTTTATTTAAATGAAGTCTTCCAGGCTCTGGGGCGGTTGGTGCCTGGAAGATAACTCTGCCTCCAGAGCTTGTTTTACATGAAGGGGAGTTACCAGTGAGACAAGTAACCAACACAGAACTGGAGAAATTAAATTTGTCTTCTTGCAAACACATTTTCTGGTTCTCTCTCAGCTCTGCTGTCTGCCTGTGAGCTGGAAGCTGAGAGGAAACAGCAGATGTGTTAGTTATAATCACACACAGCTCTGCAGTAAGACCAGGAGAGCAGAGAGCGGCCATCATACATCACACTGGTAACTCCCCCTTCATGTAAAACAAGCTCTGGAGGCAGAGTTATCTTCCAAGCAGCGTCCTCCCAAGAGCCTGGGAGAGGTCATTTATATAAAGTGATAAAAGGAGATTCCTCAGTAACAACATATTTAATATGAGATTCTCAGGTAGGACTGATTTCAGCTGTCTATAACCAGTATGACCATTATAATAGTTTAGATAGGTCACATATAGTGACAAATTCCCTTTAAGTAAGAAAACAAATGTCCCCAAAGGTGAACAACCCCTTTTAGAAAGAAGTTGATTGTGTTTCCGTCCTCTGCTCTACACTAGGATTTCAAATAGGATGTGTGCTAATAGTAATATTATAACCATACTAAATGTCTACTGTGCTCCGGGCCAAGAAGGCAGCTGGTGTTGGGTGAAAATGGAATTACAGGATCAGGTTGTGGTCTGAGGGTTTTGGAAAATGAATCATTGACTCAAGATGAATTAATAAGACTATAATTTCTTATTGATTTTAGTAAAAAGCACAATTAACGACCTCAATGTACTTGACAGCAGACACCGCACTAAGGTAGAAAGGGAACTTGAAGAAATTAAAGGAAAGTGACCATCCATTCTTGAACACAATTTTTATTTTCAATAAAAAAAAGTAAAAGGAAAGAAAATGTAATATAATTAGTAAATCTACTGATTACTTTCAAAATAAATGTATAATCACGGGAGCTCAAGTTTTTTCAGAGAGCTTCAAATTCCTTATAATGGTATTAAATGGAAAAAATAAGCAGTATCTGTCATCTCCTATCTCAGTAATGGGAAAGTCCAAACTGAATACAGATTTTACATCAGAATTGAGAATTTTGATAATAACTGAACAATTTTATCAAAGAAAGAAGCAGATTTCCCAGATAAGATGTATTACAAAGCTTCTTATTTTCATGTGTATTATTGATTTATGAAATAAAAATTAAAACAATGGTTACACTTTAAGGATTGATAGTCTATAAGTGCATTAAGTGACCATAAAAGTGTATTTAATCACTACAGTTCATTTGATTACCTAGTTTTTGCCTTGTGTAAATTAAATATCTACATTCACAATTCATCTGCGCCAATACAATAGTATGGCAAATGTTCTACAATGGCAACATGTAAGTAATGATTATACTACAGGAAATGTTTAAAACCTTCATAACTGTAATCTTTTGTTGGTGGTATGACAAATTGATGCATGGCAATAGATCTTAAAAGAACTTGTCACCAGGTCAAACGTGGCCAGCTATTGATCTTGTTTTAATTTTTTTTCTCCCTTGAGGATTCCCCTTTTTTCCCCCAAATCCGCTATAAAGTTTCAAAGATATGGCCCTCTCTATTTAGTGCTAATTATGGAGGGGGCGTGGCTCACATTGTTATTATGTAGAGCAGCCTAAAGACATGCCCCCGAGGATCCTGTGAGACACACACCCTTGTAAAGACCATACAAATTAACCCCTTCATGACCCAGCCTATTTTGACCTTAATGACTTGGCCATTCTTTGCAATTCTGACCAGTGTCCCTTTATAAGGTAATAACTCAGGAACGCTTCAACGCATCCTAGTGATTCTGAGATTGTTTTTTCGAGACATATTGGGCGTCACGTTAGTGGTAAATTTAGGCAAATAATTTTTGCGCTTATTTGTGAAAAAAATGGAAATTTGGTGAAAATTTTGAATTTTGAATGTAATGTCACGTGTGACTGGATACACCGCCTCCAGCAGGGCGAATTTCTATAACACCCGTGAACTTGGATACACCGCCTCCAGCAGGGCGAATTTAAACAGAGTTAAGGAATACACCGGGGAAACCGTTACAATGGAGGGCCCTGCAATAGGGAACGGGGACGTGGAGACCTCCTGCACTCCCCTGAGTCAGTGTCCCTACACTCTTGATGATCCCTAGGCCGGTTCCGCACCTGGCGATGAGCTGGATACCTCAAATCCCTAGCTCGCCCTGCACCTATCCCTTTCTAGGGAAGTGGATGGTGCAGAAATTAATCCCACCACTGCACTAATACACACACAAAGAAAGTAACAAACAGGGAAAAACACCACTTAGCTTAGCTCTGCTACTATTGCTCCCAGCAACAGAGTACGACACCAAAGTTCAGCTTCACCCCTGAAGCTTGACACCTGAATTCAGCTTCTGCCTGAAGCTATTACACCAGAGCTCCCCTGAGCTGCCAGGAACTCCTGTCTGTAGTTCCTTCCTTCACCAGACTTGGTTGGAAATGAGCAATATCACCACACGTGAGTGAGACCACCTGCTACTCCTTTATAGGTAGCAACCTGGGAATCACACCTGCTTCATTATCACGTGCAATAACACTAGCAGCCACCGGGGTCAACTAAACTAAAGTAACCAGAGTGCAATGACCCTAATGGCCACCGGGGGCAAAACTAGAACTAAAACAACCACAGTGTAATGACCCTAATGACCACCGGGGGCAAAACTAACTTTAAGCAAACAGTTTAAAGGAAAAAAAAAGGTCACTTGTGCAAAATCTGTCATAATCCAACCTGGATCATGACATTTATTCTGTTAAACCAGAGAGTTATGTGACACAAAATAGTTAATAAATAACATTTCCCACATGTCTACTTTACATCAGCACAATTTTGGAAACATTTTTTTTTGTTAGGAAGTTATAAGGGTTAAAATTTCACCAGCGATTTCTCATTTTTACAACAAAATTTACAAAACCATTTTTTTTAGGGACCACCTCACATTTAAATTCACTTTGAGGGGTCTATATGGCAGAAAATACCCAAAAGTGACACCATTCTAAAAACTGCACCCCTCAAGGTACTCAAAACTACATTCAAGAAGATTTTAACCCTTCAGGTGCTTCACAGGAACTAAAGCAACGTGGAAGGAAAAAATGGACATTTTAATTTTTCCAACAAAAATTTTCTTTTAGCATCAATTTTTTCATTTTCACATGGGCAACAGGATAAAATGGATACTAAAATTTGTTGGGCAATTTCTCCTGAGTACACTGATACCTCATATGTGGTCATAAACCACTGTTTGGGGCACGGCATGGCTCAGAAGGGAAGGAGTGCCATTTGACTTTTTGAATGGAAAATATGCTGGAATATTTAGCGGTTGCCATGTCGCGTTTGGAGAGTCCCTGTGTGCCTAAGCATTGGAGCTCACCCACAAGTGACCCCATTTTGGAAACTAGACCCTCCAAGGAACTTATCTAGATGCATAGTGAGCACTTTGAACCCCCAGGTGTTTCACAAATTGATCCGTAAAAAAGAGGATTTTTTTTCACAAAAATTTTCTGTTAGCCTCAGTTTTTTCATTTTCACATGGGCAACAGGATAAAATGGATCCTAAAATTTGTTGGGCAATTTCTCCTGAGTACACCGATACCTCAAACGTGGTCATAAACCACTGTTTGGGCGCACGGCAGGGCCCGGAAGGGAAGGAGCGCCATTTGACTTTTTGAATGGAAAATTAGCTCCAATCGTTAGCGGACACCATGTCGCGTTTGGAGAGCCCCTGTGTGCCTAAACATTGGAGCTCCCCCACAAGTGACCCCATTTTGGAAATTAGACCCATGAAGGAACTTATCAAGATGTGTGGTGAGCACTTTGAACCCCCAAGTACTTCACAGAAGTTTATAACGCAGAGCAGTGAAAATAAAAAATCATTTTTTTTTCCTCAAAAAATGATTTTTAGCCCACAATGTTTTATTTTCACAAGGGTAACAGGATAAATTGGACCCCAAAAGATGTTGTCCAGTTTGTCCTGAGTACGCTGGTACCCCATATGTGGGGGGACCACTGTTTGGGCACACGTCGGGGCTTGGAAGGGAAGTAGTGACGTTTTGAAATGCCAACTTGATGGAATGGTCTGCAGGCGTCATGCTACGTTTGCAGAGCCCCTGATGTCCCTAAACAGTGGAAACCCCCTATAATTGACCCCATTTTGGAAACTAGACCGCCCAAGGAACTTATCTAGATGTGTGGTGAGCACTTTGAACTCCCAATTGCTTCACAGAAGTTTATAACGCAGAGCCGTGAAAATAAAAAATATTTTTTTCCACAAAAATAATTTTTTTTAGCCCCCAATTTTTTATTTTTTCAAGGGTAACAGGAGAAATTAAACCCCCAAAGTTGTTGTGCAATTTTTCCTGAGTGCGCTGATACTCCATATGTGGGGGTTGTGCAATTTTTCCTGAGTACGCTGATACCCCATATGTGGGGGTAAACCACCTTTTGGGCACACGTCGGGGCTCGGAATGGAGGGAGCACTGTTTGACTTTTTGAACGCAAAATTCGCTGGAATAAATGGTGGCACCATGTCACATTTGGAGACCCCGGGATGTGCCTAAACAGTGGAAACCCCTCAATTCTAACTCCAACCCTAACCCCAACACACCCCTCACCACAACCCTAATCATAACCCTAATCACAACCCTAACCCCAACACACCCCTAACCCTAATCCCAACTCTAACCCTCACCACAAGCCTAACTCTAATCCCAACCCCAACCCATGCCTAACCCAAATTCCAACCCTAACCCTAATTCCAACCCTAACCTTAATCCCATCCCTAATTCCAACCCTAAACCTAATTACAACCCTAATGGAAAAATAAAAATATTTTCTTTATTTTATTATTTGTCCCTACCTATGTGGGTGATAAAGGGGGGTTTATTTACTTTTTTTTATTTTGATCACTGTGAGAGTTTATCACAATGATCAAAATAAATGACTGAATCTGCAGCATTGCAGATTCCGGCGAGTGCACTGCGCATGTGCCCGCCATTTTCCAAGATGGCAGCTCCCCCATGATCCGGGACAGCGGGACACCTGGAGCCAGAGCGGGACTCGGAGGATACCGGGGGGGAGGTGATCGGACTGCGGGGGGAGCGGAGGGAAGGGGAGGGGGAGCAGATCGTGACGGTGGCGGCCGATCGCTGCTGTCAGTCTGTGGCGGGGGCTGATCGCCCCCTCCAGCCGGTGTGGGGGGGTCAGATTAGTGTCTCCAGCCATGTCCGATGCTACTGCAGCATTGGCCATGGCTGGATTGTAATATTTCATCAAATTTCATTGATGAAATATTACTATCGCTCTGATTGGCTGTTTCACTTTCAACAGCCAATCAGAGCGATCGTAGCCACGTGGAGGCTAAGCCACCCCCCTGTGGTGAAGCATTAAGGGTCCTGTGTGTGCGCGCGTGGCATTTTAGAGCCACATTCCATTGATTTATGTGGTCACAGAGATCAGACCACCATTCACTTTAATAATAAAAAAAATCTTTAAAGCGGACCTGTGACCAGGTCAAAAGTAGCCAGGTTGTGCTCTTATCTTATTACTACTGCTCCCCAGAGTAATCTCCTTTTTGGTCTTTTTTCAAATCTGTCATACGATTCCAGAGATACGGACTTTTAGTTCAGTGTTAACCCCTTCCCGACCCATGCTGCCTATGTAGGCACCATGAAAAGTTGTGCCAATATGACCCACGCCTACGTAGTCGTGGTCACAGGTCTGCTTTAAAGAATTCTTTTAATATTAAAGTGAATGGTGGTCTGATCTCTGTGACCACATCAATCAATAGAATGTGGCTCTAAAATGCCAAATCATAATGGAGTGGAGGCTCCAATGATTCTCTCTGGGATTTTTTAACCCCTTAATGTCCAATGACGGACACAGTCCGTCATCAGACATCTCCCCTGCTTTGATGAGGGCTCCGGCGCTGAGCCCGCATCAAAGTCGGGACATGTCAGCTGTTATGAACAGCTGACATGTGCCCGCAATAGGCGCGAGCGGAATCGCCGTCCGCCCGCGCCTATTAACTAGTTAAATCCCGCTGTCAAAGCTGACAGCGGGCATTTAAATAGCATTTCCGGCAGCCAGGCCGGAAATGACCTCAGTGCAGACCCCCGTCACGTGATCACGGGTCGGCGTCATGTTGCCTGGACAACCAGAGGTCTCTATGAGACCTCTATGGTTGTTCCAGGCATATGGCTTTCAGCGCCACCCGGTGGTCGGCGCTGAAAGCACAGCAGTAAATCTGCTATGTATGGGCGATCTGCTCATCGCCCATATGTAGCAGAGCTGATCGGGTTGCGCATGCTTCTAGCCTCCTATGGAGGCTATTGAAGCATGCCAAAAGTAAAAAAAAAATGTTTACAAATAAAAAAAATTAAAAACCTAAAAGTTCAAATCCCCCCCCCTTTCGCCCCAATCAAAATAAAACAGTAAAAAAAAATCCCACATACACATATTAGGTATCGCCGCGTTCAGAATCGCCTGATCTATCAATCAAAAAAAGTATTAACCCAATCGCTAAACGGCGTAGCGAGAAAAAAATTCAAAACGCCAGAATTACGTTTTTTTGGTCGCCAAGTCTTTGCATTAAAATGCAATAACGGACGATCAAAAGAACGTATCTGCAGAAACGTGGTATCATTAAAAACGTTAGCCCGGCACGGAAAAAATAAGCCCTCACCCGACCCCAGATCATGAAAAGTGGAGACGCTACGGGTCTCGGAAAATTGCTCAAATTTTGTTTTTTTCTTTAGCAAACTTTGGAATTTTTTTTCACCACTTAGATAAAAGAGGACATAGACATGTTTGGTGTCTATGAACTCATAATGACCTGGAGAATCATAATGGCAGGTTAGATTTAGCATTTAGTGAACCTAGCAAAAAAGCCAAGCAAAAAACAAGTGTGGGATTGCACTTTTTTTGCAATTTCACCGCACTTGGAATTTTTTTTCCCGTTTTCAAGTACACGACATGGTAAAACCAATGGTGTCATTTAAAAGTACAACTCATCCCTCAAAAAATAATCCCTCACATGGCCATATAGATGGAAAAATAAAAAAGTTATGGCTCTGGAAAAAAGGGGAGGGAAAAATGAAAATGCAAAACCAAAAATACCCCTGGTCGTTCACCTTTTTGATAGGGGATACACTTTGCTAATGAGAAGAGAATAACCGTTTAAGAGAAATAGAAGACAATACACTAAAAAGCTGCCCGAAATGTAGTTAACAATTTTCTACTTTCTGGTACAGCGAGCTATTTTTTTATATTTACACTGATGCAAGTAAACCTGGGAATCTGTTAAGAAGCTTCTTTTTTTTTAAAGAGTTTACACAGCCTTTAAGAATTAAAGTTGTAATGTATATTGCAAGGCTTAGTTCAGAGGTGGTGAAAAGAAAGTGAAAAAAAATATATAGCTTGGCATACAAAAGCAAAACGGTATAAATTCTGTAAGACTGTGGGAGTGAATGCATGTATGTTTATATCAAAAGGCGAATTGTTAGTGTGACCACATTTTAAAATAATAATTTACTAATTTCCTTATCTTTAGATTTACCCAATGATACTGTACCTTGTATGCCCGGTGCAATTCATAGGGATCACAGCATCACAGAGCACAAATTTATTAATCAATTATACCCAGCCAAAATAATTGACAATATGAGGGTTTGAAAAGTGACTTCTGCTGGTCTAACGCCACCCCTGACAAAGTCATGCCTCGAAACGTGCCTCAGTACTGCTGCCATCCCAGAAAGAGGAGCTTATTGTGATCGGGACATGTACATTATACATTTGTTATAACACTGATAGTGATTTATTTCTTTTTATCTTTTTGTTTACTCCATTGTTACCTTTTCATCAATGTTGTATGCTGTCACTATGTTATTGTGATGTAGTTTTAGGTGTGTTGTAGCGTTTACTATGCTTTTTCTTAAGCTTCTCAAACACAAATGCCAATTTATCTTCGCGAGATGTAGGTAAGGATACAAGAGTTGCACGGAGTTACATGAAACTACTTGTGTTCCTCTGGCTTGTGTATGGGCATATACTGGTTAGTAAAGTCACCAGAGGTTTGGTATTATAATACCGGATAAGGCGGATGGCCCATGAATGAGACGTGTGTGTGCTCTGTGTAGCCATGGGGTTAATGACAGGGAAGGAGCAGCCTTATCTCAGGTACTGCTGCACAGATTACAGCCTGCTACTGCTGATAACCACTCCAGGAGAAGAAAGGAGCTTTGTGCAAGCTGTGGGTCACCTGGAATCTTGCCTTCAAGTGTTCTTTTCACCTTCTAGTTGTACTGCCAAACCACAGTCCTACTTGTACCATATTATATAGAGGTGTGAGAAATTAAAATGACTCAGCTATGAAACTTCCTAATGTCCCTATTGATATAGGGCTCTGACTTTGAAGTAGGCTGACCACCCTAGATCAAATGTCAGTCATGTCTATATGACAGTAGGGTGAGTCAGGTTATTGCAATAAGTGTAGGCCGTCAGCTCTTTTTAGAATTCACTTATTTTTAGAAATGTCCATGAAATATGAGTAACTTTCTGGTCTGTAAAAGCTTACAATCACATTTTTTTGCATCAAGAAATTTTGTTAAAGCACCACTCGAGCATTTTTTTTGGATTGCACGCTGGAGTGGTGCCACTAATGTAAGGTCCCTGCACTTAGCCTCATACTCACCAGCCGCAACCTTCATCTGTTTCTGGCGCCGCTCCAGTCAGTCTCCAGCAGGTTGTGACCTGCCGGATCGCTCCAGTGTTCGCTGGGTGATTCAGAAATCACAACTCAGTGTAAGTCTTTGAGAGCGAGAAAGGTCAGCCAGAAGATGCGGTCACAAGATGGCGGAGCAGAACCCAGAGCGGCGCTGTGAAGAACTGAAGACGGCGGCAGGTGAGTATAATACTAGGGTCTTAACTTATGTTAGTAGCACCACTCCAGTGCTGCAGTAAAACAAAATGCTGGAGTGGTGCTTTAAGGTCACATACAATGCAAGAGGTATCCATCTGGAAAGGTTGCCCCAAAGACTTCCAAACATATTACAGTAGATTAAACTTGGCTGAAGCAAGTATCGCATGACTTTTATCACTGATAGATGATAGGGGGATCATGATGGGGTAGCTTATATATACATGTCCTCTTGTGAACAGACAACTCCAGAGTCTTCTGGCAGCTGCTTTCTCTCCTCTCCCCATTGAAAATGCATGAAAGTTTTGCCAAGCGTTCAGGTGTCTGGGGGAGCCAGTAGGCATAGCTGTCAATCAAACAAGCATTCAAGCCGACAATTACTGTGTCTCGTTTATGGGCAACTTAATAAAAGTACTGTGGAAACCTGCTTTGAGTTCACATACCTGAACATATAATATAAAAGTATGCCCTCGCCACAGTCATTTTGTTCACCTAGCATAAAAGCAAGTGTTACTTGCTGACCAGGAGCTTAACTAGAATTCATAGAGCCTCATCGCAAAATGAAGGCCAACACCATCTAATGACGAGAAACTGAATTAGCATGTGCCAATTAATAAAGGTATGAATATGAGAGTCATGTATCAGAGAACTCACATACTCAGGCTCAGACTGATTATCTGCCCTATCAGGCACATTCCCAGCAGGCAGCAGTACTTAATTACATAGTGAAGGCTGGGGATGTTTTTTCTGTATCTTGTCCTTTGATTTTTCTGTACAGAGGCATTTTGAGACCATGTGTAAGGAAGTGGAGGTGTTGCCCAAGTTCCTCCTTGAAGACACATGTATTGGTACAGTGTATTTGGACGTGCAAGGTGTTTAGTGATGTGCGTTATTAGCAGCAGAGTTTTGTTCTGCTTAGCCACAAGTAGTGGATAGGGACAGGTAGAGTTAATGGTTTGGAATAGCCCAGAGTGGGGCAGGTTAAAGTGAAAGGACAGAGGAAGTTTACTGTCAGGAAGGCAGATAGGGCCTAGCTTTCAGCTAGAGGAGACCTTTGGTCTGATTAGTCAGCAAAGCCGCATGATTTGAGTGTCCCTAAAGTGAGAGGAGGCCAGGCAATGGATATTGTAATCCAGAGTGGAGACAAAAAAGTGTTAAAAGGACTGAGTAATTCTCTGGAGACGATGTCAGGGGCAGAAAGCCTAGTGGGATGGTATGGAGTTTTCTGACAGTCAAATGATGGAACAGTGCTGACAAGGAAAGCGGGACGAAGAGAGAGTGTCTTGTGTGGTAGGCCAAAGGCGTCGGCAAGCAGAGTAGTTAAGTAATGGCCTAGTGGCACAAGTAGCTCCACTAAGTAGAAAAGGATCGGGGGTTGAAAAATAGGATTCTCGCTTACTGTTTGGTGGTGCTGTTGTTGGAGACTAGGGAAGCTCCCGAAGTGCTGCGCTGTGTGGTGGTGAAGCTAGAGAGAGTGGGTAATGGACAGCGTGGAGCAAGCTCAAGAAGGAACAAAATGTGTGTGAAAATGTCATATGTTCTAAGAGAAATGTTGAAGAATGTCTGCACCCCCTACCAGTGTACATACTTCTCCCTACGTTATCGGGCAGTAAAAGACAGTTTATTTTTGAGTGTTGGTCTCCCTCATTGAACTCTAAAACATCTGGTCCTGGTCAGCCAAAGTCATCGGCATCATGCAGTCTACAAGGGGATGTACGGTAACTAAAGTCCCCACACCCAGCCAAGACCCACATTTCATGTAGCATGACGGGGACTGGAAGACGAGTACCTGCTTTCACTGATCCTGTCAGTCCCAGTGATCCCTAGCCCAGTTCCTTAGCACCTCCGAGGTCTGTTACTTCTCCCACTCACGAATCCACATCAATCTTCCTCTGCATAGAAGAGGTTTAAGTGCTCGCCATAGCACCAAGATTGAGCCTCGAGCTCCAGACGTTACAGGAGTATTTTCACCAAGGAAATTCTAGTAAGGCCTTGTACTGCCCAGAACACTGTGTACTCTCCCTTGCTATTAAGCTCCAACAACTCAATCATTGTCCATCACCTTTACCCTTGGTGAGGGTCAACTTTGGTAGATTTATTATTCCCTATATGTGCAATCCAATGGGCAAATTAAAATTGAATCCTGAATATTCTGTTCCTTGGGATGGAGAAGAACTTTCCCATCGCGATAAGTTTGACCTCTGGGACCCTCAATAATCCCAGAACTGAAGAGCCCATGTGAATGGTGCTGTGATCGAACATACACACGTTCATTCGATTCACCACGGGACTTCAAACAAGTCCTTTAAGGGAGTAATGAAAAAGTAAAGCAAAATTTGCTGAACATCACATTTTGCCTTGATGAAAGAGCAGGTGTTATAGCACGCAGTCCAGTGGGGTTTGTGTGCCAGGGCTGCTTTATTGTCCAGCTGGGACAATAGAAATATACAATGTTCTTGCATCTAAATAGGACTCCACAAAATCTTGGCGCATAGCAGCTAAAATGTCCAAATTTCCAAACCTATTTTCTGAATGCTATACATCTGCTTTTCACTCATAGAAAATACATCTATACCACACAGTATCAATTTTTTGGGGGGACAAGTGACTTCACAGCTGTTCCAATACTTCTATAAGGAAACATGCTGACAGCTACTAGTATTTATTATCAAATATTTAAAGGGAATCTGTCACCCTATTTTAGGCCTATAAGCTGCAGCCACAGCCATCAGGGGCTTATCTGCAGCATTCTGTAATGCTGTAGATAAGCCCCCGATGAAACCTTAAAGATAAGAAAAACATGTTAGATTATACTCACCGGGGGGCGGAGTCGGGTGCGGTGAGTGTCGCAGTCCAGTCTGGAGCCTCCCATCTTCTAGAGATGACATCCTCCTTCATGCTTCTCCCTCGGCTCCTGCGCAGGTGTACTTTATCTGTCCTGTTGAGGGAAGAGCAGAGTACTGCAGTGCGCAGGCGCCGGGAAAGGTCAACAGGGCAGATAAAGTACGCCTGCGCAGGAGCCGAGGGAGAAGTAAGGAGGAGGACATCATCGTATGAAGATGGGAGGCGCCGGACAGGACGCCAGGGTGAGTGTAATCTAAGGGTACTGTTACACTTAGCGATGCACCAGCGATCCCGACCACGATATGACCCGGTCAGGATCGCTGGTGCATCGCTAAGTGGTCACTAGTGAGCTGCCAAACAGGCAGGTCTCACCAGCGACATAGCAGCGGTCGGTGGTCGTTACTTACCTGTTAGACGAGGCGATCCTGACGTCCTCCAGCCTGCATCCACGCGTCGCTTGTCGGCGCCAGCAGGAAGCCCAGCAGAAAGTGGCTGACGAGAAACGGCCCAGGATGTTCTCGCGCGATCAGCGATAGCCAGCGGGGGAGCCGGTTGGAGGTAAGTATCACACATAGCGATATCGCTAGCAATATTGCTGCAGCGTCACAAAACGATATCGCTTAGTGTAACGGGCCCTTAACTCTTTTTTCTTATCTTTCAGGTTTCATCGGGGGCTTATCTATAACATTACAGAATGCTGTAGATAATCGCCTGATGGCTGTGGCCACAGCTTATAGGGCTAAAATGGGGTGACAGATTCCCTTTAAATAATTATTGTTTGCATTTGATCCGCTCTTGAGTTTTGTGCAATTTTCAGATGCATACCACTGAGACGTATGCCAAAGTGACACCCACCTGGCATACAATCGGTCTGTAGACTGACTTTTGATAGTTTTCATTGTTTTAGCAGCTCTCTGCTCCAGTAAGTAGTGGTGAGGGGGCCTGAGCAGAAGACCCCCCTCTATGACGTCCATGTGCCCTATAATTTATTTTTCATTTGGGAGGGTAACGCTCTATAAGAGCTTGTTTTGGTTCTGTAGAGACTAACTCGGGGTAACCTGTGCATCAAGCGCTTTCAATAGTTAAGACTCATCAATCAACCCCAGATACAATATTTTGAAGGTTATCCTGTAACATATTTTTATTGCACTTTGTAACATAATAATATAAAGCAGTTCATTTTTATTATGAGTGAGATCATGCTCCAGTAGACTTTCTGGCTCCCGCTATGTATAAAATAAACGAAAAACAGTTTCATTCCTGCTGCCACTTTAAAATGTGCCAAAGGACGCAGGAATATGTTGGACCCATGTGTGGTTGGAAGGAATACCTGTCCTGCACAGGATCAGCGAGGTCATTTCTGAAAGCTAAGAACCCGTTTGCTGTACAAAGACGCCCTATTCTCATTTTGCATAGAGAAGTGACAGGTATTATGTGTGTGATATATTAGGCACCTCAAATTGATTTTTTTTTTTTGCTGTTTTGTTTAATCTTCTGAACAGGACTCACTTTTGAAAGATCTGCAAGGCGTTACTCGAGAAGTGTTGACGGAGAAATAAGTAATGAGCAAAAAACTTAATCTACTATAAAAAGATGTTTTGTAAAGAGGCTTTGCTTTTTTTTCTCCCATGTTGAGTGGTATAGAGGTGAAAGAGGAGAAAGCTTTAATTTCGAATAGACTCGAACTTTGAACAGTCAATTTTCTCTTAAAGTTAACATTCTTTTTTTCTTTCTCACCCCTTCTCTCTTTATCTTTTTCAGGTAGGTGAAGTTTGGAGAATGAATTGTGTTGTTTGTCTGTATTCAAGTCTATTGATATTGGACCTGTGTCGTACCACAAAATATCATACCATCAAACCGCACGACTACTATGGGGTCCGTGAATTCGGGGAAAAGCATTGTGGCTTTGTGGCGAGACACTATAATATTTGGGGGAGGCGGGTCATTAAATGATTTGTAGGGCTATGTGGTGTGCCATTTTAATATTTGGACGGTTATTTCGGGGGGGGTCATAATACTGTTTGGAGGGCTAGTTTGTGCCATTATACTTTATGCGAGCAATTATACAGTGTGGACGTTTGTGTGAGGTCCATCATATTATGTGGAGGGTTATATGGAGGTCATTATGCTGTTTGAAGGGCTGTGTGGGAGCCATTATAGTATTTGGAGGGCTAGTAGGGGCCGTTATACAGTGTGGAGGGTACTGTTAGGGCCGTCATACGGTATGGAGAGTTGTGTTGGGGCCATTATACTGTGTGAAAGGGAGTGGGGGCCTTTATACTGTACAAAGGGCTGTGTGGGGCCATCATATTGTGTAAAGAGTTGTGTTGGGGACACAGTTGGGGCATCATGCTGTGTTGGAATCATCATACTTTGCCGGGGTGGGGGGAGGAGGGGTGATACATTAGGGTTATCAAACTGTGTGCAAAGAGGGTACGGTGAAGAAATTTGCTGTGGCGCTACCTTCCTGTGTGTGTACTTAAATGAGGACAATTAAAAGGGAATCTAAGGGCTACAATAGGAGGAAAATTACTTAAAGGCTTCAACGTTGTCAGAAAAGCTCTTCTGTGACCCCATCTAATATTAATTTAGTTTTTTGTGGGTTGGCCCAATTAGAACCTCTGCTATGTGGGCCCCATAATTTCTATATATGCCCCTCTATTGAGAAATAATGCAAAAACAAATAAAATAGTAGAAAAGGTTTAACTTTGCATAATGAAAAGGTGAAATCCTTTATAAAATATTTTGCTTCAGTTCCTCACAGTTTGTAAGATTTATTGCATTTGGTGAATGGAAACAATTATTGTTCACTAGAAGCTAAAATCTTGTTCTTATTACATCCTACTGACAAAATGTAAATGTACTAGAAACGAGCAAATCTTTTGAAATTTGACATTGACAGCTTCAGAGAATTTTGCCAGGAAATTTGATTTGCAGCAAATTAATTCAACGAGAATCGACAATAATCCAAAGTCTCCAATTGCCCTAAAAAGGCGTGCATGTCAGTCAGACTCTCCTATATGAAATCTGTATTATTCTTTTTTTCGCACACACTAATCTTCTTCTTTGCTATGCTGTCACGCACTATTTGTACAATTTCTTCAGTGTTCTATGGCTTTCCTCTTTATTTATATGCCTTAGACATGAGCTGTGACGTCTTCTCACTATCCAGATTTACCACATTTTCAGTTGTTTCTGAGCTAGTGGAGGGATACTACTTTTCATAACGTCTCCCATACATGGTATATAGTATAGTTCTTCTTTCTCTATAGCACACAGAGCCAGGCAGTAGCAGCAGCAGCATGGAAGACATTTTACAGCATCACTGAGCTGTGTTGCTTTGAATCCAGCACAAAAAATTGCTTCCGTGGAGCCTGCTTGTCTGTCTGCCTGTTTTCTCACTGTGTTGAGTGCTCCTCACTCCTCTTCTCCGCTCTCTGTAACCTGATACTTCAGTGAGCCGGAAGCTGGTCTTGCTTTAACTAAGACGGATTTGAGTTATTTTTCAAAGTAAATGAGTTCAGGAGGCAAGCGAGGAGAAACAGCGTTGCTAACTGGAGAAGAAAACACATTTTTGTGATAACATATTTTACAAGGATTCTTATGTTTGCTTATACTAATGATTTATGAAAAATTTGTTGAAACAATATCTTAAAGTTTAATATCTTAAAGTGACCCCGAAAACTGAAAATTTGACATCACTATCTCTTGGCATAATTGGATCATGATATCTGCAATAACACAGAAAATCCTTATAATCTGTTTGGCCTGAATAGATATGAACAATTAGCTAATATAGACATTTGGTCAACTATTTGGAAATATGAATTTCTAAGAACCATTTAATTTTTGATAATATGAAGAGAATTGAATTGTTGGTGAGTCAAAGCTTTTTTCCTAATACTTTTCTAGTATGCCAAGTCTAATCTATAATCATATGGAATAATCCATACTCAGAGGGATTAGAAACAGTTCATATATCTTATGTTTACTATAAAGTGTATTATATCAGCTTGAATTGTTGCCACGAGTTTACGGGTGGACACATGCAAATTAAAACCATACACATAGAGTGTGAATAGCTGGATTGGTCTCTAAGCCAGGGAACATGAGCAGATTCATTAGTTATATCCAATCCACCACCATCACAGAGGGGAGTGGGGACTTTATTTATAGTTCTCATGTATAATGTTAACTATAGTGACTTTGATAAAAACAATGAAAACTGTTTATTTTACATATTTCCATTCTTCCTATTGTATGCCTGGAAGGAATAAACATTTGCAGCTCCAAGACAAGACGTGCCAGCAATTGTACAGAATCGCTGGAGCAGCCAACAAAGGCTAAATATGTTCTTCCAGCTCAGTGCAATTGAAGTATTTATGAAGGGGGGCTTCATATATAACTACGAGCTGCCAGGCTGCATACCATTAGAAGGATGAAGTCATACAGTACAGTGTACAGAGGATGTTAGAGACTGGAAGCCACAAAAAGCCGTAGAGATTTGCCAAATGGACCGTTGTGTTCTAGCCTTTTTCATGTGGGTTTCTTGCAAGTTCCCTCTCTGATATTACAATGTGTAGTTCCTTTTGGTAAATGTGTGTATTGAAACTGGATTCCTTTTATATAACATGCTAGCTGAAGAGCCTGGCATTGCCCGGGCATAGTGACTAACTGTGGTTAGTTATAACAAATTATAATGATTATCCTAAATCCCATAGTCCCGTGCCCATATACCAATCACACATTTTCCATCCCATAGTCCAGTGCCCATATACCCATCACGCATCCTCCATCCCATAGTCCCATGCCTATATGCCCGTTATACATATCCTCCATCCCATAGTCCCATGCCCATATATCCATCATAAATATCCTCCATCCCATAGTCCAGTTCCCATATTCCCATCACACATCCTCCATCCCATAGTCCCATGCCCATATACTCATCACACATCCTCCCTCCCACAGTTCCATGCCCATATATCCATCACACATCCTCCATCCCATAGTCCAGTGCCCATATACCCATCACACATATCCTCCATACCATAGTCCCATGCCCAAATACCCATCACACATCCTCCATCCCATAGTCCAGTGCCCATATACCCATCACACATCCTCCATTCCATAGTCCACAGCCCATATACCCATCACGCATCCTCCATCCCATAGTCCCATGCCTATATACCCATTATACATATCCTGCATCCCATAGTCCCATGCCCATATATCCATCATAAATATCCTCCATCCCATAGTCCAGTGCCCATATTCCCATCACACATCCTCCATCCCATAGTCCCATGCCCATGTACTCATCACACATCCTCCCTCCCACAGTTCCATGCCCATATATCCATCACACATCCTCCATCCCATAGTCCAGTGCCATATACCCATCACACAAATCCTCCATACCATAGTCCCATGCCCAAATACCCATCACACATCCTCCATCCCATAGTCCAGTGCCCATATTCCCATCATACATATCCTCCATCCCATAGTCCCATGCCCATATACTCATCACACATCCTCCCTCCCACAGTTCCATGCCCATATATCCATCACACATCCTCCATCCCATAGTCCAGTGCCATATACCCATCACACATATCCTCCATACCATAGTCCCATGCCCAAATACCCATCACACATCCTCCATCCCATAGTCCAGTGCCCATATTCCCATCATACATATCCTCCATCCCATAGTCCCATGCCCATATACTCATCACACATCCTCCCTCCCACAGTTCCATGCCCATATATCCATCACACATCCTCCATCCCATAGTCCAGTGCCATATACCCATCACACATATCCTCCATACCATAGTCCCATGCCCATATACCCATCACACATCCTCAATCCCATAGTTCCGTGCCCATATACTCATTATGACATCATCTTTGCCATGGCAACCATTCTGACATCATTGTCGCCATGGCAACCTATTATGACATCATCGTCACCATGGCAACCATTATGACATAACCATCACCATTGCAACCTATTATGACATCATTGTCGTCATGGCAACCATGATGTCATCATCTTTGCCATGGCAACCTTTATGACATCATCATCGTCTTGGCAACCATTATGACATAATCGTTTATACACACACACATACACTCGTTCTTATATATAGAAATACATTTTTATGCTGAGTTACCCATTTCGTTGGTGTATGTATTCATTGATTGACAAGGACTGTCACCAGTATATATAAATTGCTTATTTAAATTATTATTTGTTTTGCACTTTACTACTTACATGTGTTTTTGAGAAAGCTTGGTATCACAAATTGGGATATTCATATGGTTGGGGATTTCTTGCTTTGGGCGCTTCAAATCGCTCAGGTTTTCCAACTTTTTGGGATGTTCCTATGTTTAGGCCTGTATTATTTTTTTGAAAAATCAAAATGTTGATGTTGTCCTGCTTTTGGAGAAGTCATATGTTGAGGATGTCCTACTATTTGAGTAGTCAATTTTTGGGGTTGTCCAGCTTTTGGAGTAGATATATGGTGGATTGTCCTGAATTTGGACTGGTTGAATGTTGGAGTTGTCCTCTTTTGGTGTAGTCATTTGTTGGACTTGTCCTTCTTTTGGAGAAGTCATATGTTGAGGTCGTCCAGCTTTTTGAGTAGTCATTTTTTGGGGTTGTCCAGCTTTTGGAAAAGATATATGGTGGATTGTCCTGAATTTGGACTAGTCGTATGTTGGAGATGTCCTCTTTTAGAGTAGTCATTTGTTGGAGTTTTCCTTCTTTTGGAATAGTCATTTGTTGGGGTTGTCCTGCTTTTGGAGTAGTGATATGTTAGAATTGTCCTTTTTAAAGTAGTCATACGTTGAAGTTGTCCTCTTTGGAGTTATCATATGTTGGAGTTGTCCTGCTTTTGGAGTAGTCATTTTTTGAAGTTGTCCTGCTTTTGGAGTAATCATATGTTGGAGATATTCATATGATTCAGGTTGTTCAGCGCTTTGAATATTCATGCTGTATAGTTCGTGTTGCCCGGTAAAGTTGGAGACCTCGAAATATATAAAGTTGGTTATAGATAGTTTTTTTTTTATAGCATATAGGTAAACATCGGGTATCTAAGAGCCGCGCGGCTTCTGGATACCCGCTGTTTACCTTGTACACCGGTTTCCAAGGTAAACAGCGGGTATCCAAAAGCCGCGACTCCTGGATACCCGATGTTTACATTAGAAACCAGCGTCCAGCGTCGCTGATCGCTGGTCTCTTGCTGCCACACGCAGTGATGCGTGCTGGCCAGTGGGAGACCAGCGATCAAAAAATGGCCCAGGCCGATCGAGAACACTCAGCGATACCTGGCAGGGGGGCCGGTCGCTGATTCCCATCACACACAGAGATCTTGCTGGCGAGATCGCTGTGGAGTAAAAAATCAGCGATCTCGCTAGCGAGATCGCTGTGTGTGACGGGGCCTTAAGTGTTATGTATGGAATGATCCCTAGATGCACACTCTTGTTTGACCTTGGACTGTAAAACCACTCTGTCTTTTTAATCTGCCTAATCTCTTGGATATGGCTATTGCTGAATAGGTATTGCTTAATCCAATCAGTAGCTGTTCCACAGTTTTGCCTCTGTGCCAAAGACCTGATCGTTGTATGGAGTTAAAGGATATAAAACAGAAAAGCTCTTAGAGTCTGCTAACCATTTTGCCAGACAGAGAAAGCCCTTTTTGAATTATTACAACTATTTCCTCCACTAAAAGTAGTTGAGAAAGAAACTAAGAAACTTTGAAGACCTCTGTATGGAACCGGAGGCCAAACATTGACTGACCAATAGATTCTTTTGGTTGCCATACCTAAGACCTATAGAACACAGGTCCACAAAATGGCCATTTGCATGAAGACTTACACTCACTGGCCACTTTATTAGGTACACCTGTCCAACTGTGTGTTAAGACTTAATTTCTAATCAGCCAATCACATGGCGGCAACTCAGTGCTTTTAGGCATGTAGACATGGTCAAGACAATCTCCTGCAGTTCAAACCGAGCATCAGTATGGGGAAGAAAGGTGATTTGAGTGCCTTTGAACGTGGCATGATTGTTGGTGCCAGAAGGGCTGGTCTGAGAATTTCAGAAACTGCTGATCTACTGGGATTTTCACGCACAACCATCTCTAGGGTTTACAGAGAATGGTCCGAAAAAGAAAAAAAATCCAGTGAGCGGCAGTTCTGTGGCCGGAAATGCCATGTTGATGCCAGAGGTCAGAGGAGAATGGGCAGACTGGTTCGAGCTGATAGAAAGGCAACAGTGACTCAAATTGCCACCCGTTACAACCAAGGTAGGCAGAAGAGCATCTCTGAACGCACAGTGCGTCGAACTTTGAGGCAGATGGGCTACAGCAGCAGAAGACCACACTGGGTACCACTCCTCTCAGCTAAGAACAGGAAACTGAGGCTACAATTTGCACAAGCTCATCAAAATTGGACAGTAGAAGATTGGAAAAACGTTGCCTGGTCTGATGAGTCTCGATTTCTGCTGCGACATTCGGATGGTAGGGTCAGAATTTGGCGTAAACAACATGAAAGCATGGATCCATCCTGCCTTGTATCAACGGTTCAGGCTGGTGGTGGTGGTGTCATGGTGTGGGGAATTTTTTCTGGGCACTCTTTGGGCCCCTTGGTACCAATTGAGCATCGTTGCAACGCCACAGCCTACCTGAGTATTGTTGCTGACCATGTCCATCCCTTTATGACCACAATGTACCCAACATCTGATGGCTACTTTCAGCAGGATAATGCGCCATGTCATAAAGCTCGAATCATCTCAGATTGGTTTCTTGAACATGACAATGAGTTTACTGTACTCAAATGGCCTCCTCAGTCACCAGATCTCAATCCAATAGAGCATCTTTGGGATGTGGTGGAACGGGAGATTCGCATCAGGGATGTGCAGCCGACAAATCTGCGCCAACTGTGTGATGCCATCATGTCAATATGGTCCAAAATCTCTGAGGAATGCTTCCAGCACCTTGTTGAATCTCTGCCACGAAGAATTGAGGCAGTTCTGAAGGCAAAAGGGGGTCCAACCCCTTACTAGCATGGTGTACCTAATAAAGTGGCCAGTGAGTGTATATTAAACCAGTAAAGCTTTGTAAATCCTATTATACAGCTCACTCCTTTCAGACTCTCTTGTTTATCCACCATGATATTAAAGATTAGTACAGAAGACTCTGTTCCATCTTCCATGCATTGAAAAAAAAGTTGTGATCTATGTAATGGAGCTGCAAAGGTTAAGCAGAGTCCTTTTGTTTTCTTCATGTTTAATACACGTTCCCTGGACTACCTGTATTCAGTTTTGGCCAATGAATTTGCTGAGTAAGTTTTTGGAAGATCTCTTCTGCCCTTGGTGCTGAAAAGGACTACAAATCCGGGAACACGAAAAATAAAACTCGCTGTGCCAAGTTCAGCAAAAGTGCTTTTTGTGAAATGATTAAAATAAAACAAGAGCGTTGTTTCAACACTAAGGAATTTCAACGTTTCTTTATTTCTCCCCTAAAAGTTAAGCTACAAGAGCACGCTAAATCCTGTGTTATAAGCGGACCACTAAATCTGCTTTGGATTTTAAATAAACTTATATTAACTCCTGTGCTTCCAAAGACATTCTGTGTGATTGTTATAAATAAATTATCCCATGTGGGGTCCTTCATATCATTCTTTTAATGTGTCAACCAGTGACAAAATGTACTTACCCGCTCGTGTCAACCAGTGACAAAATGTACTTCCCCGCTCTCCCCATCGAAACCCATTCAGGGGAGATGAGCTTGTATCTGAGTGTTCAGAAAACATTGATGGATGAATTTGCGTTGGATTAACCACTTTCTAAGTTCTGTCGTCACTTTAAGTAAATGTGTGCATGGAGTTTTTGAAGAGGTTTTGAAGCAGATACTGAACAAAACTCTCCAAATCCTCCTCCGAATCTCACAATTCCTCAAAACTTTTGGCCCGATGTACGAAAGCTTTCACGCCAGAATTCAAGCATTAAACCTTTCAAAAGTTGCAAAATTTAGGTGCAATTCTTCACACTAGTTTTCCCAGCTCCTCCGAAATGGGCACAGTTGAGTGTGGCAATCGGCGCTTGTCAAATTCATTACATGTGCCATCATTTGCTAGGCCACAAATCTTACTCTAGCAGGGATTGGAATAGGATTCAAGGCGAGGAGCACATGTAGGTCCAGATTCATCAAGAAGAGAGTCTGACTCTGGCGTGAACAATGCCTTGATGAATTGGGCCCTTTGAGTTTCTGGTTAGTGATGAGCGAACATGCTCTAATAAGGTGTTATCCGAGCATGCTCAGTGCTAACCGAGTGACTTTGGTGTGCTGAAAAAATATGGTCGAGTCCCGAGGCTGCAAGTCTCATGGTTGTTCGACAGCCACAACTCATGTAGGAATTGTCTAACAAACAGGCAATCCCTGCATGTGTTGCGGCTGTCGAACAGCCTCTAGACATGCAGCCTTGGGGACTTGAACATATTTTTTGAGCACACCGTAAACACTCGGATAGCAACGAGCATGCTCCGATAACACCTTATCCGAGCACATTCACTCATCACTATTTATGATGAGTGGCTATGTGTACACTTGCCTACAAAATACTAGCACCAAAATGAGTCTGTATCATGCACCTGTGACTCTGTCCTAAATTTGTGAATCTATACTATCAAGACCTTGAAAACAATAATTCACTTTTTCAGCCTACAGATTACATCTAGTTGAATGATTAGTGATGAACTAATTGATTCAATGCAAATTGAATTTGTGTCAAATTTTATGAAATTCACAGATCTTGGTGAATTTGGACAATTTACAATTTGGTTTGCACAATTGGACAGAAAAGTTCTTCCTTTCATTTTAGCCTGGAAAAGATTGCATCAGACACACAAGCTGACATGACCCATAAAACCTTGCAGCCATCATATCACATGCAAAACTGCAGCAAAATGAAAGGTGCTCAAACATCTTTGTGATAAAAGAATATCATTGCCCCAAAATACTGCTTGCAGAGGTAATTGGCCATAAAAATGTAATATCTTTATCGATGAGGGCAGCACAGTGGCTCAGTGGTTAGCACTGTAACCTTGCAGCGCTTGAGTCTTAGGTTCAACTCCCACCAAGTATGCTCTGCATGGCTTTCATCTGGGTTCCCCAGTTTCTTCCCACATGCCAAAGACATACTGATAAGGAATTTAGATTGTAAAGGGTACTTCACACATAGCGAGATCGCTGAAACGTCACAGGTTTTGTGACGCAACAGCGACCTTGCCAGCGATCTCGCTACGTGTGGCACATAGCGGTGGCCGCCCCCGCTGCGATATCGCTGATCCTGCTCGAATGTCCTAGGCCATTTTTTGATCGTTGGTGTTCCGCTGGCTAGCTTGCATCGCTGTGTTTGACGCCATAACAACGACGAGCAGCCTCGTTGGCGACTCAGAACTTAGGGACGCAAGCGTGATTTTGCTTTGTCTTTTCACCGCCCACTCAGCTCTGATTGGTGTTCTCAAATTAGGATCTTTGTAGCATTTCCTTTTATAGGTCAGCTATCAATTATATGCAATCATAACATTTAACATGTACAGTTATAATAATCGCATGTCGCCGTGTCAGTGACTGTGGATCCATGAATAAATAGCGCACTAGCGACTCAGACAGGGATGCTGAAGCAAACTGCGTAGTGATAGCGCAGTAGTGGCCACCAATTGGAGCAGAGGGGCGTGGAAAAGTCAACGCTGAAGGACGCCTATCGAGGTCTGAGTCGTCAGAATAGCTGCTGTGTGACAAGGTCCCAACGACCGCCGAGGTCGTTATACGGATCTCCGCATCGTTGCTGCTTCGTTGAGTAGATCTGCCTGTTTGACAGCTTACCATGTAGCGACGTACCAGCGATCCTTACCAGGTCGTATCGTTGTCGGGATCGCTGGAGTGTCGCTATGTGTAACGGTACCCTAAGCCTCATTGGGGACAGAAAGGGAGACATATACCAGGATGGGGGAACACATGCTAGGATGGGAGAACATATATCAAGATGAAGGACATATATACCAGGATGGGGGCATATATAACAGGAAGGGGACCATGATTGCAGGCATAAACACATTACCTAGAAGGAGCCCAGGACGATATTATTATATAATGGGGAATGGGGGCAACTTACATGTCCTTATAGGAATTAGAACACTACAGTGTTTCATATATCTCACCAACATGCAGGGGGACAGTCGAAATTTTGCACAGGGGCCCACTGACCTCTAGTTACGACATTGTGGCCTGACTTTCCTCTTGTTTATTTTTTAGTGTTCACCATACAGGTTAAACATTCAGGCAATTTTATAGCTCCAGTCATTCTGGATGCAGTGATGACAATTATCTGTACTTTTTTTTGTCTAATTTTGTATTTATATAAAAATAAGCTTTTTTTTATTAGCAAAACATTTGCATTATTTCTTTGTACCTTGTTTTATTTTTTTCATTTTTACCACTTTTAATGGATTTTTTTCTAGTTATACTTTGGGACTTAAAATTTCACTAATCAGATCAATTCCGTATTGCAGGGTATAAGACCTTTCAGTATTAGGCTACTTTTACACTTACTGCTGTTTTTGAGGCCCGTTATTGCAGCCAGTTTTTGCAGACAGTATCGCTGCAATTTTTACGGTCCGCTGCAATAACAGGCCGCAAAAAAGCTTGCGGATCACCGTTTCTTATTTTTCCAATACTATTGAAATAATATTGGGGAAAAAAAGGCATTCCGCAAAACAGGAAGTCACGGTGCACTTCCGTTTGCTTTTGCGGCCCCATTGATTTGCAATGGGGGGTGTGTCTGAACGCCGTATAAAAGATCGAGCAAGATCGATCTTTTATCATGGCCGCAAATACGGCCCTATGGCACACTGCGCACCGAGGAATTTTTGCAGGCCGATCTTACGGCCCCATAGAAATCTATTGGGACCGCAAAATCGGCCCGCAAAAACATGGTATGTGTAAAAGCAGCCTTACACTGACAGGAGGTCAGGTAGAGCCTAATAGGCCAACATAGTTGGTGAACCCTTGGCAGACCCTTGGTCATGGCAACAATGGCACTTGTGGAGTACAGACGGAGATGAAAAGGAAGTCGCCTCCCTCAAATACCCATCTATATGCCGCAGTCACTATTGATTGTGACATCTAAGTGGATAAACAGCCACGACTGGTACTGATAGCAGCGGCTGCAGCACGGCGTCAAGTATAGCACACAGCGGACATCCGCTGCTAATGGCGCTAACTTTCCTTATGAGCGGGCTCCATCATCACATCATACATACAGTGCCTACAAGTAGTATTCAACCCCCTGCAGATTTAGCAGGTTTGATAAGATGCAAATAAGTTAGAGCCTTCAAACTTCACACACGAGCAGGATTTATTAACAGATGCATAAATCTTACAAACCAAAAAGTTATGTTGCTCAGTTAAATTTTAATAAATTTTAAACATAAAAGTGTGGGTCAATTATTATTCAACCCCTAGGTTTAATATTTTGTGGAATAACCCTTGTTTGCAATTACAGCTAATAATCGTCTTTTATAAGACCTGATCAGGCCGGCACAGGTCTCTGGAGTTATCTTGGCCCACTCCTCCATGCAGATCTTCTCCAAGTTATCTAGGTTCTTTGGGTGTCTCATGTGGACTTTAATCTTGAGCTCCTTCCACAAGTTTTCAATTGGGTTAAGGTCAGGAGACTGACTAGGTCACTCCAACACCTTGATTTTTTCCCTCTTGAACCAGGCCTTGGTTTTCTTGGCTGTGTGCTTTGGGTCGTTGTCTTGTTGGAAGATGAAATGATGACCCATCTTAAGATCCTTGATGGAGGAGCGGAGGTTCTTGGCCAAAATCTCCAGGTAGGCCGTGCTATCCATCTTCCCATGGATGCGGACCAGATGGCCAGGCCCCTTGGCTGAAAAACAGCCCCACAGCATGATGCTGCCACCACCATGCTTGACTGTAGGGATGGTATTCTTGGGGTCGTATGCAGTGCCATCCAGTCTCCAAACGTCACGTGTGTGGTTGGCACCAAAGATCTCGATCTTGGTCTCATCAGACCAGAGAACCTTGAACCAGTCTGTCTCAGAGTCCTCCAAGTGATCATGAGCAAACTGTAGATGAGCCTTGACATGATGCTTTGAAAGTAAAGGTACCTTACGGGCTCGTCTGGAACGGAGACCATTGCGGTGGAGTACGTTACTTATGGTGTTGACTGAAACCAATGTCCCCACTGCCATGAGATCTTCCCGGAGCTCCTTCCTTGTTGTCCTTGGGTTAGCCTTGACTCTTCGGACAAGCCTGGCCTCGGCACGGGAGGAAACTTTCAAAGGCTGTCCAGGCCGTGGAAGGCTAACAGTAGTTCCATAAGCCTTCCACTTCCGGATGATGCTCGCAACAGTGGAGACAGGTAGGCCCAACTCCTTGGAAAGGGTTTTGTACCCCTTGCCAGCCTTGTGACCCTCCACGATCTTGTCTCTGATGGCCTTGGAATGCTCCTTTGTCTTTCCCATGTTGACCATGTATGAGTGCTGTTCACAAGTTTGGGGAGGGTCTTAAATAGTCAGAAAAGGCTGGAAAAATAGATAATTAATCCAAACATGTGAAGCTCATTGTTCTTTGTGCCTGAAATACTTCTTAATACTCTAGGGGAACCAAACAGAATTCTGGTGGTTTGAGGGGTTGAATAATAAATGACCCTCTGAATAAACTTTTCACAATTTAAAAAAAAATGAAACAAAGAAATAACATTCTTTTTTGCTGCAGTGCATTTCACACTTCCAGGCTGATCTACAGTCCAAATGTCACAATGCCAAGTTAATTCCAAATGTGTAAACCTGCTAAATCTGCAGGGGGTTGAATACTACTTGTAGGCACTTGTATATGGCAGAAATCGTGAATGGTTCAACAAGCAATTGCCCACAGCTGAAACAAAAACATGCAAAGTAGCACGATAGCAGTCATTTTCCGATGTAAAGTTCCTAGTTTATTTTTTGCAGCATTTTTACACTTTCTCATTGCTTTCTATGGGTGAAAAACCGCAGAACGAATAAACACGCTCCAGATTTTAAAAAAACGCTGCAGTTATCAAATTCAATTGTTATCTTAAAAAAGGCATATACAGGGGTTCTATATTTCACAAAATTTACCCTTAAAAATTATAACTTCATTTACTTTATTGAAAACATACCGCTGCAAACGTGAAAAAATTGTGGATTTAAAAGATGGTTACCTATCAACCAAAAAGAGGAAAAACTACCCCTATTACTCCCCTAATGCGCCTTGTTTCATCTGAAAGTCAATGCTATAGGGAAATACCTTATTTGCAAGAGATTGGGACTAGTGTTGAGCGAGTATACTCGCTCCTCGGGTTTTCCCGAGCGTGCTCGGGTGTCCTCCGAGTATTTTGGCGTGCTCGGAAATTTTGTTTGCATCCTCTCAGCTGCATGATTTTTAAGGGTAAATTTACATGAAAAGTTCTCAAATTCAGTCAGAAAAAGAAAACCAAGCGTGTGCTTGAGATTTCTGAAATCATCATCATCATCACTTTAGCTGGTACTGTAACAAACTGCTTCTTGCTTAAAAGAAACCACTGCGTGTGAACGTAGCCTTAGGATTTAAATCAAACTTTGAGTCCTATAACAAGATCATGACTGTCGGAAGCAGTAGTGAGTAGATCAGACACTTCAGGAATTGACTTTTGTGTTAAATATAGCTGAATTTTTAATACAATGGGGAGCTTTAGTCAATATCAATATTTTTTTATTTCAGCCTTTCGAGCTCTTATTTCAAGTTAATCCACGATTAATACATGCAATGAGGGTGAGAGTTTAAAACAATATGCAGTGACAAAAGAGCACTTACAATTTCTTTAGATTTAATATTGAAACCCTTTTCCCAGCACTTCAATATTTGCATAAGGACTTAAACAAATACAAAAAAAAATACACTTCTAGCGCCAAAACTAGTAACGTCTTGAGGATACACAGAAGCTATTCAAAGTTATTTGAAAGGTCACAATACAATATGTGATCAGGATGAAAGGAAAATGCAAAGCTTATTTAAGAGGGTCTGGGGCCTTAAAAATCCACTTCAAAAAGATTTCTTCTTTGTGCAAAACACCAGAGCACCAGAAGAACGGCAAAGAGGTTTGGGAAGGAAGAAGGACAGATAGCTACAGCTCAAGACAAATGCAAACCAGACATATGATAAGGTTATGGTGGGCAAAACACTAACTGAAACCACCCATTGTACAGAGCAGGACTGAAGTCTACATCTGGCCCAAATACACACTGTTCCTCGCACACAAAGAGATTCATTTCAAAGATTTCTTAGAGATAGAATCCTAAGACTACCAGGAAGCCAATAACCTACTCAGATTGGTCTCCTCTGTGATGATATCTTCCATCAGTACTACTGTAATAAATACATATATCTCCATACAAAGAAACAACATATTTCACTACATCAAAAGGACAAATATGAGAACAAAGAATGCAATTTTTTTTCCATTTGTGGATTTTACAGATTCAATAAATTATAGGAAAATGGTGAAGATCACTGTTTATAAATAATTTAGAATATGAAGGGATATACTGTATATAGTGTCTATCTATCTATACATTATATATACACACAAGGAAATAAGTATTGAACACATCATCAATTTTCTAAGAAAACATATTTCTAAAGGTGCTATTGACATGACATTCTCTGCAGATGTCAGTAACAACATCCCTTCCAATCCACACAGGCAAAGAAATCAAACCGTAGCTGTCCATAAATTATGTGTAATATTGAGAAATGACACAGGAAATTATTGAACACGTTTACTGAATTGTATTTAATAATTTAGTACAAAAGCTTCAAGATGCTTCCTGTATGGAGAAACTAGTTACAGGCATTGCTCAGGTGTCATTTTAGCCCATTCTTTCACACAAACACTCTTCAAATCCTGAAGGTCCCATGGGCTCCTTCTATAAACTCTGAGCTTTAGTTCCTACATTTTCTTTTGGATTCAAGTCCGGTAATTGGCTGGGCCATTGTAGCAGCTTTATTTCTTTCTCTGAAACCAATTGACAGTTTCCTTGGCTGTGTGTTTGGGATCATTGTCTTGCTGAAATGTCCACCCTTGTTTCATCTTCATCATCCTGGTAAATGGCATCAGATTTTTATCAAAGAATATCTCGGTGCATTTGTCCATTCAACTTTCCTTCAATAATATGAAGTTTGCCAGAGCCACATGCTGAAAAAACAGCCTCACATTATGATGTTCTCACCTCCAAATGTCACTGTTGATAAGGTGTTTTAGCAAGGTGTGTATTCTTCCATCTAAAGAGTTAAATTTTGGTCTCATCTGACCAGACTATATTCTCCCAGTATTTCACAGCCTTGCCTAAATTTTGTTAAGAAAATTTCCCACGGTGCTCATGCTGACATCACATAGGTGAAGTGAATTCATTGGCTGTGAAGTCGCAGGACCTGTCTGATGGCACCGCGAGCAGGAGAACTTTCTCCTGCGTGGTGCCCTCAGACAGGGAATAGTAGTTCACAGGGAGACACTGAGCACCCTCTACTCAGTGTCAATGCTTGATGACAGGCTGTATGTGCTGCGCCCCTGAGGCTTCAGTCGCAACAGAGGTACTGCACCTTTTCCTAAGGTGTAGTGCCCCACCATCCAGGTAAGGTGGGAACTCCTGACGACGCTCGACACCTGCATTCCACACACAGGATAGTTCGGTGGGGCCACCTAACAGCTTCAGGCTGGGGGTTAGCAGAGCACCCCTCGTGGAACCCTGCTTCGTAACACGAGATGTGCTGGGAGGCGGGTGGAGTGAGATGATATAAAAGAGTGGGAAGAGTGAAAATTAGGGGAGTAGTTGGAGAGATAGAGAGAAGAGAGAAGATGGGTGTCTGAGGGACGTGCTGCAGCAGGTCCCAGTGATCTGGGCTGCTGGCATGAGAAAGACCAGAGAAAGATACTAATAAGATTGATAACCTAACCTTCCAAAAGAGAGAGAGAACAGATCGGAACGAAGGAGAATAGAAGGACGGTGGGAAGCTGGTTGAAGAAAGATAGAGAACCCTTCCTGTTGTGAGTTCATTTTCCCCTTCATTACTGAAGCCCGAGGAACTCCCTCTTCTGGTAAAGAAAGGTAGTGAGCCTGATTATCAAACACCTGAGGCTGATGATGATGACTGGCTGAGTGGAGTTACTGACTGGATATAAGGCTGCCGACGCCCTTCTGCCCTGCGGGTAGCAAAAGGCAGCCCCCAACATATAATGATGGTGAAGCAAGATGAAAACACTAACACAGACAGAAAGATAGACTGAGCAAAGACGGGGCCCAAGCTAACTTGATAGGAAAGGACAGGAAGGCTGCTGTCTGCAATCCGTGAAAAACCCTATGAAAATAAGAGCCAACAGACTGACAGTGAAAAAGGCCCTGAAGACGCTAGGCTTCAAAAAGCTATGTCAGTACTCAGGAATATTCTGAAGACAGAGCAGCAGGCAAAAGGAGATTCAGCTCACCCCAGCAGGGAATGGCAGAATCAAGAAAAGCAAGGAAAACAAAAACAAAACACTAATGCTAACAGGCAAAGCAGAAAACTTAGCTTTAGAGGAGCAGGAATCAGACTGGTGTCCTAGAAGTCCACAGAGAAATCACCCGCAGGGCAGAAGGGCGTCGGCAGCCTTATATCCAGTCCGTGACTCCACTCAGCCAGTCATCCTCATTAGGCTCAGGTGCCTGATAATCAAGCTCATTACCTTCCTTTACCAGAATAGGGAGTTCACCAGACCTCAGTGACGAAGGGGAAAATGAACTCACAACAGTACCTCCCCCTTGAGGAGGGGTCACCAAACCCTCAACCACGCCACCAGGGCGATCAGGGTGAGCCCGATGAAAGGCACGAACCAATCTTTTGGCATGAATATCAGAGGCAGAGACCCAGGAATTATCCTCATGACCATAACCCTTCCACTTAACCAAATACTGGAGTCTCCGTCTAGCCAGACGGGAATCCAGTATTTTCTCTACCTCATATTCCATGTTACCTTCAACCAATACAGGGTCTGGAGGTGCCACCCCAGGAACAACTGGTTCAACAAACCTCTTCAACAAGGACTTATGGAACACATTATGGATTTTAAATGTGACAGGAAGAGCCAAACGAAAAGAGACCGGATTAATAATCTCCAAAATCTTGTAAGGTCCAATAAATCTAGGCTTAAACTTAGGAGAAGCCACCTTCATAGCAATATTTTTTGATGATAACCACACCATATCACCAATCTTAAACTGGGAACCAATGGTCCTATGTCGATTGGAAAACCGCTGGGCCTTTTCCTGGGAGAGAGATAACTTATCCACCACTTGGTCCCAGATCTGGTGCATTCTCTCCACCACAGTGTCAACACCTGGGCAGGCAGAAGGCTCCACCTGCCCTGAAGAAAATCGAGGATGAAACCCAAAGTTACAAAAAAAAGATGACATCAAAGTGGCAGAACTAGCTCTATTATTTAAAGCAAATTCGGCCAAGGGCAAAAATGAAACCCAATCATCCTGATCAGCGGAAATAAAACATCTCAAATACGACTCCAAGGTCTGAATTTGTTCTCTCTGTCTGCCCATTGGTCTGAGGGTGAAAAGCAGAGGAGAAGGACAACTGAATTCCCAGCTTGGAACAGAAAGTCCTCCAAAATCTAGACACAAACTGAACTCCTATGTCAGATACAATGTTCTCAGGAATCCCGTGTAAGCGAACCACCTGTTGCAAAAACAGGGGCACCAATTCAGAGGAAGACGGCAACTTAGGGAGTGGTACAAGATGAACCATCTTAGAGAACCTATCACAAATCACCCAAATAACAGTCATTCTTTGAGAGACCGGCATATCAGAGATGAAATCCATTGAAATATGGGTCCATGGCCTCCTGGGGACCGGCAAAGGCATCAACAACCCACTAGAGCGAGAACAAGATTTAGACCGGGAGCAAGTCCCACAGGACTGCACAAAATTCCTGACATCATGAGACAAGGTGGGCCACCAAAAAGAGCGACTCACCAGATCTCTAGTACCAAAAATACCTGGATGACCAGCCAATGCAGAGCAATGAACTTCAGACATCACTCTCTTCTTCCACTGGTCAGGAACATACAACTTTCCACTGGGACAACGCTCAGGTTTGTCCTCTTGGAACTCTTGCAGAGCAAGTCTCAAATCGGGCGAGATGGCAGAAAGAACTACCCCTTCGCCTAAGATGGTAGCAGGCTTGGTCACCACAGGAGAATCAGCAAAGAAACTCCTAGAGAGGGCGTCTGCCTTGACATTCTTAGTTCCAGGAAGAAAAGAGACCTCAAAATCAAAACGTGTAAAAAACAAGGCCCACCTAGCCTGTCTAGGGTTCAAGCGTTTAGCCGACTCTAGGTAAATCAAATTCTTGTGGTCAGTGAGGACCACAACTTGATGTTTAGCTCCCTCCAACCAATGTCTCCACTCCTCAAATGCCCATTTCATGGCCAACAGTTCCCGATTCCCCACATCATAGTTACGTTCAGATGGAGAGAACTTTCAGGAAAAGAAAGCACAGGGATTCATTTTAGATGTTACAGGATCCTTTTGGGACAAAAGAGCTCCTGCACCAATCTCAGAAGCATCCACCTCTACCTGGAACGGGAGTGAGACATCAGGTTGCCGCAAAACCAGGGCGGAGGTAAATCTTCGCTTCAGCTCCTGAAAGGAAGCAACAGCCTCCGGAGACCAATTCAACACATCCGCACCCTTCTTAGTCAGATCAGTCAATGGCTTGGCAATACTAGAAAATTTTGCTATAAATTTCCGATAAAAATTAGCAAAACGTAAAAACTTCTGGAGAGCCTTCAACGAAATGGGCTGAACCCAATCATAAATGGCCTGTACCTTGGCCGGGTCCATTTCAATAGTTGACGGAGACAAAATAAATCCCAAAAATGAAATCCTCTGTACTCCAAAAAGGCATTTCGATCCTTTGACATACAGGGAATTCTCCCTCAAGATCCGGAACACAGTCTGAATATGTTCCACATGAGAATCCCAATCCTTGGAGAAGATCAAAATATCATCCAGATAGATAATCAAAAATTTATCGACAAAGTCTCGGAAAATATCATTCATGAAGCACTGGAAGACAGAAGTGGCATTTGTGAGCCAAAAAGGCATCACCAGTTACTCAAAATGTCCCTCCGGAGTATTAAACGCCGTCTTCCATTCATCCCCCTGCTTAATGCGGATAAGATTATACGCCCCCCTGAGGTCAAGCTTGGTAAACCAGCAAGCACCTCTAACTCTAGAGAATAGATCCGAAATCAGGGGTAACGGATACTGATATTTAATAGTAATTTTATTGAGGTCACGATAATCAATACAAGGCCTTAAAGAACCATCCTTTTTGGCCACAAAAAAAAAACGGCACCTAAGGGTGAAGAGGATGGTCTAATATGACCCTTCTCCAACGCCTCCTTAATATAGGACCGCATAGCCTCGTGCTCGAGTACAGATAAATTGAAGAGCCGACCCTTGGGAAATTTACACCCCGGGCTTAGTTTAATTGCACAGTCATAACTCCTATGAGGAGGCAAGGACGCAGACTCATTCTCACTAAATACATCATAAAAGTCCGCCAAATAGTCAGGAACATCATGCGACTGAGGAGAGGTGGAAAAAACCGGAGCCTCACTAAAGACACACCGACATCCCCAACTCACCACAGACACAGATTTCCAATCCAAAACTGAATTATGAATTTGCAACCAGGGAAACCCCAGAACAACGGCATCATGCAGACCATGCAACACCAAAAATCTGCAATTTTCTTGATGGTCTGGGACGACCCGCATGACCACCTGGGTCCAAAACTGAGGTTTATTTTTAGCCAAAGGAGTAGCATCAATCCCCCTCAAAGGGATAGGCGTCTGCAGAGGTGTCATCGGAAATCCACAACGCTTAGCAAAATCCAAGTCCATTAGGTTTAGCGCTGCTCCCAAATCCACAAAAGCCTTGGCGGAAAATGTGGACAGGGAGCAGATCAGAGTAATTGCCAGAAGAAACTTAGGTTGAACACCACCAACAGAAAACGTGTGTGCAAAGCGTTACTCTCGTTTAGGACAAACAGAAATAATATGCGAGGCATCTCCACAGAAAAAACACAGCTTATTACGCCTTCTGAACTCCTGACGTTGCGCCTTAGACAAAACTCTATCACATTGCATAGGTTCAGACGTCTGTTCAACCGGTGGCAAAACCTCTCGTGCAATCCTGCGTTCACGTAAACGCCGATCAACCTGAATGGCTAATGACATAGAATCGTCCAGACCAGAGGGAACAGGAAATCCCACCATAGTATCTTTTACGGCTTCTGACAAACCCTTCCGAAAGAGAGCAGCCAAGGCATTATCATTCCAGGTAGTAAGGACCGCCCACTTTCGGAACTTTTGACAGTACAACTCTGCAGAATCTCGACCCTGGTTCAATGCCAACAGGGTCTTTTCAGCCTGATCAATAGCATTAGGTTTGTCATACAACAACCCCAAAGCTTGAAAGAATGCATTCACATTAGTCAGAATAGGATCATCTGGTTTCAAAGAAAACGCCCAATCCTGGGGATCGCCACGCAGCAAAGAGATGACAATTTTAACCTGCTGCGCGGAGCTCCCTGACGAATTAGGCTTCAAAGCAAAAAATAATTTACAATTATTTTTGAAACTCAAAAATTTAGATCGATCCCCAAAAAATACATCAGGTGTAGGGATCTTTGGTTCAACAGCATGCGAACGAGCAAGGTAGGCGGAAATTCCCCGCACTTCCGCAGCGAGCTGCTCCACACGATCAGACAATTGCTTTATCTCCATTGAGAGAAAAAAAAATTCCCCCTACGGCCTCAGAGATATAGAGGAAAGAATATACACACTCTTTTTTTTTAAACACAATTCTTTCCTGCTATTGAGTACCCTAGGATCTGCGGTATGGCGAGTGATTCTGTTATGATTGAGTCACCGTAGGAGGCAAAAACAGAAATGCTAGCTAAGTCCAGAAAACCAGAGAGGTTGGCAGCTATCGGATTGCAGACCCCTGATCCTATCCACAACAACTAACAGTAGCCGTGGGGGGTTCCTACGATGCCCTAGACCCCTCGATCACAGCCGGAGAATTAAATAGGCCTAAAGAAAGAAAGGGGAAATCTAAACTGCCCCAAAGCAGACCCCAAAGCAACAGGCAGCCCCCAACATATAATGACGGTGAAGCAAGATGAAAACACTAACACAGACAGAAAGATAGACTGAGCAAAGACGGGGCCCAAGCTAACTTGATAGGAAAAGACAGGAAGGCTGCTGTCTGCAATCCGTGAAAAACCCTATGAAAATAAGAGCCAACAGACTGACAGTGAAAAAGGCCCTGAAGACGCTAGGCTTCAAAAAAGCTATGTCAGTACTCAGGAATATTCTGAAGACAGAGCAGCAGGCAAAAGGAGATTCAGCTCACCCCAGCAGGGAATGGCAGAATCAAGAAAAGCAAGGAAAACAAAAACAAAACACTAATGCTAACAGGCAAAGCAGAAAACATAGCTTTAGAGGAGCAGGAATCAGACTGGTGTCCTAGAAGTCCACAGAGAAATCACCCGCAGGGCAGAAGGGCGTCGGCAGCCTTATATCCAGTCCGTGACTCCACTCAGCCAGTCATCCTCATTAGGCTCAGGTGCCTGATAATCAAGCTCATTACCTTCCTTTACCAGAATAGGGAGTTCACCAGACCTCAGTGACGAAGGGGAAAATGAACTCACAACAGGTGGCATCACGAACTATTCTAATAAACTTTAACACCATTAACAACGTCAGCACCATTGATATTGGGCGCCCAGGGCCACGGACCGGGTCACCACTGTTGTGACACATGCCAGCCTGACACCGACCCGGTACCGAGTACCCCGCTGCCCTGGGTGTGCGAGGGCGACCCAATTTTGGCGTCACGGACAGGATGACGAGACCCGATGCCATCGGGTTTTGTGTGCCTTGGGTTTACAACTTTTGAAAATGTGCAAAAGACCAAATTTAATAGACTGTAAAATGGACATTAGAATGGCTGCTGGCGCGGAGAAGAAGGGCGTGAAGAGATGGGAGGTCCTAAGAAAAGACTGTGAAAGAGCCTTGGGCCTTCCCTGCCTGAATTACTATGTGACAGATGCATGGCCCACCCCCGAGGGGTTCGCATACTGGCTTGGTATGGAGGCGCTGGAAGAAGACGCCACCCCCGGAAGGAGGGGCAGAGAAAGCCAGTGGCGAGCAGAAGGGCGGAGCAAGAAGAAGAACGCCAGAACGCCATGATGAAAGCAGATGAGAAGACAAAAGAACAGGGAGAGAAGTCACTCGCCCCTAGGCCGCCTACGCGGAGGCTGCAACCGCTGATTCGTCCTCAGCTGCGTCCGCCACTGCCTCACAACAGATATTGTCATTGGGTGAGCCCCGTCCGGAGGAGATACATGAGGGATCTGGAACAGAATGGAGGACCGGACCGCGTCTCCGCCTGGACCGGGCGCGGTGGCACCGGCCTCCGCCGTCAACCCCAGCTGAGACTGGCCTGGTCCCAGCACGGATCCAACTATCCAAAACCAGGGGAAGAGTCTTGAGGAGATCATTTGCATATTCCCAGTGCCTTCTGGGATAAGTGAAGAGTCTCCGCGAGCTCAACGATCACTGGGTTTTGGCCGTTGCAGCTGAAAAGAGGAAATCGGAAAACCAGGGGAAGAGTCTTGAGGAGATCATTTGCATATTCCCAGTGCCTTCTGGGATAAGTGAAGAGTCTCCGCGAGCTCAACGATCACTGGGTTTTGGCCATTGCAGCTGAATTTTGGCTCATCTTTCATCATTTTTAAGAAATCTCAAGATGGAAGAGGCCAGGAGCCATTTGGTGAGCTGCATTTCTTGCTACATGTTCACAGATTTACCAGTGGTAAAGCCAAACTTCACATGCCACAAATGCAAGCTTGTGTCCCTGTTGGAGGAAAAGTTGCAAAATCTCGAAGAGAGGTTAGCTACGTTGAAGATCATTAAGGAAGGTGAAGAGTTCTTGGACAGAGCAGAATTATCTCTTCATGTTACAGAAAGAGAAGAAATTCGAAGTGCACCTGAAGAAACAGAGGAATGGAGACATGTGACCCAGAGAAGCAGGAGGATCAGGAGGCAGTCAGCACCCATACTGCTCAGAAACCAGTACCAGGCTCTCACGCAGGAAAACGATGAAGAAATACATCAGGATAAGACTTTGCCAACAAACAGCAACCTTGTACGCCTTCAGAGTCCTCCTGGATGGAGAAAGAAAAATGTTGTGAAGAAGAAACGGAAAGTGGTGGTCATGGGGGATTCCCTGTTGAGAGGAACAGAGGCCGCTATCTGCAGACCGGATATAACTTCAAGAGAAATGTGCTGTCTTCCAGGTGCAAAAATTAAAGATGTGTCTGACAGGATATCAGGACTCTTCAGACCTACAGATGACTACCCATTCCTGCTACTACATGTGGGGACAAATGACACCGCAAGAAACGACCTGGAAACCATCTGCAGAGACTTTGAAGACTTAGGCAAGAAAGTGAAAGAACTGGGAGCGCAGGTGGTCTTCTCTTCCATCCTCCCAGTGGATGGCCATGGAACAAGGAGGTGGAATAAGATTCTGCAGGTAAACAACTGGCTACGTCAATGGTGCCGTCAGCAACGATTTGGATTTCTGGATCACGGAGTGAACTACTTATACGATGGACTACTTGCTAGAGATGGGGTGCACCTTACGAAGACTGGAAAGCATGTATTTGGAAGTCGCCTTGCTACACTTGTAAGGAGAGCTTTAAACTAGAACAACATGGGAAGGGAAGCAAAAGACCAGAAAAAGCCATACACCTGACAAATGCTATTGAGAACTCTGCTATTAGAAGTGGAAAGGAAGAACAAAGACGAAATAATCTAATTAATAAAAATATTGGAGAAAGAGAAACCAATCACAAACTAAAATGTTTCTATACTAATGCACAAAGCATGGGCAACAAACAAGGATAATTGGAACTACTAACACAGGAAAAGAAATATGATGTCATTGGAATCACTGAAACTTGGTGGGACAATACATATGATTGGAATACAAGACTAGAAGGATACAACTTATTTGCAAGAAACAGACTTGATAAACGAGGAGGGGGTGTCGCATTGTATGTTAGAAACGCGTATATCTGCACAGAGATTGAAGCTTCAGAGACTGGGAGTTCTGTGGAAACTGTTTGGGTAAGAATACAAGGACAGAACAATGGAAAGGACACCATTGTAGGCATTTACTACAGGCCGCCTGTGCAAGCTGAAAATATGGATGAACTCTTTATGCATCAAATGGCCAAGTTCTCCAAAAAATATGACATAGTTGTCATGGGAGATTTCAACTATCCAGACATTTGTTGGGAATCTCTCTCAGGCAAAACTAACAGGTCAAGGAAATTCTTATCCTCTCTTGCTGACAACTTTATCTTCCAAAAGGTAAGGGAGAAAACAAGGGGAACTGCTACCTTGGATCTAATCCTTATAAACAGGGAGGAAATGGTTGAGGAGGTAAAAGTGGCTGGGACCCTAGGAGGTAGCGACCATGCTATTTTAGAATTTTGGATAACTAGAGGCGGAAGACCTGTGAAGACTCAGATGTCAAGGTTAGATTTCAGAAAGGCAGATTTTAAGGGATTCAGAAAGAGAATTGGAGGGATCCAATGGCTGGATATCCTTAAAGACAAAAATGTCCAGGAAGGATGGGAAATCTTGAAAAATGAAATTCTCAAAGCACAGTTGTTAACAATTCCGAAAAGAGGGAAGAATAGGAAGCATTTAAAGAAACCAGGATGGATGAACACAGAACTTAAGCACATGCTAAAAAGGAAGAAAAAAATGTTTATAAAATGGAAAGAGGGAGGCATATCTAAAGAAGAATATAATGCTGTCTGCAGAACCTGCAGGGCACAAATCAGATTATCCAAAGCTGAAAATGAATTGAGGCTTGCAAGAGATGTCAAAAGCAATAATAAAGGATTTTGGGGATATGTCAAAAGTAAAAGAAAAGTCAAAGATGCTATAGGGTTTTTACAGGATGAAAATGATGAAATGGTAAGATGTTGAGAAGGCTGAACTTTTAAATTCCTATTTTGCATCTGTTTTCTCTCAGAAAGGAAATGTAACATCAACTGTTATTCACTGTCCTATTAAGGGAATAGAAGAATCCAGGATATCTATAAACAGAAAGATAGTGAGGAAACACTTAGCTAACCTAAATGAATTCAAGTCTCCAGGTCCAGATAAATTACACCCCAGAGTACTGAAGGAGATAGCAGAAGAAATTTTTGAACCCCTCTCCATAATCTTTGAAAATTCTTGGAGAACAGGAGAAGTGCCAGAAGACTGGAGAAGAGCAAATGTTGTTCCTATCTTCAAAAAGGGGAAGAAGGTGGACCCAGGCAACTATAGGCCGGTGAGTCTGACTTCTATACCAGGAAAGATCTTTGAACAAATTATTAAACAACATGTATGTCAATACCTGGATAAGAATGAAGTGATTAAACAGAGTCAGCATGGGTTTGTAACTAATAAGTCATGTCAGACTAACTTAATTTCCTTCTATGACAGAATCACTGATTGGGTGGATCAGGGAAATGCTGTAGATATAGTATATCTTGACTTCAGCAAAGCATTTGACAAAGTCTCTCATACAATCCTTATTGAAAAAATGACTAAGTATGGAATGGACAAGGCAACTGTTAGGTGGATTCATAACTGGCTTAGTGATCGGACCCAAAGAGTGGTCGTAAATGGCTGCACATCCAGTTGGAAGAATGTCTCAAGTGGGGTACCACAGGGCTCTGTCCTGGGCCCTGTATTGTTCAACATCTTTATCAATGATTTAGATGAAGGAATTGAGGGTAAACTGATTAAATTTGCTGATGACACAAAGCTAGGAGGGATAGCTAATACTAGAGAAGAGAGAGGATTCAAAAAGATTTAAATAAACTGGAGAAGTGGGCAGCAACTAACAGAATGGTTTTTAACAGGGAGAAATGCAAAGTACTACATCTGGGCAATAAAAATGAAAAAAGCATATATAGAATGGGAGGAATAGGGCTAAGTGACAGCACATGTGAAAAAGACTTGGGTATACTAATAGATCACAGACTGAATATGAGTCAACAGTGTGATGCAGCAGCAAAAAAGGCAAATGCAATTCTAGGATGTATTAACAGAAGCATACAGTCTAGATCACGTGAAGTCATTATTTCCCTCTACTCCTCTTTGGTCAGACCTCATCTGGAAATATTGTGTCCAGTTTTGGGCACCACATTTTAAAAAAGACATCAACAAACTGGAGCAAGTTCAGAAAAGAGCGACCAGAATGGTGACCGGTCTGCAAACCCTGTCTTATGAGGAAAGGTTGCAGGATTTGGGAATGTTTAGTTTGCAAAAGAGAAGACTGAGAGGAGACTTAATAGCTGTCTACAAATATCTCAAGGGCTGTCACATTGTAGAAGGATCAACTTTATTCTCATTTGCACAAGGAAAGACTAGAAGCAATGGGATGAAACTGAATGGGAGGAGACACAGATTAGATATTACAAAAAACTTTTTGACAGTTAGAGTGATCAATGAGTGGAACAGGCTGCCATGAGAAGTGGTGAGTTCTCCTTCAATGGAAGTCTTCAAACAGAGGCTGGACAGACATCTGACTGGGATGATTTAGCGAATCCTGCTTTGAGCAGGGGGTTGGACCAGATGGCCCAGGAGGTCCCTTCCAACTCTACGATTCTATGATTCTATGATTCTATGATTCTACGTCCTACTCCACCAGTCACTCCGGAAGTGGCGGCTGCTGCCATCTACCACCAGGAACCGCGGCTGGAAACGCCAGGTATGATCGCTACCCCCGGTCTAAACCTGGTTTTGGGAGAGGAACCCACAGATAGGAACGGGCCCACTGACCTTCGCCGACGATCCCCGACTGCAGTGCCTATGGGGGGAGATGATCAAGTTGTTCCTGGCTGGCGGCCTCGGGCTGCGGCACCATCTCCTGAACTTCCTATGGAACTGGAGGGACCCATATCCCCGCAGACAGTGGAAATCTCCATGGCCCTTTCCCTTGGCCCCACCAGTCCCTATCCCTCTCTATGGGAGATTGAGTATATGCGGCTAGCCAGTAGTCAACGGGACGAAGATACCACCTTTGAGAACAATTCCAGTTCAGCTTCCAGAACCCCAGAAGGGGATCAGCACTAAGAATTACACTTTACAATTTACTAAATCTTGTTACCCAGGAAGGTTTGTTGCACCAGTTGTGCCTTTGCCTTTTTTTTTTGTTCACCATGTTGCCCAGTTTTTGATTGGTAGCCTTGTGTTGAAATGGAACTGTGGAGATCATAGACGCTGATTGATCCAAAAACTTTTATTGTAAATAGTTGCACCTCTTTAGGTGCCCTTTCTTGGTTTTACATGTACAGACATTCTGCGAAGATAATGTTTTTGCATGGACATTTTTCGAAAAATGATGTCTACCTCAAGGGACACTGCAAGAAATCCCGGCTGGGAGCAGTGTTCAGCACCTCACAAGAATATTGAATGTTTTATGATAACGTATTTGATAATGTTGTGTCTTGTGAAAAGTAAATGTCTTTTATAGAATATTTGATAAGGAGAATTAGAAAAGTTTTGAGATAGAATGTGAGAATTGAATAAGGACTGAAGAATTGAAAGTGACAGGTGACAGGCCAAGTACAGATGGTCAGTGTCTTGCGTCCAGTAGAAAGAGAGAAAGAATAATTGCACTTTGAACTAGGAATTGCACTTAAGTAAATTTTTGATACTAAGATAGGAAGTTAGCATGTTTGTAACGTTTAAGAAATGTGCCTCCTACATTAGGAAGATTAGATAAGTATTGTTGAATAGCATTTAAAAAATTTTTTGTGTGTTCCTGTATTGTACCTTTTGTTGTCTTACAGCCCGCGGACATGCTGTGTTTAACGGGGAGGTATGTGGCGCCCCTGAGGCTTCAGTCACCACAGAGGTACTGCACCTTTTCCTAAGGTGTAGTGCCCCACCATCCAGGTAAGGTGGGAACGCCTGACCACGCTCCACACCTGCATTCCACACACAGGATAGTTCGGTGGGGCCACCTAACAGATTCAGGCTGGGGGTTAGCAGAGCACCCCTCGTGGAACCCTGCTTCGTAACACGAGATGTGCTGGGAGGCGGGTGGAGTGAGATGATATAAAAGAGTGGGAAGAGTGAAAGTTAGGGGAGTAGTTGGTGAGAGAGAGAAGAGAGAAGATGGGTGTCTGAGGAACGTGCTCCAGCAGGTCCCAGTGATCTGGGCTGCTGGCACGAGAAAGACCAGAGAAAGAGACTAATAAGATTGATAACTTAACCTTCCATAAGAGAGAGAGAACGAATCGGAACGAAGGAGAATAGAAGGACGGTGGGAAGCTGGTTGAAGAAAGATAGAGAACCCTTTCAGTCCAGAGAGCGCAAAGGCCGGGGCCGGCTCCCCGAGGTTGATTGGATCTTTATGTCCGGCAACAGACACCGGAGGAGTAGTGAGCCGCTAACGCCTTGCTCCCATCATAGACTTGGGACACAACAGCAACTGAATAGAGAGCCGGGACGCAGAGTGGAGTCCCCGAAGCAGGCTACAGTTGTCTGTCATACAAGTAAAGACTAGGAACACCTAGAGAGAGGCATTCCAGGGTAACTAAGTACTGGAGTGCTTCGCACCTAAAGGCGCATTGGAGGAGTCGTTCAGTAAGGTACATGTTGGCGGAGTGTGGAAGGGAGAATCCTATCCTGCCAGGAGGTTGGCTGGAGCCCTGACCTGGAGAACACAGTACGGAGGCAGGCAGTTGTGTGAACTGCAAACAGTGAGTAAAGCTTTGGAACCACATACTCTGGTGTCCCCCAGTTATTCCCGCACCGTTACATCTGAGTACCAGCATCCATACCATTCTGCGCCTCTCCTCATCCATTGCACCTACACTACCCTGGGACTACAGCTCCACCTGTGGGGAGCTACACCATCTTGGCTGCACCACACCATCAGTCCCAGCGGATCTGCATGCAGCGATGGCTCAACATCTTACTTGCCAAACACCACGGGTGGCGTCACAAACTATTCTAATAAACTTTAACACCATTAACATCATCACCACCATTGATATTGGGCGCCCAGGGCCACGGACCGGGTCACTGCTGCTGTGACACATGCCCGCCTGATACCGGCCTGGTACCGAGTACCCCGCTGCCCTGGGTGTGCGAGGGCGACCCATATGGTCGCATCATGCATCCATGCAGCCGGCCATCTAGATGACTGTAGATGCTAGACCGGTCGTGGGACAAATTGCTTAGCAAAATCTGTGCGGAAAGGTGAGAAATATTGTTGTTGTTTTTTAACTCTTTTGCAGATAGTTGCAAGTATGGTTTAATTAAGATTTATTAAAGGAGTCTGTGTCATTCTTTCAATTAAAGGACTTTATTCTGGGTGTGTGTGTTTTCATGCAATGTGACTATGGGGTTAGTAATGGGGGTGTCTTATTATTTTTTTAGCGACATCACATTTGAACTTTTGAAGTGACTTTTAGGGGTCTATATGATAGAAAATACCAAAAAGTGACACCATTCCAAAAACTACACCACTTAAGAAGTTTATTAACCATTCAAATGCTTCATAGGAATGAATGGAATGTGAAAGGAAAAAATAAACATTTAACTGTTTTTCACAAAAATTTTCCTTTAGAACCTTTTTTTTACTTTTACAAGGTAACAGGAGAATATGGACCCCAAAATTTGTTGTTCTCCTGAGCACTTTGATACTCCATATGTGGGAGAAAACCACTGTTTTGGTGCACAACAGGGGTCGGAAGGGAAGGAGCACCATTTGACTTTTTTAATGCAGTGCCACTGATTGTGCTGAAACAGTGGAAACCCCCCACAAGTGACACCATTTTGGAAACTAGACCCCCTCAGGGAACTTATCTACATTTGTGCTTCACAGAAGTTTATAACATTGAACCATGAAAATGAAAAAAAAATTTTAAAAAATTCCTACAAATTGTTTTTTAGCCCCAAATTTTGCAATTTCATAAGGGTGACAGGAAAATTTGCACCATACAATTTGTTGTGCAATTTCTCCTCAGTACACCGATAACCAATTGGTGGAGGAAAAATACTGTTTAGGCGCAGGGCTTGAAAATCCAAAACTTTGCATTTTCACAAGGGTAGTAGAAGAAAATTGACCACAACATTTGTTGTGCAATTTCTCCTGAGTACACCAATACCCCATATGTGGTTGAAAACTACTTTTGAGACACAGTGCAAAGCTAAGATGGGAAGCAGAACAATACTGAAGTTCAGATTTAGCTGGACAAGTTTAAGGGTGCCATGTCACATTGAGCCACTGAGGTGCCAGACCATCAGAAACCCCCATAAGTGGTAGCATTTTACAAAATACACCTCTCTCTCCACAAATTCATCAAGGGATGCAGTATTCATATTGACCAGGTGTGTCACAGAATTTTATTCCATTGGGCAGTGAAGAAAGAATAACTACATTTTTACCACCCTGATTTTGTGCTAGCCCCAGATTTTACATTTTCATACTGGGAAATGGGTAAAAATGGAACAAAAATTTGTCCCAAAATTTCTGCTGAATACCCCATATGTGGCTGTATAGTACTGCTTAGCCACATAGTGAGACTCGGGAGGGATGGAGCACTATTTGTCTCCTGGAGCTCAGCTTTTCCTAGAATAGTTTGCAGACTCCTTATACAGAGCCTCTATGTGCTAGAAAAGCAGAATCTCCCCTCAAATTACCCCTGTGAGGCAGTGACCCGTTACAGATAGGGGCACTGTATGTTCTCCCAGGATGTGCACGGAAGCGTATTGAGGCTATGGGAACGCATTGTGGTCACAGCCATAGCTGAGATTGCAATGGTGAAGCAGAGGTCAATGTCACAGGTAGGGGTCACTGTGTGTTCTCCCCAGGATGTGCTTGGAGATGTACGAAGTCCATAGGTGTGCATGGCAGTCACGGATGTAGTGGTGAATGCAATGCAGACAAGAAATGATAGAAATAATTGTAATCTTGGACATGCTATTGTCCAAGCCAGATTTAGGGAAAACCTGCTCTGGGTCTTGTGTTTTGAAACTCACTGCAATATGTTAGTGGTGCAGTCCGCTTTATTTCCGGTCCGGGTTTTCCATGTGGCCTCAGGCCACAGATTTGTTTGTAAAAACCCCTGCAGCAGGGCATTGGGTGGGTCAGTATCAGAGTGGAGTTTGCTTGGTGTGGAGCAGACAGCCTGCAGGGGCACGGTCTGTGTGAGAGTAACACAGAGCCCAGAAGAGCAACTACTGGAACCCACAGCTTACACAGTGGTGCGGTCGACTACAGCAACTGGTCTTGAAGGTGAACTTGCGTATTTATCAGCTGCAAACTGGAGGGCATGATTCCCGGCTGCGATCCGGAGGATACCAGTTGCTATGTAGTGCTGTGAAATGGACCCTGTTGTTATGCCATATGATTTGCACTTGTGTGTGAATTGGACTTTAATACTGTGAGGAAACAGATAAAACAGACTGTGTGTTTGAACTTTGTGGTCACTGCCTCCTCACTACACACGTGTGCTTCCGCTGCCTTACACCCCATTTTGAAAATTATACCCCTTTACTGATGGTAGCTTTTATTACGATGGTCCAAGCTCAAAGCAGGTCATTCACTAGGTCACCCCATGTGGTTCTGGGATTTTTGCTCACAGTTCTTGTGATCATTTTTACCCCACGGGGTGAAATCTTGCGTGGAGCCCCAGATCGAGGGAGATTTTCAGTGGTCTTGCATGTCTTCCATTTTCTTATTATTGCTCCCACAGTTGATTTCATCACACCAAGCTGTTTGCCTATTGCAGATTCGGTCTTCCCAGCCTGGTGCAGGGCTACAATTTTGTTTCTGGTGTCCTTCGACAACTCTTTGGTCTTCACCATAGTGGAGTTTGGAGTCAGACTGTTTGAGGTTGTGGACAGGTGTCTTTTATACTGATAACAAGTTCAAACAGGTGCCATTACTACAGGTAATGAGTGGAGGACAGAGGAGCCTCTTAAAGAAGAAGTTACAGGTCTGTGAGAGCCAGAAATCTTACATGTTTTTAGGTGACTAAATACTTATTTTCCACCATAATTTTCAAAATAAATCTTGCCAAATCAGGCATGGTGATTTTCTGGATTTGTTTTCTCATTTTGATTCTCTTAGTTGTGGTTTACCTATGATGTCAATTACAGGCCTCTCTCATCTTTTTAAGTGGGAGAACTTGCACAATTGGTGGCTGACTAAACACTTTTTTTCCCCACTGTCTCAGGTGTGTATAGAGATGTTACTTGATTGTTAATGTGATTCTGCCTCTGATGATAATGCGCCAGCTGAAAACTCTGAAATGCAGGAAGTATTGGTCTAATAAAACCCTAGTGGCCAATGTGAAAATTGCAAGATTACCAATTTTGCTTTGTAATATAGATCATCATTTGGAAAAAAAAATACATGTAACACAAAATCCTGATTTAAACAATAGGTAACTTTCTGACTGTAGCTTCCCTTTAAGCTAGAGGCAGAACAAATCTCATCCCTATGTTATATTACAATGCATCATAATGAGAGGAGTACTAAAAGTAGATAATTGCTCACTTATAGCAAGTAAAATTTTGAAATGAGCTACTAAAAAGCATATTAGAAAGTTTTTAGTAATATATTGAGCTCTATTTGCTTAAAACTGAACAAACGCTTTCAAATGTAGCAATTCCATACAATTATACAGTTTATTTTACCATTTTTCCCAACCATGACCTCAAAGATTAGACTATGGAAGATTTGTGAAAAGCAGATTACAGCATACACTCTGACTTGGACATCACTCACATAAAAAAAATTCTTCTTTTTGAGGTCTACATCTCAACGTCTCATCTCAATATGTGCTCAGTCCCCCTCCATCACCCCCACTTCGTCCATGTCGCTCCCAATTTAACACACTGTTTCATCCCATTGAATCTCTTACTCCCACAGACAGATTTCAAATGAAAGGCAGATCTCGGCATCACAAACTTTAACGCCATGAAAACTGTTTCCTATCAGTGCCAGGCTTTTAATTCCCAGCTAAATTCTCCCCATATGGACAGTTCCTCCTTAATCCATGGAATCTGGAGACGTCTGTGTAGAATGGAACGGAATAAAAAGCAGAGAATGTAAACAGCGGTATTCAGGAGGGGAGAAGAAGATTGTTCACGGCAAAGGTCCCTCTGTTTTCTATTGATGCTGGACATATTGAATGCAGGAAGCTTCTATCTTTCAAGGAGAACCGGTGAAGGTATCTGTCCAGGACAGAACTAATGGAAGCGACGTGCCAATACTGATGGCAAGAATTAGACCCCTCATGCCTAATGCAATGAAACCAGACCATGAACAGAGAAGAAATGTGAGGCCTTCTCTAGATCTCTATAAGGCTACGTACACACATTGAGTATTTGGTGAGTTTTGTACCTCTGTATTTGTATGCCGAAACCAGGAGTGGAACAATCAGAGGGAAAGTATAATAGAACCTTGTCACCACTTCTGCATTTTTCACCCACTCCTGGTCTTGTCTTACAAATACTGATATAAAATACTAATCAAATACTGAACGTGTGAACGTGGCCTTAAGACTCAGGAGTGGTGAGGAGGAATGCTTTGGCCCAGATTCATCAGTTTTCGACAGTTCTGTAGCATAAACGTTTTGTGCAGCTGTTAATAGTGCAAATGTTTTACAACTTTTGGAGTTTTTCCTGGAAAAGAAAGCTTGGGGAACTTGACCGACTGGACATGTGTGGACACGTTTGATTCACCACAATTTAGGCCACAATTTGATGTAAATTATGACGGAAATATACGCGAGTCCCTGGCTAATGTACATTTATTAACGTGGTGTACGACAACAGAAAAATACACCAAATTCATTAAGAGGTGCACGCACCTCTTAATGAATTTGGCGCATCATATTCCAGCAATCCATTCATTAAGACTGGAATAAAAAAAATCCCAGGCTTGATGAATCTGGGCCGTAATGTTCTGCTTCTTAAAGGTTTGTATGTCTTTTCTTTACCGTGTCTACCTAGTTTTGATATTTTACATTTAGTTTTTCGGCCTTATATACTTATTATAAACTATTGTAAAGGACCCAAAAACACTTGGGCCCTGATTCATCATTTGTGTTTTATAAATAATTTTTTTCTCTTATCCTTTTTTGACCAAATTCATTAAAATTGGTGCACAATCTTTGATAAATTGGCACAAATTCAACCATGCTTGGTTTTGCACTTTGAAACTTTTTAGAGTAAAACATTGCATAATCCTTTCAATAAGTTTTAAACTGTTTCTTGCTAGACTGCAACTACACAAAACAAGACAGACTTTGAATTGCACTAGGTTACTGGAGTACTATTATGCAAAATTTGTGTGAAATTTTGAACAGTTGTAAATGATTAATTAGGCCTTTATGAGAAAAAAGGGAATATTTGGATGTAATTTGCCACCCACAAAGAATATGTGCTCTGGTTATTTACCTATGATTTTTTTTTTACATTATAATTTTCTTCTACTGGTCTGTCAGTGTAAGCTTGATGGGTGTGAGAACTCCAGATTTTGTTTCTTCATATTGCATACTATATTCAAAAGAGAAGAAATGGGGAGAAGTGAGTCGCAGAAACACAGACACGCCTGGTCCTGCAGCTTTCTAATGAGCATATTAGCTTATGCCAGAGCTGGATTCACAGTTACAATGTTCAGTACTGGTGTATAATTTCTTCCATGCCTTTGCCGCTTCTGTCTTGGTGCTACCTGAGTAAAAAAGATCAGGAATCCCTGCAAACAGATGAAAAATACAGAATACAAATTATATATGGGCTAGAAAGAGTTTTATTCCCTAAGCGCATACACACATACCAAGTTACTGTGTAAAGTTACTTGAAAGTATACTTACCCTTTAGGCTGTGTGCACACGTGCAGATTATAAGCGTTTTTGCCGCGTTTTTTCACTGTGAAAACATTTACAATACACAACCCATTGACTTCAATGGTATTCTGCACCTGCTGTGCTAATGCTGCATATTTTTCCGTGGCGGAATCGCATTGTGGAAAAATACGCAGCATGCTCAATCTTTGTGCGGAATCGCGGAAATTCCGTACACTTAGAAATGCATTGATCCGCTTACTTCCCGCATGTGGCTATGCCCACCATGCACAAAGTAAGCGGAAAACATGCAGATGGTACCCAGGGTCTGGAGCAGAGGAGACTGTCCTTCAGGCCCTGGGTACCATATCCCTGTTAAAAAAAGAATTAAAATAAAAAACTGTCACACTTCCGGTCCCAGTGATGCCTTGCGACAATGACCTGTGATGACATAGTGGTCTCGCGTGATGGGGTCATCTGGGGTCATTGTCGCAAGGTATCACTGGGGACTGGAACTCGCCGGGAGCATCGCGAGGATTGGGAAGGCTACGGGGTCCGCCGGAAGGTGAGAATATCACGATTTTTTATTTTTTTTTATTATTAACATTATAGCTTTTTACTATTGAGGCTGCATAGGCAGCCTCAATAGTAAAAAGTTGGTCACACTTGTCAAACGCTTGGAAAACGCTAGCACTCTGCAAGCTAATTACGCTTGCAAAACGCTAGTTTTTCGTGGCAATTCCGCATTTCCCGCGGATTTCCAGTGGCAGGGAGTTGTGGAATTGCCGCAGAAACTTCCGCGGCAATTCCGCACGTGTGCACATAGCCTTAAGCCTTATAGATTTATCTCAATATATGCCCACTTCTCACTTAATCATCACATCTGTCCAGAAGATCAGACAATAAATGCTCATTGTTGCAATGACTTTTAGGTTTAGTTATAGGGATTGAAACTCATGTTCATCACATGAAATTCACATTCGTTTATATACAAATTTTTATGTAAGGCTTACTTTTTTTTCATGACTTAAGTTGAGTCATCCATATTAACAATCGGATAAAACTCAGCTACTAATAATAGATACTTGAACACACAAGCTAGATAGAATGGCCACATGAGCAGGTTTATTAATAAAAAATAAATCAAAACATATTTCTTACTTGAACCATAAAATACATATAAAAGTCCAACAATAATTAAAAACACTTGTACATAACATTATTCTAACAGGCACTCCACAAATGAACAAGACCACAAAAACAACATTAATGGCTAAAATAGCACGAGTCCTTGGAACTACAAATATCTGGTGGCCATCTGTCCACAATAACTTTGAACCCCTAACTACAGTATACGGTATACTGGCTCTGAGACACCTAAACTACCTACAGATGCCATGTTAAGAAGGCTAACTATTTTTCGGAGATACCTCCCTAGAAAGCCCCCAAAACTTGCCAGATAAGTAAAAGAGTCACAATCCAAGATTTTTGGGGGGATACATACCCATGATGAATCGTAGAATAATTTTAGCTCCAATGAATGCCCCACGCAACTGTCATGAAAAACAGATACACCCTAAGTGACTACAAAGAAAATCCATACAATATCGTTCCACATCGGGGAATGCTACTCCACAATGTGCTACCAACCTTAAGGGTATGTGCACACGCTGCGGTTTTGCTGCGGTTTTGGCCCTGCAGAACTGCAGCATTTCCGCAGACATGGTACTTTACCATCTTAGCCTATGGGTTTTAAAAACCGCAGTGCTCACGCTGCGGTTTTTTACCTGCGGAAAAGCTGCGGGGTTTTTTCCGCAGCATGTCAATTGTTTCTGCGGATTCTGCTGCGGTTTGCCACCTATTCCATTGTCCAGGTGTCAAACCGCAGGGCAAAACCGCAGGCCAAACTACAGCAAAACTGCAGGTCACTTTACCTGCGGTTTTACCTGCGGTTCCGCAGGAAAAAAACCTGCAGGTGAATCTGCAGTGTGTGCACATACCCTTAAAGAAACCTGTAGATATAGTGTTAGAAATGTGCCCAGCTGCTGTACTGGAAGGGTGGCTCCTGGGAGAAAATTAATTTTATTCCTCCCTGGAGCCACTGGCTTTCAGTCATAGAGGCGTGCCGGCACGGCTACAGGAACTCTGAGTAGTGACTGTAAGCCCACCCTGGCACTTTGATTGACAGCTAGCTCTGCAGTGCATCAGTGTAGAGCCGACTGCCAGTCAAAGTGCTGGTGCGCGCTTACAGCCTCCTCTCAACGTTCCTGTAGCCGTGTCGGGCACGGCTGTATGACTGGGAGCCAGAAGTACCAGGAAGAAATAAATTTCACTTTCTCCCAGGTGCTGTGCTTTCAATATGACAGATTAATAGCATTATCCAATGTGACAGGTTCCCTTTAAAGGAAGCACTCGTGATATACTTCCATTAATAATATTTTTATCCGAATCCTCTCAGTTCTACCATATTCATCCCTGTCTACTACTACGGCCTTTGTCTCCAAGGCCTCCCATAATGAGATTTACAGCCAGGCCAGTGCCCAAACGACATTATTATACAAAAATCTTGGTCTATGGCCATTATACATACATATATTAGGAGAAACTCAACATTTCATATCATTGATAGTCCTACGACTTATTCTTGATCTTTCCATTTACTCCTTGATAGCATGAAATGCGGGCAGTCTATTCTATTGTATCAATAGAAGTTGCTTTGTATGTGGTTTCCTATCAATGGCTACTCAAACTGTGATATCTCTAAAAGGACATCGACCAACATTCTTCATACAGCCTAAGTGCACACTACACATCATTCACACATCAAGAGTCTAAAACTGTATAAAATGGTCTTTGAACTACTGATCAGATTTATAAATGCAAATAAGCGGATCAGTTATAGACATAGAACAATTGCTCAGCAACAGATCTTTTAACAAAACTTAGTCTTACTAGCAGACCCTGAAAAAAAGTCTCCTGAGGTCTTCCAATCTGGCTTGACCTGACACCAAAGAAAAGTGGACCCACGGTGACTACTGACGTGCAACAGTGTTGCTTTAATAGTAGATGTTTTTGCACTATGTGGGTGGTTCTCCATTTGTAAGGTTTGCTGGCACCATGACTTAATTATTGGAGTCCTGTAAGTCATACAGGGCTTATGTTTAACATGTACCATCTACAGCAATTTCTCAATAAGTACATCTAGATCTAGTTAGCCTCCATCATTCAGTTGCCATGCAATTGGTGTTTTATTGGCTTCCAAGATACAGCTCTGGCAAAAATTAAGAGACCACTGCAAAATTTTCAGTTTGTCTGATTTTTCTCTTTATAGGTATATTTTTGAGTAAAATGTAAATTGCGCTTTTATTCTATAAACTACTGACAACATGTCTTCAAATTTCCAAGAACTAAATTTTGTATTTATTTTAAGAAAATGAGAAACTGTCAAACGAACAAAAAAATGCAGTGCTTGCAGACCTCAAATAATGCTAAGAAAACAAGTTCATAATCATTTAGAAACAACAATACTAATGTTTTAACTCAGGAAGAGTTCAGAAATCAATATTTTGTGGAATAACCATGATTTGTATTCAAAGATTTCATGTATCTTGGCATGCTTTCCACCAGTCTTTCACTCTGCTTTTGGGTGACCTTATGCCACTCCTGGTACAAAAATGTAAGCAGTTCTTCTTTGTTTGATGGCTTGTGACTATCCATCTTCCTCTTGATTACATTCCAGAGGTTTTCAATGGGGTTCAGGTCTGTAAATTGGGCTGGCCATGACAGGGATTTGATGTGGTGGTCCTTCATCCACACAGAGTAGGGGAACATTGCCTGAGCAGAAGGAGTCAACCGTTTTTCCAGGATAACCTTGTATGCGGCTTGATTCATACGTCCTTCGCAAAGATTAACCTGCTCAATTCCGGCCTTGCTGAGGCATCCCCAGATCATCACCGATCCTCCATTAAATTTCACAGTGGATGCAAGACACTGTGGCTTGTACGCCTCTCCAGGTCTCCGTCTAACCATTAGAAGACGAGGTATTGGGCAAAGCTTAAAATTAGACTCATCAGAGAAGATTACCTTACTCCAGTCCCCTATTGTCCAATCCTTATGGTCTTTGGCAAACTTCAGCCTGGCTCTCCTTTGCTTCTCATTGATGAAAGGCTTTTTCTACCTTTACATGAATTGAGCCCTGCCTCTAGGAGCCTGTTACGTTCTTGCCGTGCACCTCACCCCAGCTGCAATTTGCCATTCCTTTTGTAGGTCACTTGATGTCATCCTGCGGTTGCTGAGTGACATTCAAATAAGATGACGTCATCCCGGTCAGTGGAGAGTCGTTTTCGTCATCTGCCGGTCTGTAGCTTTGTTGTCCCCAATGTCTGCTGCTTGACCTTGTTGTAATGGACTGCCATCTTAGAAATTTTAAGGATGGAGGCAAAATGACGCTCACTGTATCCCTCTGCTAGTAAAGCCAGAATTGAGCTCTTCTTTTCCTCACTTAAGACTTTTCTTTTCAACTCCTTTGGCATGGTTAAAAGTTATTTTTTCATTCCTATTACTTTTGGGATATTACTAGCACTTGTTTTGCCATCCAGCTTGTCCTATTGCAAGAGGATTGTGAACACCACAGCAGGGTTTTTTTTATACTTTCCTTTGTTAAATATGATTTGGTTTAGGTGATCACCTAATCAGAAGCACATTAAGTAGAATGAGGTGTACTCTGGTTGGAATTCAACTGACACTGGAATAGAATGGCTGTCAGACATGTAGAGAAGCTGATGTTTATAAAACTGTGCAGTGGTCTCTTAATTTTTGCCAGAACTGTATGTAATGATGCAAAAAGTGAAAATTACAGCATTTCTTGATAGTCTATTGTATTTTTCATGCTCGACAGCACTTTCCTTCTGACAGCTTAATTCCCTAAGATATGACACGGTAATGTAAATTAGTGACAGGTTATGGGCTATGTTTCTGTTTTCTTTTTTAATCAAATCAGAATGATTCTCCATGGTGTTCTCATGATAGTATAACATCTCTTCTTATACTGTTGCCATGTTTACAAAGAAATGCAACCTAAACTAAACTATGTGACAAGCAGACCGGCGCCATTACCATATTTGTTATCATTACAAAATTGCGTCAGGTTTTACCCACTGAGCCAGCCCTGAACAAAACAGGTACACACTGAGAACGGCATTTAGCAGATACTTAAGGCACATGCCAGCCAAAACAGAATTCTCAGTGTATGCCAGACAGAAAGTCTACATGAACCTACAGCTGAATACAGTCAAGAAGAAACTAAACCTCAAAAAGTTAACTACAGCTCTTAAATAAGTGAGACAGATTACTAAAATATGTTATTTCCCTACATTCTCGATGATACATGTGTAGTTTTTCATGGCAACAAACACGCATTTTATTCATACTTGACTAATTTTAAGAATAAGTTTCAGGGAAGATTGAGTGGCACTATGTAGGCAGCTGATGTTATTTTTTTCTACATCCCCTGTAATGACATCTAAATAACTCCATTAACAGAATGTCACCTAACAATTAGTGTCAGCAGAGAGCCACTTAACAAATAATGCCAGCAGGGTGACACCTGACAAATAGTGCCAGCAAAATGCCATCTAGCAGAGTGCCACCTAATAAATAGTGCCAGCAGAGTGCCACCTAATAGTGTCACCTAAATTCCGGCAGGGTGCCACCTAACAAATAGGGCCAACAGAGTGCCACCTAATAGTGCCACCTAAATTCCAGCAGGGTGCCACCTAACAAATAGGGCCAACAGAGTGCCACCTAACTGCCAGCAGAGTGCCACCAAACAAATAGTGCCAGCAGAGGCAGACTGCCACCTAATAGTGTCACCTAAATTCCAGCAGGGTGCCACCTAACAAATAGGGCCAACAGAGTGCCACCTAACTGCCAGAAGAGTGCCACCAAACAAATAGTGCCAGAAGGCTGCCACCTAACAAATAGTGCCACTTAACAAATAGTGCTACCTGTCAGCAGAGTACCACGTAATAAATAATGCCAGCTGCATGCCAACTACCAAATAGTGCCAGCAGGGTGCCACCTAACAGTTAGTGCCAGCAGAGTGCCACCTAATAGTGCCACTTAACTGCCATCAGTGTGCCACCAAACAAACAGTCCTAGCAAAGGGCCACATAACAAACAATGCTACCTTACTGCCACCAGAGTGCCATCTAACAATAAATGCAAGCAGGGCATCTACCAACCCGAATAGTGACAGCAGAGTGCCACAAAAGATACTACCAGCAGAGTGCCATCTAACAGCCAGAAGAGTGCCACCTAACAATTAGTGCCAACAAAGTGCCACCCAACAATTTCTCTCAGCAGAGTGGCACTTAACAAAAGATGCCAACAAAGTGGCTTGTTACAGTATTGTTCTATAAGAATTCAATTAAAACAATACAGTTTGCCTCACACTTCCATTAATGGGACTTGACTACATACATATTTATACTACTTCCATTTAAAGGGGCTTGCTGAGATTGGGAAAAATGGGCTAATTGTATAAAAGAATAAAGTGACCATAACTCATTTAATAAATGACTGCTTTTTGTGACATATTGTTCTTCATGATGATGGTAAAATTTATGTGATATGACTTGCGCTTATTTGAGAAAAAAATAGAAATTTGGCAGAAAATTGAAAAATGTTGTAATGTTTAGTTCTTATGCCCTTAAATCAGAGAGTCATGGCACACAAAATAGTTAATAAATAACATTTCCCACATATCTACTTTATATCAGCAGTTTCCGAAACTAATTTTAGTTTTCTTAGGAAGCTATAAGTGTTAAAAGTTGACCAACAATTTCTCATTTTTCCAACAAAATTTACAAAACCATTTTTTTAAAGACCGCATTACATTTGAAGTGATTTTGAAGGGTCTATATGACAGAAAACACCCTAATGTTACACCATTCTAAAAACTGCACCCCCCATGCTGCTCAAAACCACATTCAATAAGTTTATTAACCCTTCAGGTGCTTCACAGGAAATTTGGGAATGTGGAAAAAAAAATTAGCATTTAACTTTTTTTCACTTTTTTTTAGTTTAGACCCATTTTTATTTTATTTTTGGAAGGGTAGCAGGAAAAAATGGACCCCAAAATTTGTTGTGCAATTTCTCCTGAGCATACCAATACCCCTTATGTGGGTGAAATCCACTCTTTAGGTGCACGGCAGAGCTCAGAAGGGAAGGAAAACCATTTGACATTTTGAATGCAAAATTTACAGGAGCAATTAGCAAACACCATCTCGTGTTTGAAGAGCCCCTGATGTGCCTAAACAGTTAAAATCCCCTACAAGTGACACCAGTTTGGAAACTAGACCCCTCTAGATGTGTTGTGAGCCCACAGGTGCTTCATAGAAGTTTATAACGTTGAGCCTTGAAAATAAAAAAAAAAAAAATCACATTTTCCTCACAAAAATGTTTTTTAGTCCCAAATTTGGCATTTTCATAAGGGTAACAGGAGAAATTACACCATACAATTTGTACAATTTTGTCTGAGTACTCCGAAACCTCATATGACGGAGAAAACTACTGTTTGGACACACAGCAGGGCTCAGAAGGGAAGGAGCGTCATTTGACTTTTTGAATGCAAAAAATTGCTGGAATCATTAGCAGATGCCATGCCCCGATTGGAGAGCCCCTGATGTGCCTAAACAGTGGAAACTCCTGCACAAGTGACCCTATTTTGGAAACAAGACACCTCAAGAAATCTATTTAGATGTGTGGAGCGCACCTTGAACACATTTAGGTGCTATACAGAAGTTTATAACATTAAGCCGTGAAAAATAATAAAATAAAATTTTCCCCACAAAAATGTTTTTAACCCCTAATTTTGCATTTTAGTAAGGGTAATTTGTTGTGCAACTTCTCCTGAGTATGCCGATACACCATATGAGGGAGAAAACTACTGTCTGGGTGCATGGCAGGGCTCAGAAGGGAAGGAGCGTCATTTGACTTTTTGAATGTAAAATTTCCTGGAATCATTAGCAGATGCTATGTCCCGTTTGGAGAGCCCCTGATGTGCCTAAACAGTAAACCCCAAAACCAAATAACCCCATTTTGGAAACTAGGTCCATCAAGGAATGTATTTAGATGTGTGGTGAGCACCTTGAACCCCTAGGTGCTTCACAGAAGTTCATAACATTGAGCCACAAAAATAATTTTCCCCACAAAATGTTATTTTAGCCCAATTTTTTTATTTTCACAAGAGTAACGGGAAAAATTGCACCATACAATTTACTGTGCAATTTATCCTGAATACACTGATACCCCATTTGTGGGGGGAAACTACTTTTCAGGCAGAGTGCAAAACTCAGATGGAAAGAAACACTATATTGGAGTTCAGATTTTGCTGGAACGGTTTGTGGGTGCCATGTCACATTGGCAGAGCCCCTGAGGTGTCAGAACAACAAAAAAAACCCATAAGTGAACTCATTTTACAAAGTGCACCCCCCAATGAATTTATCCAGGGCTGCAGTTATCATATTGACACCACATGTGCCTCACAAAATTTTATACCATTGAGTGCTGAAGAAAGAATAAATTACATTTTTACAACTAAAATGTTGTTTTGGCCTCAAGTTTTTAATTTTTCTAAGGGCTAAATAGGAGAAATTTTTAGAACAAACTGAGGCACATTTTTTTCCTGAGTGCACCCATACCCTACATGTAATCGGGAAATACATTTGAGGCACAGTGCAAAGCTCAGAAGGAAAGGAGCACCATAATATTATATATACTTTTTCTTACAATTTTTTATATTTTTATTTTAACTTTTTTTAACTTTGTCCCATTATAGGATTTTCGTGTTTTGCAGGCTGATCAGTTGTATAGCCTAGGGATGCAGAAGCATCTCTATGCTGTGCAAGCTGTTAGTGCTGCACTGACAGACAGACTTGCGTCATCATGCATTGAGCACGATCAAGCAACTTTGCTAATTCTGCCTCTGCCTGCTCCCAAAATGCTGTGATCGAGTTTGATTGCAGCATTTAGGGGGTTAAAGTGCCAGGAATGGTGCGGGACCGCTCTTGGCACTGAGTGCCAGGGGTCAGCTGTCCTGATGTTTGCCATGGCAATTCACAGCCAAATAATTTCCTTAGTGTCTGCTGGCTTTAATAACCTGTTCAGAAGTTAACGACACTTAGGTGGTAAAAATCAATCTTTTTCATTCCTGTCATGTCACTTTGCATTAATTCCTGAAAAGCATCTGAAGGATTAATAAACTACCTGACAGCAATTTTGAATATGTTGACTGATGCCGTTTTTAAAATGGTATCACTTTTGGAAGTTTTCCAATAGCGAGATCCCAGGGTGACTTTAAAACTTAACAGGTCCCTAAAAAATGAGTCCTTAATGGGAAAAATCATTCAAAGTTTGAAAATTGCTAATTTTTGGAAATTTCTGTCACATTTCTGACATTTTTGTAAATAAACACAAAACAAAATGTATCGACCTAAATTTACCATTATCTTAAAATATAAAGTGCCACAAAAAAAAAGAATTGCAAAATCACTGGGACATGTTGAAGCGTTCCAAAGTTATTACCATGTAAAGTGACTTTAGTCAGATTTTAAAAAATTGGCATCGTAATTTAGGTGTAAAAGTCAAAGTTTTAGGTTATGAACCTCTTTTTCATCACAGACCTATAACTCTTGGGGTTATTATTGGAACACTCCTGCATCTAAAGCATAATTGTATGATAATATTTAAAGTACTGGCAGTAGTACTGAATATTAGGGAATTTCTATTAAAGCAACTTGATGGGAAAAAAGTTATCTGCCCTAAAAATAAAGTCATTTTTATTTATCAGATAAAATACAAATGATTGCCAGGATCAGGACTACCATCAGAAACTTCCCATATAAACAAATTCCTGCGCTCCAACCCTGAAATCTGCCTCTTATTGTATAACAAGGACAGCATCTGTATTGTTTGGAGTCGTCTCAGCCTAGACTTTGCACCATACAGTGCATCCAGCATGCACAACCACTGTACAGATGTCTCCAAGAGCTTAAAAGGTTATTCTTATGTAAATTTTTCATGGCAGAGATGGTAATAACTCAAACCACCTCTAACCACTGTTGAATGTGTAGGGATTTGGATTGTCTTGCCCCTGTTCCCGACCTTGAAGACAAGAGCTGTCGCTCTGCCACACTTAACAAATGATCCATGGAAGTCTAACATGTGAATAATAACAATTTAAAGGAGTAAAGATGGCATGGAGGACAAAAACAAATCTCTTGACTTGGGTTTTCTAGGATGTGGGGAGAGTGGAAATAATGGTTGGCATAAAAAAGAAGTACATTATAATGGCATATTCAGATATAGTGGATTTTGTGCATGCAGTTTTCGCATGTCATGATGCTACACTATTATCTGCCTCAATAGCCTGCAACTTGTGTGTAGGAGACCAGCACATTAGCAGCTACGATGTGCCACCCCAGGCCATGTCACTCTACGGAAGTTTGCCTACATGACTGTTCATCTGTGAAAAAGACCGGCCATCTATAACTGGAGGGGGAACGTGAGGTTGCAGTCAGATGTTCATGAAAATCGGGCTAAGATCGAGATCTTGGACGGGTCTCCTAGTCCTATAGTGACAGCCTCATAGAAATATATGAAGTTGGCACGCTCGGGTCGGGAGACCCACGGCCAGTCCTTGCATTCCAGTTCCGATTTGCATGGACTTCTGAATGCACCTTCAGAGTGCAGTAAGAGAAGTCAATTTAGCAAAATTATCAAGTGACTGCGAAAGAATGGCAGAACTCAACACAGAGAGATGGTCTCTGTGTGGCCTTGCTGCATGAAAGACAGCTGTGCAAGGGAGTGAGTCACTAAAGTAGAATGTCCACGCCGAAGAGTCTCTGTGAGTTGAATGAGGCTGCAGTTGCTACATTGCGTGAGTGGAGCTATGACCAGCACTATCTGTGGACCTGTGACAAAAGAAGCCAAGTAAACTTGGTGAACTTTACGCCTGTGTCAAGTTGTGATTTTTCCTGTTGGGGCTCCTGCCCAGGACTGAGTTTCAGCATCTACCTCACTTCTTACAAGTAAGTTGTTGCGTTTCGCCTTCATTTAATCTCATTAAGATTCCTACATGCTTTCCAATGTAAAAGTGATCAACAGTTTACAAACAGGCACCAATTCATCAAAGGTTTTTTGCTAAAACTGTGGCGTCAAAGCTTTTGAAAAGTCGCAAAATTTTGGCTCAACGTGGAGATGCACCAACAATTTGTAACTCTTGGCATTTTCACACTATTTTCTCCCAGCTCTGCCAAAATGGGCTGGACGGGAGTGCTTCATGTGTCAGGAGTGTCTGACTCAACCATGCCCCCGCATCAAGACTGCCGAGAAAATTGTCAGTCTTGATTAATTGGGGCCACAGCGCTACATGGAAAAATAGAAAAAAACAAATAAATAATTTGGAGCATCTTCTATATATATAAAATTGAATGTATGTGTGTATGTGTGTATCACCATCCAATCACGAAGCATCTTTTATTTCAGCAGAGCTGTTTAAAAGAATCTGAGCTGTGATTGGTTGCTATGAGCAACAGTTTTCCCACTCCACGACAACACCTCTGCAGACACTGACCGGGTGGGAGAAATCTAGCATCCCTGGGAACGTAAGCTCCCAGCCATTGTCTGCCCCCCAGAAAGGAGCAGAGAGCTCATGACAGAAATGAATTCCCCCCTCCCTGCCCATATACCCATTATACATCCTCTATCCAATAGGCACATCTTCCCTCTAAAGGGATCTCCGGTATGGAAGTTAGGGCAAATCCCTCAGCGCTCTGATTCTGACCCCAGGCTTCTATTAAAGGGATCATTGATATGGAAGTTAGAGCAAATCCATCCAGCAGTTCGGTTTTTACCCCAGGCCTCTCTTAAAGGGATCGCCGGTATGGAAGTTAGGACCATTCCACTCAGCGCTGTGGTTCAGACCCCAGGGTCTCTTAAAGGGATCATTGATATGGAAGTTAGGGCAATTCCACTAAGCACTCTGATTCTGACCCCAGGCTTCTATTAAAGGGATCTTTGATATGGAAGTTAGGGCAAATCCATCCAGCGGTTCGGTTTTGACCCCAGGCCTCTCTTAAAGGGATCCCCGGTACGGAAGTTAGGACCATTCCACTCAGCGCTATGGTTCTGACGCCAGGGTCTCTTAAAGGGATCCCCGGTATGTAAGTTTGGGCAATTCCACTCAGCGCTCTGGTTCTGACCCCAGGCCCCTTTTAAAGGGATCCCCGGTATGGAAATGAGGGCAAATCTACTCTGCGCTTTGGTACTGACCCCAGGCCTCTCTTAAAGGGATCTCCTGTATGGAAGTTAGGGTAAATCCCTCAGGGCTCTGATTCTCACGCCAGGCTTCTATTAAGGGATCAATGGTATGGAAGTCAGGGCAAATCCACTCAGCGCTCTGGTTCTGATGCCAGGCCTCTCTTAAAGGGATCCCCAGTATGGAAGTTAGGACTGTTCCACTCAGCGCTCTAGTTCTGACTCCAGGCTAATGGGATGATGTGGGATATTAGGGGTAGTAGTCCGGTGGCTCTGGCTGACGGGATGATGTGGGATATTAGGGGTAGTAGTTCGGTGGCTCTGGCTGACGGGATGATGTGGGATATTAGGGGTAGTACTTCGGTGGCTCTGGCTGACGGGATGATGTGGGATATTAGGTGTAGTAGTCCGGTGGCTGTGGCTGACGGGATGATGTGGGATATTAGGGGTAGTAGTCCGGCGGCTGTGATGGGATGATGTGGGATCAGAGGTCGCAGCTGCGACGGGGCCCGGAGTGTTTAGGGGCCCGATCGCGGAACTGCAGCCGCTCATTGGCTGTGCAGCTTCCTTGCTTTGAGTGGCTGCCAGGCTGCAATTGGCCTGACGCCATGGCTGCACACAGGACCTGTGTATGCAGACTCGCCGACCTGGTTGTCATGGTGCTGGATGAGGTAAAGTTTCTGTGTGGGGTCAGGAGGGGTTTACAGGGTGGATGTAGCAGAGCTGTGTGTGTATGAGGTGTATGGAGCACAGCCGTGTGTGTGCGGGGTGTACTGAGCGGAGCTGTGTGTGTACGAGGTGTACGGAGCGGAGCCACGTGTGTACGAGGTGTATGGAGCGGAGCTGTGTGTGTACAAGGTGAGCAGAGCGTATATGTACAAGGTGAGCGGAGCTGTGTGTGTACGAGGTGTACGGAGCGGAGCCGCATGTGTACCAGGTGAGTGGAGCCGTGTGTGTACAAGGTGTACGGAGCAGAGCCGTGTGCGTACAAGGTGTACGGAGCAGAGCCGTGTGTGTACAAAGTGTAAGGAACGGAGCCGTGTGTACGGAGCGGAGCCGTGTGTGTACGAAGTGTACGGAGTGGAGCCGTGTGTGTACGAAGTGTACAGAGTGGAGCCGTGTGTGCACAATGTGTACGGAGCAGAGCAGCGTGTGTATGAGGTGTACGGAGCAGAGCCGTGTGTGTACGAGGTGAGCGGAGCCATGCGTGTACGAGGTGTACAGAGCGGAGATGTGCGTGTATTTTGGCATGGGGGCCCATTTGAAAGTTTGCACCGGGGCAACTTTGTAGTTACGCCACTGTGTGGGATATTAGTGGTAGCAGTCCGGTGGCTCTGACGGGATGATGTGGGATATTAGTGGTAGTCGTCCGGTGGCTCTGGCTGACGGGATGATGTGGGATATTACTGGTAGTAGTCCGGTGGCTCTGGCTGATGGGATGATGTGGGATATTATAGTTAATGTGGCTATGCGGAGTGGGCGGGGCTCTACACTCAGCTTTATATATATAGATATAATCATTATAATTTGTTATAACTAACCATAGTTAGTTACTATGCCCGGGCAGCGCCGGACTCTTCAACTAGTAAGTTAATATAAATGCAATGTGTAAAGGTACAGTACATTCACACTCTTGGCATTTAACAGAGAAATTCCAAGAAAAAAACAAAACTAGCCTAAATTAGCATATGCCCTGTCATGGCACCAGCTCCCGCTCCTCCTACTTACCTCTCTGCGCGCTCTGCCCGGCGCAATCCTGCTTCTCGGCGCCTCCCCACGCCCGGCATCCGGCTCCCTCGGTGTCGGGCACGAGCACACAGCGCGCTGCCTCCTGGGTAAGGTGACGCCCTGGCCCCGCCTCCAACATGGCGGCGCCCACCACTACTTATGCCCGGCGCCTGCTCAGGTAAGACGCCTGATTGTCTTATGCGGTGACGCTGTCTGCTGCAGTGCTCTCTGCGTCCTCAGGCCCTTTCTCTTCCTCTGTCCGTGCTTGCTAGCGCCTTGGTTCTGCCTGTTCCACTGCCTGCTGGTTCTCGGTCTGTCTCTCCTGTACTCTGCCCTCCCAGTCTCCCTAGGGCTTTCCCTCCTCGGTCCTGCCTCCTGCTTTCCCCCTCTCTGTCTCGGTTATCTGCAGTGCTACATCTTGTGCTTCTCTACCACTACAGCCTCCGGTCCTGTGCTCCTCCGGCTCTCCAGTCCTGTACCCCACTGGGCCCCTGCCTTGCCCAGTGGCCTGCCTGTTGTCCACGTCTGTGCCTGCTTCCTATTGCCTCAGTCGTCCCTTTGGTTCTGGCAGTTGCGGCTCTATCCCCTGGATGCCTGTCCCTAACACTCCCTGTATAGGGGGTGGTCCTCACCTGGGCACTCGCCTTCAGGGGCTCTGGAGTCGTGACCCAGAGGGTCCACTTTCAGGTGCTCCTTTATTTTCTCTCAACACCGTAACAGCACAATCAGGCCATGGATCCCGCTGGATCCTCGGCCGCGCAGAAGGAGTTAGTTTTCCTTCGGGAGAATCAGACGCGCATGATGTCGTTCATGAAAACTATGGACTCACGCCTGTCCGCTCTCCAGTCCTCTGACCCTGGGAACGCCACCCAGTTGGCTGGCTTGCAACAGGAATTGGGGCAGCAGCGTGACACCCAGTCGCATATCCTCAGCTACATGGCCTCGGTGGACGGGCGGTTGCTCGCTCTGCACTCGGCCGCATCTGCTCCCCCACCCGCTAGTTCCCATCCACCTCCGCGGTTGGCCAAACCACCCCGATATAGCGGAGACGCCAAGTTATGTCGAGGTTTTTTAAATTAGTGCCGCCTCCATTTTGAACTGCTGCCCCAGCAGTATCCCACTGACCGAGCCAAAGTGGACTTCATCATCTCTCATCTTGAGGGGGACGCCTTGGCTTGGGTCAATCCGCTCTGGGAACGTGATGACTCAGTAGTTACTCAGCTTTCTGTTTTTTTGGATACGTTTCGTCGAGTTTTCGACGAACCGGGCCGTTTAGCCTCCACCACTGAGGCTTTATTTAACCTATGTCAGGGTTCTTTAAAGGTGGGCCAGTATGCTATCCAGTTCAGGACTCTCTCCTCAGACTTAGGTTGGAATAATGAGGCCTTGGTGGGCGCCTTCTGCCGAGGCCTCTCTAGTCGTATAAAGGATGAGCTCGCTGGTCGTAACACCCCAACGGCTCTCGAGGATTTGATCTCGTTGGCTAAGCGAATTGATCTCCGCTTTCAAGAGCGTGCTAGGGAGAGAAGGGCCTCTCGTCCATTTTCTTCTGTCCGCAGGCCACCCAGTCCTCGACCTAGGAGTCTCCCTGCACCTCCGGCACCAGAACCTATGCAGGTGGATCGCCTAAAGCTCTCTGACCAGCGTCGCAGGGAGAGGAGCCTCCACGGTCAATGTTTCTACTGTGGTAGCGACTCCCATCTCATCCGAACCTGTCCGGAATGACCGGAAAACTTCTCTGCCTAGGCCAGGTAAGAGAGGCCTCCCTAGGTGTATATGATGCCTCTCTCCCCCTCACCTTGTCTGTCCTCTTACATGTTGGTGGGAAGCGGGCTTCCCTGGTGGCCTATCTGGACTCGTGTGCCGCTGGGAATTTCATTAGGCTAGACGAGGTAAATAAGCTTTCTGTTCCCGTGAGGGCTTTGCAAAAACCGCAAGTTCTCGCCTCCGTAGATGGTCGACCCCTACTAAAAACGGTTACTCTAGTTACTCACGAAGTAGAATTGCAAGTAGGGGCGCTGCACAAGGAAAAGATTACGTTTTACGTCTTAGCAAGCATTTCTCACCCTATCCTGCTGGGGCTTCCTTGGCTGCGGCTCCACGAGCCCACCTTAGATTGGCAGAGACCCAAGCCATGTCTGAGTACATCCAGGACAACTTGGCCAGGGGCTTCATTCGGAAATCTCCGTCCCCTGCAGGAGCAGGCTTCTTTTTTGTAAAAAAGAAAGATGGGTCTCTGCGCCCGTGCATCGACTATCGTGGCTTAAACCGTATCACGATGAAGAATAAATATCCACTACCATTCATCTCTGAACTTTTTGATCGCTTGAAAGGGGCGCATGTATTCACCAAGCTTGATCTTCGAGGGGCCTGTAACCTGGTTCGCATACGCTCCGGGGATGAGTGGAAGACGGCGTTTAACACACGCGATGGACACTACGAGTATCTGGTTATGCCCTTTGGGCTTTGCAATGCACCGGCAGTATTCCAAGAACTCGTTAATGATGTCTTTCGAGATCTCCTTTACTCCTGTGTCGTGGTCTACCTAGACGACATTTTGTTCTTCTCCCCTGATCTGGCCACACATCGCCGAGACATCCGCCAAGTCCTTCTACGTCTCATAGAAAACCATCTATTTGCCAAGTTGGAGAAATGCCTCTTTGAGAAAACTTCATTGCCTTTTCTTGGTTTTATTGTTTCGAACTCGGGTCTCGAGATGGACCCTGAGAAAGTCTCAGCAGTTCTTAATTGGCTGCGTCCCTCCGGAGTCAAGGCAATTCAGCGGTTTTTGGGTTTTGCCAATTATTATAGGCAATTTATCCCTCATTTTTCTTCCTTGACTAAACCCATCTCAGCTCTTGTCCGCAAAGGGGCAGATTCCAATCATTGGCCCTCTGAAGCTGAAGTCGCCTTCGCAACCCTGAAGCAAGAATTCGCTAAGTCTCCGGTACTTCATTGCCCGGATGCCAGCAGGCCATTCATCCTCGAGGTGGACGCATCCTCGGTGGAAGCTGGAGCAGTTCTCCTGCAGAAATGCTCCTTGGGCCGCACTCTTACTTGTGGATTCTTTTCGAAAGCTTTCTCCACTCCCGAACGTAACTATGCCGTTGGAGATAGAGAACTCTTAGCCATAAAGATGGCTCTTGAGGAATGGTGCCATCTTCTCGAGGGTGCTCTCCACCCATTCATCATTTTTACGGATCACAAGAATTTGGCCTATCTTCAGTCCGCCCAGAGGCTCAATCCTCGACAGGCCAGATGGTCACTGTTTTTCGAGAGATTTGACTTTGAGCTCCACTTCCGACCCAGGGAGAAGAACATCAAGGCAGATGCTCTGTCACGGTCCTTCCTGTCTGTTGACAAGGAGGAGGGTCCAAACCATCTCATTGACCCTGCCAAGATCCTTACTGTAGCCCCTGTAAGCCTGGTCTCCCCACCATCTGGTAAGACCTTTGTTCGGAGTGGAGATCGATTAAAAGTCTTACCCTGGAGTCACTCTTCAAGATTCTCTGGACATGCCGGAGTTAACAAGACTCTCTCGCTTGTCTCCCGCCATTACTGGTGGCCTTCGCTTCGCAAGGATGTTCAAGACTTTATTGTCTCCTGTCCTTCTTGCGCCCAGAACAAGGTTCCCCGGCATGCTCCCGCGGGACTCCTGCATACGTTACCAGTACCTGCAACCCCATGGACTCATATTGCCATGGATTTCGTCACTAACTTGCCTCCTTCGTCTCGATGTACTGTGATTTTGGTGGTCGTGGATCGATTTTCCAAAATGGCCCACTTCATCGCTCTGCCAGGTCTACCTACCGCTCCCGAATTGGCGAAGATCTTTTTGCGTCACATTTTCCGCCATCATGGTTTTCCTCAACATATTGTCTCGGATCGAGGAGTCCAATTTACCTCCCGTTTTTGTCGAGCTCTCTGCGGATTACTGAAGATAACATTGGATTTCTCCTCAGCCTATCACCCTCAGTCGAATGGTCAAGTCGAGCGAGTCAACCAGGCCTTAACATCTTACCTTTAGCACTTTTCCAATGCTCATCATGACGACTGGGTCTCTCCTTCCTTGGGCAGAATTCGCCTACAACAACCATCCAAGTGAAGCCTCTTCCAAATCTCCTTTTTTTGTGGTTTTTGGTCAACACCCCGGCATTCCTCTTCCCGTTTCCCCCATCTCAGGTGTGCCGGCAGCAGATTCCTTGTCCATAGACTTCTCTCAGATTTGGAGGGAGACCAAAAAGGCCCTTGAGAGTGCCAGCCTCAGAATGAAACAGTATGCTGACAGGAGACGGCTAGACGTTTCCCTGTATCGCCCTGGGGATAAAGTATGGTTAGCTTCTCGTTATATCAGGTTGAAAATTCCCTCTTACAAGTTAGGTCCACGTTACATTGGTCCCTTTTGAGGTCGTAAGCCGGATTAACAACGTGGCCTACAAGTTAAAATTACCCGCCTCACTAAAGATTCCCAACACCTTCCATGTATCTCTCCTTAAACCAGCCGTGTTTAACCACTTTCATTCTGCACCTTCTCAAACCTCCCAACCATGTAGCGTGGATAACACATTTGAGGTGCGGGATATTTTGGCTAGAAAGACTGTTAAAGGGAGAACTCTGTTTTTGGTGGATTGGAGGGGCTTTGGTCCCGAGGAAAGATCATGGGAACCCCAGGAGAATATTGATGCTCCCCGCATCATGAGACTGTTCCTCTCCAACATTAGGAGGAGGGGGCGTAAAGAGGGGGGTACTGTCATGGCACCGTCTCCCGCTCCTCCTACTTACCTCTCTGCGCGCTCTGCCCGGCGCGCTCCTGCTTCTCGGCGCCTCCCCGTGCCCGGCCTCCGGCTCCCTCGGCGTCGGGCACGAGCACACAGCGCGCGGCCTCCTGGGTAAGGTGACGCCCTGGCCCCGCCTCCAACATGGCGGCGCCCACCGCTACTTATGCCCAGCGCCTGCTCAGGTAAGACGCCTGATTGTCTTATGTGGTGACGCTGTCTGCTGCAGTGCTCTCTGCGTCCTCAGGCCCTTTCTCTTCTTCTGTCCGTGCTTGCTAGCGCCTTGGTTCTGCCTGTTCCACTGCCTGCTGGTTCTCGGTCTGTCACCCTGTACTCTGCCCTCCCAGTCTCCCTAGGGCTTTCCCTCCTTGGTCCTGCCTCCTGCTTTCCCCCTCTCCGTCTCGGTTATCTGCAGTGCTACATCTTGTGCTTCTCTACCGTTACAGCCTCCGGTCCTGTGCTCCTCCGGCTCTCCGGTCCTGTACCCCACTGTACCCCACCCCAGTGGCCTGCCTGTCGTCCACGTCTGTGCCTGCTTCCTATTGCCTCAGTCGTCCCTTTGGTTCCGGCAGTTGCGGCTCTATCCCCTGGATGCCTGTCCCTAACACTCCCTGTATAGGGTGGTCCTCACCTGGGCACTCGCCTTCGGGGGCTCTGGAGTCGTGACCCAGAGGATCCATTTTCAGGTGCTCCTTTATTTTCTCTCAACACCGTAACATACCCACTGTTACCACGGCTGGTCAGGAGACAAAACTCCAGGAGTGAACCCTCTGGACCGTGGCACCGAGGGGCCCCGGGCGAGCTGCCAGGTGGAGCCAACCCCTATATAGGGATCGTTAGGAGCAGGCCCGGGGGTTCGGGTACCACGATAGCCAGTACCGAGAGGGGCGGCTCAGGACGGACTGGAGTAGGAGTGCGAGACTGAAGCGTAGACAACAGAGCGGGATCACTGGAGACTGGACCGGAGTAGGACTGCAGGACTGGAGCATAGACAACAGGACGGAGCAGGAACACAGGAGGCAGGACTGTAGGTTTGGAGTGTGGATAGCAGGATGGAGCAGGAACACCGGAGGCAGGACTGGAGTAGGACTGAAGGACTGGAGTGTGGATAGCAGGATGGAGCAGGGACACCAGAGGCAGGACTGGAGTAGGACTGAAGGACTGGAGTGTGGATAGCAGTATGGAGCAGGAACACTGGAGGCAGGACTAGAGTAGGACTGTAGGACTGAAGTGTGGATAGTAGGATGGAGCAGGAACACCGGAGGCAGGACTGGAGTGGAGATAGCAGGACCCATGGAGCATCAGACTGCGGAGCTACTGCAGGGACCATGGAGAGCAGGACTGCGAGGCTACTGCAGGAATCGCTGAAGACAGGACTGCGAGACTGCAGACAGCACATGAGGAGCAGAGTCCAGTGTGCTAGAAAGCACAATGATCAGGCGCCTCCTTCAGGGGGGAACGGCCTGATATGTGTCACGTCACCGTCAGACTCAGGGCCTGCTGTCCCGGCCTCGACCATTAGGAGGCGCCGGACTGTCACATCACCGTCAGACTCAGGGCCTGCTGTCCCGGCCTCGGCCATTAGGAGGCGCCGGACTGTCACATCACCGTCAGACTCAGGGCCTGCTGTCCCGGCCTCGACCACTAGGAGGCGCCGGACTGTCCTATCACCGTCTGACCCGTGGCCTGCGGTCCCGGCCTCTGTCTCTGGGAGGCGCTGTGCTTCAACCCCGAGTGATGGCGGCGATAGTTATGACGCTCCTGCGCAGGCGTCCGCTGGACGCAGGCTTCGCTCCTCGGTCAGTCATGAAGGGGCTGGTGCATCACCATCCAGCCTGGTCCTGGGGGCGGTCCGGATGACATCATCAGCCCAGGAGCCTGTGAGGGATGACCTGATCCCTCAAATAGCTTGGGACTGCTCTTGGTTCCCCTGCGTGTTACTGTGTGAATTACTGTTTGACTGACTCTGACTTCGGCCTGGATTCTGACTCTGCTTCTGCCTAACGATTCTGTACCTCTGCGACTCTCCTGGATTATGACTCTGACTTTGGCCTGGATTCTGACTCTGCTTCTGCCTAACGATTCTGTACCTCTGCGACTCTCCTGGTTTATGACTCTGCCTTCGGCCTGGAATCTGACTTTGCTGCTGTCTACTGTTTTTATACCATTTCTGCCTGACTGGTTTAGTCTCAGATATCATTGCCTCTGTGTCCTGTATTGGAACACCTTTCTGGTGACCGTCCTGCTCTGGTCATTGCTCCTATTCAGACAGCACCTCCTGGGCTCTGCTATAAATCCAGATCCCTGTATAGGGGTAAAGGGTATCAGTGTTTCTCGGGGTGTTGTCTGGCTGCAGCCCAGACCACAGGCAGACGTCACAATATGGCCCTGTCAGATCTGCCATTGGTCCGAAGGTGCTTCCGGGTAAGGGCATTGCCGGAGCACAAGTAACAGGAGGGAGGCGCGGCCGCAGCCTATGGTGCATGCACATTTCATGCAGAGACCCCGTCAGCCGCGAGCCTGTCAGAAGGGACCGCCGTGGCTGTCGGGCGGCGGGGGGCTGCGGCGTGGGAGGCTGGGTGAGTATACGGAGGCGGCGTGACAGTACCCCCTCCCCTAAGCTGCCCTCCCCTGAGATTAGCAAAAAATCTCTTGAGGATACAGGGAGCATTGATATTCTCCTGAGGTTCCCAGAATCTCTCCTCAGGACCGAAGCCCTTCCAGTCAATAAGAAAAGAGTCCTACCTCTAACCTTCTTCATGGCGATGATGTCCTCCACATCAAAGACATCATCGGCACCAACCAGCTGAAAACCAGGATCAGACATGGAATGATAGCGATTCAGTACCACAGGTTTCAGGAGAGAGACGTGGAAGGTGTTCGGGACCCGAAGCGAAGCAGACAACTTCAATTTGTAGGCGACTTCGTTGATACGTCCAAAAATTTCAAACGGACCGTTGTAGCGTGGACCCAACTTGTAAGAAGGCAGTTTCAACCGGATAAATTTGGACGAGAGCCAGACTTTGTCCCTGATACGATACGGTGGGGAATCCAATCTCTTCTTGTCTGCATAATTCTTCATCCAATCAGTGGCCCTCTTGAATGACGTGTTGGTCTCAGCCCAGATCTTGGAAAATTCAGAGGACAAGGCGTTGGCCACAGGTACCTCGGAGGCAGGGGTTATCGGAAGGGGATCACCAGGATGTCTGCCAAATACAATGAAAAACGGAGACTTGGCCGAAGACTCGCCAGCATGGTTGTTATAGGCGAACTCTGCCCAGGGGAGTAAGTCAACCCAGTCGTTCTGGTGGGAGTTGGAGAAATGACGTAGGTACCCTGTCAACGTCTGGCTGGTACGCTCCACCTGTCCGTTGGACTGTGGATGGTAGGTAGAGGAGAAGTCGAGGGAAACGTTGAGGAGCTTACAAAGTGCCCGCCAGAACTTGGAGGTGAACTGAACCCCTCGGTCAGACACAATGCGTTGAGGTAGTCCATGGAGTCTGAAGATCTGATGGATGAAAACTTTGGCCAACTCAGGAGCCAAGGGGAGACCGGGCAGAGAGACAAAGTGGGCCACCTTGGAGAAATGATCCACCACCACCAAAATGACTGTACAGCCAGAAGAACGGGGTAGGTCGGTGATGAAATCCATGGCAATGTTTTCCCAAGGAACCGCATGAATGGGCAACGGAAGCAACAAGCCAGATGGAGGTCGTACTGGCACTTTGTTTTTTGCACAGGAGGGACAAGAGGCCACGAAATTGAGCACATCTCGAAGAAGCGTGGGCCATCAGTAGTGACGCGTGATAAGGGCAAGGGTCTTCTTAGTTCCGGCATGGCCGGCCAGTCTGGAGGAGTGACCCCATAGAAGGACCTTTAGCTTGAGGTTCTCAGGCACAAGAGTCTTGCCAGGAGGTGGAGGAAGCCAGTTCACTGGAGCCACTGTGATGATTCTAGTGGGGTGAATGATATGCGAAGGTTCCTCCACTGTTTCGTGTGGCTGGAAGACCCTGGACAGAGCGTCGGCTTTGGTATTCTTGTTGCTGGGGCGAAAACGGAGCTCGATGTCAAATCGGGCAAAATATAAGGACCATCTGGCCTGATGAGGGTTGAGCCTTTGGGCAGACTGGAGATAGGCCAGATTCTTGTGATCCGAGAAGATTACAAAGGGATGGACAGCCCCCTCCAGGAGATGACACCATTCCTCTAAGGCCAACTTTATGGCCAGGAGTCGGTTGCCGATCAAGTAGTTACACTCGGATGGAGAGAAGGCCTTAGAGAAGAAGCCTCAGGGGTGCAGACGACCAGAGACGGATCTCTGGAACAATACTGCCCCGGCACCTGTCGAAGCATCCACTTCGAGTACAAAGGGTCGGTTGCTCTCGGGATGATGCAGCACCTGGGCCATGGAGAAAGCCCGTTTTAGGGTCTGAAAGGACTCCTCCGCCTCAGGAGTCCAATCATTGGGAGTAGTCCCTTTACAGGTGAGAGCAGAAATAGGTCTGGTTATTGCAGAAAAGTGAGCGATGAATTGCCAGTAATAATTGGCGAATCCGAGAAACCGTTGTATCGCCCTTACTCCGACGGGGCGAGGCCATTTGAGAATGGCAGTCAACTTCTCGGGATCCATCCTTAATCCAGCGTCGGAGATAATGTATCCCAGAAATGGCAGAGAAGTCTGTTCAAAGAGACATTTCTCTATCTTAGCATACAGGCAATTCTCCCGAAGACGCTGTAACACCAGACGGACACTCTTTCTGTGGGACGAGAGATCCGGAGAGAAGACGAGGATATCGTCCAAGTACACGACCACACAGGAATACAAGAGGTCCCGGAAGATCTCGTTGACGAACTCTTGAAACACCGCAGGAGCATTGCAGAGACCAAAGGGCATGACCAGGTACTTGTAATGGCCATCTCGAGTGTTTAAAGCCATCTTCCACTCGTCAACTGCGCGGATACGGACCAGATTTTAGGCTTCCCTGGAGGTCTAGTTTGGAGAAGACCCGAGCCCCTCTGAGGCAGTCAAACAGCTCCAGAATGAGTGGAGGGGGTACCTGTTCTTGATGGTAATCTCGTTCAAGCCCCTATAGTCAATGCACGGACGTAGAGATCCGTCCTTTTTCTTGACGAAGAAAAACCCGGCTCCTGTGGGCGAGGAGGATTTCCATATAAAGCCTTTGGCGAGGTTCTCCCGGACATACGCGGACATGGCTACAGTCTCTGCAGGAGACAGAGGGTAGATTCTGCCCCTTGGGGGGGTTGAACCGGGGACTAGTTCATTTGGGCAGTTAAAAGGCTGGTGTGGAGGAAGAACCTCTGCTTCCTTCTTATCAAAGACATCAGAGTAGATACTGTAGGCTTAAGGAAAGCCCGGAAGGTCTGGAGGTGGCCGAGGAGCATCCACTAGACGGACAGGAGTCAGACAGCGGGCTTGGCACGGGTGCCCCCAGCGGAGTATCTCCCCTGAAGACCAGTCAAGAACAGGCTGAGTCCTTAACCATGGAAGACCGAGTAGAATCGCATGGGAGAGCTTGGGCAGCACGTAAAAGGCTATCTTCTCTCGATGTAAGGCTCCGACTTCCTCAGTGACCAAGGTGATGGTCTCCTGTAGCGGTTTGCCATCCACTGCGGCAATCAGGCAAGGATTACATAGGGTAACCATGGGAATCTGGTATTTGTCCACCTCTTCACACCGGATGAAGTTACCTGCCGAGCCCGAATCCACATAGGCCACCTTGGACCCTCGTCTCTCCCCTGAAACCAAAATAACAGATATAGTAAGAGGTTGAGAGGAATCATTAGCACCTAGGGAGGCCTCTCTTAGCTGTCCTAGGTGGAGGAGTTTCCCTGTTTCTCAGGACAGGTACGGACAAAGTGTGATGAGCCTCCGCAATAGAGGCATAGACCTTGTGCCCGCCTCTCTCTCCGACGCAACTCGGCCAACTTGAGGCAATCTACTTGCATGGATTCGACCAAGGAGGGAGACGAGGACCCGGCAGGATGGGGACTGACTGACCGGGTGTAAAAGGATGCTGGCCTGGTGGACCTCCTGTCTCTCGTTGACTCACGGGCACGCTCCTGGAAGCATAGGTCAATGCGGGTGGCCAGCGAGATAAGGTCCTCCAAGGTGGTCGGGGTATCCCGACCCGCGAGTTTATCCTTTATTCTGCTCGAAAGACCGTGCCAGAAGGCCCCTACCAAAGCCGCGTTGTTCCAGCCGAGCTCAGAGGCGAGAGTGCGAAGCGGATCGAGTAATGCCCGACCGTGAGAGAACCCTGATGTGGGTTAAAAAGAGACTCGGTGAGAGAGGCTAACCGACCCAGCTCATCGAAAACCCTGCGAAAAGTATCCAAGATGACCGGGAGACTCGAGACAACGGGATTGTCACGTTCCCAGAGAGGATTCAGCCAAAACAGGGCCTCTCCCTCCAGATGGGACATAATAAAGGCCACTTTGGCCCGGTCAGAGGGATATTGCTGAGGCAACCATTCAAAATGGATTCTACACTGATTTAAGAACCCCCTGCAGAGTTTGGGATCACCAATAAATCGCGGCGGCTTGGCGAGGCGGGGCGCCGGGAGAGCTGTAGACACGGGGGGAGGAGTTGGGATCGCGGCGGCAGACTGGAGGACCGACAAGCGGCTATCAAAGGAGGCCATGTAACTCAGAATATGGGCTTGAGTATTTCGTTGCTGACCCAGCTCCTGTTGAATACTGGCCAGTTTAGTGGCATTTCCAGGATCAGCCACCTGCAGGGCCGACAAACGGGTGTCTGGGTCGCCCTCCCAGGGCTGTGGGGTACTCGGTACCGGACCCATTGAACCTCAATGGGGGGTGTCACGGCAGCTGGGACCCGGCCCGTGGCCCTGGGCACCCATTGTAAAAGGGGTTGTTGCATTGTGCTTATTGTGAAGAAAGTTTATAAGTGATTCGTGACGCCACCTGTGGTGTTCGGCAATGGAGATGTAAGCCGACGCTGCAGACAGATCCTCTGGGACTGATGGTGTGGTGCAGCAATGATGTTATAGCCCTCCACAGGCAGGGTTGTAGTCCCAGGGCAGAGTAGGTGAAGTGACACGTAGATGGTGTAGTGTCTGGCGCAAGGGATGTAGCAGTGCTGGGTGGGTTGGCGCAGGAATGTGTGGAGGACACCAAGGCTTGTAGTTCCAAAGCTTTACTCACAGTCTGTTGTACAAACAGGTGCCTGCCTCCGTGCCGTGTCCTCCGGGTCAGGGACTCAATCAACCTCCAGGCCAGATCGAACACTCCTTTCCAACACTCCGCCAACATGTGCCTTTCTGAACGTCTCCTCTTATAGCACCTTTAAATGAAGTACTCCTAGTACTGAGTTACACTGGAGTTCCTCCTGTCCGATGTTCTTATGAACTCTACTTGTACGGCAGACAGCTGTAGCCTGCTTCGGGAACTCCTTGCTACTAAGTCCCGGCTCACTATCCAGTTGCTGTTGTGCCCCCAAGTCTTATGTGGGAATAAAGCGGTCACTACTTCTATTCCTCCGGTGTCTGCTGCAGGACCATTAGTATCCATACAACCTCGGGGACCGGACCCTGGCCTTGCGCTTAGAACTTCTAGGGAGGGTTCTCTTCTAACCCACGTCCTCTGTTCTCTTTTACTCCTCATGTTCCGTACTAATCTTTCTTTCTATGGAGAATCAAGCTTTCAGTCTATGTTGCTCTCTCTCTTCCTTTTCTGTGCCAGCAGACCCAGGTAACTAGGATCTGCTGCAGCACTTCCATCCATCTATTCCTCTCTCCAGGGATCTTCCTCTCTCCAACTCTCTAACCAACTGACCTCTAGTCCTAAACTTTTCCTGCTCTCTGTAATATAAACTAACTCCACCCACCTCCCAGCACGTTTCATATTCCAAGCAGGGAGACACTAATGGGTGCTTTGCTATACTCCAAGCAGGGAGCCGCCGAAGGTGCTTTGCTACACTACTTTGTGGTGTGGGGTGCAGGTGTTGGAGTGTGGTCAGGAGTCTCCACCTTACCTGGATGGTGGGGTACCACACCTCAGGAGGAGGTGCAGTACCTCTGTGGCGACCGAGCCTCAGGGGCGCCACATGTCCATAGACTTCATAACGGACATGTTGCGTCCCTGATTCTCCCGCAAAAAGAGCAACTCCTTTTGAGTAGCAGCAGTAGTACCGGCGGAGTCCCTGGCCTGATCGTACTGTTACCACGGCTGGTCAGGAGACAAATCTCCAGGAGTGGACCCTCTGGACCGTGGCACTGAGGGGCCCCGGGCGAGCTGCCAGGTGGAGCCGACCCTTATACAGAGACCGTTAGGAGCAGGCCCAGGGGTTCAGGTACCTCGATAGCTGGTACCGAGAGGGGCGGCTCAGGACGGACTGGAGTAGGAGTGCGGGACTGAAGCGTAGGCAACAGAGCGGGATCACTGGAGACTGGACCAGAGTAGGACTGCAGGACTGGAGCATAGACAACAGGACGGAGCAGGAACACGGGAGGCAGGACTGGAGTAGGACTGTAGGACTGGAGTGTGGATAGCAGGATGGAGCAGGAACACCGGAGGCAGTACTGGAGTAGGACTGAAGGACTGGAGTGTGGATAGCAGGATGGAGCAGGAACACCGGAGGCAAGACTGGAGTAGAACTGAAGGACTGGAGTGTGGATAGCAGTATGGAGCAGGAACACCGGAGGCAGGACTGGAGTAGGACTGTAGGACTGGAGTGTGGATAGCAGGATGGAGCAGGAACACAGGAGGCAGGACTGGAGTGGAGATAGCAGGACCCACGGAGCACCGGACTGCAGAGCTACTGCAGGGACCACGGAAAGCAGGACTGCAAGGCTACTGCAGGAATTGCTGAAGACAGGACTGCGAGACTGCAGAGAGCACACGAGGAGCAGGACCAAGTGTGCTAGCAAACACAACGATCAGGCGCCTCCCTCAGGGGGGAACAGCCTGATATGGCCCTGTAAGGTCTGCCATTGGTCCGAAGGTGCATTGCCGGAGCACAAGTAACAGGAGGGAGGCGCGACCGCGGTCTATGGCGCATGCGCATTTCATGCAGAGACCCCGTCGGCCGCGAGCCTGTCAGAAGGGACCGCCGTGGCTGTCGGGTGGCTGCGGCGTGGGAGCGGAGGCCGGGTGAGTATACAGAGGCGGCGTGACACCCTACAATAAGTAAGTAAATAGTATTTGTACATGTAAATAACATGCCTTGTTAACACTATTTTGAAAAAAAAAAGACTCAAAACCATCCCACCACAACAAGGTGAACCCAATCAGGGCGGTACTATCTTGTCTCTAGTTTTAAAACCTTAGAATCATAGAATCATAGAATCGTAGAGTTGGAAGGGACCTCCTGGGCCATCTGGTCCAACCCCCTGCTCAAAGCAGGATTCGCTAAATCATCCCAGTCATATGTCTGTCCAGCCTCTGTTTGAAGACTTTCATTGAAGGAGAACTCACCACTTCTGGTGGCAGCTTGTTCCACTCATTGATCACTCTAACTGTCAAAAAGTGTTTTCTAATATCTAATCTGTGTCTCCTCCCTTTCAGTTTCATCCCATTGCTTCTAGTCTTTCCTTGTGCAAATGAGAATAAAGTTGACCCTTCTACAATGTGACAGCCCTTTAGATATTTGTAGACAGCTATTAAGTCTCCTCTCAGTCTTCTCTTTTGCAAACTAAACATTCCCAAATCCTGCAACCTTTCCTCATAAGACAGGGTTTGCAGACCGGTCACCATTCTGGTCGCTCTTTTCTGAACTTGCTCCAGTTTGTTGATGTCTTTTTTAAAATGTGGTGCCCAAAACTGGACACAATATTCCAGATGAGGTCTGACCAAAGAGGAGTAGAGGGAAATAATGACTTCACGTGATCTAGACTGTATGCTTCTGTTAATACATCCTAGAATTGCATTTGCCTTTTTTGCTGCTGCATCACACTGTTGACTCATATTCAGTCTGTGATCTATTGGTATACCCAAGTCTTTTTCACATGTGCTGTTGCTTAGCCCTATTCCTCCCATTCTGTACATGCTTTTTTCATTTTTATTGCCCAGATGTAGTACTTTGCATTTTTCCCTGTTAAAAACAATTCTGTTAATTGCTGCCCACTTCTCCAGTTTATTTGAATCCTCTCTCTCTCTTCTCTAGTATTAGCTATCCCTCCTAGCTTTGTGTCATCAGCAAATTTAATCAGTTTACCCTCAATTCCTTCATCTAAATCGTTGATAAAGATGTTGAACAATACAGGGCCCAGGACAGAGCCCTGTGGTACCCCACTTGAGACATTCTTCCAACTGGATGTGCAGCCATTTACGACCACTCTTTGGGTCCGATCACTAAGCCAGTTATGAATCCACCTAACAGTTGCCTTGTCCATTCCATACTTAGTCATTTTTTCAATAAGGATTGTATGAGATACTTTATCAAATGCTTTGCTGAAGTCAAGATTTACTATATCTACAGCATTTCCTTGATCCACCCAATCAGTGATTCCGTCATAGACGGAAATTAAGTTAGTCTGACATGACTTATTAGTTACAAACCCATGCTGACTCTGTTTAATCACTTCATTCTTATCCAGGTACTGACATACATGTTGTTTAATTATTTGTTCAAAGATCTTTCCTGGTATAGAAGTCAGACTCACCGGCCTATAGTTGCCTGGGTCCACCTTCTTCCCCTTTTTGAAGATAGGAACAACATTTGCTCTTCTCCAGTCTTCTGGGACTTCTCCTGTTCTCCAAGAATTTTCAAAGATTATGGAGAGGGGTTCAAAAATTTCTTCTGCTATCTCCTTCAGTACTCTGGGGTGTAATTCATCTGGACCTGGAGACTTGAATTCATTTAGGTTAGCTAAGTGTTTCCTCACTATCTTTCTGTTTATATATATCATGGATTCTTCTATTCCCTTAATAGGACAGTGAAGGACAGTTGATGTTACATTTCCTTTCTGAGAGAAAACAGATGCAAATAGGAATTTAAAAGTTTGGCCTTCTCAACATCCTGTCTTACCATTTCATCATTTTCATCCTGTAAAAATCCTATAGCATCTTTGACTTTTCTTTTACTTTTGACATATCCCCAAAATCCTTTATTATTGCTTTTGACATCTCTTGCAAGCCTCAATTCATTGTCAGCTTTAGCTAATCTGATTTGTGCCCTGCAGGTTCTGCAGACAGCATTATATTCTTCTTTAGATATGCCTCCCTCTTTCCATTTTATAAACTTTTTTTCTTCCTTTTTAGCATGTGCTTAAGTTCTGTGTTCATCCATCCTGGCTTACTTAAATGCTTCCTATTCTTCCCTCTTTTCGGAATTGTTAACAATTGTGCTTTGAGAATTTCATTTTTCAAGATTTCCCATCCTTCCTGGACATTTTTGTCTTTAAGGATATCCAGCCATTGGATCCCTCCAATTCTCTTTCTGAATCCCTTAAAATCTGCCTTTCTGAAATCTAACCTTGACGTCTGAGTCTTCACAGGTCTTCCTCCTCTAGTTATCCAAAATTCTAAAATAGCATGGTCACTACCTCCTAGGGTCCTTACCTTGTTTCAGCTGACCTCAGTGTGAATAAGGGCAAAGCAGGACATGGACTGTGCAGACACCTGCCCATGGGAAGCTATTTAGATGAAATGCCAAGCTCAGAAAAGGGGGTTACGCCTGTTTGTGCAAAGTTCAGGAAACCAAAGAAATGAGCAGGAGCATAAGTTTGTATACTTGCTGTTGCAATGGCTCACGGCCATTTCATCTACAGTGGGTATGGAAGTTTCCAGACCCCTTTAAATTTTTCACTCTTTGTTTCATTGTAGCCATTTGGTAAATTCAAAAAAGATCATTTTTTTTCTCATTAATGTACACTCTGCACCCCATCTTCACTGAAAAAAAACGGAAATGTAGAAATGTTTGCAAATTTATTAAAAAAGAAAAACTGAAATATCACATGGTCATAAGTATTCAGACCCTTTGCTCAGTATTGAGTAGAGGCACCCTTTTGAGCTAGTACAGCCTTGAGTCTTCTTGGGAATGATGCAACAAGTTTTTCACACCTGGATTTGGGGATCCTCTGCCATTCTTCCTTGCAGATCCTCTCCAGTTCCGTCAGGTTGGATGGTGTATGTTGGTGGACAGCCATTTTCACGTCTCTCCAGAGATGCTCAATTGGGTTTAGGTCAGGGCTCTGGCTGGGCCAGTCAAAAATGGTCACAGAGTTGTACATCCCGATATGATATCCTTAAAAATAAGTGTCATTATAATGCCCCTGATTGAATAAAAATATCTGCCCTCCACTGTTCCCCTGAATAATTGCTCCTCACTGTACATCCTGCACAAACTAAGACTCCCACACTCTCCCTCTTATGGAACATAGCCTCACACTGTCCTCTCTGACATTATAACCTCTTATGATTTTTAACAGCCACACTGCCCGCACTTATGATTTATTACCATCATGTCATCTAACCTTGTAAACTATAAACTCTACACAATTAGGTCTTATGATCTATAACCTTCAAACCATCTGCCCTCATGAACTATAGCCTCCATTATTTCTAATAATATTATTACCACTGTGCCTCCCTACAATGACAATGATCCCCCATTGTGCCTCCTTATGATGATGGCCATCACAGCTCCTCCGTTCACAGTATGATTCCCCCACAGCTCCCCACACAGTAAGTTGGCCTCCACAGCTACCCATAAACAGTATGAAGGCCCCCAATACACAGTGTGATAGACCCTACTGCCCATAATACAAAGTATGATTGTCCCAAAGTCCCTTATACAAAGTAGTATGCTCCCACAGAGCCCTATATACAGTAATTGCCCGTATGCACATTATGATTCCCCATTGCCTTTATACACAGTATAATGTTTCCATAGCCCCCACACACATCATGATGCCCCCATATCTCTCTATATACAAAATAATGTCTCATAGCCTCCGTTAAACATTATGATGCCCCAAAGCCCACCCATGCACAGTATGATGGCTTCCAATACCCCTATAGATAGTATGATGCCCTATAGCCCTCTATGCACAGTATAATGCCCCATAGCCTTCTATACACAGTATAATGCCCCATAGCCTCCTATGCACAGTATAATCGCCTACAGCCCCCTTATACACAGTATTGTGCCCCATATCCCCCTATATATGAAATGATGGCCCATGTCCCCCTTACACACAGTCTAATGCTCCCATAGTCCCACACACACAGTTTGATGGCCCATAGACCTCCTACACACAAAATATTGCCCCCATAGCCCCTCTATACACAGTATGATGGCTCCCACAGCACCCCATACACATTATCATGGCCCCCAAAGCTTCCTATATACCAAATTATGTTCCCTACACCCCCCTATATATACCCTAAAAATCTCATGAAAACTATATGCATACTTAGAATATACCGTAATCTACTGTAGTTGCAAAAGTGCTGACTATAAGGGTGTGTGCAGACGCTGCGGAATCCGCTGCGGATTAATCCGCACGGATTTTGCAAAAACCGCAGATAAACCGCAGGTCAAAAGACCTGCGGATTATCTGCGGTTTTGCCTGCGGTTTGGTCCTGCGGATTCACCATCTCCACAATGGTGGAGATAGGAACCCGCTGCGGATTCCGCAGAAAGAGTTGACATGTCAAATCTTTCTGCGGTTTCAAAACCGCAGCAAATCCGCGCGGATTTTTCCGCAACGTCAGCACAGCAGTTTTTTTTTACCATTCATTTGAATGGTACTGTACACCGCAGCTAAAACTGCTGCGGGTCCGCAGCGGCCAAAACCGCTGTGGAAACGCAGCGGAATCCGCAGCGTGTGCACGCAGCCTATTATGCAGTATATTGGACTTACCATATAATGGGATAAATCGCTGCTATAATATCAAGAACAACAAAAGGAAAAATGATCCAACATCCCAGGTATTACTGTAATATACTGTACAAATACTTAATACAAGGAGAGAAAAGAAGGAATAAAAACATGTGTGCATGCAAAATTTGGGCACACGTACAGGGATCACACATTAATATTTAAACCATGTTAATGCAGACACAATCTATATGATTATAGAGACACTGCCATTCCACAATTATTGCAACATCCCGTGTGGCCTAGATGGATATCCATATAATGTAAGCAGAGATACCAAAATATGGGTGATATAAAAATGAATCCCAAACTTACATGAATCAAAATAGCCAGGTGGGACAAGGGGATTGCTGGATGCCTGCGTACCCACCGACGCGCTTTTCAAGCCTTTGTCAAGGGGACGGTGTATTGGAGGAAGTGACATAGTATGATGGCTCCCACAGCCCGCCTATATACAGTATGATGTCCTCCACAGCTCCCTATATACAGTATGATGGGCTTCCAGCTCCCTATAAACAGTATGATGATCCCACAGCTCACTATGTACAGGATTTTGCCATCAACAGCCCTATCCAAAGTATGATGCTCTCAATTGACGGGTTAGAAACCATTGGCTTATCAAAAGATTACCCCACTAAAATTTAACGTTTATTTGATTTATTTAAAAAGATCAGAATTAGAATATAGTATGAAGAAATGACAAAAATAAAAAATACACCTAGGGTATACATAACATATGGAGGAAATCTCTCTTGCTCTCTGGATACCCTAAATCTGTAAACCTTCCTGGCTGCGGAGGTTGGCACAGTAGCTTGGAAGCATTGTGGCTCCCCCACTCACCGATGGCTGTCCCTAGTGTTCCCTAGTGCATCTTATTGCTGGTTAACAAACAACAGAGCACCAATAATACACAACACAATTGTAAATGAATGGACTAAATTTGACCAGTATGCAAGACAGTAGATAAATCTGTCACGATCCATGCTGGATTGTGACAGATAAAAGCACATGTAACCTTTTTTTTTCCTTTAAGCTGTTTGCTTAAAGTTAGTTTTGCCCCCGGTGGCCATTAGGGTCATTACACAGTGGTGTCTTTAGTCCTAGTTTTGCTCCCGGTGGTGGCTAGTATTATTACACGGGAATCAATAGCAGGTGTGATTGCTCTGGCTCTTGCCTATAAAGGAGAGTCAGGTGGTCTCACTCACTGTTGGTGATATTGGTCATTTCCAACCATTCTTGGTGGAGGAAGGAGCAAGAGAAGAGTTCCTTGCAGCTCAGTCAGAGTCCTGGTGTGGATGAAGCAACAGTCAGTAAGGCGTTCCTTGCAGCTCTGACAAAGCTTTGGTGAAGTAGCAGCTATTCAGGAGGAAAGCTGCACTCAGGTGCTGGACTCTGTTGCTGGGAGCAATAGCAACAGAGCAAAGCTAAGTGGTTTTTCCCTGTTTGTAACTTTCCTTATGTGTGTTTTAGTGCAGTGGTGGGATTAGTTTCTGCACCGTCCAATTCATTAGAAAGGGATAGGTGCAGGGCGAGCTAGGGTTTTTAGGTATCCTGCTCGTCGCCAGGAGTGGAACCTGCCTAGGGACCATCAAGAGTGTAGAGACACTGACTCAGGGGAGTGCAGGAGGTCTCCACGTCCCCGTTCCCTATTGCAGGGCCCTCCATTGTATCGGTTTCACTGGTGTTTCCCTTAACTCTGTAAATTCGCCCTGCTGGAGGCGGTGTATCCAGATACACGTGTAATAATTGAAATTCGCCTGCTGGAGGCGGTGTATCCGGCTGCACGTTACATTGTTTAAATTCGCCCCGCTGGAGGCAGTGTACCCAGGGTCATGGGTGTCATAGAAATTCGCCCCGCTGGAGGCGGTGTATCCAGTCATCCGTGACATCACAAAATTGACCGTAATTAACCAGATATCCAAAAATAATAAATAAAACCATCTAATGGACTAACCTACACCAGTGCCAGCTCTATAAATATGTAATATAAATATAAGGTGTATAGTCCAAAACTAACACAATCAGGCCCTCCATGTATGTATTGTGACGACTTTGCCTTTTTTAGGGTCGAGTCGTGTCTCTCTCTCTCTCTCCCTGGACTGTCATGATCCAGTGTTGGATCTGGCGGTATTAAAAGCACAAAGTGAACTTTTTTTACTTTGTTTAAGTTCAAAGGTGTTTTGACTGTCCCCGGTGGTGGTTAGTGGTATGGCACCTTAGGTTAGGTTGCACTTAGTTAGGAATCAGGTGTGGGGCTCTATAAATGAGTCTCAGGGTGTGTAATCACTGCTGGTGATATTTCTTGCTGAGTTGTTGGAGAGGCTGGTGGAATGATGGAGCTGGATAGGAGTCCTGCGCAGTCAGCCAGAGAGAACGAGTGCCAGCTAATGGTGTCTGCAGGAAGGACTGGCATGGCCTGGTGGAGTCGCAGTTTATGGTGTCGGCGGGAAGTGCGGGCATGGCTTAGAGGAGTGGCGACTAGGAAGAGAGTTACACTCAGCATGTTCGACTTGGTTGCTGAGAACTGGACTCGAGCATGCTTGGATTCTTGGCAGAGGCTGGACTCATCTTGGGACTCTGTGTACTGGACTGCTGCAAGTGGTGATGGACTCTGCTCCCAGGCTGCACGATGGTGACGGATCCAGTTATGGTGATGGATCCAGGTGGAGGGGAAGATGCACGCAGGTGGTGGGCTCTGTTGCTGGGAGCGCACGCAACAGAGCAAAGCTAAGTGGTGTTCCCCCTGTATTGTCTCTTTCCTCATGTGTGTTTTTAGTGCAGTGGTGGGATTAGTCTCCGCACCAACCCATTCCCTAGTGAGGGTTTAGGGTCAGGGCGAGCAAGGGGTTAAGGTTCGCGTGCGGCGACAGGTGTGGAGCCTGTATAGGGAATGTTAGGAGTGCAGGGACACTGGCTCAGGGGAGCTTAGGAGGTCTCCATGTCCCCATTCCCTATCGCAGGGCCCACCATTGTTAAAGTTTCCCAGGTTCCCCCCTTATTATTTAAATTCACCGTACTGGAGGCGGTGTTTCCAGAAATGTATATGTTAACGTGTAATTCCTAAATTCGCTAGGTGGTGGCGGCGTATCCACCTGCACGTTCTATTATTTAAATTCGCCCCAATGGAGGCGGTGTATCCAGGGTCACGTGTGTTATGGGTTCGCCTTGCGGCATCATCTGCGACCAGACACACGTGACCATGACATTATCACCAGCCTTTACTTTTTTTTCTGGTGAGCTTTGGCCATGTGGAGACCTGTGGTAATTGCTGCCGGTCCTCACTGAGGTGCAGTGGGGAGCGGCAAGGTGTGTTTAAGCCGTGGCAGCAGCAGTTATTAGGGTCTGGGGCCTCTGCTCAGATAACCAGAGAAACAAAAATGGCGGCTGCGGTCTGGCAAAAGCCCCTAGAGTCGCTGCTGGGGAGCGGGACTTGCTCTTACAGGGGACGCACCCAGACAGGTGGGAGGAATGGTGCCCCACGGAGCTGCCTGGTATTCCCCGAGGTGAAGGGGTACGTCCCGGTAGTGAGCAGATTGGTGAATAGTCCGACGGGCTCATGCCAAATCTTCGATGCCGCCCCTCCTGGTCGTGTGGAGGCGACCAGCGAGTATATATATATTTTCCTCCATATTCCTGCGGCTATGGTACTAAAACCCCCTAGAGTCTCTGCTGGGGAGCAGGACTGGTTCATGCAGGCGGGCGCACCCAGGCAGGTGGGAGGAATGGTGCCCCACGGAGCTGCCTGGTATTCCCCGAGGTGAAGGGGTACGCCCCTGTGGTGAGCTGACTGGTGTGATAGTCCGCGGGGTTTTACGCCAAATCTTCATACCATCGAAGAAGCCGCCCTCCTGGTCGTGTGGAGGTGACCAGCGAGAGTATATTTCCTCCATTTCCCGGTCCCCTTCTCCTCCTGGTGTGTGCAGCAGGTGTGCTGCGGGGGAGTAGGGACAAACCTCTACCCTCGCCATTAACCAACCCTGGGAGGCGCAGTCCTCATGGTGAAAGGGTTGGAGGGTGGTGTCCCTTGGTGAATAGCGGGGGTGTGAGTAGGGTGACACAGGGAGACGCCTCTGTTGTCAAGTCCAGAGTGAGTTCACCAAAAAATGACAAATGTATGTGTGCAATAAACGTTCAGGTCCGGACCTGTGTGTGAACGAGCTTGTATGGGTCCCACCAAAAAACATCTTGTGGAAATGTGTTGTTGGAGTCTGATCAGCTCTGAGCAAACATACACATACATTAACTCGTTCCCCAGGTCGGCGCTCTGGAGATGAGTGGTGCCTCCAAAAGGAACTTTATTGCCAATATCAGCAGTGTTTGTCATAAACCTGAAGTGTCAGGTAGTGGTAGGGTGAACTCAGGGTCTGGGCGTCCCCGCTGTAGGTGTTTCCCTAATGAGGGGTGGTCTTGAGGGTCCGGAGGCCCCTCATTAAGGAGGAGGTACTGTCATGATCCAGTGTTGGATCTGGCGGTATTAAAAGCACAAAGTGAACTTTTTTTACTTTGTTTAAGTTCAAAGGTGTTTTGACTGTCCCCGGTGGTGGTTAGTGGTATTGCACCTTAGGTTAGGTTGCACTTAATTAGGAATCAGGTGTGGGGCTCTATAAATGAGTCTCAGGGTGTGTAATCACTGCTGGTGATATTTCTTGCTGAGTTGTTGGAGAGGCTGGTGGAATGATGGAGCTGGATAGGAGTCCTGCGCAGTCAGCCAGAGAGAACGAGTGCCAGCTAATGGTGTCTGCAGGAAGGACTGGCATGGCCTGGTGGAGTCGCAGTTTATGGTGTCGGCGGGAAGTGCGGGCATGGCTTAGAGGAGTGGCGACTAGGAAGAGAGTTGCACTCAGCATGTTCGACTTGGTTGCTGAGAACTGGACTCGAGCATGCTTGGATTCTTGGCAGAGGCTGGACTCATCTTGGGACTCTGTGTACTGGACTGCTGCAAGTGGTGATGGACTCTGCTCCCAGGCTGCACGATGGTGACGGATCCAGTTATGGTGATGGATCCAGGTGGAGGGGAAGATGCACGCAGGTGGTGGGCTCTGTTGCTGGGAGCACACGCAACAGAGCAAAGCTAAGTGGTGTTCCCCCTGTATTGTCTCTTTCCTCATGTGTGTTATTAGTGCAGTGGTGGGATTAGTCTCCGCACCAACCCATTCCCTAGTGAGGGTTTAGGGTCAGGGCGAGCAAGGGGTTAAGGTTCGCGTGCGGCGACAGGTGCGGAGCCTGTATAGGGAATGTTAGGAGTGCAGGGACACTGGCTCAGGGGAGCTTAGGAGGTCTCCATGTCCCCATTCCCTATCGCAGGGCCCACCATTGTTAAAGTTTCCCAGGTTCCCCCCTTATTATTTAAATTCGCCGTACTGGAGGCGGTGTTTCCAGAAATGTATATGTTAACGTGTAATTCCTAAATTCGCTAGGTGGTGGCGGCGTATCCACCTGCACGTTCTATTATTTAAATTCGCCCCACTGGAGGCGGTGTATCCAGGGTCACGTGTGTTATGGGTTCGCCTTGCAGCATCATCTGCGACCAGACACACGTGACCATGACAGACGCCGCACATGTCATCTCGCTGCCCACAGTCTACGTCCTTGCTCAGTGGCTGAAAAAAGTCACGTGCAAGCATTCTGGGAAATCCGACTATGGCGCTCGTTTTGCAGACCGCATGGCCGACTTCACGCTGTGGTCGGGTTTCGGTCGGCGAAACCCGACTTTGCCATAAGTCGGCGACTTATGAATCTGGTCGACTTGTTTTGCTCAACTCTAGCTATCATACTGTATATAGAGAGCTTTGATGACAACCTATTGTAAAAGAGCAGCTGTGGGGGCATCATACTGTATACTGTTGTGTATTATTGGTGCTCTGTTGTTTAAATTATCCAGCAATAGGGTGCACTAGGGAACACTAGGGACAGCCATCGGTGAGCGGTGGCGCCACATTGCATCCAAGCTACTGTGCCAACCTCTGCAGCCAGGAAGGCTTACAGATTTAGGGTATCCAGAGAGCAAGAGAGATTTACTCCATATGTTATCTATACCCTAGGTGTATTTTTGTTATTTTTTTCATTTCTTCTTGCAATACTCTAATTCTGATCTTTTTAAATAAAACAAATAAATGTTAAATTTTAGTGGGGTAATCTTTTTATAATGTAAAGTATGATACCTCCACACCTCCCTACATACAGTATGACGCCCCAAAGCTGCTCTTTTACAATATGTTGTCATCAATAAATAATAATACATTTTATTTCTATAGCGTCGACATGTTCCGCAGCACTTTACATTTCAGAGGGGACTTGTACAGACAATAGACATTACAGCATAACAATATTCACATAGATCATAACAGATACCAAGAGGAATGAGGGCCCTGCTCACAAGCTTACAGTCTATGAGGAAAGAGGTAGACACGAAAGGTGGGTGGTAACAGTTGCCCTGATTGTATGGACCAGCCATAATGTTAAGTGTATAACAGTACAGACACAGAGGGCTAATGGATGCATAAAGCATGTGGGAACATGATGCAGGGAACCTGGTTATGGTAAAACTTTTGGCTGTGCCACACAGGTATAGATTAGGTTAATGTGTTGAGGCAATAGGCCAGTCTGAATAAATGCATTTTCAGGGCACGCTTAAAATTGTGGGGATTGGGGACTAATCGTATTGACCTGGAAAGAGCATTCCAAAGAATTGGCGCAGCACGTGTATAGTCTTGGAGATGGGAGTGGGTGGTTCTGATTAAGGATGCTAACCTCAGGTCATCAGCAGAACGAAGGGCGTGGGTAGGGTGGTATACTGAAACAAGGGAGATGTAGGGTGGTGCTGAGCCATGAAGAGCTTTGTGGGTGAGGGTAATAAGTTTGTACTGGATTCTGGAGTGGATGGGTAGCCAGTGTAATGACTGGCACAAGGTAGAGGCGTCGGTGTAACAATTGGCGAGGAATATGATCCTGGCTGCAGCATTCAAGACAGATTGGAGGGGGGAGAGTTTGGTAAGAGGGAGGCCGATTAGAAGAGAGTTACAATCGTCGAGACGAGAATGAATAAGAGAAACAGTAAGAGTTTTTGCGGAGTCAAAAGTAAGAAAAGGTCGAATTCTAGAAATGTTTTTGAGGTGCAGATAACAAGAGCGAGCCATTGATCGTATGTTGGGGGCAAAGGAAAGCTCGGAGTCAAGTATGACCCCAAGACAGCGGGCATGTTGCTGGGGAGTAATAGTGGAACCATACACCGAAATGGCAATGTCGGGTATAGGTACATTAGTAGCGGGAGGAAACACAAGGAGTTCAGTCTTTGACTGGTTCAGTTTCAGATATAGTGAGGACATGATGTTAGACACAGCGTTTAGACAATCGCTGGTGTTTTCTAGAAAGGCACTGAAAAAAATTTTTGGCACTCAACTTTTGCAATATGTGAAGAATTTTATTTGCAGTCACAAATATTAGACGTTTCGGCTATGACAGAAAGCCTTCATCAGTACACTGCAAATTGTAACAAAAAACATACATGCAAATAAATCAACCACTACTTGTAATACAGAATTTCAAGTTTTAACAGTAGTAATCCAAAGAAAGAGACTACAAACAGTGCACAAGTGATTAGGGAGGACGGATTCAAGGTATTGGAGGGAAGGATAAAAATTAAAAAATAGAAACAAAAAAGAAGAAAAAAAGAAAGAAGAAAATGCAGACCTACCTAGACTGCTCATGTTCAACAAATCTATGAATTTCTAGGATAAGATAAAAGTATACGAGTATAAGTCGCCGCTATAGTCATGTGAGAAAAATCGTAAATAGGGTTAAACTGGGCTAAGTTCATATGACTCACTTGAATGAAGCACCACTGATAAGAAAAGTATGGGCCAAATTATCCACAAAAGATCCAATGATCTAAGTATAAGTGATGTGTCATTAGGCATAAGAACTGATTTAATGAATGTCACCTAGGTTCAATAAGTGCTAAACCGACCTGGGAAAGCATTGGGAGAGGGGACATAAATATGATATCCTCTGTGAACATCTGTGTGTGACTCCTGAAATATATATGAAGATTTACAATTTTCCCCAATACTTTATACACCTGGTATCTTCTGATACAGCACCCTTTTAATGCTTTTTATATTCAGGTGTAATCCATACTGAGCCTGAGAGCATCTGTGTGTGACTCCTGAAATATATACGGAGATTGAAATTTTCCCCAATACTATATACACCTGGTATCTTCTGATACAGTAACCTTTTACTGCTTGCTATTGTTAGGAACGGAATGTATCCTGTACTGGAATCCCTTTAAAGGTCTAATGGAACAAAAACCAGAGGAACCATAAACATTGGTCTATAATCTGCCGTAAGAAGCATGATTAATGAAACTCACCAATCTCATATGTGGGGTTAATGTATTAATATTAACTATTGAAAGGTGACAGCCCCAGAAGTGTATGGATAGCGGTCTGTAAAATAAAAGTGACAAAGGGGTTAATACCGCTCTATCCTGTGTAAGTGTGTAAATAAGCCAGCTTACCGTTGGTGGGTGGTGGCGCTATGAAGCCTGGAGGAACGCGGTATCCACCGCTAGTACCGCAGGTGTTAGTGGCCAGCGTTGTTATCATCTAAATAGACAGTGGGCGGGACTATCGCCCAGATTGATAGAGCCGCGTCACAGGAAGTGACGCTGGAGCGCGCGTCATCTCCCTGTGTATCTGTGTAACCGGGCAACATGTAGGAGGGATTGTTTACCTGTCATGTCAGGCAGGGGCGGCGCTTAGTAGCGTCATCACCCTATGAGCCTGTGTAATGAAGCTACAAATGGGAGGCATTGTTTATCAATGATGTCAGGAAGGGGCGGCGCTTAGTAGCGTCATCACCCTATGAGCCTGTGTAATGAAGCTACAAATGGGAGGCATTGTTTATCAATGATGTCAGGCAGGGGCGGCGCTTAGTAGCGTCCTCACCCTATAAGCCTGTGTAATAGAACTGCACATGGGAGGCATTGTTTATCAATAGCATCTAATGGGGGCAGTGTCTTAGAGTATCCTAGTTATGCCAGCATCATATATCCTTATATATATCCTATAACAACTAGACAGCTGCCCTGTAGAAGTGTCCATGTTATTACAAATCTAATGTAATCCTAAACATAAAGTTTATACTCATAAGGTGGGTGAATCAAATAAATGTATTTTAGAAAAAAGGATTATTAGATAAAAATTGTAGAGAAAATATATACAAATAGAGGGAGGCGGGAAGGGAGAGTCAGAGGGGTAAAAGGAGACCATGAGTGACATTTGCGTGACGGTCAATATAAACGGCTCTATAAAGATTAAACAATATATTAGAATCATCATGTGTGGATCACATGTTTAATGACAAAAACAGTTCCCCATCATAAACAGAGTCCTAATTCAATTATGTAGGTTCAAGTCCAGTAAACAGAAATGTAATGAATACCACAGCCTATGTAACAAATCCGTCTGTCAGAATATACCCTCCCCTATGTATGGAGAACTTATTATAAGAATGATAATAGGTCATACTCCCTATTGAGACCCTTAGGTGTTAGTGTCTGTAACTCATGTATCCAAAAGGCTTCTCTTTGTTTGAGAAGTTGGACCCGGTTACCGCCTCTCCGGGGGGAGGGGACATGTTCAACGACTGAAAATTTTAATTGTGGAATGGTATGTCCAGCTGTTATAAAATGATGTGGTAACGGCAATAATGTATTGCCGCATTTAATTGTGGACTTATGCTTGCTGATGCGGTCCCTTATCGGTTGGGTGGGATCACCGATATAAAGGAGTCCGCAGGGGCATTTAGTCTGATATACCACATGCGAGGTATCACAGGTGATAAAGTCTTTGATCTTATATCACTTGCCCGAGTGTGGGTGGTAAAAATGGTCACCCTTCAGTACATTCCCACATTGATTACAATGCAAGCATGGATGGGTGCCCATCTTAGGAGTTGAAAGAAATCTTTGTGTTGATGATCTGGCTCCTGAGCCAATGTCGGCCTTGATCAGGGTGTCCCTGATATTCTTGGGACGCTTATAGCAAGGTAAAAAATTCTGGTAGAATTCAGTGACCTCTGGGTGTGCCTCCCTCAAAAGACTCCAGTGTTTCCTTATGGAGCGATGTAAAATATGTACATAAGGGTGGAATGTATTAACAAAAGGAATTCGTCCTGACACTGAATTGCGAGTTGAAGTAGGAGGATGTAGTGCACTGTCTAGTAAATCAGTAGGATAGCCTCTATCCTTAAATTTCTTGTACATCTCATTAGGTCTAGTTCCACTAATTGTTGAATCAGAGACTATTCGTTCCACCCTCCTGAATTGTGAAGAGGGAATGGATCTCTTAGTAGAAAAAGGGTGTAGACTCTTGTAGTGTAAGGGTACTGTCACACTTATCATAGAATCGTAGAGTTGGAAGGGACCTCCTGGGCCATCTGGTCCAACCCCCTGCTCAAAGCAGGATTCGCTAAATCATCCCAGTCAGATGTCTGTCCAGCCTCTGTTTGAAGACTTCCATTGAAGGAGAACTCACCACTTCTCGTGGCAGCCTGTTCCACTCATTGATCACTCTAACTGTCAAAAAGTTTTTTCTAATATCTAATCTGTGTCTCCTCCCATTCAGTTTCATCCCATTGCTTCTAGTCTTTCCTTGTGCAAATGAGAATAAAGTTGATCCTTCTACAATGTGACAGCCCTTTAGATATTTGTAGACAGCTATTAAGTCTCCTCTCAGTCTTCTCTTTTGCAAACTAAACATTCCCAAATCCTGCAACCTTTCCTCATAAGACAGGGTTTGCAGACCGGTCACCATTCTGGTCGCTCTTTTCTGAACTTGCTCCAGTTTGTTGATGTCTTTTTTAAAATGTGGTGCCCAAAACTGGACACAGTATTCCAGATGAGGTCTGACCAAAGAGGAGTAGAGGGAAATAATGACTTCACGTGATCTAGACTGTATGCTTCTGTTAATACATCCTAGAATTGCATTTGCCTTTTTTGCTGCTGCATCACACTGTTGACTCATATTCAGTCTGTGATCTATTAGTATACCCAAGTCTTTTTCACATGTGCTGTCACTTAGCCCTATTCCTCCCATTCTATATATGCTTTTTTCATTTTTATTGCCCAGATGTAGTACTTTGCATTTCTCCCTGTTAAAAACCATTCTGTTAGTTGCTGCCCACTTCTCCAATTTATTTAAATCTTTTTGAATCCTCTCTCTCTCTTCTCTAGTATTAGCTATCCCTCCTAGCTTTGTGTCATCAGCAAATTTAATCAGTTTACCCTCAATTCCTTCATCTAAATCGTTGATAAAGATGTTGAACAATACAGGGCCCAGGACAGAGCCCTGTGGTACCCCACTTGAGACATTCTTCCAACTGGATGTGCAGCCATTTACGACCACTCTTTGGGTCCGATCACTAAGCCAGTTATGAATCCACCTAACAGTTGCCTTGTCCATTCCATACTTAGTCATTTTTTCAATAAGGATTGTATGAGAGACTTTGTCAAATGCTTTGCTGAAGTCAAGATATACTATATCTACAGCATTTCCTTGATCCACCCAATCAGTGATACCGTCATAGAAGGAAATTAAGTTAGTCTGACATGACTTATTAGTTACAAACCCATGCTGACTCTGTTTAATCACTTCATTCTTATCCAGGTATTGACATACATGTTGTTTAATAATTTGTTCAAAGATCTTTCCTGGTATAGAAGTCAGACTCACCGGCCTATAGTTGCCTGGGTCCACCTTCTTCCCCTTTTTGAAGACAGGAACAACATTTGCTCTTCTCCAGTCTTCTGGCACTTCTCCTGTTCTCCAAGAATTTTCAAAGATTATGGAGAGGGGTTCAAAAATTTCTTCTGCTATCTCCTTCAGTACTCTGGGGTGTAATTCATCTGGACCTGGAGACTTGAATTCATTTAGGTTAGCTAAGTGTTTCCTCACTATCTTTCTGTTTATAGATATCCTGGATTCTTCTATTCCCTTAATAGGACAGTGAATAACAGTTGATGTTACATTTCCTTTCTGAGAGAAAACAGATGCAAAATAGGAATTTAAAAGTTCAGCCTTCTCAACATCCTGTCTTACCATTTCATCATTTTCACCCTGTAAAAATCCTATAGCATCTTTGACTTTTCTTTTACTTTTGACATATCCCCAAAATCCTTTATTATTGCTTTTGACATCTCTTGCAAGCCTCAATTCATTTTCAGCTTTAGCTAATCTGATTTGTGCCCTGACGCGGTCAGGATCGCTGGTACATCGCTAAGTGGTCGCTAGTGAGCTGCCACACAGGCATATCTCACTAGCGACATCGCTGGGGATGGGGTCGCTACTTACCTGTCACACCAGGCGATCCTGCGTCCTCCCGCCCGGCTCCACACGTCCAGCGGCAGTCCTGAACGTTCTCGCGCGATCAGCGATAGCCAGCGGGGGAGCGGGTTGTTGGTAAGTATCAGACACAGAGATATCGCTAACGATATCTCTTAGTGTGACATGCCCTTTAGAGGCTGTTTCTATCTGTGCCTTTGATAAAAAGGTCAGTACTTAATTGACCCTCCCCATTCTTGATGATCTTAAGGGCATGTCACACTAAGAGATATCGCTAGCAATATCGCTATAACTAGTGACGTTATAGCGATATTGCTAGCGATATCTCTGTGTCTGATACTTACCAGCGACCGGCTCCCCCGCTGCTTATCGCTGATCACGCGAGAACGTTCAGGACTGTTTCTCGTCGTCAGCTTCCTGTGGCGCTTCCTGCTGTGAGGACGAGTGACGCGTGGAGCCGGGCGGGAGGACGCAGGATCGCCTGGTGTGACAGGTAAGTAGCGATCCCCGTCCCCAGCGATGTCGCTAGTGAGATCTGCCTATGTGGCAGCTCACTAGCGACCACTTAGCGATGTACCAGCGATCCTGACCGCGTCATATCGCTGGTCGGGATCGCTGGTACATCGCTAAGTGTGACAGTACCTTTAGTGTCAAGAAAGCTCACTTCGCATAAATCACTTGTGATAGTAAAAGATAAACCAGACCAGGCTGTATTTAGTGTGTCATGAAATTCCTCCAGAGTGTGTAGTGGGCCTGTCCATATGCAAAAAATATCATCTATAAATCTTTTCCAGACTAAACAATGAGTCTTGAATAGTGGGTTAGGATACACTATATCGTCCTCAAAGGTCGCCGTGAATGTATTTGCGTAAGGGGGTGCGACATTGGATCCCATCGTGGTCCCCCTACTCTGCAAATAAAATGTATCCTCGAAAAGAAAATAATTCTTAGTAAGTACTAATGTCAGTAATTCCACACAAAAGTTGACCATGTCACTAGCCATGTCTGATCTTAATAATCGTCGTCTAACACAATCAATGCCCAAGTCATGTGGGATAGATGTATAAAGGTCCTTAACATCTAATGACAGTAAGAATCCCTAGGGATAGGGCCTAAAGACCGTATAACTTTAAGAAAATCCCCTGTATCCAACAGGTAGGATGGTGCTTGACGTGTCAGGGGAGTTAGTATTTTCTCTAAAAGTATAGAGAGTGGTGACAAAATAGATTCTGTCGATGCCACTATTGGTCGGCCTTGGGGACACTCCAATCTCTTGTGTACCTTTGGCAGAATGTAAAAAACAGGGGTGATGGAGTCCGTCTTTGTCAGAAAGTCATGTGTTATGACATCAATCACACCTCTCATGGTGTAGTCAGTAATGACGGAGTTAATAGAATCCCTAACCCTTCTTGTGGGGTCATGTGGTAAAATAGAGTAGACTGAACTGTCATTCAGTTGGCGCATTACTTCCCTCATATAGTCCTGTTTGTCCATTACAACGATCGCCCCGCCTTTATCGGCGGGTTTGATGATAATACTAGAATCTTGTCGGAGGGCTTCCAAAGCTTGGAAGTCCACTGCATCCAAATTAGAAGAGACGTGCAAAATCCCTCTCTCAATATCCTGACGTAATTTGAGAAATGCTTTGTCTATAAACTCAATAAAGGATTCAACCGCATGTGAGCTAGGTGGAGGTCGAAAAGTGCTCTTATTGCAGAGTCCTAGGCGATCTATTGAAATTGGACTTGAAACGGTAGAAACTGGGGGAGTTGCCTCCCTATCTTTTTTAGCAAAATGTACAAGAAGTCTTATACGGCGGTAGAACCGCTGTAAGTCCATGTCCATTTGAAAAGTGCTCATTTTGAACGAAGGGCAAAAGGATAGGCCCTTCTGCAAAAGATTATTCTCTGCGACACTGAGAGTTCTGGAAGAAATATTAATAACTAAAAAGTCTGTACCTGAGATCTCGTTATCCTTTGAGAATCTGAATTTCTTCCTCCGTTGGCTGCGGCGGATCCTCTTCTGCGGGGGCGTCTTCTGCGTTGATCTAAAAAATGTGACTGTCCAGATCTGTAATTTCTTCTATCTGTCTCAGAGCCCGACGTAGAAGGATCGTTGGAAGACTAATGATCAAACCTGGAGGAGTTATATCGAGAAGTGGTGTTATAACGCCCTATTGCTATTATAATCTTCCGTATCTCTCTGGAACTTAATCCTCTTCCTCTGTCACGTTTATGTTGGTCTATGACCCCCTTAAGTTTATCTTTTAAGGAATTAAGTTCCTCAGTCGTGCTAGAAGAAGCCAATTGTGATTCAATGTTCTTAATGGTATCATGACTGGTATTGATGGCTGCTTGTAAATGTTCCACAGTGAGGGTCATTAAGTCAAAAGAGCATTTGGTTAATATTTGCTCAAATTTCTGGCAATTTCTGGATTACTACTGTTAAAACTTTAAATTCTGTATTACAAGTAGTGGTTGATTTATTTGCATGTATGTTTTTTGCTACAATTTGCAGTGTACTGATGAAGGCTTACTGTCATAGCCGAAACGTCTAATATTTGTGAATGCAAATAAAATTCTTCACATATTGCAAAAGTTGAGTGCCAAAAATTTTTTCCAATTACTTACTCGGGTGTGGGAACCTCCTTTTTGTGCACCGACTCAGTTGTGCCACGATATATTAGAAATTCTAGAAAGGCAGGCGTGATGTCAGGAGAAGAAGCATATAATTGCGTGTCATCATCATAGAGATGGTACTGGAAACCAAATCTACTGATTGGTTGACCAATATGGGCAGTGTACAAAGAGAAAAGGAGGGGGCCTAGGACTGATCCTTGAGGAACTCCAACAGTAAGGGGAAGGTGAGAGAAGGAGGAACCGGCAAAAGATACAGTAAAGGAGCGGTCAGAGAGAAAGGAGGAGAACCAGGAGAGAACGATATCCTTGAGGCCAATGGAACAGAGCATAGTGAGGAGGAGCTCATGATCCGCAGTGTTGAATGCTGCAGAGAGATCCAAGAGAATTAGCATGGAGTAGTGACCATTTGATTTAGCTGTTAGTAGATCATTAGAGACTTTAGTGAGGGTAGTTTCAGTAGAGTGTAAAGAGCGGAAACCAGATTGGAGAGGGTCGAGAAGAGAGTTATCAAAGAGATAGCGGATAAGATGGGAGTGGACCAGGCGTTCCAGGAGTTTAGAGATGAAGGTAAAATTAGAGACAAGTCTATAGTTAGCGGCACAGTTTTGGTCAAGGGATGGTAGTGGATGTATGATGGCATGCTTAAATGAGGAGGGAAAGATACCAGAAGAGAGAGAGAGGTTAAATATTTTAGTTAGGTGAGGGGTGACAGCAGGGGAAAGGGACTGGAGTAGATGTGACGGAAATGGGTCACTGGTGCAAGTGGTTGGGCGAGAAGACGCAAGGGGCCTGCTTACTTCTTCTTCTGTGACTGGTTCAAAATCAGAGAGTGAGCTAGATGCAGTGGGGGAGGGATGACAGTGCATGGTATGAGGTGATTGGGAGATAATTTCCTGTCGGATCTGGTCAATTTTTTCTTTGAAGTAATTCGCCAGATCGTCAGCTCGAAGCTCCGTGGTTGGGGCCTGTACTCTTGGGTTGAGTAGAGAATGAAAAGTGTCAAAGGGACGTTTAGGGTTATTGGACAGTGAGGTGATGAGGGTGTTGAAATAGCTTTGTTTTGAATCATAGAATCGTAGAGTTGGAAGGGACCTCCTGGGCCATCTGGTCCAACTCCCTGCTCAATGCAGGATTCGCTAAATCATCCCAGTCAGATGTCTGTCCAGCCTCTGTTTGAAGACTTCCATTGAATGAGAACTCACCACTTCTCATGGCAGCCTGTTCCACTCATTGATCACTCTAACTGTCAAAAAGTTTTTTCTAATATCTAATCTGTGTCTCCTCCAATTCAGTTTCATCCCATTGCTTCTAGTCTTTCCTTGTGCAAATGAGAATAAAGATGATCCTTCTACAATGTGACAGCCCTTTAGATATTTGTAGACAGCAATTAAGTCTCCTCTCAGTCTTCTCTTTTGCAAACTAAACATTCCCAAATCCTGCAACCTTTCCTCATAAGACAGGGTTTGAGAGGTGAAGGGCAGTGTTGTATGTTTGAAGCATAAACTTATAATGGATGAAATGTTCCTGTAGATTGGATTTTTTCCACAGATGTTCGGCGCACCTGGAGCACCGCTGCAGGAAACGTGTTTGCAGGGTGTGCCAGGGTTGTCGCCGTCTGTGTTGTGGTGTTCTATGTATAGGAGGTGCAAATTCATCCAGGGCACTTTGAAGTGTTTCATTATAATGCTTCAATGCAGAATCGGGACATGAGAGGGAGGAGATAGGGGCCAATGAAGACTGCAAGTTCTTCATAAGTTTCTGGGTGTTAATGGCCTGTATGGTTCTATAAGTATGGACAGTGGGGGTGACCTGAGTGGCCTGGCAGTTTTTGATAGAGAATGAAAGAAGGTTGTGGTCAGAGAGCGGGAGAGGGGAGTTTGCAAAATCATCCACTGCACAAAGCCGAGAGAAGACCAAGTCGAGGGAGTTTCCGTCTTCATGCGTTGGAGAATTAGTAAGCTGCGAAAGGCCAAATGAGGAGGTTAGAAGATAAAAGGTGAGTAGCAGATGGGGAGAGGGGAAGAACAATGGGGTTGTTGAAATCGCCCATGATGAGGGTAGGGATGTCACAGGAGAGAAAATGTGGAAGCCAAGAGGCAAAATGATCCAGGAACTGATGGGAGGGGCTGGGAGGACGATATACCACCGCCACTCGCATGGAGAAGGGGGTGTAGAGTCTGATGGCATGGACCTCAAAAGAAGGGTAGACAAGTGAGGGTACTTGAGGGATAACCTGAAACGTACATTTTGGTGATAGAAGCAGACCAACTCCTCCACCTGCTCTATTGTCTGATCTTGGGGTATGAGAAAAGTGTAGTCCACCATATGAAAGAGCAGCAGCAGCGGTAGTGTCTGACTTCCGGATCCAGGTTTCAGTAAGAGCCAGAAGGTTAAGAGAATTAGAAAGGAAGAGGTCATGAATGAAGGAGAGTTTGTTACACACTAAGCGAGAATTCCAAAGGGCACAATTAAGAGAGACAGATGGCATGCAGGGAATATTAATAAGATAAGAGGGGTTTCTGAGTATAGCAGTTGGGGGATTTGACTTTCTATATATGGCGGACCAGGGTTGGGAGCAATGTCTCCTGTGACTAGGAGAAGGAGGATAGAAAGAGTGAGCAGATGGTTAAGTGATTTGTGAGAGCGTCTCTGATGTTGAATGGTGGGACTAAATGGATCTGTGCTGTGTAGCAATGTGAAAAGAGCGTGAGTGCTATACATAGGAGAGGAAAGGAGTGAGGGGCCGATATGGATGGAGTGTAGAGAGTTAATGCCAGGACGGTGGATGTGTGTGAATGCAGCGGCCAGGATATAAATTACACAAATGCATATGGTATATATTTGTTGTAATCCAAATGTACAGGGAGTAGATGTATATAAACGTCTTACCTGTCTCCTGCCCTGTCTAACTGCCATGTTACAACCGCCTCATACTTTGATTAAATGTACTTCGATTAAAAGCTCTCTATATACAGTATGATAGCCCAATAGCCCACTCAGGGCCGGCGTTAGCAGGCAGACCAGGCAGCTGCCTAGGGCCCCCTCTCCCCCAGGGGTCCCCAGCCAGTTGCCTGCCGCCAGCATCAACTCCCCCATCAGCACCAACTCCTCCCACCAGCACCGATGCATTCAACTATACCGGCGTCTATGACGCCGGTACAGTTCAAAGCAATGATGGAGGAGAGAGTGTCAGCTGACGCTCCCGCTCCCATCATTCCCCTCTGCCTCTGACACTGTGGGTGTGCGATGACATCACTTCATCACGTACCCATTGTGTGCTGGGCAGACTGCAGCCACTGAGACCGGAGACTAGCCAGGAGCAGCGCGGGGCACGAGGAGAGGTGAGTACTGGACTGTGAGAACATTTGGGGGGGCTACATTATATTCTGTGGGGAGGTGGGTTCTATTATATTCTATGTGTGGCTGTATTATATTCTATGGGGGGCTACATTATATTCTATGGGGGAGGATTGCATCATACTCTTATGGGTCTACGTTATATTTTATGGGGAGGTGGGCTGTATTATATTCTATGGGGGCTACATTATATTCTATGGGGGCTGTATTATATTCTATGAGGGAGTATTGCATCATACTTTTATGGGGCTACATTGTATTCTATGGGGAGGTGAGCTGTATTATATTCTGTGGGGGGGCTACATTATATTCTATGGGGGGCTGTATTATATTCTATGGGGGAAGATTACATCATACTCTTATGGGGCTACATTATATTCTATGGGGAGGTGGGCAGTATGATATTCTATGGGGGCTACATTATATTCTATGGGGGCTGGATTACATTTATTATATTCTATGAGGGGTGATTGCATCATACTCTATGAGGAGTCTACATTATACTATATGAGGGGGCTACATTGTATTCTATAGGGGGCTGCATTATATTCTATGGGGGGGCTGGATAATATTGTATGAGGAGCTTCATTATACTCTCTGAGGGGGATACATTATATTCTATCGGGGGCTGCATTATACTATATGAGGAGGGTTACACTGTATTCTATGGAGGGGCTACATTATATTCTATGGGGCTGCATTATACTCTATGAGGGGGCTACCATATATTCTATGGAGGGGCTGCGTTATACTATATGAGGGCGGCTGCATTATGTTCTATAGGGGTTACATTATATTGTATGGCAGGCTGCATTATACTCAGGGGGCTACATTATATTCTGTGGGGTGGCTGCATTAAACTATATGTGGGCTGCATTATACTGTATTGAGGATGATGGGGAATACATTATACTATATGAAGAACTATAGGGTGCATTATACTATGGGAAGTGAATTGTACTACATATATGACAATGGCGGTGCATTATACTATATGGAGCAATATGAGGAGTGTATTATACTATATGGAGGACTGAGAAGTGTATTTTAATACATGGAGGACTATGAGGAGTGTATTATACTATATGGATGACTGAGGAGTGTATTATACTATATGGAGAACTGAGGAGTATATTATACTATATGGAGGACTGAGGAGTGTATTATACTATATGGAGGACTGAGGAGTGTATTATACTATATGGAGCACTGAGCAGTGTATTTTAGTAAATGGAGGACTGAGGAGTGTATTATACTATATGGACGACTGAGGAGTGTATTATACTATATGGAGGACTGAGGAGTGTATTTTAATATATGGAGGACTGAGGAGTGTATTATTATTATTATTATTATGCATTTATATAGCGCCATTTATTCCATGGCGCTTTACATGTCAAAAGGGGAATTATAGACAAGTGTAATATATACAAGAATAATAAACAAGTATAAGACAAGGGACACACAAGTACATAAGGAGAGGGGACCCTGCCCGCGAGGGCTCACAGTCTACAGGGATGGGTGAGGATACAGTAGGAGGGGGTAGATAAGGTCGTGCGGTGGTTCAGTAGACCGAGGATCATTGCAGGCTGTAGGCTTGTCGGAACAGGTGGGTCTTCAGGTTCTTCTTGAAGGTTTCCGTTGATGGTGAGAGTCTGATGTGTTGTGGCAGGGAGTTCCAGAGTATGGGGGAAGCACGGGAGAAGTATGCGGTTGTGGGAAGAGGAGATATGGGGGGAGTAGAGAAGGAGATGTTGAGATGATCGAAGGTTGCGTGCGGGTAGGTACCTAGAGACCATGTCACAGATGTATGGAGGAGACAGGTTGTGGATGGCTTTGTATGTCATGGTTAGGGTTTTGAATTGGATCCTCTGGGCGATAGGAAGCCAGTGAAGGGCCTGGCATAGGGGGGAGGCTGGGGAGTAGCGGGGAGACAGGTGGATTAGTCGGGCAGCAGAGTGTAGGATGGACTGGAGCGGTGCCAGAGTGCTAGAGGGGAGGCCAGAGAGTAGGAGGTTGCAGTAGTCGAGGCGGGAGATGATAAGAGTGTGCACTAGTGTTTTTGTCGTTTCGTGGTTGAGGAATGAGAGGATCCGGGAAATACTTCTGAGTTTGAGGCGGCAGGAGGAGGCGAGGGCTTGGATATGTGGCTTGAAAGAGAGTGCAGAGTCAAGGATCACTCCAAGGCACCGAGCGTGTGGGACTGGGGAAAGAGAGCAGCCGTTTACATTGATGGATAGGTCTGGTGGAGGGGTAGAGTGAGATGGGGTAAAGATGACAAATTCTGTTTTGTCCATGTTCAGTTTGAGAAAGCAAGCAGAGAAGAAGGCTGAGATAGCAGACAGACATTGTGGGATTTCAGTCAGTAAGGAGGTGAGGTCGGGTCCAGATAGGTAGAGCTGCGTGTCATCAGCGTAGAGGTGATACTGCAAACCGTGGGATTCTATGAGCTGTCCCAAGCCGAAGGTATAGATGGAGAATAGTAGGGGTCCTAGGACAGAGCCTTGGGGAACACCGACAGACAGGGGGTGAGGTGAGGCGGTGGTGTGTGAGAGGGAGACAGTGAATATTCGGTCCGTTAGGTATGATGAGATCCAGGATAGGGCCAAGTCTGTGATGCCGAGAGATGAGAGAATCTGTAGCAGGAGGGAATGGTCTACGGTGTCGAAGGCAGAGGACAGGTCCAGGAGAAGGAGTACAGAGTAGTGTCGCTTGCTCTTGGCGGTTAGTAAGTCGTTAGTGACTTTAGTTAGGGCAGTTTCAGTTGAGTGATGCGGTCGGAAGCCAGATTGTAACTGGTCAAAGAGGGAACAGGAGAGGTGGGAGGACAGTTCAAGATATACATGCTGTTCCAGTAGTTTTGAGGCATAAGGGAGAAGAGATGTTGGGCGGTAGTTAGACACAGAGGATGGGTCAAGGGAGGGCTTTTTTTAGGATGGGTGTGATTGAGGCATGTTTGAAGGATGAGGGAAAGACACCATTTGTAAGTGAAAGGTTGAAAAGGTGTGTTAGAGATGGGATGAGGACTGTGGCCAAGTTAGGGATGAGCAGGACGGGAGTGGGTCGAGGGCACAAGTGGTGAGGTGTGATCTTGACAGACGGGTGGAGAGCTGATCTTCTGTCATGGTGGAGAAGCTGGCTTTTGCAGAACAGGGCTGAGCGGCTAAGAGGGGCATTGGGGGCTCCGGGCCAAAGTTTTGTCTGATCGTGTCGATCTTCTGCTTAAAGAAGGAGGCAAAGTCTTCAGTAGAGATGAGAGTAGGGGGAGGAGGTGCTGTGGGACGGAGTAGAGAATTGAAAGTGTTGAAGAGCTGTTTAGGGTTACGAGACAGAGAGGATATGAGAGATGCGAAGTTTGTTTTGCGGCAGAGAGCGTGGACTTAAAGCTGGCAAGGGACTGCTTGTATGCATTGAAGTGCTCAGTAGAATGGGTTCTCTTCCATCTCCGCTCAGCGGCCCTAGAAACCCGTCGTAGTTCTTTGGTCAGGCTGGTCAGCCAGGGCTGCCTGTTGATTGTTCGAGTTTTGCTCTGCATGAGAGGGGCGGCCGAATCAAGTGTTGCTGTTATTGTGGTGTTATAAAAAGTGGCAGCAGCATCTGTGTCATGAAGGGAAGCTATGTCTGTAAGAGCGAGAAGGGATTCAGAGAGTGATTGTAAATTGAGGTGTTTGAGATTCCTGCGAGGGTGGGCGAGATTATGGAGCGGGGGTTGCGCAGTAGGAGTCGAGAGGGAAGAGAATGTCAGAATGTCAGTAGGTTGTGGTCAGACAGGGGGAGGGGTGAGTTATTGAGATTAGTGAGGGAACAGAGACGGGTGAAGATAAGGTCCAGCGTGTGACCATCTTTGTGAGTGGCCGCAGAGGACCATTGAGTGAGGCCGAGGGAAGCCGTGAGCGATAGAAGTTTAGAGGCAGTCGGAGTGGAAGTGTCAATAGGGATGTTGAAGTTGCCCATGATGATGGTGGGGATGTCAGCAGAAAGGAAATGGAGTTGTCAGGTGGTGAAGTGGTCGAGAAAGGTGGAGATGGCTAGTTCTGGGGGGCGGTAGATGACAGTCAGTTGGAGGTTGGAGGGGGAATGGATGCGGACGGAGTGCACCTCGAACGAGGGAAGAGTAGCTGAGGGTGGCAGAGGAATTGGGGTAAAGGAGCAAGTATCAGACAGGAGCAAGCCAACTCCTCCACCACGTTTATTGCTGGGGCGAGGGGTGTGAGAGAGATGGAGTCCGCCATAGGAGAGCGCAGCTGGAGAGGCTGTGTCAGAGGGAGTGATCCAGGTTTCAGTGATGGCGAGGAAGGAGAGTTTGTTGGTGATAAAGAGGTCATGGATAAATGACAGCTTGTTGCAGACAGAGCGTGCGTTCCATAGGGCTCTAGGTAAGGGGGTTGGGGGAGTGAGGGCTGGATGAATAGGTATGAGGTTGTCATGGTTGCGAAGACATGTAGAGGATCGTGGCAGGGTGGTAGAAGTGAGTGTAGGGATGTGTTGAGGGGGGCCAAGATTTGTGGATATGTCGCCAGCAATGAGGAGAAGTAGACAGAGCATTAGAAGGTGGGAGGAGGATAGGACATGATGTGGCCGTGCATGTCTGGAGAAAAAGGATTGTATGGGGAGGAACACTTGTGAGGAGAAGGTTAGGTGGCTGGGGAGAATGGAGGGGGAGATGAATAGTTCCTTACTAGGAGGGGGGATTGCAGGAGTTAGGGAGAAATAGAGTAGTATGGGGGTGATAGTAAAAAGAAGGCGAAACATTGTTGTGATGTCATAGTCAGTTACCTTCCAGTCAATTCCAGTCCATTTCTAGTCTAATTCAACAGTACTTAGAAATAGTACTTTGAAATAGGATTTTGAAATTGATGGAGCCGACTATGTCTGGAGCAGACCCATGGTGCTGAATATGCTGAGTGTATCATACTATATGGACGACTGAGGAGTGTATTATACTATATGGACGACTGAGGAGTGTATTATACTATATGGAGGACTGAGGAGTGTATTATACTATATGGAGGACTGAGCAGTGTATTTTAATATATGGAGGACTGAGGAGTGTATTATGCTATATGGAGAACTGAGGAGTGTATTATACTATATGGAGGACTGAGCAGTGTATTTTAATATATGGAGGACTGAGGAGTGTATTTTAATATTTGGAGGACTATGGGGAGTGTATAATACTATATGGAGCACTATGGGGAGTGTAGAAAACTATATGGAGGACTGAGGAGTGTATTTTAATATATGGAGGACTATGTGGAGTGTATTATACTATATGGAGGACTGAGGAGTGTATTTTAATATATGGAGGACTATGGGGAGTGTATAATACTATATGAGCACTATGGGGAGTGTATAAAACTATATGGAGGACTGATGAGTGTATTTTAATATATGGAGGGCTATGAGGAGTGTATTATATTATATGGATGACTGAGGAGTGTATTATACTATATGGAGCACTATGGGGAGTGTATAAAACTATATGGAGGACTGAGGAGTGTATTTTAATATATGAAGGACTATGAGGAGTGTATTATACTATATGGAGTGTTGTGAGTTCATTTTCCCCTTCACTACTGAGGCCCGATGAACTCCCTCTTCTGGTAAAGAAAGGTAGTGAGCCTGATTATCAAACACCTGAGCCTAATGATGATGACTGGCTGAGTGGAGTTACTGACTGGATATAAGGCTGCCAACACCCTTCTACCCTGCGGGTGATTTCTCTGTGGGATCCTTGGAGACCAGTCTGAATTCCTGCTCTTCTAATGCTAAGTTTTCTGCTCGGCTTTTTGCATTTGTGCTTTGACTTTGTTTTGCTTTGTTTTTCTGGATTTCTGCCATTCCCTGCTGGGGTGAGCTGAATTCCTTTGGCTCTGTCTTCTGAAAATACCTGAGTGCTGATTTAGTTTTTGAAGCCTAGCTGCTTCAGGGTCTTTTTCCATATCAGCTTGTTGGCTTATGTCTTTGATAGGGTTTTGGCAGATTGCAGACAGCAACCTTCCTTTCCTGTTCTGTTTAGTTAGCTTGGGCCCCATCGTTTGCTCAGCCTATCTTTCTATCTGTGTGTGTTTTTTCATCTTGCTTCACCGTCATTATATGTTGGGGGCTGCCTTTTACTTTGGGGTCTGCTCTGGGGCAGTTTAGATTTCCTTTTCTGTCTTTAGGCTATTTAGCTCTCCGGCTGTGATCGAGGGGTCTAGGGCACCGTAGGAACCCCCCACGGCTACTGCTAGTTGTGTTGATAGGTTCAGGGGTCTGCAATCTGATAGTTGCCGACTTCTCTGGTTTTCTGGACGTAGCTTCTATTTTTGTCTGCCTCCTACGGCGACTCAGTCATAACAGAATCACCCGACATACCGCAGATCCTAGGGTTCTCAATAGCAGGAAAGAATTAAAAAAAAAAAAAAAAAAAAAAAAAAAAGTGTGTATATTTTTTCCTCTATATCTCTGAGGCCGTAGGGGGAATTTTTTTTTCTCTCAATGGAGATAAAGCAATTGTCTGATCGTGTGGAGCAGCTCGCTGTGGAAGTGCGGGGAATTTCCACCTACCTTGCTCATTCACATGCTGCTGAACCAAAGATTCCTACACCTGATGTATTTTTTGGGGATCGGTCTAAATTTTTGAATTTCAAAAATAATTGTAAATTATTTTTTGCCTTGAAGCCTAACTCGTCAGGGAGCTCCGCGCAGCAGGTTAAAATTGTCATCTCTTTGCTGTGTGGCGATCCCCAGGATTGGGCGTTTTCTTTGAAACCAGATGATCCTATTCTGACTAATGTGAACGCATTTTTTCAAGCCTTGGGGTTGTTGTATGACGAACCTAATGCCATTGATCAGGCTGAAAAGACCCTGCTGGCATTGAACCAGGGTCGAGATTCTGCAGAATTGTACTGTCAAAAATTCCGAAAGTGGGCAGTACTTACTACCTGGAATGATAATCCCTTGGCTGCTCTCTTTCGGAAGGGGTTGTCAGAAGCTGTAAAAGATACTATGGTGGGATTTCCTGTTCCCTCTGGTCTTGACGATTCTATGTCATTAGCCATTCAGGTTGATCGGCGTTTGCGCGAACGCAAAGCTGCACGAGAGGTGTTGCCACCTGTTGAACAAATGTCTGAACCTATGCAATGTGATAGAGTTTTGTCCAGAGAGCAGCGTCAGGAGTTCAGAAGGCATAATAAGTTGTGTTTTTTCTGTGGAGATGCCTCGCATATTATTTCTGTCTGTCCTAAACGAGAGAAACGCTTTGCACACACGTTTTCTGTTGGTGGTGTTCAACCTAAGTTTCTTCTGGCTATTACTCTGATCTGCTCCCTGTCCACATTTTCCGCCAAGGCTTTTGTGGATTCGGGAGCAGCCCTAAACCTAATGGACTTGGATTTTGCTAAACGTTGTGGATTTCCGATGACACCTCTGCAGACGCCTATCCCTTTGAGGGGGATTGATGCTACTCCTTTGGCTAAAAATAAACCTCAGTTTTGGACCCAGGTGGTAATGCGGGTCGCCCCAGACCATCAAGAAAATTGCAGATTTTTGGTGTTGCATAGTCTGCATGATACTATTGTTCTGGGGTTTCCCTGGTTACAAATTCATAATCCAGTTTTGGATTGGAAATCTGTGTCTGTGGTGAGTTGGTGTTGTCGGTGTGCCTTTAGTGAGGCTCCGGTGTTTTCCACCTCTCCTCAGTCGCATGATGTTCCTGATTATTTGGTGGTCTTTTATGATGTATTTAGTGAGAATGAGTCTGCGTCTCTGCCTCCTCATAGGAGTTATGACTATGCAATTGAACTGAGCCCGGGGTGTAAATTTCCCAAGGGTCGGCTCTTCAATTTATCTGTACCCGAGCACGAGGCTATGCGATCCTATATTAAGGAGGCGTTGGAGAAGGGTCATATTAGACCATCCTCGTCACCCTTAGGTGCCGGGTTTTTTTTGTAGCCAAAAAGGATGGATCATTAAGACCTTGTATTGATTATCGTGCCCTCAACAAAATTACTGTTAAATATCATTATCCATTACCCCTGATTTCTGATCTATTCTCCAGAGTTAAAGGTGCTTGCTGGTTTACCAAGCTTGACCTCAGGGGGGCGTATAATCTTATTCGCATTAAGCATGGGGATGAATGGAAGACGGCGTTTAATACTCCGGAGGGACATTTTGAGTACCTGGTGATGCCTTTTGGGCTTTCTAATGCCCCTTCTGTCTTCCAGTGCTTCATGAACGATATTTTCCGAGATTTTGTCGATAAATTTTTGATTATCTATCTGGATGATATTTTGATCTTCTCTAAGGATTGGGATTCTCATGTGGAACATATTCGGACTGTGTTCCGGATCTTGAGGGAGAATTCCCTGTATGTCAAAGGATCTAAATGCCTTTTTGGAGTACAGAGGATTTCTTTTTTGGGATTTATTCTGTCTCCGTCAACTATTGAAATGGACCCGGCCAAGGTACAGGCCATTTACGATTGGGTTCAGCCCACTTCTTTGAAGGCCCTCCAGAAGTTTTTGGGTTTTGCTAATTTTTATCGGAAATTTATAGCAAAATTTTCTAGTATTGCCAAGCCTTTGACTGATTTGACTAAGAAGGGTGCTGATGTGTTAAATTGGTCTCCGGAGGCGGTTTCTTCCTTTCAGGAGATGAAGCGAAGATTCACCTCCGCCCCGGTTTTGCGGCAACCTGATGTCTCACTTCCGTTCCAGGTAGAGGTGGATGCTTCTGAGATTGGTGCAGGAGCTGTTTTGTCCCAAAAGGATCCTGTAACATCTAAAATGAATCCCTGTGCTTTCTTTTCCCGAAAGTTCTCTCCATCTGAACATAACTATGATGTGGGGAATCGGGAACTGTTGGCCATGAAATGGGCATTTGAGGAGTGGAGACATTGGTTGGAGGGAGCTAAGCATCAAGTCGTGGTCCTCACTGACCACAAAAATTTGATTTACCTAGAGTCGGCTAAGCGCTTGAACCCTAGACAGGCTAGGTGGGCCTTGTTTTTTACACGTTTTGATTTTGTGGTTTCTTTTCTTCCTGGAACTAAGAATGTCAAGGCAGACGCCCTCTCTAGGAGCTTCTTTGCTGATTCTCCTGTGGTGACCAAGCCTGCTACCATCTTAGGCGAAGGGGTAGTTCTTTCTGCCATCTCGCCCGATTTGAGACGTGCTCTGGAAGAGTTCCAGGAGGACAAACCTGAGCGTTGTCCCAGTGGAAAGTTGTATGTTCCTGACCAGTGGAAGAAGAGAGTGATGTCTGAAGTTCATTGCTCTGCTTTGGCTGGTCATCCAGGTATTTTTGGTACTAGAGATCTGGTGAGTCGGTCTTTTTGGTGGCCCTCCTTGTCTCGTGATGTCAGGAATTTTGTGCAGTCCTGTGGGACGTGTTCCCGGTCTAAATCGTGTCCTCGCTCTAGTGGGTTGTTGATGCCTTTGCCTGTCCCCAAGAGGCCATGGACCCATATTTCAATGGATTTCATCTCTGATATGCCTGTCTCTCAAAGGATGACTGTTATTTGGGTGATTTGTGATAGGTTCTCTAAGATGGTTCATCTTGTACCACTCCCAAAGTTGCCGTCTTCCTCTAAGTTGGTGCCCCTGTTTTTGCGACAGGTGGTTCGCTTGCACGGGATTCCTGAGAACATTGTATCTGACAGAGGAGTTCAGTTTGTGTCTAGATTTTGGAGAACTTTCTGTTCCAAGCTGGGAATTCAGTTGTCCTTCTCCTCTGCTTTTCACCCTCAGACAAATGGGCAGACAGAGAGAACAGACCAGACCTTGGAGTCATATTTGAGATGTTTTATTTCTGCTGATCAGGATGATTGGGTTTCATTTTTGCCCTTGGCCGAATTTGCTTTAAATAATAGAACTAGTTCTGCCACTTTGATGTCACCTTTTTTTTGTAACTTTGGCTTTCATCCTCGATTTTCTTCAGGACAGGTGGAGCCCTCTGCCTGCCCAGGTGTTGACACTGTGGTGGAGAGAATACACCAGATCTGGGACCAAGTGGTGGATAAGTTATTTCTCTCCCAGGAAAAGGCCCAGCGGTTTTCCAACCGACATAGGACCATTGGACCCCAGTTTAAGGTGGGTGATATGGTTTGGTTGTCATCAAAAAATATCGCTATGAAGGTGGCTTCTCCTAAGTTTAAGCCTAGATTTATTGGACCTTACAAGATTTTGGAGATTATTAATCCGGTCTCTTTTCATTTGGCTCTTCCTGTCACATTTAAAATCCATAATGTGTTCCATAAATCTTTGTTGAAGAGGTTTGTTGAACCTGTTGTTCTGGGGGTGGCACCTCCAGACCCTGTATTGGTTGAAGGTAACATGGAATATGATGTAGAGAAAGTACTGGATTCCCGTCTGGCTAGACGGAGACTCCAGTATTTGGTTAAGTGGAAGGGTTATGGTCAGGAGGATAATTCCTGGGTCTCTGCCTCTGATATTCATGCCAAAAGATTGGTGCGTGCCTTTCATCGGGCTCACCCTGATCGCCCTGGTGGCGTGGTTGAGGGTTCGGTGACCCCTCCTCAAGGGGGAGGTACTGTTGTGAGTTCATTTTCCCCTTCACTACTGAGGCCCGATGAACTCCCTCTTCTGGTAAAGAAAGGTAGTGAGCCTGATTATCAAACACCTGAGCCTATTGATGATGACTGGCTGAGTGGAGTTACTGACTGGATATAAGGCTGCCAACGCCCTTCTGCCCTGTGGGTGATTTCTCTGTGGGATCCTTGGAGACCAGTCTGAATTCCTGCTCTTCTAAAGCTAAGTTTTCTGCTCGGCTTTTTGCATTTGTGCTTTGACTTTGTTTTGCTTTGCTTTTCTGGATTTCTGCCATTCCCTGCTGGGGTGAGCTGAATTCCTTTAGCTCTGTCTTCTGAAAATACCTGAGTGCTGATTTAGTTTTTGAAGCCTAGCTGCTTCAGGGTCTTTTTCCATATCAGCTGTTGGCTTATGTCTTTGATAGGGTTTTGGCAGATTGCAGACAGCAACCTTCCTTTCCTGTTCTGTTTAGTTAGCTTGGGCCCCATCGTTTGCTCAGCCTATCTTTCTATCTGTGTGAGTGTTTTTTCATCTTGCTTCACCATCATTATATGTTGGGGGCTGCCTTTTACTTTGGGGTCTGCTCTGGGGCAGTTTAGATTTCCTTTTCTGTCTTTAGGCTATTTAGCTCTCCGGCTGTGATCGAGGGGTCTAGGGCACCGTAGGAACCCCCCACGGCTACTGCTAGTTGTGTTGATAGGTTCAGGGGTCTGCAATCTGATAGTTGCCAACTTCTCTGGTTTTCTGGACATAGCTTCTATTTTTGTCTGCCTCCTACGGTGACTCGTTCATAACAATCCCCAATCCTGGCCCCCATGTGTCTCGTTCCTGGCTTCAGCCATATGTTTTCCCATCCCACCCTCATGAGTATCCATTCTGCCCCCTATGATCTCCCCATCTTCCCCATCCATCTCCATCCTGCCCCATGATTCTGCACGATCTGTTTCAAACCCTTCCCCCAGTGTCTCCAACCCTGCCCCCAGTGTCCCCAATCATGCCCCCTTTGGCTCCAATCATGCCCCCAGTGTCCCCAATCATGTCCCCAGTGTCTTTCATCCTGCCCCCTGTGTCTCCAATCATTAACTAGGGTTAACTAGTGGGACAGTTTTATAGGTTGGGTCGTTGCGGATGCGGTGGTGATATTAAATATGTGCACTTTTAGTGTTTAGATTTTTTTCTTCAAAGATTGATTTAATGATGGAATATTGTTTTTTTTAATATATTTTTACAATTATTTATTTTTTTTTATTTTTTTACACTGTATCCTGCCCTGTGGGCCCCGTTGGAATGCAGCCTGCCCTGGCCCTGTTGGTGGAATGCTGCGGCTGCGCTGGGCCCCCCTGCCTGCCCTGGGCCCTGTTGTTGGATGCTACGGCTGCGCTGGGCCCCCCCTGCCTGCCCTGGGAATTCTGAAGTGCGGGCGCCCCCCCAGGCCCTGTTGGTGGATCATGATCCCCGGGCCCTGTTGGTGGATGCTGCGGCTGCACCGGATTCCCCTTGCCTGCCCTGTGGCAATGCTGCAGTGTGGGAGCCCCCCGGGCCCTGTTGGTGGATGCTGCAGCTGCGCCGGGTCCCCCCTGCCTGCCCTGGGGCCCTGTGGCTGTGGGAATGCTGAAGTGTGCGGGCGCCCCTCCCGGGCCCTGTTGGTGGATCGTGAAGCTGAGGGCGGCTGCGCCGGGCCCCCCCTGCCTGCCCTGTGGCTGTGGGAATGCTGCAGTGTGGGCCCTGTTGGTGGATGCTGCAGCTGTGCCGGGTCCCCCCTGGGGCCCTGTGGCTGTGGGAATGCTGAAGTGTGCGGGCATCCCCCGGGCCCTGTTGGTGGATTATGAAGCTTGGATCATGAAGCTGTGGACGGCTGCACCGGGCCCCCCCTGCCTGCCTGTGGCTGTGGGAATGCTGCAGTGTGGGCACCCCCCCGGGCCCTGTTGGTGGATGTTGCAGCTGTGTCGGGTCCCCCCTGCCTGCCCTGGGGCCCTGTGGCTGCGGGAATGCTGAAGTGTGGGTGCCCCCCGGGCCCTGTTGGTGGATGCTGCAGCTGTGCCGGGTCCCCCCTGCCTGCCCTGGGGCCCTGTGGCTGCAGGGCCCCCCTGGCCCCCTGCCAGCCCTGTGGCTGTGGGAATGCCTGGGCCCTTTTGGTGGATGGCTGCTGGCTGTGGCTGGCTGGGTCCCCACTGCCTGCCCTGCTGAGACAGACTACTCACCCTGCTCACTCGCCTGCCGCTTCCAGCTGCACATCCGGTCCACTGCACTTCTCCTCTGGTGTCCATCCTCTGACCGCCGTCCTCCGGGCCCGACTGCTGTCCACCGCTCCCATCCACGCTGCTCGGTCTGCTCCGGAATGAGGAAGAGGATGGAGCAGAGCAGCATGTGACATCAGGAGAGGCTGGCTAGACTATGATGCACTGAGGCGGGCCGTAGCTTAAAGCTACAGTGCCCGCCCATTTCCTTTTGCCGGCCGAGCCCGGGGCATTGTAAATATAAGCGCCTGCTGCTTGAACAAAATATCGGGGGGCCTCGAGCGCGTAAGGGCTGTAAAGCCCTGATGGCGGCCCTGGATCAGGGAGCCGATGGATCTCTGCACCGCTACAGCTGTTACCAGTATCTGCATCCTAAGGCACTGCACCATGAGAGTCACCCCAAACCGCTACCTAAGGTGAGATGCTCGAGTCATCTCGCCTCATAACAGGAGAGGCCCTGCATGCAGTAATAGCGCAATGTGGTGCAGCAGAGGAAGGGTTAAAGCACAAGATGCAGATCCAGAGTATTCCTTTGCATTGTTAATAGTCTGCTCTCAGGTTCCATTCGAGGCCTCAATCTCTCCTGTAAACCACAGTTGGAGATGTCGCCCTGTATTTGTCTTTCTCTAACCACAGAGTCGATGAAAATTCCTGGAAACTTAAACAAGGGCAATGTGTTAGTAATTACAGCTTTTTCACTGGCACAGCTATGGAGGGTCCTCCGTCTCCGAGTAGGAACCAGTCTGCCCCTGACTATCCTGCAGCGGAGACACATGTTCCTCCTGCTACAGGTCACAACAAATGTTTGACAGAATATCCAAGGTCCAGGCACAAGCTTGGCACAAGGAGGCACAACAATGTGGTTGCAGCCTGTGTATTTATTTCTACGGATAATCCAGCCTTGTTTAAAAGATGAAATGAGATGAAAGAGCTAAATGCACATGTGTGGACGATGGCTATAAATATGGAAAACCGATAAACATACAAAGACAACCATGCCAGGTGTAACAAATAGAAACAGATCCATAGTCAGCTCCAGGGAACAAAGTAGCTTTTTGATATCATGATGACCATGGCCATATTATAAAGCCACATTATGCAGATTTCAAATAAAACACCTATTTTTTCTAATGGCTGATACCCAACCTTTGTTTGCTAAGAAATTTTATACCGGAGAAGATAGATGGGGTTTGCTTCCCTCTATATGAAATCCAATCGAATCATAAAATTTTGTCACGTTCCAAAGGCATTTTAAAGTTATTCTCCCCTCTGTGCACCATATAAATGTACCATGTAGTGACAGATGGTGTGCCCATGGGTCTGTAATACAGACACATAGAGACTTGAGTAGTAAATTAAAAGCTCATTTCAGCTAAGCAATTTAGATAACCTTTACCAGAGTAAGTGTCTACGGCATTAACAAGTAAGACATAATGCAGAGTGAAGTGGAAATATATGGCCATAGCAGTCTTTATTGATTACAACAAATATTAAATTCATCATAATACGCTCTATTCTCTGAGAAGATCCTGGATGGCCTATTATAAAACTGAACAGCACCAGAATAAATACTCCCCAGTCGCACCGCTCCAGCTTGGGGTCGACAAATGTCACAGTGCTGTCCCCTCTACAATTTTCATCTGTTTCCTGGGAACCGTCCCAGCAGGAACTTAAACCTTAACTCAATAATGAAGGGTCAAAATACCTCCTTGTGACCCTACCCCTTTAACCAAGGCCATCCCTGACCCGTTCACCTCCAGCTTCTATGACAAAACTATAAAATAGTACAAAAACCCAACTCACCACCTCCAAAGTTTTATGCTAGCCAAATTAATAAATTACATGAGGGTGGGTGGAAAGGATGTTCACAGGTCCTGGATCCACAGAGAAGATGATGGTCCTGCATCCTCCTTCTCTTTTTAAGGTACATTCAAACTTCTTCCCCACCCCTTCCCACAGCTTCCTACCCAATCCTATACTGAGTGCCAATGCATGTGACATAAACTCTAAGCCCACACCAATTAGCTTCTCTTTGTGGATGTGCGAAACAACTATTAATCCTTTCCTGGCCTCCTCCTTCCAAAACCCCTGTCATGTTCAGGCCTACACTTTAGGTACGTCCCTTACGACCCTACCTTGAGAGATAGAATTTCCTGCCAGGATTTTAGAGGTAGCAGTTAAAACTTATATGTGAATGAACCCAGAAACCCTTCTGCCTTGTTCACCAGTATGATAAATGTCCCATTGTAGGTGAAATGCTGTAACACAAGTTCTGTCTCATATCTACAGTAAAGCAACATATGAGACCATTGATGCGTGGGGCTTTTCATCCATGGTGTGTGATCCCTCACAATTTTGACTAACATTGCCAAGAATAAAGAATGGTATCTAAACCTCCTCCAAGAACAACCGCTTCCAACGATCCATTAGCAATCTGGTGATGAACAATGCTTTTTTCCAGAATGATGGAGACCATATCACAAGGCAAAAGTGTTAACCAAGTGGCTTGATGAACAAAACATTGCATTTTTGGGTCTATGGCCAAACATCTCCCGAGATTTGAATCCCATTGAGAACCTGTTATCAATCCTTAAAAAACAGGTGGACCAACAGTACCACAGAAATTTTGATAAACTCCAAGGATTAGGTAAGAATTGAAAAATTAGGGTACTCCATAAATTTAGAGACTTTGCATAAGCTTTTTATATTTTTCAATAAAGGTAAAAAAAAATGTATGAAATGCTTATGATTATACTTCAGAAACCATAGAAACATCTGACTAAAAGATCTAAAAACAGTGAAGGAGCAAACTTTGTGTAAACCAAGATTTGTCTTAGTATCAAAACTTTTGGCCACAACTTTAAATATAGCTCACAGAAATTTCCTTTATTAATCTCCATCCTCTCCTGGCAGTCATGCATATAGTCTCCATTATCTCATGGAGTTAAAAAGAGGGAAAAGAAATAGTACTTATTAGCCCAACAGCTCACCCACTTGATGACACAGATTGGCAATTAAAGGGAATCTGTCAGTAGGTTTTTGTTATATAATCTGAGGACAGCATGAGGTAGGGTTGAGGTCACTGAATTCAGCAATATGTCATTTATCAATCTGTGTGCTGTTATTTACATACAATGAAGGTTTTCTCACCAGGGCATTATCATTGTTGTGACTAGCTGCCATGTGAGCAAAGGTCAGATTCCACCCCCTCTTGTGATAAGCAGCTGACTGTCAACAGACAATGTATATCCAGAGCCTTGTGTGAGCATGGTGATCGCTCTCAGCTCTGATTAATGCTGCATTTAAGAGCTCTGATTGTATCACAACTGCTGCACCCAGTAAACTAAGTGATATATTGTTGGATTCAGGATCTTTTTGCCTATATTATGTGGCTCTCAGATGAGATATCAAAAATCTGCTGACAGATTTACTTTAAATAGGTTTCTACTTTACGTAAATTATACTTATTGTTTATATCATGAAATTAAGCCATCAAATATTTGCAGTGTATTAGTTCTACAAAACTTTCCAAATCTTTTCTTTTTAACGTCAGGATCAGATTGCCATATTCTTCATCAGTATGTTGTATGCTGCATGTTGAGCATCCAGACTTGTACAGTAAACTGGTGTGCCTGTTCACACCAACAATTTTCCATATGGACTGATGCTCCATGTAAAAGAAAAGCAGCATGCACTAGTCTGGACTGTTTGGCGGACCAGACTAGTACATGTCAATATTAGGTGGCCCTTACTCTTGTTCACTATGTGGTCGAGCACAAGAAGCCAATCATGACTGCAACATGACTGGCTCAAGTTTTAGTACGACCATCTGAACCTGACCTAATGGGCTCTCTCAACACAGATACGTGGCTTTCGAAAAGTAAGTCCTTTGATAGAATCATGGAATGTTAGAGTTGGATGGGACCTCCAGGGTCATCTGGTCCAACCCCCTGCTTAATGCAGGATTCACTAAGATAAACAATCTCAGACAGATGACTGAACATCCTCTGTGTGAAGACTTACATTGAAGGAGAACTCACCATCTCTTGTGGCAGCCTGTTCCACCCATTGGTCACACTCACTGTCAAAAAAATTTTTTCTAATCTGTATCTTCTCCCTTTCAGTTTCATCCCATTGCTTCTCATGTTTCCATGTGCAAATGAGAATAAGGATGATCCCGCTACACTGTGACAGCCTGGATATGTGCAAGTGTGGGAGGAAAGGCCCCCGTCGAGTGTCCGGGCCGGAACCAAGGAAGCCGTCATCTAGGTTCCGGGGGAAACTATTCCCGGGGGACAGAATTCGGGGACGGACCGTTGAGATGGACAGCTGGGCTAGGGGAGGGGCCAGTATAAAAGGGGCAGGGAGCGCCAGTCACGATGAGTCAGCAGACCGGGACAGAGGCAGCAAGAGACCATGGGAGCGACTGAGAGCTAGAGCGACTTACAAGTGCCAGGGAAGACGCTCACCGAGGACTTCAGAGGGACGGCACCGAGACGACCGTCCGAGACTTGCTGCCCCACTCCAGCCCGCTGCCGCCTCACCACAGCCCGCGGCCGCTGTCTACCCGCGGTCGCCCGCGGCCGTTGCCATCCCGCTCCAGCCCGCAGCTGCGGCCCGTTCCCCGCCACCCGCAGCCGCCCTGCTCTCACCAGTGGCCGCGGCAAGTCCAGTGCCGTCGGCGGCCACCACTGTCCCGCTCCGGTCCGCGGCAAGGGCCGAGCCTCTGCTCACCGTGGAGTGCCCGTCGCAGCGGCTATCTGCACAGGTGGCCTGTCACCCGCCACCCCGCACCGCTGCCGCTTTCCCCCGTCCAAGGGCTGCGGCCTACCCGTCCAAGGACTCCTCCAGGGCCAGAGGCACCCCAGCGCCACAGGAGCGGCGGACCGCTCGAAGACTACGCCAACTCTTCAGCAGCTGGGCCCAGCGACTGCGCCGCCGAAGAACCACCGACCAGAGTGCCAAGGGACATCAGGACGGCTAGGTTGAGTATATAGTTAAGGACCCGTAGTCGGCCATACCGCGGCCCTATAGTGACTGGCTCTCGCCGGACGTAGTCGTGTTCTCCTCTGTTTGTGTGAACTGTATTGAGCCCCTGCGAGGACAACCCTTGTTACCCCCTTTGGTTGAACAGGCTGAGACTGAGGAAAGTCTCCTTTAGGCCTATAAACGTTATTATAAAAACCAAGCCGACTCGCGACTCGTCACTGCATACTGCGTACCTGCTAGTACCACACAGACAGCTATTAAGTCTCCTCTTAGCCTTTTTTTTTTTTTTTTTTTTTTGCAAGCTAACAAGCTGATACATCATAATGAGCCGTGCACCTGTGAGAGGAATACACAGAGTAACTAATCAATGTAAAATATTAACATTATTATACTCATATATATGGAAAATCATGATCACATACAAGAACAACCAATCCCTGCAAAGGTTTGACCTACCCATATTGAGATCGGTGATATTAATGATTATCAGTGAATGATAATAAACTACATCGCCACTAATGTTACATAAACAATTCAGCAATAATATTGCAAAACCTAAAATCACAAGCTGACAGGATGTGCGGCAGCGATAATACTTTTACTTCAAAGGATCAGCAGCCAGTGACTCCGCTGACTCAGACGATATTTAGCTGGAGTCTGCAGCTCCTGAAAGGCTGGAAACCACATACCAAGACATCAAAATTGACTCGCTTTTTACTTACAATGGATTTTTGCTGCAGAATTATTTTGCCATTTTTGCCAGCTCTTTTATTTCTGATCGTTCATAAATATATAGTATCCTAACAAGTTGGAAAGGAAACTGACAATCACAATTATTAGCGGTGCTGGCGTGCTGTGATTGCTGGGCCCTCTTGAGCTCACATGTACTGTATGTTATATCCTTACTTCTTACACTGTTAAGAATTTTTTACATTTTCTTTAGCAGTTAAAAAATTCCTTTAGTTATGACTTAAAATCATAATCCTCCCAGAAATATAGCTAACTATAGCCACATCCCATTTGTAGCACCACTCTTCATTATGGCATTGGTGTAATGCACCTTGTTATGCAGTAGGTAAGCAGTGATGCCAGCCTGTACACCGTTTATTATCAATCTTACAAAATGGGCTCAGTGCTATGTATGTGACCTCATTTTCGAAGGACTTCCTTGCGGTAGGTATGTAGGTATATTCATTGATTAGCCATAGTATTACAACCTCCTGCCTAATATTGTGCAGCTCTCTATCATGTCTACAAAGTAGCTCCAACCTGCAATGTCATGGGCTCCAAAGGACCTCTGAAAGTGGCCAATATTAAAGTGTTGCTCTGGCACTGCTCACATCCGCATCCCAAGGTGTCTTTGATGACATCTCATGAACAGGTGGCTACCAGAGCACGAGTGGTTGTCACATATTGTGTACCTTTGCTTCATATTAGAATGAATGCATGCCCCGAAAAAGCTCCCGAACTCATACCGCAAATGTATATCAGCATACAATAAGAAACAGCAAAACGGCACTAAGCAGGGTCTACTCACTGGTGGAGATATAGATGTATTAATTCCGGACGAAGTGTTCCTGACCGGTGTGCCGCAGCGCTCAAGTTAAAAATTTTTGAAAGGAGTACAACAGAGGATGCCAGGCAAAAAAAAGACTGCTCAAGGTTTTTGGCAATGCAATTGATTTATTTAAATGCCTTCTTAATTTTAAAGAGAGAATATAATAATATAATTAAATAAGGCAGCGGCACTGCAGAAAGTAATATTTGGCTGGTGGTATAATGATGTCATTGCACCACCACTGGACTCAGACAGAAGAGGGCCTTTATGGAAGAACAGTATTTGGGCCCCTTACAGTCCAATAGCTCATCATATTGAACGTTTTTATGTGTCTGTGAAAAATACTGCTTTGGAGGTGGTAGTGGCCCCCTTACCTCTTGGCCCTTGTGTGGCTGCACACGTTGCACCAATGGGGTGCACCTCAATCCTGCCAGCGTCGTTCAGCATAAAAATGGACAGAACAAAAGGCCGCATGAGAGAATCTGATATAAGAGGAGTAGGGTTTTTGTCTTTCGCGAATCCTAAAAGCTATGTTCATTGAAGACTCAGGGCTGATCTAAATAGAATGTGAAGAGGTTGTCCAGTCGTAAGCTACAAGGATACAGTGACTTTATGTGACTGCAGACTTGTGAATCCTCACATCACGTACCGTGCACGCTGTGAGGATTCTCGCACCAGGGTCGACAGTTGCGTTGCCGCAAGTATGTGATTTACATACATGTCGTCACGAATGGGCGTGACCGGATATAGTCTATTCGGAATGTGGCTGGAAGTATGCAAATCAAATACTTGCGGTCACATGATTGCCCGTTCCCGAGAATCCCAACAGTGCACGGTGAGGAGTCACAAGTCTGCACAGTCACATAGAGTGACTGTAGACTTGTAACCTAAGGCCAGACAACCCTTTTAAGTTTGGAGCTAATTACGCAAGCTACAGCCTTTACTTTGAAGATACCCTAATATTAGTAAATGTTGACCATTGTGTTCAAATTTTGCCTCTGCAAGCAGCTGGAATATTTGCTACCTGACTCACATAGATCTGCTGAATACCTAAGACTGACTATTGTGTAAGAGAGTGAGCAGTGCTCAAGAAGACGTCATGGCAAGTGGATTAAATTTGATGAAAGTGTTCTTTGTTTTGAATGTTATTTAAATTTAAAAATGTATTTTCTCGTCATGGTTGGTTTGTGTATGGTTTCCTGGAGGTCTTACCTCAAGGCCGTCCCCAGAGATTGAGGAGGGCTGTCCAATAGAGGAACCATGGAGGAACCTATTCACAATGGGTAAGATACAGTTAAAAGGATTTGGAATAGCTCACATACTGGGAGGGGTTATAGCAAGCAAAAAGTCTCAGACAGTGTTAATGCAAGGTTAAAGTTCACGCACACGCTGTGATGGGCCTTAACAGTACCAAGCTTCCAAACAGCAGGAGGGCGCACCGGGAGTCTAGCGCAGATCCCTGGATGGTCCAGGGCTTATGGCCTGGAAGACGCATTGGAGTCCATGTCTCACTCTCTCCTAACAGGAAGAGGCCAGTCGAGGAAAAACGAGAGGGAATGGTGGTGGACCTCAAGAAAGCTGGGTTGCCGGATGGAGAGGCTCTTGGGCCAACAGAAGCTATTGAGGTGGGGACAGTTCAGGCAGAATGGAGGCAGGACCTTGAAATGTACTGTTTTATTGGAACATCAACTGGAGGGGGCACTGCCCCATTCTTTATACCGCAGCCGAATTATTGGAACTGTACAGTAAAATCGAACCGTTGAACCAGACCCAAAGTCTCCTGGTGTGTGTTACCAATCCTGGTCCGAGGACATAGCTGTAACAGAGGCTTCAAGCCCACAAGTAAGGGCAGATTGAGCGCAGCAGCACAGCACACATGGGAAAAATATCCGTTTACAAGTGGGGTTTCAGGGTGAAGAGAAGTCAGACCTGGCCAACAGTACCGGCCCTGAGCCCCCTTCAATTGTACTAAAAAAAAATCTACACCAACTCTTCAAACAGCTCAACTGGACTTGAAATATCCATCTCCCTTGGTGGGAAATATTACCATGGATTTATAAATTGCTTTTTTTGCATTTGAGCCACATAATTCACAAGCCTGCAGATTCCATACATTTGCAGACCATCAACATATTGAAATGATTTATAGTATAAAGTGGATTTCGACATCTCAAGCTGAGAGGCACTTCTATAAACATACAGAATTTGACACATTACTAAAGGCTCAGGAAAGTGGTTCTCACAAAAATCAGAGCCCACTGTAGATAAAGTTGACTGGGGTGAGTCGAGTCCCCTCCTCTGGTTAATTTCACATCTTCTTTTACTCACGCACCATGGAGTCTATGTAATAAAATAATGCCATGCAAGGAACTGCTGAAAAAAATAAATGGAAAAAATTATTTTCATGTGAATACATTAGAAAATAAATCTCTCAATGGCAACTACTCCCCTGTGTGTTACGTTAAGCTCTGTCATGACAAGAACCCCAGTCCATATATACAGATGTCCTGCATTCAGGATTCACTTCCACCTTCACCTCCACCTTCACACGAACTTTCCTGAACAATTGGTCTATTTTGTGCCAGTAAAATGCTAAGCTATTAGTAAAATCTGGTTTCTCCTTGTTTCCAGTTACTTGTTAAGCCCAATTGTGTTGTACCTAGCTTCAGTATGACTTTAGTATACGGGTAGGTTCATATCAGGGCCAGCTCAGGAGAGAAGGCTGAGCGGTTTCAGTGACTGACAATGCTACTCTCCATGCCTGCACCCAAGCTTTCACTGTGCTGAATGTCTATGGCCGATGGAAGATGCTGGGCGGCCGCAGACATTCCGCCATGGCACTCAGACGTGAATACAGTTGATGTCAAAGCCGCGCTGTTTAAGACAGGCATAGAGGAGCTGTCAGCTCAATGCTCTGCTGGGATCTTCAACAGAACACTGGCCACTCCTAGCCTGTGCCCTTATGTAGAAAATACACGCAGGGGCCATTGGATGGCGCAATACAGTGACGTCATCATGCCATCCAGTGTCCACTTGCTATACAGATGGCAAAAGGAGACTGAGGGTGCGGTATACAGGGACCCAGGATCCTTTTTTTATATTTTGCCAATGAACGGAGGACATAAGAGGGGCTGGCTATGGGGGGACATATGTGTTGCTGGCTATGAGGGACATACAGTTGTGCTCAAAAGTTTACATATTCCGGCAGAATTTTTGCTTTCTTGGCCTTTTTTCAGAGAATATGAATGATAACACCAAAATCTTTTCTCCACTCATGGTTAGTGGTTGGGTGAAGAGAAGACATTTATTGTCAAACTACTGTGTTTTCTCTTTTTAAATCATAGTGACAACCCAAAACATCCAAATGACCCTGATCAAAAGTTTACTCGACCATACAGCCCAATTTTCTTCCGCCTTGCCCGACAACCAGATGTGCATGTTCAATTAGGATCTGAAGTTCCGCCTGCACGTGTGTCTACACCTCCACCCATTCCCCCCCAAACCAACCTTGGCAACAACAGGGCCAAATGGCAGCTTATAACCAACCTGCCCAATATGGCCACTTGTACAGACCCGGTGTTGGAGGTTGGCCCCAACCTGGGTTTGGAAGACATGGTCATATTGAGGTGTTTGATGGATGTGGCTACAATCAGCCACAGGATTTTAATCGCCATTATCCTTATGGTCTCTTTGGTGCGCAGCTACATGACCATGGCCACATATTCGCACAGGGCCAAGAACAACCACCCCAACAGGGTGATGGTCAAGCTGGGCACCCCAACCCCCAACAAAGAGATTAAGGCCTCCCGCCATCACCTCCGCCAAGCTACCAGCAGTTATAAAAACAAAAAGTTGTTTATGTTTTTATGTTAGAAAATTATTTTTTCTTGTTACCTATTTGGGTGTCCAAATAATATAATGTTCTATACAGAAAAGGCTAAGTGGCCAGGGCAATATCTACCATATGACCAAAATATGGTCAACAGTATTCTAAGTTATTTTTTGCATTTTTAAAAAATTTGAAAATGCAACCTTGGCCCTTTTTTTGAATTATTTTAGGCATTCGAATAAGTAAGTCAACTTTAGCCCATATAAACCGAACACAAAAATCATAGAACAGAAAAAAAATAGATTTAAATACACACACATAAGAGCATCACAACATAGATACAGCCTGATCTTGCCAGGTAGTAGCACCATGAGGTGAAACAAAATACTGGGTGAACACATCACGTACTTTGAGTCCTGAGAGAGGACGCTGTAAAGGGAGCACATGTGGCCTAGGCCTATACCCATTGTCCACCACACCTTCAGTCACATCAGATGAGGAGCAATCATGCAGTCTAGTGAAGTTATGGGGGACCACACAAGCTTTGATGACCTCATTGACGTTGGCTTCACTCAGCTGAATGGCAGACTGGAGAACACGCCATTTGGCACAAAGAATTCCGAAGGCGCACTCCACCAGTCTTCGGGCATGTGAAAGGCGCAAATTAAAAATCCTGCGCCTGTGGTCAAAGTTTCTGCATGGGTATGGCCTCATGACATACCTGGTCAATTGGAAGGCCTCATCCCCCACTAGGACATAAGGCACCGCTTCTTGTTTTGAGCCTGGCAGCTGACGTTGTGGTGGTAGGTCCAACTGGTTATTGCGCAGCCGCCAACCCATAATGGAAGAATTGAAGACTCGAGAGTCTCCAGTTCTTCCATAAGCCCCAATGTCTACAATTATAAACTCGTAGTTACTGTCAACCAGAGCCAACAAAACTACAGAAAAATATTGTTTATAATTATAGAATTGGGACCCTGAGTTCGGCAGCTTATGCACACGGATGTGCTTCCCATCCAGGGCTCCAATTCAATTGGAGAATTGGCAGTGCAACTCAAATCCCCTGGCAATCCTCAACCAGTCTCCCATCTTGGGCTCTGGCATGACCAGATGATGAAGTCTGGACCAGATTTCAGAACATGTAGCACGAACGATGCCAGATATTGTCGATCGCCCAATCAAAAACTCCAGATAGAGTGCGGCATAAGAAAGGCCAGTTGTGAGGAACCTACAATTAAACAAATGTAGAAAATATATACATTAATACATGCACACATTATATATAGATCACCAAAACAGTGTGTAAGTAAGAAGCTAGGTGAACAATACATATACACATGTATCACGGCTATGTAATGTGGAATAACACCTCAAAGTCCCCTAACTCTTAGAGCATATATTTGGTACCAATTCATGTTACTCGGCCAAAAAGGTGTTACTGAGTAAGAAAATTCTTATGGAAACTAATCATCTACATACATTCTGTAGCTGAGGAATACATACCGTAACGTAAGGAGAAGCCGCTCCTCCGCAGAGATACATTTGCGCATCCGGGTGTCCTGGAAGGTGATCCCTGGGCGCACTGTCTCCAACTAAACATCAAAGGTAGTGTTGAGCATTCCGATACCGCAAGTATCGGGTATCGACTGATATTCGCTGTATCGGAATTCCGATACTTAGTTCCGATACTTTTTTCATATCGAATACCGGAATCGGAAGTTCCCATAATGCTAGGAGCCCGCTCGATTTGATTCAGCCAATGGGGATCCTCAGAAGTGTGGGCACATCCTGTTAGGCATGCAGGCATGTTAACTACTGGCATGGCTGTGATTGGCTGCTGAAATGATGTCATGATGCACTATAAAAACCGCAGCAGCCGCCATTTCGGGTTCAATCTGCTGTGAATTCAGTTAGGGACAGGCTGCTATTGAAGACTGTGAGGGACAGTTAGAAATAGCGATCATCAAACATATCTATTGCTCTACCCAGGCTACATAATCCACCACTGTAGCATTTTCTTAGCCCAGCAGCGCTGTTTTAATAGCTGTCTGCAAGGGCTGTGTGAGTGCAGACCCACGCTGTGTAGTGTGTCCTGCAGGCACGTCTGCTTGTAGGCCGCCCAGAGTGTGTCTCTGCCTCATACACATTTTTCTTTTATTGCTGCTTTTTTTTCTCCTGTATAGTGTGCTTCCATACGTATCAATATACGTTGGTTGCAAACACTAAAGGAGTGGACAGCGGAGCCTTTCAGCAGCCTTTCAGTGCTATAGCCCATTTCTCTGCACTGTTTTTGGCTGTCTGATAGGTCTCTCTGTGTGTGAGTGCAGCTCACGTTGCAGTGTGTTCTACAGCCACCGCTGGTTGTAGTCCGCTCAGCGTGCATCACTGCCTCATACATAGTCCTTTTTTTGCAGCTAATTTGTCCAGATTTTTGCTCCTATATTAGTGTGCTTCCATCCGCATCCATTGTCATTGGTTGGTTGCAAACACTATATAGGATTAGATAGAGGAGCCTTTTTACAGGCTTGTGCCCTTCAGGGCCAGCCAGACTAGTATCACCCTATTTTTTGGAGTCTCATCAATTGCATTGTGGGTTAGCTTCCTGCATTGTAATCGCTCCAAAAAGTATGTGATACTATAGCTTTCAAACTTTGGTCACATCCTTTTATTTCCCCCCCCCCCAAAAAAAAGGAAATAAAGTTCACCAAACACTCCACTTTAGAGCTGTGTAAGCCACATTAGATCATATTAAAGTGTAGTACACACACTCTTAGCGAAATTAGTGTTTCTTATACTGGTTAGCAGGTGTTCAGGAATAAGAACACTAAGCCCCCCCTTTTTTACTTTTCTGCCTCTCTTTATCAGTCTAGCAGGATGAAGAAGGCAGGGAGTAAGGCACGTGGTTGTGGCCGTGGAGTTTCAGCAGGGAGAGGACGGTGGGATTCAGCAGGGAGAGGACGTGGGGATTCGGTGTCTGCTGCGGCCACCAGTGACCCGGCATCCCCCACTTTTACCAGGCAACAGTCTTTCATGCGCAGCTTTGTAGGACCTCGCCATACCCCACTGCTGCGTGACGAACAAATTGAAGCCGTTGTCGGATGGATGGCAGCTAACGCATCCACTTCAATGACTTCCGCATCCTCCCAGGGCCAGAGCATTGAAGAGCAACCATCTGTCTCTTCACCACCTGCCAAATTGCCCAGGCAGTCTGAGAGCCCTGGACAGGAGCCATCTCAATCTTTACTTCTGTTCTCAGAATCTGTTGGCTTGGAAAGAGGTGGCCAGCCAAGCAGCATTCTAGAGCATGAAGAAGAGGGAGTATGTAGTGATGCGCAACTGCTTTGTCCCTCTGAATCTGAAGAGGCGGGTGGGCCAGTGCCTATTGTCAGCACACCTCAGTGCTCATCTGATGAGGATGAGACTCAGTTGCCAATTTCTGGTGCGTACGGTGCTGGCTAGACAACCCAGGACCAGTCGGTGCTTGAAGAGGGGAGTGGAGATGATGAGGTCCTTGACCCATCATGGCGTCAGCCACAGGAAGGTGGTGAGAGCAGCTCTGAGGAAGAGATTCCCCGAATGGCCAAAAGAGGAGGGAAAGGGCGGAGGCAGACTTGGTTGCCTGTAGCCTCCACTTTGGCACCCGTGAGGAGCAATCCTCTTCCAAAACACAAAACGGGCGCTCCCAGGACTTGCAGTGCGTGGTCTTTTTTTGACACAGTTGCAGATGACATTTGCTTTGTCAAATGCAAGCTGTGTCATCAGAAAGTTAAACGAGGGAAAAATGTGAGCAACCTCAATACCACAAATATGTGGAAACGTGCGTACCAAGCACGAGGTGGAGTTACACAGGCACACTGAAGATGTAGGCCAACCTTCAACAGCACCTACCACCTCTTCAGCTCGTGTTGGGGCCTCTTCCTCCAGCTCACACACAGCTGGTTCGGCTTCCTCACTGGAACGCCATGGAAGAACCACTGCTACTGTTGTCCAGAGACCCAGTGAAATTCCACCCACTGAACCACGTTCTCAGTCATCAGCACACTCCCAGGCCACTCACCAGCAATCGGTAGCACAGGCATGGGAGAAAAAGCGGCCATACTCGGCAAACCATCCCCGAGCACTGGCTCTGAATGCCGGCATTGCCAAACTACTGGCCCTTGAGATGCTGTCATTCAGGCTGGTGGAGACTGACACCTTCCAGAACTTTATGTCATTGGCAGTTCCACAATACAATGTGCCCAGCCGCTTTTATTTCAGCAGGCAAGCTGTCCCTGCCCTGCAAAAGCATGTGGAGGGAAAAATTAAAAATGCGCTACTAAACGCCGTCAGTAGCAAGGTCCACCTGATCACCGATGCGTGGACCAGTAGCCATGGACAGGGATGATACCTTTCCCTCACTGCCCATTGGGTCAATGTTGTGGAGCCGGGTACAGATCTGGAGAGTGGCTCTGTACGTATTCTGCCAACTCCAAGGATTGCAGGAATGCAGTCTGTACATATTGAGTCCTCCTCCTACTCTAGTTCCTCGGAATCAGCACTGCATGAGCCTGTTAGGCCAGATATGAGCACAGGTGTGGCCAAACGTCAACAGGCCATCCTTAAATTAATTTCTTTGGGGAATCGGAGCCACACAGCACAGGAGCTCTGGAATGCCATCAAGCAGGAGAGCGATGTGTGGTTTGTGCTAGCGAATCTCCAGCCAGGTTTGGTAGCGAGTGACAATGGCCGAAATCTAGTGGCAGCTCTGGGCCTAGGCAACCTCACTCACATACCATGTCTGGCACACGTGCTCAATTTGGTCGTGCAGAGCTTTCTGAGGGACTATCCGGATCTTGATGCACTGCTGCACAAGGTTCGCCTAGAGTGTGCTCACTTGCGGCGTTCCAGCATAGCAAGATCGCGCATTGCATCTCTGCAACGCCGATTCCGCCTGCCAGAACATCGCATCATATGTGACCTCCCCACCAGGTGGAATTCAACGTTACATATGTTGGAGCGGTTGTGTGAGCAGCAGGCAGCAGTAATGGAGTACCAGCTGCATCAGGCGCAAACAAGTCGCACTGTGCGCCGGACACACTTCACCACCACTGAGTGGGCCACTATGAGGGACATCTGCCAAGTTTTGCGTGCCTTCGATGACTCCACGCGGATGGCCAGTGCAGATGATGCACTAGTCAGCATGACTGTCCCCCTTATCTGTCTGCTTCAAAAAACCTTACAAGCACTAAGTGAGGAGGTTTTTGAAGAGGTCGAGGATGAGGAGTCAGAAATGCCATCTGCTTCTGGCAAGTCTGCGCAACGTGTTTCCACACAAAGGCCCAGGCAGGGGACACTTAGTGAGGAGGATGAAGAGGAGTCAATGGAGGCGGAGAAACACATCTCTCCAGAGGAGGGAGGTACACAATGTTCTAGTAGTCAGTGTGTACAGCGAGGGTGGGGTGATGCTGAGCAGGCTGAGATGCTGCCTCAAGCTGGGGACAGCGTTTCCGGTCCAGTTGGCAATCTGCAGCACATGGTTGATTTCATGCTGCAGTGCTTGTTAAATGACCGCCGCATCGCCAACATTCTCCACACGGCTGATTATTGGGTGTACACCCTCCTAGATCCTCGCTACCGGGACAACTTACAAAGCCTCATACCACAGTTGAACCGGGAGCGTAAAATGCGGGAGTACCAAGAAACACTTGTGCAGGCCATCATGTTCTCCATTCCCCCCGCAAGTGTTGCTGGTAGTGCTTTTCAAAGCAGCCATGTGGGTAGAGGCAGTGGAGGAAGCTCTGCACAAAGAGGTAGCAGAGGCAGTGCCGCAGGACAAGGCAAGGCCAGTATGGCCCAAATGTGGAAAAGTTTTGTGGGACCGCCACAAACGGCTACACCATCACAGACGGCTCCAGGTCAGCAGGAGGCAACGTTTCCGTCAGATGGCGACAGACTACTTGTCTTGCCCTGTTAGTGTACTCCCAGACGGCTCTTCCCCTTTCAAGTATTGGGTCTCTAAGCTGGATACATGGCCAGAGCTTAGCCAGTATGCATTGGAGGTGCTGGCTTGCCCTGCTGCCAGTGTATTATCGGAACGTGTCTTTAGTGCTGCAGGTGGTGTGGTAACAGACCGTCGCACGCGACTATCCGCCGATAATGTTGACCGGCTTACTTTTCTGAAAATGAACAAGGCCTGGATCTCACCTGAATTTGCCAGTCCTCTTCCAGAATAAATAATTGGCTGCAACAGGATCCAGGTCTCCTGTTGTGTTCATGTTTCTATGACCTGAACTTTATTTCCTGGGCTACAGCAACGCCCGTTGTTGCTCAGAAGTGCTGTCCACACAGACAAAACACTCGCTCATGTGTAAGTGGGGTTCAGTAACGTCAGCTGATCCCCTGCTGTGTGTACGGCAAACTCTCCTGCTGCCTACAACTTCTGACTACCTCTGATTTAATATGTTCTCTGATTTGCCCTCTGTCTCCACTCTGTTTTGAGTATTTCCTCCGGCCTACAACACCGCAGGTTTCTGCTCTCAAGTGCCGTCTGCACAATCAACACTTGTTCCTGTGTTACCTGGGTCCTGTAACATCTGCTCATCTCCAGAGGTGAGTCCAGCAATGTCTCCTGCTTTGTCTACATTCCCACTACTTGTAGTGGAAAAGTGGACAGAGCAGGAGACATTGCCTGACTCACCTCTAGGGAGAAGCTGCTGTTACAGAACCCCAGTAACACAGGAACAAGTGTGGGTTGTGCAGACGGCATTTCAGAGCAGCAACTGGCATGGTTGGAAGCCAGAGGAAATACCTGAAACAGAGTGAAGACAGAGGCCTAATTGGAGTACGTTGACAGTTAGTAGTAGTCTAGAAACAATCGAAAACTGCCACCAAGTAGGCCTCAGCCTACTACCTGATTTTCCCTGGGCTCCGACACCGCCAGTTGGTGCTCAGAAGTGCTGTACGCACAGACAAAACACTCGCTCATGTGTAAGTGGGGTTTGGTAACGTCAGCTGATCCCCTGCTGTGTGTATGGCAAAGTGTCCTGCTCGCTCCCTCCACAGTCAAACAACCTCAGATTTACACCTGGCTCCAAGTAGGCCTCAGCCTACTACCTGATTTTCCCTGGGCTCCGACACCGCCAGTTGGTGCTCAGAAGTGCTGTACGCACAGACAAAATACTAGCTCATGTGTAAGTGGGGTTTGGTAACGTCATCTGATCCCCTGCTGTGTGTATGGCAAAGTGTCCTGCTCCCTCCACAGTCAAACAACCTCAGATTTACACCTGGCTCCAAGTAGGCCTCGGCCTACTACCTGATTTTCCCTGGGCTCCGACACCGCCAGTTGGTGCTCAGAAGTGCTGTACGCACAGACAAAACACTCGCTCATGTGTAAGTGGGGTTTGGTAACGTCAGCTGATCCCCTGCTGTGTGTATGGCAAAGTGTCCTGCTCCCTCCACAGTCAAACAACCTCAGATTTACACCTGGCTCCAAGTAGGCCTCGGCCTACTACCTGATTTTCCCTGGGCTCCGACACCGCCAGTTGGTGCTCAGAAGTGCTGTACGCACAGACAAAACACTCGCTCATGTGTAAGTGGGGTTCGGTAACGTCAGCTGATCCCCTGCTGTGTGGAGGGCAAACTGCTGCTGCCTCCAAATTGTAACTACTTCAGATTTAAACATTCTCTGATTTGGCCTCTGTCTCCACTCTGTCTCTAGTATTTCCCCTGACCTCCAACACCGCCAGTTCCTGCTCACAGTTGCCGTCCACGCATTCCACACTTGTTCCTGTGTTCCTGGTGTTCTGTTACGTGAGCAGATCCCCCAATGTGTGTCCGGCACTGTCTCCTGCACTGTCCACTGCAAGTGGTGGGAAGGTGCACAGAGCAGGAGACAGTGGCAGACACACATCAGGGGATCTGCTGACATTACAGAACCCCAGTAACACAGGTACACGTGTGGATTGGGCAGACGGCTACTGTACGCATAAACTGGCGGTGTTGGTGGTCACGTGAAATCCTGGAAACAGAGTGGAGACAGATGCCTAATTGGAGCACGTTGACAGTTGTAGCCTACAAACAATCTAAAACTACCACCAAGTAGGCCTCGGCCTACACCATGATTGTCCCTGGGCTCCAACAACGCCAGTTGGTGCTCGGAAGTGCTGTCCACACAGATAAAAACAGTTGTTCATGTGAAAGTGGGGTTCGGTAACGTCAGCTGATCCCCTGCTGTGTGGAGGGCAAAGTGTCCGGCTCCCTCCAAAGTCAAAATACCCCCGATTTATACCTGGCTCCTAGTAGGCCTTGGCCTGCACCATGATTGTCCCTGGGCTCCAACAACGCCAGTTGGTGTTCGGAAGTGCTGTCCACACAGAAAAAAACACTTGTTCATGTGAAAGTGGGGTTCGGTAACGTCAGCTGATCCCCTGCTGTGTGGAGGGCAAACTGCTGCTGCCTCCAAATTGTAACTACTTCAGATTTTAACATTCTCTGATTTTGCCTCTGTCTCCACTCTGTCTCTAGTATTTCCCCTGACCTCCAACACCGCCAGTTCCTGCTCACAGTTGCCGTCCACGCATTCCACACTTGTTCCTGTGTTCCTGGTGTTCTGTTACGTGAGCAGATCCCCCAATGTGTGTCCGGCACTGTCTCCTGCGCCTTCCACCTTGCAAGTGGTGGGAATGTGGACAGAGCAGGAAACAGTGGCAGACACACATCAGGGGATCTGCTGACATTACAGAACCCCAGTAACACAGGAACACGTGTGGATTGGGCAGACGGCTACTGTACGCATAAACTGGCGGTGTTGGTGGTCACGTGAAATCCTGGAAACAGTGGAGACAGATGCCTAATTGGAGCACGTTGACAGTCTGTTGTAGCCTACAAACAATCTAAAACTACCACCAAGTAGGCCTCGGCCTTCACCATGATTGTCCCTGGGTTCCAACAACGCCAGTTGGTGCTCGGCAGTGTCTTTGTCACGGGTACTCCCTGTTGCCCAGCCTGGTTCCAGCACGCCAGCTGTTTCCGGGTAGTGTCAAGGTCACTATGCCAACAATCCATTGTCCTGTCGTCTTGCGGCCGGGTTAGCCGACTCTACGGTGCCTGCAGTTTAGGTGACTCCTATGTGGGCTGCGGGAACTGGCACTGAAGGCTGGATCCGTAGTGCCAATGGGACATGGACCCCCTGTAGGACTGTGGGTTTCGGTAACTGCGGACGGCTTGCGGCCTGGCTACTTTGCTTTGGATGGGTACCTTCTGCTACCCACCCGGGTTCCAGCACTGTCAGCTGGTTCTCGCCAGAGCCTTTGGCCTAGGTGCCTCCATCTCGGTATCCGAGGTCCAGCACCGTCAGCTTGTCCTTGGTAGTGCTTTTTAGCACAGGTACCTCCTGCCTAGTAACCGTGGTCCAGCACCGTCAGCTGTTCCTCGGTAGTGCCAAGGGCTCTTCTAGCTTTTGCTACCCATCTGGCTTCCAGCACCGTCAGCTGGTTCTCGGCAGTGTCTTTGGCACGGGTACTCCCTGTTGCCCAGCCTGGTTCCAGCACACCAGCTGTTTCCGGGTAGTGTCAAGGTCACTATGCCAACAATCCGTTGTCCTGTCGTCTTGCGGCCGGGTTAGCCGACTCTACGGTGCCTGCAGTTTAGGTGACTCCTATGTGGGCTGTGGGAACTGGCACTGAAGGCTGGATCCATAGTGCCAATGGGACATGGACCCCCTGTAGGACTGTGGGTTTCGGTAACTGCGGCCGGCTTGCGGCCTGGCTACTTTGCTTTGGATGGGTACCTTCTGCCACCCACCCGGGTTCCAACACTGTCAGCTGGCTGGTTCTCGCCAGAGCCTTTGGCCTAGGTGCCTCCATCTCGGTATCCGAGGTCCAGCACCGTCAGCTGGTCCTTGGTAGTGCTTTTTAGCACAGGTGCCTCCTGCCTAGTAACCGTGGTCCAGCACCGTCAGCTGTTCCTCGATAGTGCCATTGGCTCTTGTAGCTTTTGCTACCCATCTGGATTCCAGCACCGTCAGCTGGTTCTCGGCAGTGTCTTTGGCACGGGTACTCCCTGTTGCCCAGCCTGGTTCCAGCACGCCAGCTGTTTCCGAGTAGTGTCAAGGTCACTATGCCAACAATCCGTTGTCCTGTCGTCTTGCGGCCAGGTTAGCCGACTCTATGGTGCCTGCAGTTTAGGTGACTCCTATGTGGGCCGTGGGAACTGGCACTGAAGGCTGGATCCATAGTGCCAATGGGACATGGACCCCTGTAGGACTGTGGGTTTCGGTAACTGCGGCCGGCTTGCGGCCTGGCTACTTTGCTTTGGATGGGTACCTTCTGCTACCCACCCGGGTTCCAACACTGTCAGCTGGTTCTCGCCAGAGCCTTTGGCCTAGGTGCCTCCATCTCGGTATCCGAGGTCCAGCACCGTCAGCTGGTCCTTGGTAGTGCTTTTTAGCACAGGTGCCTCCTGCTTAGTAACCGTGGTCCAGCACCGTCAGCTGTTCCTCGGTAGTGCCATTGGCTCTTGTAGCTTGCTACCCATCTGGGTTCCAGCACCGTCAGCTGGTTCTCGGCAGTGTCTTTGGCACGGGTACTCCCTGTTGCCCAGCCTGGTTCCAGCACACCAGCTGTTTCCGGGTAGTGTCAAGGTCACTATGCCAACAATCCGTTCTCCTGTCGTCTTGCGGCCGGGTTAGCCGACTCTACGGTGCCTGCAGTTTAGGTGACTCCTATGTGGGCTGCGGGAACTGGCACTGAAGGCTGGATCCGTAGTGCCAATGGGACATGGACCCCCTGTAGGACTGTGGGTTTCGGTAACTGCGGACGGCTTGCGGCCTGGCTACTTTGCTTTGGATGGGTACCTTTTGCTACCCACCCGGGTTCCAGCACTGTCAGCTGGTTCTCGCCAGAGCCTTTGGCCTAGGTGCCTCCATCTCGGTATCCGAGGTCCAGCACCGTCAGCTGGTCCTTGGTAGTGCTTTTTAGCACAGGTACCTCCTGCCTAGTAACCGTGGTCCAGCACCGTCAGCTGTTCCTCGGTAGTGCCATTGGCTCTTGCAGCTTTTGCTACCCATCTGGGTTCCAGCACCGTCAGCTGGTTCTCGGCAGTGTCTTTGGCACCGGTACTCCCTTTTGCCCAGCCTGGTTCCAGCACACCTGCTGTTTCCGGGTATTGTCAAGGTCACTATGCCAACAATCCGTTTTCCTGTCGTCTTGCGGCCGGGTTAGCCGACTCTACGGTGCCTGCAGTTTATGTGACTCCTATGTGGGCTGCGGGAACTGGCACTGAAGGCTGGATCCGTAGTGCCAATGGGACATGGACCCCCTGTAGGACTGTGGGTTTCGGTAACTGCGGCCGGCTTGCGGCCTGGCTACTTTGCTTTGGATGGGTACCTTCTGCTACCCACCCGGGTTCCAGCACTGTCAGCTGGTTCTCGCCAGAGCCTTTGGCCTAGGTGCCTCCATCTCGGTATCCGAGGTCCAGCACCGTCAGCTGGTCCTTGCTAGTGCTTTTTAGCACAGGTACCTTCTGCTTAGTAACCGTGGTCCAGCACCGTCAGTTGGTCCTCGGTAGTGCCATTGGTTCTTGTTCCTTCTGCTACCCATCCGGGTTCCAGCACTGTCAGCTGGTTCTCGCCAGAGCCTTTGGCCTAGGTGCCTCCATCTCGGTATCCGAGGTCCAGCACCGTCAGCTGGTCCTTGGTAGTGTTTTTTAGCACAGGTACCTTCTGCTTAGTAACCGTGGTCCAGCACCGTCAGTTGGTCCTCGGTAGTGCCATTGGCTCTTGTTCCTTCTATTACCCATCCGGGTGCCAGCACTGTCAGCTGGTTCTCCCCAGAGCCTTTGGCTTAGGTGCCTCCATCTCGGTATCTGAGGTCCAGCAAGGTCAGCTGGTCCTTGGTAGTGGTTTCTAGCACAGGTACCTCCTGCATAGTAACCGGGGTCCAGCACCGTCAGCTGTTCCTCAGTAGTGCCATTGGTTATTGTTCCTTCTGCTGCCAATAGGGGTTCCAGTACTGTCAGCTGGTTCTCGCCAGTTTCTCAGCCTTCTTGTACCTTCTGCTACATTTCCAAGATCAAGCTTTTTGAAATTGTCTTTGGTAATCCTTATTGATCTCCATGACGACGACCCTGATGACGACGACCCTGAAGACCACACCAAAGAAGACCAGAAATATGACCCTAAATAATATGACCAAGAGGACAAAGAACATGAAGACAACCACCAAGATACAGAACAAAAGACAGAAGAACAAGAAGCAGAAGAAGCAAAAGCAGAAGAACAGAAAGCAGAAGAACATTAAGCATAAGACTAAAAATCATCATAGAAGAAATCAAAATTATAAGCAGAAGACGACTAAGCAGTAAATGGGGGTGAGTCCGTTCCTCCTCGTGGTGCCCCTGGAAAATGCCTGCTGCTGCAGGCCAAACTGAACGCGGACAAATCCTATTGTAAATCTTTTGTGACAGGCAGAACGTAAGGTGTAATCTTATAACTTTTATAGATAAGTACTACAGGAATGCCTGTCACCATAAGAAAATGAAGAAAAAGAAGAATAGGAAGAAGATGAAGAAATAGCATATGAAAATTAATAATAGCTGAATAAGAATATGAAGAATGGAAAAAAAAAATTAATGGGAAGAAGATGAAGAAGAAGAAGATGAATAAGATGAAGAAAAAGTTGATGAAAAAAATGCTACTGCTGCGGATCATGAAGGAGAAAGTGTGGGAGAAGTACAAAAAAGGTGAAGAGCATGGAAGTTGTGAAACATACATATGTGACAAAATATAAAAAAGGTTAACATAGTCAATATCTTTTTAACTCCGAACGTCTTGAAAAAAAAAATTGGAATTAATGCTATGCCATGTGATTTGAATAAACCACTATGCCTTTAATGTCTCCTCCACCTCCCACAATACATTCTACATGATTCTTATTTGTTTTCAATTATGTAGAATTAGCCAACAAGGAAATAAAGGGCTTTTTTAAATTCCAATACCGGAAGTCCCATTGACTTGAATGGGACTTCCGGTATCGGAATCGGCGATACCCGATATTTTTTTTGTATCGGGCGATACCATCCGATACAATATTTTTGGGTATCGAACGGTATCGCTCAACACTAATCAAAGGTAGAAATGGTCATCCGACAATAAAGGAAAAACTTGTCAGGATGTGTCCTCAGAGCTGCATAAAGCCTGTGAAAATGGCCTTTATTGAGGCGTTGTCTCAAATGCGGATGCACCCACATTCGTCTCCTCCTCCTCGGATCCACAATCACTGGGTATGGCTGGCCAAAGTGCCGGGACAAAACCCAGTTGAACAGAACACGGTCAGTTGGGGTGAACTGAAGTGTGTCTGACATGTTTGCTAAAAACCACCAAGACACCAACACAAGCACAGCACCAAAATGGGCAGATTGGAGTCTGCCACCTGATGTTGAGGCAATAAATAGGGTTGGTGCTGATGATTTAAATTATATGCAGGCCTCAAAACCGTTAAATGTCCATTTTGCAAAGTTGCGAGAAAAAAACGCTATACGGATTACATACGGATGCTTACATGAGAAAAATACACTGCAACACCCTGAAAACGAATGACATACGGATCACTATTTAGGGACCATTTATGCGTATTACGGCCGTACAATACGGTCCGTATTTTTCGACGTGTGTGACTCCAGCCTAATAAAAGAACTATCATGCAAATCTTGGCCAGGCTGAAGGACACCTTTGAAACCCTCACTGCAGCAGAAATAAAAATGAGATTCTTTGGGTGCAAGCAAAGGGTGCAGGGCAGTATACGGGACTATACCCTTAACCTTCAGGTGGCGCTACGGGCCATAAAGCAGGTTGATGCCGACAGCGTGCAAGACGAGGCTTGGTTGCTAACAGAGCAGTTTATTGAAGGACTCCTGTCTAACATATGATGTAGTGACTTTCTACTTGTAATACTGGCTTTCACATTGTTATTGTTCAGAGTCCTCCTGATGGTGGACCCATGAGGATTAAGTTTAGCTAATGTGACAGATGACTTTATTTGCTTGGAGATTACTTTGTTTTCCTTCTTGACCTCGAGGGCTACTATTTCTCTTGGAGTGAATCTTGTTTGCTGATCACTGGACTTGTGAATCCTTACAGCGTGCACAGTTCAAACTGTCAGGATTCTTCCGTGCTGGGAGCAAGTAGGCACGTTACTTCAAGTATGAGATTTGCATAGTCCCGGCCACATTCCGACTAGACATATTTGACAGACTTGCACCCCAAGACTGGACCACCCCATAATGCAACTTGTCCTACAAAAGGGCTGATGGGTAAATTCAAAGATCACAGACTGTAGTTTATGTCACCACACAGTAAAAATGCAGTTAATTTTCAATTTTCCGTACAGAAGATGTGCCGCATTTTATATTACCAGCATGGGATCTGAAATCTACAGCACGTGTGAACATACCTTAAAGGCTTTTAATAGGGGAAGCACTATAGGAATTTCTATTGAAATAATCTACTTGTAAGCCACCTTTCTATGAAATCATTATGATGACACATGATATAGTTTAATAACTCCTGGATGATCATCCTTCTCTTGAAAATAAAAATCCTAATAATCTCACGTGAAATATAGGACTGTTTGGACTGTATGGCATCCAAGATGTTTCTAAAATCTTCCGATCACTGTTAAATCTTATACAAATTTTGACCAGGACTGACCAAAAATGATAAAAAAAAAATATTGTTTTTCATTCATACTACGCTTTTATGGAAGATGAGGGAGTAGTGGTTTAAAATAATTTCATTGTTCTAGTACAAACCTTGTACCAAGTTTTCTCGGCTGCCTTAGGACTGCCTGCGGGTAACTCGATCTCCGCTGTTTTTCTGTTTTTTCTTCCGCTGTGGCTCCACTCCAGGCTGCACAAGATGAAAATGTGGTCTCCTTAACCAGCAGATTGGACAAGCAGGAGAACGTGTATACATACAGGACAGACCAAAAGTTTAGACACATCTTCTCATTCAAAGAGTTTTCTTTATTTTCGTGACTATGAAAATTGTAGATTCACTCTGAAGGCATCAAAACTATGAATTAACACATGTAGAATTGTATAATTAACAAAAAAGTGTGAAACAACTGAAAATATGTCTTATATTCTAGGTTCTTCAAAGTAGCCACCTTTTGCTTTGATTACTGCTTTGCACACTCTTGGCATTCTCTTGATGAGCTTCAAGAGGTAGTCACTGGAAATGGTCTTCCAACAGTCTTGAAGGAGTTCACAGAGATGCTTAGCACTTGTTGGCCCTTTTGCCTTCACTCTGCGGTCCAGCTCACCCCAAACCATCTTGATTGGGTTCAGGTCTGGTGACTGTGGAGGCCAGGTCATCTGGCGTAGCACCCCATCACTCTCCTTCTTGGTCACATAGCCCTTTCACAGCCTGGAGGTGTGTTTGGGGTCATTGTCCTGTTGAAAAATAAATGATGGTCCAACTAAACGCAAACCGGATGGAATAGCATACCGCGTCAAAATGCTGTGGTAGCCATGCTGTTTCAGTATGCCTTCAATTTTGAATAAATCCCCAACAGTGTCACCAGCAAAGCACCCCCACACCATCACACCTCCTCCTCCATGCTTCACGGTGGGAACCAGGCATGTAGAGTCCATCCGTTCACCTTTTCTGCGTCGCACAAAGACACGGTGGTTGGAACCAAAGATCTCAAATTTGGACTCATCAGACCAAAGCACAGATTTCCACTGGTCTAATGTCCATTCCTTGTGTTCTTTAGCCCAAGCAAGTCTTTTCTTCTTGTTGCCTGTCCTTAGCAGTGGTTTCCTAGCAGCTATTTTACCATGAAGGCCTGCTGCACAAAGTCTCCTCTTAACAGTTGTTGTAGAGATGTGTCTGCTGCTAGAACTCTGTGTGGCATTGACCTGGTCTCTAATCTGAGCTGCTGTTAACCTGCGATTTCTGAGGCTGGTGACTCAGATGAACTTATCCTCTGCAGCAGAGGTGACTCTTGGTCTTCCTTTCCTGGGGCGGTCCTCATGTGAGCCAGTTTCTTTGTAGCGCTTGATGGCTTTTGAAACTGCACTTGGGGACACTTTCAGAGTTTTCCCAATATTTTGGACTGACTGACCTTCATTTCTTAAAGTAATGATGGCCACTCTTTTTTCTTTACTTAGAATTTGTATTATGGCAAGAAAAAAGCAGCTAACAGTCTATTCAGTAGGACTATCAGCTGTGTATCCACCAGACTTCTGCACAACACAACTGATGGTCCCATCCCCATTTATAAGGCACACCTGTGAAGTGAAAACCATTTCCAGTGACTACCTCTTGAAGCTCATCAAGAGAATGCCAAGAGTGTGCAAAGTAGTAATTAAAGCAAAAGGTGGCTACTTTGAAGAACCTAGAATATAAGACATACAATATTTTCAGTTGTTTCACACTTTTTTGTTAATTATATAATTCCACATGTGTTAATTCCTAGTTTTGATGCCTTCAGAGTGAATCTACAATTTTCATAGTCATGAAAATAAAGAAAACTCTTTGAATGAGATGGTGTGTCCAAACTTTTGGTCTGTACTGTACATGGTCTGGAACGTAACAACACAGCCAATGAGGGGACTGAGTACATCAACAATCTAATTCTTATATTTGGAGGTTCAAGGGTCCAGGCTGATACTATAGATCTATTATGAATGCATTATAATATATGGAGGATAGAGAAGCAGTGTGAAGCCTCCATTGTGTCTACCAATGGGTAAAAGCTTATCAAAACAATTGCAAACACTAAACAGCCCACCCAAGTATCAGGGGGTTAGGAGCGGTAATGTCACATATGCTAACCAGGTTACATGGGTTGCGGTGTAACTCCACTGCTAACTCTCTATCCTCTATATGACTTCTTAAAATGTCCTAGAAAAACAATAGCATAGATTTTTGCCACACTTTATTATCTGTATGTTTTAAGGTGCATTCATGATAACTTCAAGACAGGTGGATGCAGAATCATCAGTACCATCACCAGTATCATCCTCATCCATCCCTATAGACTCTGAGCCCTCGCATGCAGGGTCCCCTCTCCTTATGTATTTGTGTGTCCCTTGTCTTACAAATGTTTCTTATACTTGTCTATATTTCCCCTTTTCACATGTAAAGCGCCATGGAATAAATGGCGCTATATAAATGTATAATAATAATAATAATAATAAGGCTGAGTTCACACGTGGCTTTTTTTCGCGTTTCCGCGGTGGTTTTAGCCGCGCGATTTTGCCGCGAAAACACGAAAAATAAGCATCCCATGCATTCCTATGGGATTCCGCAATGCTGTGCTAATGCTGAGGTTTTTACCGCGGCGGAATCGCTTTGTGGTAAAAAACGCAGCATGCTCATTAATTTTGCGGAATCGCGGCGATCCCGCACCCATAGGAATGCATTGTTCCGCTTACTTCCCGCATGTGGCTGTGCACACCATGCGAAAAGTAAGCAGAACAATTGCGGATGGTATCCACGGTCCAGAGGAGAGGAGACTGTCCTCCGGGCTTTGGGTACCATATCCCTGTAAAACTAGAATTTAAAAGTAATCCTTTGCGAAAAAGCCCGCGGTCTCGCGGTCATTCGCACGATGTCATCGCGAATTACCGTGAGACGTCGCGATCCCGTGAGAACGGACGTCATCGTGGGCATTTTCGCAAAGGATTACTGGGAACGAGAGCGTGGAGAGAGGCGGGAAGGCTGCGCGGGATGCCGGAAGGTGAGAATAACACCATTTTTTATTTTTTTTTATTATTTTTTACATTTTATCTTTTACTACTGATGCTGCATAGTCGGCCTCAGTAGTAAAAAGTTGGTCACACTTGTCAAACACTATGTTTGACGAGTGTGACCAACCTGTCAATCAGTTCTCCAAGCGATGCTACAGATCGCTTGGAAAACGCTAGCATTTTGCAAGCTAATTACGCTTGCAAAATGCTAGTTTTTCCGCGGGAAAATCGCGGGAATTTAAAATGCGATTTTTCCCGCGGAATGGAATTCCGGAACTCTCGCGGAAATTACCGCGAGAGTTCCGCTACGTGTGAACCTAGCCTAATACTCGGACATTGTGGGAGAATGAACTGGGGACATACAGCAAACATTATCTTCATCAACAGCATGAAGAATACAGTAAAAGAACAGACACAAACAAAACTGAGAGGTCATCCATTACAGAGGAACCGCACACATTAACAAACGCTAAGGGGAATCTGAAATTAGTCCCTCATTCCTTGCCAGCCTTGATGACTTACGTCTGATGAGTGGTGTGCACCTCCATGCACCATGCCTGAAATCTTACTACGCCAAAGCATCTCAAGATAGCAAAGAAAGAATGTATGCCTTTTTCGACCAGTTTTTTATTTCTTCAAACATTTCCTGAATTGGCTTTGAAGAGTTTTTTCAAGTGTTTCTTTCAGAGTTTTTTCCTGATTCATTTTTTGGTAGATTTTTGATAGGACAGGGTCTAGCTGGAGTGGTTTCCATCATTATGGGTAGGGGGCGATCCTATGATGCATTTTACACAATTCTTCCTCTCTGCATCCTGTACTGTTGAGTGTTTGGCAAACCAAAATGTGTCCATTCAGTCGCTGAACCATCTTATACCATCTAGTTCCATACCGTCTGCAGAAAAGGCCCAATGACGTCAGTAACTATACTGCTCATCAGAGTTCACGAATCACGCTGCCCTCTATGAGACTCTGTATCTCTGATGAGTGATATAGTTATAATAATAATAATAATAAATTTTATTTTTATAGCGCCGACATATTCCGCAGCACTTTACATTTCAGAGGGGATTTGTACAGACAATAGACATTACAGCATAACAATAATCACATACAGTAGATTATAACAAATACCAAGAGGAGTGAGGGCCCTGCTCGCAAGCTTACAGTCTATGAGGAAAGAGGGAGACACGAAAGGTGGGTGGTAACAGTTGCTCTGATTGTATGGACCAGCCATAATGTTAAGTGTGTAACAGTACAGACACAGAGGGCTAATGGATGCATAAAGCATGTGGGAACATGATGCTGGGAACCTGGTTATGGTAAAACTTTTGGCTCTGCCACACAGGGATAGGTTAGTTTAATGTGTTGAGGCGATAGGCCAGTCTGAATAAATGCATTTTCAGGACACGCTTAAAATTGTGGGGATTGGGGACTAATCGTATTGACCTGGGAAGTGCATTCCAAAGATTTGGCGCGGCACGTGTAAAGTCTTGGAGACGGGAGTGGGAGGTTCTGACTATTGAGGATACTAACCTCAGGTCATCAGCAGAACGGAGGGCGCGGGTAGGGTGGTATACTGAAACAAGGGAGGAGATGTAGGGTGGTGCTGAGCCATGGAGGGCTTTGTGGGTGAGGGTAATAAGTTTATACTGAATTCTGGAGTGGATGGGTAGCCAGTGTAATGACTGGCACAAGGTAGAGGCATCGGTGTAACGATTGGTGAGGAATATGATCCTGGCTGCAGCATTCAAGACAGATTGGAGGGGGGAGAGTTTGGTAAGAGGGAGGCCGATTAGAAGAGAGTTACAATCGTCGAGACGAGAATGAATAAGAGAAACAGTAAGAGTTTTTGCAGAGTCAAAAGTAAGAAAAGGTCGAATTCTAGAAATGTTTTTGAGGTGCAGATGACAAGAGCGAGCCAGTGATCGAATGTGGGGGGCAAAGGAAAGCTCGGAATCAAGTATGACCCCAAGACAGCGGGCATGTTGCTGGGAGTAATAGTGGAACCACACACGGAAATGGCAATGTCGGGTGTAGGTACATTAGTAGCGGGAGGAAACACCAGGAGTTCAGTCTTTGACAGGTTCAGTTTCAGATATAGTGAGGACATGATATTAGACACAGCGTTTAGACAATCGCCAGTGTTTTCTAGAAAGGCTGGCGTGATGTCAGGAGAAGAAGCGTATAATTGGGTGTCATCAGCATAGAGATGGTACTGGAAACCAAATCTACTGATTGTTTGACCAATAGGGGCAGTGTACAAGGAGAAGAGGAGGGGGCCTAGAACCGATCCTTGAGGAACCCCAACAGTAAGGGGAAGGTGAAAGGAGGAGGAACCGGCAAAAGAAACAGTAAAGGAGCGGTCGGAGAGATAGGAGGAGAACCAGGAGAGAACGGTGTCCTTGAGGCCAATGGAATGGAGCATAGTGAGGAGGAGCTGATGATCCACAGTGTCGAATGCTGCAGAGAGATCCAAGAGAATTAGCATGGAGTAATGACCATTTGATTTAGCTGTTAGCAGATCATTAGAGACTTTAGTGAGGGCAGTTTCAGTGGAGTGTAAAGAGCGGAAACCGGATTGGAGAGGGTCGAGAACAGAGTTTTCTGAGAGATAGCGGATAAGACGGGAGTGGACCAGGCGTTCCAGGAGTTTAGAGATGAAGGGAAGATTAGAGACAGGTCTATAGTTAGCTGCACAGTTTTGGTCGAGGGATGGTTTTTTAAGTAGTGGATGTATGATGGCATGCTTAAATGAGGAGGGAAAAATACCAGAAGAGAGAGAGAGGTTAAATATTTTAGTTAGGTGAGGGGTGACAGCAGGGGAAAGGGACTGGAGGAGATGTGACGGAAATGGGTCACTGGTGCAAGTAGTTGGGCGAGAAGATGCAAGGAGCCTGCTTACTTCTTCTTCTGTGACTGGTTCAAAATCAGAGAGTGAGTTAGATGCAGTGGGGGAGGGAGGACAGTGCATGGTATGAGGGGATTTGGAGATAATTTCCTGTCGGATCTGGTCAATTTTTTCTTTGAAGTAATTGGCCAGATCGTCAGCTCGGAGCTCCGTGGTTGGGGCCTGTACTCTTGGATTGAGTAGGGAATGAAAAGTGTCAAAGAGACGTTTCGGGTTATTGGACAGTGAGGTGATGAGGGTGTTGAAATAGGTTTGTTTGGAGAGGTGAAGGGCAGTGTTGTATGTTCTAAGCATAAACTTAAAATGGATGAAATCTTCGTGTAGATTGGATTTTCTCCACAGACGTTCGGCGCACCTGGAGCACCGCTGCAGGAAACGTGTTTGCACCGTGTGCCAGGGTTGTCGCCATCTGTGTTGTGGTGTTCTATTTATAGGGGGTGCAAATTCATCCAGGGCACTTTGAAGTGTTTCATTGTAATGCTTCAATGCAGAATCAGGACATGAGAGGGAGGAGAAAGGGGCCAATGAAGACTGCAAGTTCTTCAGAAGTTTCTGGGTGTTAATGGCCTGTATGTTTCTATAAGTCTGGACAGTGGGGGTGACCTGAGCAGCCCCCCTGGCAGTTTTTTATAGAGAATGAAAGAAGATTGTGGTCAGAGAGCGGGAGAGGGGAGTTTGCAAAATCATCCACTGCACAAAGCCGAGAGAAGACCAAGTCGAGGGAGTTTCCGTCTTCATGCGTTGGAGAATTAGTAAGCTGCGAAAGGCCAAATGAGGAGGTTAGAGATAAAAGGTGAGTAGCAGATGGGGAGAGGGGAAGAGCAATGGGGATGTTGAAATCTCCCATGATGAGGGTAGGGATGTCACAGGAGAGAAAATGTGGAAGCCAAGTGGCAAAATGATCCAGGAACTGATGGGAGGGGCCGGGAGGACGATACACCACCGCCACTCGCATGGAGAAGGGGGTGTAGAGTCTGATGGCATGGACCTCAAAAGAAGGGAAGACAAGTGAGGGTACTTGAGGTATAACCTGAAAGGTACATTTTGGTGATAGGAGCAGACCAACGCCTCCACCAGCTCTATTGTCTGATCTTGGGGTATGAGAGAAGTGTAGCCCCCCGTATGAAAGAGCAGCAGCAGCGGTAGTATCTGACTGCTGGATCCAGGTTTCAGTTAGAGCCAGGAGGTTAAGAGAATTAGAAAGGAAGAAGTCATGAATGAAGGAGAGTTTGTTACACACTGAGCGAGAATTCCAAAGTGCACAATTAAGAGAGACAGATGGCATGCAGGGAATATTAATAAGATTAGAGGGGTTTCTGAGTGTAGCAGTGGGGGGGTTTGACTTTCTATAACATGGGGGACCAGGGTTGGGAGCAATGTCTCCTGCAACTAGGAGAAGGAGGATAGAAAGAGTGAGCAGATGGTTAAGTGATTTGTGAGAGCGTCTCTGGTGTTGAATGGTGGGACTGCCTCGATCTGTGCAATTTAACAATGTGAAAAGAGCATGAGTGCTATACATAGGAGAGGAAAGAAGCGAGGGGCCAATATGGATGGAGTGTGGAGAGTTAATGCCAGGGCGGTGGATGTGTGTGAATGCAGCAGCCAGGATATAAATTACACAAATGCATATGGTATATATTTGTTGTACTCCAAATGTACAGAGAGTAGATGTATATAAATGTCTTACCTGTCTCCTGCCCTGTCTAACTGCCATTTTATAACTGCCAGAAGTACTTTGATACATGTACTTCGATTACATGTGCATAAATGCCACCCCTGCATAAATGCTCCCCCTAGCTAGGTCTGAATATATAGGAGGTTAAGGCTAAGTTTTTTTTTTTTTTTTTTTGGCTCTCTCTTCTCGTTAATCAATCACACTAAATTGAGACACCAGGACCCAATAAAATGTTGTGGTCAAATAAACACATGTAGTTATTGACATCACCGCTGTTCAGAGCCGATGGGTCTCGCGGAGCACTGCAGAAGTCGGCAACTCTTATGAGCAGTGACATCAGTAACCACCGACTGAATAGCAGTAACGTATAGAAGCCTAAGATGGAAATGCAGCAGTCATTTATTTTAGGGTGATTTCAGGATAGTCATAATTTGTCAGAGCTCACAGCTTAGAAATAAAGACAGTAAAAGAAAGCCATAAAACATTGGACAAATACTCCAGAAATTAAAATATTGAATAACTGACGCAAGAAAGATGGTAAGAATTGTAGTCTGCAAATAATTCAGAGATTTAATGAAGAGGGAGAGAGAGAGAACCATAATCATTAACATAAACAGAAATAAACACTTGAAATAGATCACTCTGTTTGTAATGACTCTATATATGAGTTTCACTTTTTTTTTTTAGTCAGCCAACAATTGTGCAAGTTCTCCCACTTAAAAAGATGAGAGAGGCCTGTAATTTACATCATAGGTAGACCACAACTATGAGAGTCAAATTGAGAAAACAAATACAGAAAATCACCTTGTCTGATTTGGCAAGATTTATTTTGCAAATTATGGTGGAAAATAAATGTTTGGTCACCTAAAAACATGCTAGATTTCTGGCTCTCACATACCTGTAACTTCTTCTTTAAGAGGCTCATCTGTCCTCCACTCATTACCTGCAGTAATGGCACCTGTTTGAACTTGTTATCAGTATAAAAGACACCTGTCCACATCCTCAAATAGTCACACTCCAAACTCCACTATGGTGAAGACCAAAGAGCCGTCGAAGGACACCAAAAACAACATTTTAGCCCTGCACCAGGCTGGGAAGACTGAATCTGCAATAGGCAAGCAGCTTGGTGTGATGAAATTAACTGTGGGAGCAATAATAAGAAAATGGAAGACATACAAGACCACTGATAATCTCCCTCGATCTAGGGCACCACACATGATCTCACCCCGTGGGGTCAAAATGTTCACAAGAATGGTGAGCAATAATCCCAGAACCAGACGGTGGACCTAGTGAATGACCTGCATAGTGCTGTGACCACCGTAACAAAGGCTACCATCAGTAACACACTACGCCGCCAGGGATTCAGATACTTCAGTGCCAGACGTGTCCCCCTGCTTAAGCCAGTACATGTCCGGGCCCGTCTGAAGTTTGCTAGAGAGCATTTGGATTATCCAGAAGAGTATTGGGAGAATGTCATATGGTCTGATGAAACCAAAGTTGAACTGTCTGATAGAAACAAAACTTGTCGTGTTTGGAGGAGACAGAATGCTGAGTTGCATCCAAAGAACACCATACCTACTGTGAAGCATGGGGGTGGCAACATCATGCTTTGGGGCTGTTTCTCTGCAAAGGGACCAGGACGACTAATCCGTGTACATGAAAGAATGAATGGGGCCATGTACTGTGAGATTTTGAGTGCAAACCTCCTTCCATCAGCAAGGGCATTGAAGATTAAATGTGCATGATAATGATCCCAGGGCAATGAAGGAGTGGCTTCGTAAGAAGCATGTGAAGGTCCTGGAGTGGCCCAGCCAGTCTCCAGATCTCAACCCCATAGAAAACATTTGGAGAGATTTGAAAGCCCGTGTTACCCAGCGACAGGCCAAAAACATCACTGAAGAGATATGCATGGAGGAATGGGCCAACATACCACCAACACTGTGTGCCAACCTTGTGAAGACTTACAGAAAACATTTGACCACTGTCATTGCCAACAAAGGATATATAGCAAAATATTGAGATGAACTTTTGTTAATGACCAAATGCATATTTTCCAACATAATTTGCAAAATAAATCTTGCCAAATCAGACAAGGTGATTTTCTGGATTTGTTTTCTCATTTTGACTCTCATAGTTGTGGTCTACCTATGATGACAATTACAGGTTTTTCTCATCTTTTTAAGTGGGAGAACTTGCACAATTGGTGGCTGACTAAATACTTTTTTTCCCCACTGTATTGAAGGGACAGGCTTACCAAGCAAGAATCCATAATTTTAGCTAACTGGAATTACAGATCCCTAATAACAATGACTGTAGAAAGTGGTGGTGGAGATTCTTGCCACTAGAAAAGCATACTCCCACTTTGAACCGGAATGCAGGAGGACCAGTGCAACGGGTCATTCCACTCAACTGCATGGATTCCTCGTAGACTCAGCCCTCTATTCCATTGATACCTGACCCCCCTCAAGATTGAGGTGTTTCTTTTTATCTCCCTCATAGATGGTGGTCTACTTGAATGTCTAGAGACATGACAGCTAGAGTTGAGCGACTTTTGTTTTTTTAGGGTCGCGTTTCGTTTCGTGAAACCCGACTTTTCCAAAAGTCGGGTCGAGCAAGATCGTCCGATTATAGGGAAAAGTCGGGGTCGTCCCGAAACACGAAACCCAATGTAAGTCAATGGGGAATAAAAGTCGGCAGTGAGAGGAGGACAGGAAACACACCTACAGTGCCCATTTGAATGCCAAAAGCATCAATTCTTCTTACTTAAGCTTGTCAACCTTAATTAACTTCATAATACAAGTTACGCACTGAAAAATGGGGGTTATTTGGCTAAAGTTGTGGGGGGGGAGGGCTGGCTGCAGGTTTTCATGTGCCCTGGGCGAAAGAGCGCCCCTTTAACACATACCACAACTCATCATGCTCCGATACGGCAGAGAAATAGCGGTATAGTACAATGAAAAATACCTCACTTTTTACATCTCATGACGAGGCCCATCTATTTCTCCATACAGAATCATTGGTCCCATATAATGTTTGAAACAGTATATGATGAGCTCCACATAATGCTACAGTATATGTTGGTCCCCATGGATGAAGCTCCACTGTCTTATGGGCCCAAATAATGCTCCAAACATAATGGGCCCCATTTCTAATGCTCTAGTGTATAATGGGCCCTGTAAATGCTGCTCCAGTGTCTGATGTCCACCTTTGGAATGTTCCAGTGTATGGTGGGCCCCATCTATCATTCTCCAGAGTATAGTGCTCCCCAAAAATTGCTGTCCCAACATTGAAAACAATCAAATAAGTCTCCTCGCTAGGGAATCCCTGTACTTGTCTGGACTCCTCGTCGTCCCCATCTTCCATCTCACTGCACAGTATTTCAACTTTGCAAGTGCTGTGATCCTGGGCAAGCAGGGGGGGCCCACTCGTTGGCGACGGCACTGGTACAGGGCCCCTGATAGTACGGTGGTGTGTCTGATGGCGGGTGGGCCGAACCTGCACTTTCATCTGCAGCTTCCTCTTTGTCACCGTGTAAGATGGAACTGTATATGGGAAGGGTAACCTGAGTTTCATCAGGGTCAGATTCAGGTCGTGTAGCGTGCAAGGGGAATGTAGTGGTCTGGGTCAATGTACCAGCAGATTCATCGAGCAGTGGCAGGGCATCAGTGCACTTGTGTCGCCCCCAGGAGTACGGTCGCCACAGTGGCATTACCTTCTTCCTAGGGAGTGTGATTTCATGCTTGGGAGCAATGAAGGATCTCTCTAGCAGGTTAACAGATTGGGCGGCGTTATTCCCACGAGTCATGACCCTCCAAACAGCGTTCATGAAGGCAAAGTGTTTGTTTTACGTGGGCAGTATGGTTGCAAAGCTGAACCTTAAAGGAATGTCCAGAAGGGCACCACCAGGAGTGGAGCCTACGGTTAAATTCGACTCCACCTGGGAAACCTCAACCATGCCAGCTACAGAACAGATGCACACATTGCAAGCTTAATTCCGTTAACGAACGAGACTCCGTCATGCCCCGCGGTCCGAGTCCGGCTTACTAGAGGGACACGTGAGGCTCTGGCACATGAGATTGGCAAATAACTGGTGTGTCATGCCCTTACATGTCCGTGGCTGCATGTGCGCTACACTGAAAAGGCCAGCGTTTGTCATTTACAGGTGCAGATAACCCGCTGAACAACGTTAGTGATGGGGATCACTGATTACAATTATTACCCGCGAACAATGATTTCCCAGTAAGTGCAGGTTAACCGCAGTTCCGGAATTAGGCCTAACCGTCATTCCTGAAAAAATGAAAAACTTACGTGTGCAAACCACAGGTGCTGTAGCTTGCTTAACAGCTCGCCAGCCGTTCTCACGCCCAGTATGGATTACACGTGATTGCACAAAGGTGAAAAAGGGTACCGTATCCCCAGATAACATGTATGGATAGCGTACACATTCAAAATATATGTCTATACATCAGGAGGCAGGCTCAGACGGTGTTAGGCCCAGTATGGATTGCACGTGATTGCACAAAGGTGAGAAAGGGTACCGTTTCCCCAGATAACATGTATGGATAGCGTACACATTCAAAATATATGTCTATACATCAGGAGGCAGGCTCAGACGGTGTTAGGCCCAGTATGGATTGCACGTGATTGCACAAAGGTTAGAAAGGGTACCGTTTCCCCGGATAACATGTATGGATAGCGTACACATTCAAAATATATGTCTCAGGAGGCAGGCTCAGACGGTGTTAGGCCCAGTATGGATTGCACGTGATTGCACAAAGGTTAGAAAGGGTACCGTTTCCCCGGATAACATGTATGGATAGCGTACACATTCAAAATATATGTCTCAGGAGGCAGGCTCAGACGGTGTTAGGCCCAGTATGGATTGCACGTGATTGCACAAAGGTTAGAAAGGGTACCGTATCCCCGGATAACATGTATGGATAGCGTACACATTCAAAATATATGTCTCAGGAGGCAGGCTCAGACGGTGTTAGGCCCAGTATGGATTGCACGTGATTGCACAAAGGTTAGAAAGGGTACCGTATCCCCGGATAACATGTATGGATAGCGTACACATTCAAAATATATGTCTCAGGAGGCAGGCTCAGACGGTGTTAGGCCCAGTATGGATTGCACGTGATTGCACAAAGGTTAGAAAGGGTACCGTTTCCCCGGATAACATGTATGGATAGCGTACACATTCAAAATATATGTCTCAGGAGGCAGGCTCAGACGGTGTTAGGCCCAGTATGGATTGCACGTGATTGCACAAAGGTTAGAAAGGGTACCGTTTCCCCGGATAACATGTATGGATAGCGTACACATTCAAAATATATGTCTCAGGAGGCAGGCTCAGACGGTGTTAGGCCCAGTATGGATTGCACGTGATTGCACAAAGGTTAGAAAGGGTACCGTTTCCCCAGATAACATGTATGGATAGCGTACACATTCAAAATATATGTCTATACATCACGAGGCAGGCTCAGACGGTGTCAGGCACAGTATGGATTTGACGGCCCAGACTACACAGCGGAGGAGCAGGGAGAGGTAAAGATTGCAAATGCTGGGGCCCTGCCCAAGCAAGGGGGGCCCACTCGTGGGCGTCGGTACTGGCACTGGGCCCCTCATAGTACGGCGGTGTGTCTGACGGCGGGTGTGCACCACCACCGTCAGAGACACTTGATTGCACTATGAAGGACCCTGTACCAGTGCCCGCGCCCAAGAGTCGGCCTACCCACCTGTCCAGGGCAATGGCACTCGCACGGTGTCGTGCGCTAGGTGGTGACCCCGGCCATGGGGGGGGGAGGCAGCACAGTTAGGGAGTTTTAGAAAGTGGCATATGTTGATGTTGGACATTCAGCTGATGCAAAAGGTGAAATAGGTCAAGTCCCAGGAAGAGGTGGACCAAAGCAAGCCATTTTTCTGTCACCCTATGTGTCATCAGAGGAAGGTGGGACAAAATCCTTGGAAACCCATGCATGGTTCATTTTAATGAAGGTTAGATCATCCACATTTTGGGTTGACAGACGGGTCCTTTTTTCTGTCAGGATTGATCCAGCTGCACTGAAGACTCTTTCCGATAGCACACTTGCAGCTGGGCAAGCGAGCTCCTGTAAGGCATATTGTGCCAATTCAGGCCAGGTGTCCAGTTTAGCGGCCCAATAGTCAAAGGGGAATGACCTGTGTGGGAGAACATCGATATGGGAGGAAAAGTAGTTTGTAACCATAGTTGACAACTGCTGTCTCCTGTCACTTTCCATCGATGCAGTATTACCAGTTGTGTGAGCGGTACTTGAAAAATCAGTCCACAACATTGTCATGAAACCCCTGTCTCCAACGCCACTTCTGCTGTGTGCACCACGAACACCTCTGCCAAGCTGCCCCCGGCCCGTACGGCTCGTGTGAGAACCATCACCGCTGCTGTGTGCTGGGAATGCCTCAAGCAACCGATTTACCAGAGTTGCTTGTTTATTAGCCAATATTAGGTCAAGGTTCTCCTGTGGCATGATGTTTTGTAATTTGCCTTTATAGCGTGGATCCAGGATGCTGGCCAACCAGTAGTCGTCATCGTTCATCATTTTGGCAATACATGGGTCCCTTTTTAGGATCTGCAAGGCATAATCTGACATGTGGGCCAATGTTCCCGGTGTCAATGATGCACTGCGAGTGCTGGTTGGAGGAGCACTTTCTGGCAAATCCACATCCCTCCAGTCACGCACAAACCCTGTACCAGACCTTGCCACGCCAATATTTTCACTTGCCCCACGAGATGCATCCTCCTCCCCTAAGTAATCATCCCCATCATCCTCCTCCTCCTCCTCTTCTTCCTCCACCTCGTCCAGGAGAGGTCCCTGAGCAGACAATGGCTGAATGTCATCAAGGATTCCCTCCTCCTCTTCCTCCTCATCAACATTGGCTGCAGACGCCTGCTCCTTAAGGTGCGTCAAAGTTTGCATGAGCAGACGCATAAGTGGGATGCTCATGCTTAGGATGGCGTCGTCTGCGCTTACCAGCCGTGTGCATTCCTCAAAACACTGAAGGACTTTACAGAGGTCTTTCAGCTTCGACCACTGCACACCTGTCAACTCCATGTCTGCTCTCAAAGTGCCTGGCCGTGTATCCTCCCACAAATGCATTATGGCCTGCCTCTGCTCGCACAGCCGCTCCACCATGTGCAGGGTGGAGTTCTACCTTGTTGCAATGTCGATAATGAGGCGGTGGTTGGGAAGGTGGAGCAATCGCTGCAGCTTCTGCATACGAACGGAGTGTACAGGCGACCGGCGGATGTGCGCGCACAATCTTCGCACCTTCTGGAGCAGGGCTGTTAACTCCGGATAATTTTTGAGGAAGCACTGCACCACCAGGTTCAAGGTGTGAGCCAAGCAAGGTATATGGCTGAGTTTTGAAAGGGCTATGGCTGCCACAAAATTACGGCCGTTATCACTAACTACCTTGCCTGCCTCAAGATGTACACTGCCCAGCCATGACTCAGTTTGTCGCTTCAAGTACTCGGCCAGCACCTCGGCGGTGTGTCTGTTGCCCGGATGTGCGCGCACAATCTTCGCACCTTCTGGAGCAGGGCTGTTAACTCCGGATAATTTTTGAGGAAGCACTGCACCACCAGGTTCAAGGTGTGAGCCAAGCAAGGTATATGGCTGAGTTTTGAAAGGGCTATGGCTGCCACAAAATTACGGCCGTTATCACTAACTACCTTGCCTGCCTCAAGATGTACACTGCCCAGCCATGACTCAGTTTGTCGCTTCAAGTACTCGGCCAGCACCTCGGCGGTGTGTCTGTTGCCCAAACACATCATCTGCAACACAGCCTGCTGACGCTTTCCACTAGCTGCTCGATAGGGGGACACATTGTGTGCAACAGTGGCAGCTGCAGATGGAGTGCTCGTACGACTGCGCTCTGTGGACGAGCTTTCGCTTCTGGAGGAGGAGGAGGAGGGTCGAACGCCTACAGCCAACTGTTTCCTATACCGTGGGCTAGGCAGCACTGTCCCACCACCGCTGTCCCCTGTGGACCCTGCATCCACCACATTAACCCAGTGCGCAGTGATGGACACGTAACGGCCCTGGGCATGCCGACTGGACCATGCATCAGTTGTGAGGTGCACCTTTCCGCTCACTGACTGCTTGAGTGCATGGACAATGCGGTCTTTCACATGATGGTGGAGGGCTGGGATGGCTTTGCGAGAGAAGAAGTGGCGACTGGGTAGGTCATAGCGTGGTACTGCATAGGCCATGAGTTCGCGGAAAGCTGTGCTTTCCACCAACCGAAAGGGAATCATCTCAAACGAGATTAGTTTGGCAATGTGGGCGTTCAAACCCAGTGTACGCGGATGAGAGACTGAGTACTTTCTTGACCTACTCATAGTGTCTGGGAGGGTGAGCTGGACTTGAGAGCTGCATATGGTGGAAGTAGCGGTGGACAGGGCGGACTGAGAGAGGGTTGATGATGGTGATGGAGTTGGTGTTCTTTCTGATGGCCTAGAATCAGTCTTTCGTTGATATAACAGTGGGATTCCCTGACTGCTGTGGCCTTGCAACGACACCTCAACATTTGCTGCTGTGCTAACCGGTGGGCTTACAGTGGGGGAAATAATGTAGCGTTGCTGACTACCTTCGTTGTGATCAGTTGCACATGTGGCACTTGAGGTTTGGTGTTGTGTCCACGCTTGCAAGTGCATGCTGGTTAAATGTCTAAGCATGCAACTGGTATTCAAATTTTTCAGATTTTTCCCTCGGCTAAAGGTCTTTGCGCACTTCTTACAGATAACCTTGGCCTGATCATGAGGATTTTGTTCTAAAAAGTGCCACACTGCACTCTTCCTACTTTGGCAGACATTTTGCGGTCTAGCACGCTGTGATCTTTTGACCCTCTGGACAAGCTGTCCAGCAACTCTTTTGATGTTTGGAACCTGTCTTTGGAGTGCTCCGGGCCTGCCAGATAACAGCTGTTGCGATGTCGATGTCTGCTGTGGATGCTCCTCATCTGAGCTATTGGAAGCAGCACCCTCTTCCCCCAATGGATGCCAATCTGGGTCAACAACTGGGTCATCCATCACCTCCTCTTCTATGTCATGTGCACCTTCCTCTGTGTCACCGTGTATGGTGGTATAGTGTGCGGGAAGGGGCACCTGAGTCTCATCAGGGTCAGAATCTGGCTCTGTACACTGCGAGGACAATGTAGTGCTCTGAGTGAATGTACCAGCAGAATCATCCATCAGCGGCTGTGCATCAGTGCACTCCATGTCAGATTCATCTTGGCCTGGGTAATTCACCATTTCACTTGATAATCCAGGCATGGTATGTGAAAACAGCTCCATGGAGTAATCAGTAGTATGGCCTGCGTCATCCTTCAATCTTGGTTGGGGTGAAGGACACAAGGAAAGGTGTGGTTCATGAACATGAGCCTCCAATGACGACTCAGTGCTTTTACTTTTTACAACTGAAGAAGAGGAGGCGATAGAGCTGGAGGCTGAGTCAGCAATGTAAGACAAAACTTTTTCCTGATGCTCTGGCTTTAAAAGCGGTTTGCCAACTCCTAGAAAACTAAGCGTTCGAGGCCTTATGTAGCCAGACGATGACGCAGGCTCAGCACCTCCTGCATTCGGTCCTATTTTGCTCTTGCCACTACCATCAGATCCACCACCAACACCATCATTACCAGCTGCCAACCCCCGCCCAATTCCATGGCCTCTTCCACCAGCCTTCCTCATTTTTGGTAGAAATGTAGACAAAATCCAACAAACTATATAGTAATGTAAAACAAGGTACAAGGTGTCTATAGGACAGGGGAGATTTTGAATTTCTGCAGACACTTGTGGACACTGGACACTTTTGGATTGTGTGAGGCCCACTGAATATCTGAGCGCTATGTGACAGGCTCGATGGCACAGCTGTGACCAAAGTGACTAGAGGATAAGGGAGATTTTGAATTTCTGCAGACACTTGTGGACACTGGACACTTTTGGATTGTGTGAGGCCCACTGATATCTGAGCGCTATGTGACAGGCTCGATGGCACAGCTGTGACAAAAGTGACTAGAGGATAAGGGAGATTGGATTGCTTTTAAAAAAGCAGTTTGCAGAGCAGTGGGTAAACAGCAATGCCAGCCTGTCAGGAAGCCTTAAAAGGCAGCCCAACAACCAACACCACTGATACACCACAATATAGCCTCCCCTTGCACTGCACACACAGTGACTGGTGTGTTGTGCAGGCCAAATTGCTAGCAGCAGAAGCAGTTTTTTTTTCTTCTCAGCAGGACAAAAAAAAAAAATTGGGATTGCTTTTAAAAAAGCAGTTTGCAGAGCAGTGGGTAAACAGCAATGCAGCAATGTCAGGAAGCCTTAGAAGGCAGCCCAACAACCAACACCACTGATACACCACTATATAGCCTCCCCTTGCACTGCACACACAGTGACTGGTGTGTTGTGCAGGCCAAATCGCTAGCAGCAGAAGCAGTTTTTTTGTCTTCTTCCCTGCCTAACGCTCTCCCTACAGAATCAGCAGCAACCTCTCCCTATACTGAGATCGGCAGAAGTAAGATGGCGGTCGGCGTGCACGCCCTTTTATACCCCCTGTGACGCCCACCAAAGCAAGCCAATCACTTGCATGCCCTTCTGAAAGATGGTGGTGACCCCTGCCTATGTCATCACGTTGCCCACAGTGTCCGTGGATCCTGATTGGCTGAAAAAGAGCGCAAAACAAACTTTTGAAACGCGACTTTGGCGCGTAAGTCGCCGACCTCGTGGCCGACCTCATCCTAGGGTCGGGTTTCGTTTCATGAAACCCGACTTTGCCAAAAGTTGGCGACTTTTGAAATTTTTCGACCCGTTTCGCTCAACTCTAATGACAGCCTTTATGGAGACAGGGCTCTCATAGAATAAAGGCACATTTCACCTACACTGAGAGCCCCAGACTAAACTGGCTATAGAGCACAGGATAGGGCTGCAGGCTGCTATTTTAAGGCTGGGGGAGCAATATTCATGGCCACTTACCAGCCTGGGAATACCATCCCCCATCTGTCTGTTTTATCTTGTCTGGTTGTCAAAAATGGGGAGGACCTCTCGCTGTTTTTTTAATTATTAATTTAAATAATTTTAAAAAATGGTGTAGGGACCCCTTTATTCTTGATAACCAGCCTTACTAAAGCTGACAGCTGAGGGTTGCAGCCTGCAGCTGTAAGTTTTGCCTGGATAGTTATCAAAAATACAGGGGAACCCACGTCATTTTCTTTTAATTAATTATTTATTTATTTACAGCTGAATACTCCCTTCAGCCGCCGCCTGCTCTCGCCTGTGACCGAAGGTAAACTTTCAACTTCGGACAGGTGAGGGATACACTTGTTGTTTTTTTTTTGTTTGTTTGTTAACTGTGGACAATGGCTGGATTAGTTGGTAAGGTGAGTATGATGTGATTTTTTTTTAATATTATTCTTAATTTTACACTTGAATACAACTCTCAACACTATCCCATGCTCGTGCTAATTGCAGACAGAGCAGAGGACAATGATGTGAGCTGTCTTCAGTACCTGGTGACAGGGAACAGTACAAACAGTATCACTGATTCCCAGGTGATAATATGTGTTACACTGATGACACACGGATGTCATTTGTGTGTCAACAGTGTGCACGAGTGCGGGACATTTTGGGGATTGTGTTGCTCCTTAAAAAGGACATGCTACACACAGTCTGTGGAAACACACTGATGTGCGCAGACCCATTCACTTGAATGCTTCTACATCTGTGTCTCCAGTACGTGTGAAAACTGCCTCCACAAGTAGCAGAGACACCCACACGTATCAGAGACACAGATATATGAAAGAGTCCTAATATATTGCGACTGGCATTTTCCCTACTGCATTTGTATTACAATTTCTTTGCAATTTTAATGCAATATAAAGCAGAAGCAAGACAGCACAATTTCTTTTACAGGTAAAAAAAAATAGGAAATCAGTGTCAGACGCTGTGCTTGTACTGAATTTTTGCTTTACATGTGAAGGGAGAATAATTGTCTTTTAAAAATACAAAAATAAATTTCCCAAAATCCAGACATTTAACTGCAACTGCCTTCCTCAAAGTGTGCATGTTACAAAATAATATTTTTTTGAAAATGTCTTTCTCCAATTTTATATCCATGCACACCACAGTAATACAGTGCAACAGGGCACTTTTTGCAGGTGTATCACATACTTGTTTTTGCACACTTGCTTTACTAGATCATTTTGGCAACCATACATGCCACACCCATGCTGATGCCTGCTGCCACACTTTGCTTTCTGTACTGTACATGTACCTACCTAGTATTTGTTATTACAACTTTTTTGGCAAGGGTTCAATAATTAGGATTAAAAAGATCTTCAAAAGTTAATTATAGTGTTGTAAAAAATGTATGGTAAAAGAAAAAGTGTCAGGCTACCTCCTTATGTTGAGCTTTTCATGTTGCAGATTTTCTGCACCATTTTTGCAACTATTATTCAAATTAGGTTACTAGCATTTTTTCATTGCATTTTTGTGTGCGTCTCTTTAACATGCATTTTTATTGCATTTTTGACACTGCGTTGTTTGTCTCTGTTTGGTGTGTTATGCTTTAAATAAAACTGCTTTGTTTTCTATACCTTTGTTGCCTTGCATACAATCTTATTGACAGACTTAGGGACGGATTATATGCACTAAACGCGCATGTGCATTCTTAACCTGCGGAGTTTCCGCACATAATGCACGTCTATGAGGAAATTGTGCACAGAAAACTTAGCATACACTCAAAAGAAATTGACATGCTGCCAGCAAGAGATTTGTATAAATCCCATCCACTCTGTTGAAACTGTTTGATGCTGCGTTTTTGATCAAACAAAAAAATAAAGTGTCAAAAGTACACCAAAAGCTCATCGTGAGGACGTAATCTCAAAATCAATAGAGAGGGTAGTGTAAAAAACATATGTGAGAATGCGAGCAAGCAGGAGCACGACCACTACTGGCACCAGCCATCGTCGTCGTAGTACTACTAAACACAGACCACAATAAACCCCCTTTGACTCTGCTAAACATATTAGTAGGGATAAGAGAAGGGCATTAAGGAATACATGTAGCATCATTAGTCTCAGTCAGAACAGGATGATGTTAAATCTGTAAGTGACACTGTCAGTTAGAGTAGATGTTCTGCACAGAACACTCTGCCTGACCACAATGTACTAAGGCGCTTAATTTTTATACTGCTTCTAGTGAAAAATAACATGAAAAGTCAGTCAGCATGCCTTATTACAAAAGGAAAGTCGAAACACTCTGGACCAAAGTGATACATATATATTGTCATGATCCAGGATGAATTATGACAGATTTTGCACAAGTAACCTTTTTTTTCCTTTAAGCTGTGGGCTTAAAGTTAGTTTTGCCCCCGGTGGCCGTTAGGGTCATTGCACTCTGATTACTTTAGTTTAGTTGCCCCCGGTGGCCGCTAGTGTTATTGCATGTGATTATGAAGCAGGTGTGATTCCCTGGCTCCTACCTATAAAGGAGTTGCAGGTGGTCTCACTCACGTTTGGTGATATTGCTCATTTCCAACCAAGTCTGGTGAAGGAAGGAACTACAGAGAGGAGTTCCTGGCAGCTCAGGGGAGCTCTGGTGTAATAGCTTCAGGCGGAAGCTGGATTCAGGTGTCGAGCTGCAGGGGTGAAGCTGAACTCTGTTGCTGGGAGCAATAGCAACAGAGCAAATCAAAGTGGTGTTTTTCCCTGTTTGTTACTTTCCTTGTGTGTGTATTAGTGCAGTGGTGGGATTAGTTTCTGCACCGTCCAGTTCACTAGAAAGGGATAGGTGCAGGGCGAGCTAGGGATTTGAGGTATCCAGCTTGTCGCCAGGTGCGGAACCTGCCTAGGGATCGTCAGGAGTGTAGGGACACTGACTCAGGGGAGTGCAGGAGGTCTCCACGTCCCCATTCCCTATTGCAGGGCCCTCCATTGTAACGGTTTCTCCAGTGTTTCCCTTAACTCTGTTTAAATTCGCCCTGCTGGAGGTGGTGTATCCACGTTCACGGGTGTTAAAGAAATTCGCCCTGCTGGAGGCGGTGTATCCAGTCACACGTGACATTACATATATCATCCAATCATCTTTCAAAAGATAACAGTGATGATGAAGACATATATATATATATATATATATATATATATATATATACACACACGAAAAAGAATGGCAGACCATTCGGGTTTTTGCAGTAAAGCCAAAAGAGAAGAATCCAAATATTGGTCAAGGATGAAAAAAGCAAGACAAAGATGAACAATATAATAAAACACTTTCATTGGGACAAAGGGTGAGAAGGTGGCATTATAAAAGAGGAAAGGTGCCTGCAAATAGATACAACAATATTAGAAAAGGATGGATAAAATGCAAGTAAAAAATGTAGAAACAATACTCTCACCATTTGTCCCAATAAAGGTGTTTTATCATATTATTCATCTTTGTCTTGCTGTTTTTATCCTTCACCAATATTCGGATTTTTCTCTTTTGGTTCTACTTATTATTAAATGGGCTGTTGGTTACTATCGGGTTACCATCTGTTTCTCTAGTGAGGTCACTTTGACATTACTAAGACTGTGCTTGTGAAAGAGATTGAAAACTGTTAGACATAGTCTTTGGAAACCTCAGAGGGTTGTACGCATCTTTTCAGGGCGAATGGAGTACCTGAGATTCGTTGCAAATGGAATTTTTGGGAAAAAAATTCACCAAACTGGTGGATTTTAGTTTCAAAAGATTTGATTATCTCTGCTCATTGGCTAATTTTCTGCCTGTCTAAATAGTATAGTTTGTAGCATTTATATAACTAATCTATGATCTCATTGTTTCCCAAGAACGGCATAACTCAAAATAGCAAAATTTCTGACCATGTTGAATCCTTAATATGGATATATTGAGGATGCAATAATGGCATGATATTAATACAAGTCACAGGTGACGAAATGTTTATTTGGAGCCTCATTCAGCGCATTGTAGATGTACGAGGGAAACACCCCTGACAAGTGGCAACACAACCCTACCATTTCACAATCACATTACTCATAGTTGCAGGACAGGGAATGACATAGGACTGACTAATGCTGCACTGCTTGCAGCAAACAATCAGACTATTACATAATTACCTTGAATCAGGCCATAAAGTGATTTGACTAATTGACTTGTTTGTATAGTATAGCCTTAATACATATGAGCTGCAGCAATATTAAGAATTACAATGTACTGTTGTGTCCATAATATAACTTGATTCTTCACTTGAATATTAGTTTACTCTTCTTGTGAAACTAGAACCCTCAGCATTAGTGTCTTGGCATGCTATGCATAATTCCAGACCACTGCTAGATTGTTATTACATAACTTGTTAATATAGTTGCTTCCATCTAGATAGAATCGACATTTGTGGAAAGGGCAAACTGGACAATTGCCCAAGTGCCAGGCAGTGGCTGCAAAGGCAAACAGGATCATGGGGTGCATTAAAAGAGGTCTGGATACACATGATGAGAGCATTATACTGCCTCTGTACAAATCCCTGGTTAGACCGCACAGGGAGTGTTGTGTACAGTTTTGGGCACCGGTGAACAGGAAGGATATAATGGAACTAGACTGAGTACAAAGGAGGGAAAAAAAATTAATAAAGGGGATGGGGGAACTACAATACCCAGAGAGATTAGCAAAATTAGGATTATTTAGTCTAGAAAAAAGACAACCGAGGGGCAATCTAATAACCATGTATAAGTATATAAGGGGACAATACAAATATCTCTCCAAGGATCTGTTTATACCAAGGAAGGAGACAGTCACAAGGGGGCATTCTCTGCATCTGGAGGAGAGAAGGTTTTTCCACCAACATAGAAGAGGATTCTTTACTGTTAGGGCAGTGAGAATCTGGAATTCCTTGCCTGAGGAGGTAGTGATGGCGAACTCACCCGAGGGGTTCAAGAGAGGCCTGGATGTCTTCCTGGAGCGTAACAATATTGTATCTTACAGTTATTAGGTTCTTTAGAAAGACGTAGATCTGGGGATTTATTCTGATGGAATATAGGCTGAACTGGATGGACTAATGTCTTTCTTCGGCCTTGCTATCTATGTTACTATGAATAGTTTTTCTTGCAGGATGACAACTTCCAGCTAAAATACATTATGGTGTGCTCTTCCCCATTCACCTGTTGAGATAAGACAGCGCCCAGCCAGACATCGTACATGTCCATCTGGACCACAAACTCCTTGGAGAAATCGGGTGCTAACAGCACCGGCTGTGTGCACATGGCTAGTTTCAGTTCCTGGAAGGCCGTCTCAGCTTCTGGAGACCACTTAGCCATAGCCAACTTTGCTTCTTTAAAGGTGGTCTGTCAGAAAGGCAGCTACCATGGTGAAGTTTGGGATAAACCAGCGATAATAGCCCACAATACCCAGGAATGCCCTGACTTACTTTTTTGAGAGAGGTTGTGGCCAGCCCTGGATTGCCTCAGCTTTACTTATCTGGGGCTTTATTTCGCCCCTGCCTACAACATAGCCCAAGTATTTCGCTTCCTCCATTCCTAAAGCACATTTTTTCATGTTTATGGAAAAACCTGCCTTCGTAGAGCATCCAGTACCGCCTGGACTTTGCTCAGATGGCCCCCCCAATCCTGGCTGAAGATTCCAATGTTGTCCAGGTAGGCTGCCGCGTACCTTTTGTGGGGGCCAGGATCCGGTCCATGGCTCTCTGGAATGTAAATGGAGCACCTTGTAACCCAAACGGCATCCTTGTGTAATAGAAGCACCCATCTGGTGTTGAAAAGGCAGTCTTCTCCTTGGTATCTTGGGACATAGGGATTTGCCAATACCCTTTTGTGAGGTAATGGGTAGTAATGTACCGAGCCCTAGCCTCTCAATTAGTTCATCCACTCGGGGTATTGGGTAAGCATCGCACTTAGAGACTTCGTTCAGCTTCATATAGTCATTGCTAAACCGCCATTCCCTATCTGGTTTCAGCACCAAGACTATTGGACTGGACCAGCCACTTTTGGACTCTTCGTTGACTCCCAAGCTCAGCATCCACTTTACCTCCTTCGAGATTACCTCTCGACGAGCTTCAGGATTCCGATATGGTTTCACATTGACCCAGACGTGAGGGTTCGTCAGAACCTCATGTTCTATAATCTTCATACATCCTGGGAGTTCTGAGAACAGGATAAGGTGTCTGCTACCTTGATATCCTTTGCACTGACCTTGGACTCAGCCAGCAGACAAGGGGTTTCCTCAGGTTCTCTGTCCTGCCACGGTTTCATTAGGTTCACGTGGTATAACTGGTAGGGCTTCCGCTTCCCCGGTTGGTGAATTTTCTAGTTGACCTCCCCAACTTTCTTCCCTACCTCACAGTGACCCTGCCACTTGGCCTGGAGTTTGGTCTCCACTGTGGGCACCAGCACCAGTACTCGATCCCCTGGGTTGAACTGTCTCACCCTTGCCGACCTATTGTAGATCCTCGACTGTGTCTCTTGGCCACATGCTTGATCACACTCAGGTAAGGTGTAGACTCTGCCTCCCATGACTCTTTTGCTACATCCAGGAGCCCACGTGGGTGATGGCCATACAACAGTTGAAACAGGGAGAACCCCATAGAGGCCTGTGGGACTTCTCTGATGGAGGAGAATAGAAGGTATGGTAGCAGACAGTCCCAGTCCCGGCCATCCTTCTCCACAACCTTTTTCAACACGACCTTTAAGGTTTTGTTGAACCTTTCTACCAAGCCATCCATCTGTGGATGATAGACTGATGTCCGGAGTTGTGTGATCTGCAGGGTTTTACACAACTCCTTCATCATCTTTGAAATAAATGGGGTCCCTTGGTCCATCAGGATCTCTTTTGGCAACCCCGTTCTAGAGAAGACCTGGCCAACTGTCGGGCGATACACTTGGCGGAGGAGCTACGTAGTGGAATGGCCTCCAGGTATCTCATAGCATAGTCCAGTATCACCAGGATATACTGATGTCCTCTAGCGGACTTGACCAGAGGTCCCATTAGATCCATGGCTATGCGATCAAACGGAACCTCAATAATGGGCAATGGCACCAAGGTGCTAAGAAAATGGGCCACTGGAGAAGTTAGCTGGCAGGTGGGTCAGGACCTACAGAAGTTCACAATATCACGGTGACAACTGGGCCAGTAGAACCTCTGGAGGATCTGTTCCTGGGTTTTCTCTATGCCCAGGTGACCACTTAACACACATATATGGGCGATGTCTAACACACTGCATCTGTACGGCCCTGACAACAGTAACTGCTCAATTACCTCCCCTTTCAGCTTAGTGATGCAATATATCACCTTCCCATTCCTGGCAAAACGTGGGTATCGAGTGTCAGCCCCCGGCTCTTGGGCTACACCATTAAGTACCGTTACATCCCTGAGTTGGGCGGTTCCAAAGTTCCCTCGGACACCTCCAGCTCAGGGAAGTTGGCCTCAGTGGATGCTGCCTCATCCTCATCGCCAACAAGCACACAAAATGGAAACCTGTTATCCACAGCCTGTGCCGAGGTTTCTTCAGGAGCAACACAGCTGTTGTCTGGGCAATCAGACGTCCTCTCTTTTCCCAAGTCCCAAAATAACACGAAGTCCCGCCCTATTATAATAGGGTGCATTAGGTACTTGATCACGCCGGCCTCATGGGACTCGGTGCCACAGTTTGTGTTTATGACCACCTGGGTCACAGGGTAGTCCTTGACGTCGTCATGGATAGAATGGACGCCCACCCTCTTTCCAGGAATCTACCAATTGTGGCCCTCACTAGGCAAACCAGTCACTTGCCCCCCTTTTACTGTCACAGGGCATGCCTGCGGCCCCTCTTCCATTTGGGGAACAGCACTGCAGGCTGGATATGCAAAATACGAGCAGCGTCGTCCTGAGCTGCAATCCATTGGCTCAGTGGTCATGGGACAATGAGCAGCTATGTGTCCAGTGGTATGACACGTCCAATAAATTACACTATGGGAAGGGACCTTGGCCACTAACTCCAGTGCTCTAGGGCTCCTCCCAGGCCCTGCTAGCTCCCCTCTTTTGGGTGTCAGCCCTGCTTTAGGAACCCCAGTATGGGGATGCTACAGCCCCTTACTTTCCCAAGGACCGATCGCCTGGTACCTCTACACCAAGCTCACCAGGTCATCAGCATTACGGGGATCTCCCTGGGCAACCCAGGATTGCACTGGCCTTGATAGGGAGTGCATTAACCTGTCCATGACAACCTTCTCCACAATCTGTGTTGGGGAAGAGGATTCAGGTTGCAACCATTTTTGGACCAGGTGTAAGAGATCGAACATTTGGGACCGGAGACTCTTGTCACTGTGATACGCCCACTCATGCACCCATTGTGCCTGACAGTCAGAGTCACTCCTAAGCATGCCAGGATCTCAGCCTTTAATTTGTCGTACTCTTTTGCGTCCTGCAATGCCAAGTCAAACTTTAGATATAGTGAAAGAACCTCCGCCCACTGCTCCGAAGACAATTTCTCCTGCTACGCCACCCTTTCAAACACCACCAGGAACGCCTTGATGTCATCACTGTGGGTCATCTTTTGTAATGCTCTTCTTACTGTCTTCTTCACAAAAGAGTGATCTCCTTGATTCAGGTTTCGGGAGGTCTCTCTGCTGCGGACGTCTCCCGCCAGGAGTTCCATCTGCCTTTGCTGCTATTGAATTTGTTGCATCAGGAGTTTGTCTCTTGCTGTATCTGCTGCTGCTCACGGTACTGCTGTTCTTGGCACTGCTACTGCTCTCTATGCTGCTGGTATTGTTGCTGCCAAATCTGTTGTTGCTGGAGATTAGCCTGCACGAGTTGCTTTACCAATTCCTCCATGTTGTCAGATTTTGCTCCTGCAGCCGCTTTCACCCAGAACATGCGATATCTGTGCGGCAGTCACACTTCCCCTTGGGATTTGTGCCCAGGAGGCAAAACAAAACAGAGCTTTTTCTGGCACAAAGTGAAAACAAAACTGAAAACAAATAGTTCATGTGGTATTGCGGATCCACCCGCTCAGGTCAATGCCTTTAGCAACGACTGCGGAGACCCCGACCAAACTCACCATGATCCCTCCCACACATAACCTTGAACACACTAATAAAACCAGAACACTTAATTGATGGGTGAAGGTCGGTCACAGCTTTATTAAAGCATTTCTTTTAACTGTTAACATATTTTATAACCACTCAGAAATGCACATAAATTAATTAACCACTGTTGTCTATTCACTGGCAAGTAAGCCGATGAGCCATACCCATGTGCCCTTTCTTTCATTCCCGCTGTGACTTGTACCTAGAAAATAAACAAAATGCCATTGTAAAAAGGGGAGGGAGGGTGGGAAAAGCACCTCCGGGACTCATTCACAGAGGTGGGAAGGGGAAGAGGAGGGTATGACATCCCTTTATAATCCCCAGAAAGGGGCTAAACAAATCATTCATTTTAATTGGTCCCCATCTTGTATAAAACCGCCCCTTTTACATATTAGTGAGTGTGGAGGGACACCTAACGTGGCCATGGCAACCAGGAAGAAGGGGCACCGCAGTCAGAGGCACCATTCTTAGTCAGTGCCGTGCCTGCCAGACTGCGGAGACCCTGACCAAACTCACCATGAGCCCTCCCACACATAACCATAAACACACTAATAAAACCTGAACACTTAATTGATGGGTAAAGGTCGGTCACAGCCTTATTGAAGCATTTATTTTAACTGTTAACATATTTTATAACCACTTAGAAAGGCACATAAATTAATTAACCTCCCTTGCCGCCAAATGCCCTGTTGTCTATTCACAGGCAAGTCAGCCGACGAGCCTTAGCTATGTGTCCTTTCTTTCATTCCCGCCACGGAAGGATCATGTGTTCTCACACATGATTCCAACCCCCACCAATCAACAACAACGCCTGTTCAATTCCATCTTGCAGCCCCGATAGAAAGATTTCAAGCCCAATATCTGTTAGATGTACACCATCCGGTCTCAGCAAAGCTCTATTATCCCCTTCCAGCTGCTTGTGCTTTACCACCACATCAAGCCTCTTACAAATTTCGATATCCGGGCATTGATTGTCCTCCTGGTGCGCTCTACAGTCATGCCATCTCTGGCTCCTTGCCAAACTGCCCGGGGAACCATTTCGGACCAGACAAATATGAGTTCTTGAAAGAAACTGTCGAAACGTGATATATCTGACCTCATCATTGTCATCAATTCAGCAACCTTGTAGGCGCACAGGTCTTTGCCGCCAGCATGCAGTACCAACACCACCATACCCCTGGCTTCTCTTGCAATGTCCACCACTTCGGGAAAAACTTGCGGCCACTGCAATCCTCTAATCCCCCTCCAAGAAAATTCAGGCCTCGAAATCCCAGATTCCTCCCGCCTGGACGACACTCAGCCCTTTGACCTGCCCAAAATATGTAGGAGTGACCCAACAGCCACATTGTTGGACTGCTGGTACCTGCAGATAAAGGTGACACAATTAATTTAGTAGATCAGGCCGGATATATCTACTGTAGAAAAGCAAGCTGAGCACCATCTACCAATCCTCTGCACCTCGGAGTCAGGTAAACCTGATTTGGAGGCATCCGTTGCTGCACCAATTCGAAATAATAATCCTGAGAAGACACCCCTGCCGCTGTTAGACACTTGCCAAATAATGCTTGAAATTGATATCTCGTCAATGGGGAACCGTCTAGATGTGTCAAAAAAAACCTCCCACTGCGTCTAATCTCCAAGGACGCATTAATTAATTGAACAGGACAAACTTTCCCTTCAGACAGATATATTAGCAACCATGTGTCCCTCCCAGCTGGATATGTTTTTGATTTGCGAAGGCGTATTGCCTCCTTCACTAACACTACGTCTTTGAATAACAAAGACTACTCTTTGATTGGGGAACAAGCTCACTAATACGAAGCATCCCAAAGAAAGCTAAACCAAATGCAGCAGATATTAACATCGACTCAAATTGGGAGTTGCATTTAAAGCTTGAGATGCTCACAATGCGGCTGAGAAGAGCTGAAGAAACAGGGCGCCTGCATTCGTGACTTGGTTGCACCCGCTTCTACCCCTTCATCGCCTGTCTAATACGAAATGTTTTTGTCACATCCCAATAGCTGAAAATAGAATGCTAGGCCAGATAAACGCTGTTGCGCTGATGTACTCGATATGCCCTTTTTTTGAAGCTAGCCAATGAATTCAATAGTAACTTCCAATCTGCATTTATCAGGCACGTGCACAGGCCTGCCTCCTATCAATAAGCGCCACTCCTCCCATGCCTTACCAAAAGACTGCCAAGTCGATGGAACAACCGATCAACGGACTATCAGCTGTTCGCCACCGCCTCCCAGAGAGAAAGGGGGCAAGGCAAACCCGCCAGTTGTGCATTGGGAAAGCTGTTTCTGAAGACCTGCCGATCAAAATGTGGTAACATGTCAGCCAAGATGTTATCTGAATCTATAGCTTGTTGTGCCCTGGGCCATATATTGCATTTAAGACATAACAGAGCCAAACGGCAAAGAAGGCATAAAACTGGAAGGGACGTGGACGACATGAAATTTATGCAAAGCGCAATTGTGGGGTTTTTTGTCCGAAAGGCAATTTTTTTGTTAGCCAAGCTGTCACACCAGAGTTCGACCACCAAAACAATGGGAAACAGTTCACAGAAAATGGGATCTTGACAAATGCCTTGAGTTTCCCAAGATGCTGGCCATCTGTCTCTACACCATTGATTACCAAAAACCGATATAAAACCTGAAGTTTCGTCTGCGTTTGTAAATAACTTTAAATCCAGGCTCGAAAGTTCTTTTGGCATGAAGCATGTGTGGCAATTGTACGTCCGCAGGAATTCCGATACAGCGAATATCGGCCGATACCCGATATTTGCAGTATCGGAATGCTCAACACTAGTGCCAATGTTACCTTCCGCACTGAACTCAGACCTTCAATTAGACTCAACGTTTTCTGAATTTTTTCAGCCGGTAGGCAGAATACCATTGCAACCGTGTCAATTTCGATGCCCAAAAATGACAATGTTTGAACAGGACCGATCGTTTTCTCCGCCAATAAAGGTATACTGAAGTTGTTCGCTATCGATTTAAATTTATCAATTAACACTTGGCATAGATCAGAACTTTCGGGGCCCACAAAAAGAAAATCATCCAGGTAGTGAGTAACAGTGCTACAGCCCATTTCATACCGCACTACCCAATCCAGAAAAGAGCTAAAGAGCTCAAAATAGTAGCACGAGACAGAACAGCCCATTGGGAGGCAAATATCATAATGGAAATCGTCATCCACTCGACAACCTAACAGGTGAAAATAATCAGGATGTACCGGTAATAAGCTTAATGCAGAGTCAATATTCGCTTTCGCTAGCCAGGGCCCACATCCCGCACCATGGCTACCGCTCTGTCAAATGATGCGTATGATACCGAAGCATCCTCCAGCAAGATAGCATCATTGACCGAATTCCCTCTAGGATAAGACAGGTGATGGATAAGATGAAACGCGCAGGGTTCTTTTTTGGGGACGACCCCAAATGGGGAAACCCTAAAATTTGGAAAAGGCGGGGCTAAAAAGAGGCCCGCCATTCTACGCTAGTTCTTTCGCAAACTTTTCTTGGAGAATCTCCGGGTGCACAACTGCATATTTCAAATTTTTTGAAAGGGTAGTCGAACGCTGCAGTTTAAACGGAATGAAAAAGCCATATGAGAAACCAAAACGTATTTGCCCAGCCGAATCTTTTTTATGGTACCGATCTAGCCACGGGCCCATCACGATTACGCTCACTGGGGTCCTTGCGATCGGTTTTCTGTGGTTTAGATGGTAACTTTCCTGATGTCCAGTAGTCGGTGCTGAAAAGGGGACTGCTTTTGAGATAACATGAGGCACAGCCAAACATCCGTTGCTTTAACCCCCCCCATCCTATTTTGCGGTTGGAGAGTCAGGCTCCTCCGAAATTTCTTGTCGTAGTGCCACCAAGCAGTACCCCCATGTGCCTTGTAGGAATTATAAATCATGTCCTAATATATGAATAATTCAGAACAGCGTTCCAGGTGCCTCTGTCACATAATGCACCCCAAGACTGCAAAAGCTTGTAACCAATTGTTTATTGTTTTAGCCACTTTTTGCTTAACCCTATCAAAAACCCTCTCAGCTGGTCGTATTTCTTTATCGACAGTATGCTGATCTACTGATATCAAGGACCAAATATCGACATAAACGTTGTTCCAGACCTTAATTTTTGTATCCTCATCTAAATGGGAACCGAGCGTGCTAACCCCACAATAAAAAGCATCTTTGTGCACTCTAGCCAATGAGTTAATTTTCATGGCGTTCTTCGCCACACTACTCGCCATAGGTATCTGTTCCAGCATCGCTTTAAGGGCAGACACTAACGTAGTACCATCATTATAATGACCACTCGACGTTGTACACTCACCGATCCCGGCAGCTGGAGGAGGGACTCCCATAGATGGAAGAACTCCGGCTCCAGAGTATGCAGAAGAAAAGTTGAGACCCTGACTTTAAGCCCCCGGAGGTGCACTCGTCTCTACCAGGCTGTAAGCCCTTGACGTTGCCCTCGACTCCCTTCTGTCCCGAGGAGGGCCTGACTCCCGATTGGTGCTCGCAGACACGCTTGACATCTCAGATGATGATGATGGTGAGCGTCTCCTCGAGGACCGAGACTTATCGAATCTGTGAGATCTTGATCTCCTACTTGAGTGAGTGGAACGCCTCTTATGCCGGTCTGATGTGCGGTGACTACTGCGTGAATGTGGGCACGACGAAGAAGTTGAGTATGACCTACGGCGCCTACGCCTGTCATGCCTTCCTCCATGCGAGTGTGTAACCTAAGCAGGAGCCACGGCGGTACCATCAAGTGGGGATTTTGAACCTGCAGGAGAAGTAGTAACAGTGGGTAAAATCTGAGTCTGAGACTTGATCTCAAATAAAGGGGGAGCAGATGAGGTTATAGCCTCAAAATGCTAACTAACTTGTATGGGGGCAATATAGTTATGTATAACTCCTGCTGCGGATACATTATCCTGTGCAGGACTTGTACTTTTCTGTGAGACACCTGATGGGGCATTTTTATTTGTGTCCGGCAAAGGAATATTCGGCTCTTCTGTGGAGCCTGATGAATGGGCACTATACCTACCCCCCAATTGCAGCTACTGCCGGCACTGAGATGCAGGACGAACCCCCTGCTTGTGTAGCCACTATGACTGATGCGTTATCAGGGCTCCTGCATACCTGCTGAGGCTGCCAGGGGAGAGCAGGAGAGGTTTATGGCTCCAGAGATGCAGGGTTCCCGCCGCTGAGCTGCATGACTGCTGCTGTGGACGGACGTGAGGGTGGGAGGTTGGTGCGCGGGCCTTTCTTCCTGTCATGGCTCTGATGCGAGCTTCCTGTCAGGACAAGAGAGCTCTCCCTGAGGCGCAGAGGAGGGCGGGAGTGCCGCGCAGACCGCCTGCCTCCTTGCCTGACACCTGCTGCTGCTTCCCTGTATGTATTTACCGGCGGGACTGGGGGCTCAACCGTGGGTGGGTTGTGGGGGGGTGTCTATCGGTGAATGTGCTAAAGGAGGTGAGCTCTGAGCCCAGCAACGAGGGCAGTCAGCCATTGCTCACCTTCCCTCTCAATCTTGGACCACAGGGCCTCCAACAGAGGGTCTGCCATGGTCCCACCAGACAGCGCCAAAAGCACCTTCGGGACCCGTTCACAGAGGGGGGAAGAGGAGGGTATAACAAATCAGAAAAGGTGACTTTCTTGATTTGTTTTCTCAATTTGACTCTCATAGTTGTGGTCTACCTATGATGTCAGTTACAGGGAGAGCTTGCACAATTGGTGTCTGACTAAATATGTTTTTTCCCCACTGTACTTTATGGGGGGGTTCTATACTGTACATCTGTAGTGCTAAGATGTTAATGGCCATCAGTAATCCATATTGGTAGCCAGTCTTTAAGGAACCTTTTAGATATTAGACAGTACTAGTTCAGCTTATATTAGCCTTGAATTTTCTGTAATTTTCCCAACACCTGGACCGCATAGCTCCTTTATCAGTCATTAATGGGAAAGTGTATGTTTATAGTATCATCCAATCACTGAATAGTTTCATTATCCATGTTTAGTGAGAAATGTCATATTTATAGTATGATAAAACATTTGGTACCAGGAGAGCCTTTGGCATATTTTATCCGGTGATGTATTTGTTCGATGTTGATTGACGTCTGAAGAGTTGGCCACTCCGTCAGAGGGATACTATATTGGACAATTAGAACTTGGCAGGGCTTGTGTAAATCCCGGAAGAACGCCTCTACAGAGTCCAGTATGTCTACATACATAAATGTGGAGATGCTGGTCCAAGAGAGGCCAGAACTGTGGGATCAGAGGGACGCCCATTATGCTGACCGGGCCCGAAAAGAGGCGGCATGGAGGAGAATTTGTGTCCAGATGTTCCAAGACTATGAGGACAGGCCATGTGAGGGCTAGCAACAAATTAGTAAGTAGTATCCTTTATTAATATTATTGAGCAAACTAACACGTGTTACCATTAGACCATAAAATTATAATATGTTATGGATTTTAATTAAAATGTGTATTATTTCTAATGTAAAAATTTAACATTATCAGGCCACATGACACCGTACAACATATGTTAAAGTGTCAAAACATATTTTCAATGTCATAATTAATTTTTATGTTACGTTGCAGTGGAAGATGCCATGAGATGCTGGCGCAGCATCAGGGATCAGTACTGGCAGGAACGTCAGCAACGTGCCAGGAGTGGGGATGCAGCACCGACTAAACGGAAATACATTTATTATGATCGACTGTCTTTTCTGGCTCCCATTCTGGATCTCAGACCGTTAAAACATACATCACACAATATTTTACTTATGTTGTTATTTTAAATATTTTTTTTTACCCACAAAAAAACAGCACTTAGTCCAACCTCACTGAGAGGGAAACAGGCTCAGACTCCGAGGCAGCTATTGACCCAGTCGGGGGAGGTGAAGAGGTGGCTGGCCCATCTTCTGCACCTTCCAGCTGCATCCCACCACCAGCACCAGCAGTGGCATCAGGAAGACAGGAGGAACAGCAACAGGAGGAACAGGGAAACAGCAGCAGCCCTACTGTGCCTCTGAGACCCCGCCGTGGCCGACGCAGGAGAGTCATTACAGCCTCTGACACCAGGAGGCATGTTGATACAGGGATCTTAAATTATTTGTCCAGGGCTGCCCACGATGATGGTGAGGAAGCCTATGCCCACAGCCTGGCCCGTACCTCCATCCACTACCCCGGGAGGTCAGACTGCGTGTGCAAGGATCTAATCAAATAGTGATTGATGCCTGCACACCCCCCAATAACCCATATCAGGTTTTTGAATATTTCGAATGGTGGCAGCTGTCCCCCAATAACCAGCTCAGAATGGCCCCAATAACCGAAGTGCAGGCACAATCAGTATCTGAGCCACCTCCTTCCCGGGTGCCTACACCACAGCCAAATCCCCCACCAACCCAACATCAGCCTACACAAGCCCAAATGCCAGCCTACAATCCACCTTCCCAATATGGCCACTTGATCAGACCCACTGTTGGAGGCTGGTCCCACCATAGGTTTGGTTGACATGGCCATATTGGGGGGGGATGAAACACGTGGGTACCCAGGAGTATCCACTCCAATATCCCTCATCCCACTTCTTTCCTCACCAACAGGATCCTGGCCACAACATCCATCCTGGGTCAGAATATGCCCACACACAGGTTGAGGTCCAAGTTGTGCCTCAAACACAGCAACCACCTCAAGCTGGCCTCCCGCCATCCCCACCATCAACCTACCATAACTTATAATTTTTTTCTTTTTTTTTTTTGCTCATGCAAAGTTATTTATTTGTTTTTTCTTTTTGTTGTAAAAAAATGGGTTAAATATTTCTTGCCCACATTTGTTTGGGCACAAAAGCCATATGCAAATAATATGGTTTATTGGTTACAAAAAATCTATTTTGACAATATAAACAATTTAAACAATATGAATTCTGTCTGCTTTTTAATGCCGATATTGGTCAGCTTAAGATTTACACATTTTAAACAAAGTACGGGGAACACAACACACACTTCAATAGCAAACATGCTTTTTACAACATAGATATAGCATTCTCTTGCCATGGAGTAGCTCCCTGAGGTGAAACAAAATAATTAGTGAACACATCCTGCACTTTGAGTCCAGAAGGCGGACGACGGGGAGGTATCACATGTGGAATAGGCATTATAACATTTTCAACACAACTTCAGAACCAGCAACCAGCAGATGATGAGCAATCATGTATTCTGGTGAAGTTGTGAAGGATCACACATGCTTTAATTTCCTCATTAACATTAACTTCACTCAGCTGAATGGCTGACTGGAGGACCCGCCATTTGGCACAAAGAATGCCAAAGGCACACTCCACCAGTCGTCATGCGCGGGATAGGCGCAAGTTAAACATTCTGCGCCGGTGGTCCAGGTTTCTACGGGGATAGGGCCTCATGACATGATGGGTTAATTGAAAGGCCTCATCTGAAACAAGGACATAAGGCACAGGTTCCATATTTGAGCCTGGAAGCTGATGTGGTGGTGGTAGGTCCAACTGATTATTGCGCAGCCGCCGACCCCTAATGGAAGAATTGAAGACTCTAGAGTCTCCAGTTCTTCCATAGGCCCCAATATCTACAATTATAAACCTGTAGTCACTGTCAACCAGAGCCAACAAAACTACAGAAAAATATTGTTTATAATTATAGTATTGGGACCCTGAGTTTGGCGGCTTACGCACACGGATGTAATTCCCATCCAGGACTCCAATACAATTTGGAAACTGTATAACAACCCAAAAGAAAAGGAGTACACAAAGCTGTTTTCAAAATATCAGAATATTATTTTATTTAATAAAAATATTGTATAAAATACATATTAAAATCATTAACTGGACATTATTGCAAAGGACATAAGCAGTGATGCATAGTATGGTACATAATATCGATTTAAAGGACCGGGTCCATCATAACCCCAATGTGAGAATAGTGAATACTGAAACAATTATACAATTGTGTGACTGAGTGCAAATAAAGTAAAAAGGTGCACACTTGACTATAAACAATTTTAAGAAAATCAATCTAGGTCACTCCAAAAGACCCACAATAATATAAACCAGAAATCTGTGAAAGTGCACAAAAACAAAGGGGGGAAAAAGATTTTTTTCTTTTCTTACCCAGATAAGTCCTAGTGTACCACGTGTGTAGCAGCCCCAACATTCGTCTCCTCCTCTGATCCACAATGACTGGGTATGGCTGGCCAAAGCGTTGTGACAAAACCCAGTTATAAAGCACACGCTCAGTTGTGTTGAAAGTAAGTCTGTCTAACATGTTTCTCACAAAGCAGAAATACCCCAATACAAGCACGGCCAGAAAATGCCCAGATTGGAGGCTGCCACCTGTTGTAGAGGCAATAAATAGGGTTGCTGATTATGATTTAAATTATTTTCAGGCCTAAAAACCGCTAAATGTCCATTTTGCAAGGCAAAAAAACGGCGTACGGATGTCACACGGATGCTAAGATGCGGAATAATTGCATCCTTGCATTGCCAACGGATGTCATACGGATCACTGTTCAGGGAACATTTCTGCGTTTTTCGTCAGTAAAAAACGGACAGTATTTTTATACGTTGTGTGTAACTCCTGCCTTATAGTAGTGAAAAAACAACCTCCGTCACAAGGAGCACAAAGGACGCAAATGAGCTGGTTAAATCAATCTTCATCTATCCACAACGCGTTTCGACGGAACAGATCCGTCCTCATCAGGTGGCATTGGTGACTGTCAAAGGGGCACAGAGATGGCATTATTACTCTCTAGGGGGCAAAATGTAGGCACTGTTTTCTAAGACACTTGCACAGGGCATTGATATAGTCTAGTGGGTTGTTTTACCTTCTAGCGGGCACACAGTACCACACAGCAGGTGCAGTTATAGGGAAACATACGGCAACAGCGGCTCAGTATTGGGATATCTGGTATCTACCACTACATGGTCAATATATGGCGGAAATATCGGTGTTGGTCTTTTTAAACAGACTTTTTTTTATTAACAGCATGGTTATCTGCTGAGGCTCTCATAAATCTACTATTATGGTGCGCCACCGTATTTGTAATCAGGGTTACCTGGATAGGGGCCCACTCAGAAGACACCCCCCCCCCCCCCCCCGCTGAACCAAAACTTTAGCTACACCTCTGATAATTCTTCATCAGTCCATGTAAAGAGGCCAGAAAACAAGTGCTGAATGACTGGAATATAATCAATTGGTGTTCATTTAACAGTCTGAATGCTTCTGTGTGATGGTGCAGTGTGTTGGCATTTGTGGCCCCACATTTAATCTTGTTCAGGGACCCACTTTGTCTAAAACTGGCCTTGCTTATGAGTAACTAAACTAGTATAGGTGGCCCAAATTTAATTTTTGAGGATGAGATGTGGTTAAAATTAGATCAAAGACGCATCTCATCTGAAAAAAAATGCATCTTTTATACAGCGAATGGCTACCTGTTTTTACAAGGGGAATCCATTTATTTGACATGTTTCACCTATAAACACTGCACAGCAAATTCCCGAGTTAGAAAACAGCAGCAAAACTACATGCAGTTTTTTCAGAGGCGGTTTTGATGTAGTTTTAACTGCACCTTAATTGTTGTGTGTGAACACATCCTCAGCATTTAGATTTAGATTTTACCCATAAGGTTAAAACAGGGTCCACAAAGAAGTGTATATAACAGGAAATATCGAATGCAGTCCATGAATCAGACCATTATTGATCTCCACAGCATGATGTAAGAGAGACCTACGAGGCAAAATTGAAAAGAATTCTGGTGGATAGCAATAGAATTCAGTACAATATAATACAGGACGCCATCCTCATCACCCTCACATATGATTTAAGAATAAATGAACCTAATAGTAAATTTTATCCCACACCCCCCCACAACATCTTTCACTTCTCAAACCATTTACTGTTATATCCTCTATCTGTTGCTGCATATATTAGGAATTAGCGTTTTAAGTTGTATGCAAATTAAGTGTTAAGTTCCGTGAGCATGACAAAGCACTTAACTAAGCCTTGCCTTCTAAAGTTTACCTGCAGTTCACAGCCTCAGCCTCATAAACTTGAGTGATCACTATACCTTCATTCAAGCTGAAGAAGTGCTAGGTGGGAAACAACCTTCCAGAGGCAAATGCCAGTTAAGTGCTCTGTTATGCCCAGAGCACTTAACTCCTACTTTGCATATGAATTTCTTGAAAGGGCAGCAACAGATAAAAGATGTAAAGATGTTGATGGTGGATTTAAATTTCAAAGACCTGCATGCCTATACATGTGGTTTGCTGGGGTTGATCTTACTGACAGATTCTCTTTAAGAGGTTTGGTAGCAAAGGACATTTCCTTTAGGACTCAAAGTTCCTGAACCCTAATAATTTCTTTGAATGCCTCCAAATGAATATCATGGATATTTTCAAAGTGTATCTGAAAATAATATACACAAATAATATACACATACCAAATATAATTAGTAGGTGAAAAAATAATCATACATGCGCTTTAGAGATGGAATATAAGTGTTTGCTGTTCTTTGTTACTGTTTTTTTCACAGGGAATTCTAGTCATACGTTGACGGCCAGAACACTTGCGGCATAACACTTCTATGCAAATTGCCACGAGCGTCTTTTAGGTTCCAAATATCATCATAAATGTCTATTCCAATCATTACTGTTAATCCAAAGGCATGTGAAGCAGACTGTGTAACATATTCTGCTGGAATTTAGTTATTTCCTCACATGGGAGCCCTGTCAAGCCACTACTTGGCCTTGGGGCAGCCAAACTAGAAAATCCGGCCGTGAATATAACTGTTTCCAATGAAAAATACAATAATTCCTTTTTCTGAGAAAAAGTAAGTGACTTATACTATTCAAGTTAACGTAAGCTACTATAATGCTATATATGGTTTAAAAAATATCGGTATGGAAAGAGTAATGTATTTTTGCGGAGGCATTAAGGGATTTCGGTTTGTTGTTTATATTTTTTTTTTACTTTTTTAAGCATTCAAAGAAAGTTTGGTAAGTGAAGGGACTTGGAAAACAAGGCATTAGCCTAACAATGGTAGGTATGTGGGTAGCCAGGCATCAGCACCAGGATAACCAGATAATATACCAAGACCCACTGGGCTAAGTGACGTAAGGTTATCTGGGTGTAATATGCTCTCCATTTCTCATTACCAGTCATGTTTATGATAACCACCCCTTGTATAGTAATGATGGAGTATGGAATGTACAAGTGGAAATTTTTGCAAGGGCCATTTAGGAGTCAAAAAAGCAGAGTGACAACCAATAGACATGGGAGGAAGACTTGGTGACAACTATTGTATTGTGACGTCTCAGGTAAATGTTAGACTCCGTCAAAGTGTGAAAAAACGGATTCAGTGCAGATACTAAATTACTGATGCACGGGATCCGTTTTTTTGAAGGATCCGACGCAGCAGCCACTGCAGGAAATTTAAAGGAAGAGAGAGATTTTCTGTGTCAGAATGGTTTTGGGGGTTAAATTAAAGGAATGGAAAGTCTTCCGGGCATTCTCAATTGAAAAAAACGGAATCCGTCGCTGGATATGATGGACTAGCAGACAACGGACAGCGACAGGTCCGTCACTGCCCAACTTTTCGACGGAGACAAAAAAAGTTCCTAGGGACGTTTTTTCCAGCTGATGGACACCGATTTTCTGACAGATATGTCGCTCGACAGACGAAACGGAAGGCCATCCGTCGCTAATACAAGTCAATGCGAAAAAACGGATCCAGCAAAATAATTTGCTGGATCCGTTTTTTTTCTAAAAACAACGGATTGTGACTGATCCAAAAATACTGAAGTGTGAAAGAGGCCTTATCTGGTGAGATTGATTTATAATCCCCATATCAGGATAACCACATGGAGCAAGGGCAACGGAACAGCGGCGAAACCAGGACAATAGGTTATGTTGAATGGCAAGTAACTAAATGGAATAGGACACACCAAAAGGCACAGGAGATTGCAAAGAAGATTAAAGAGTTATGTGCATAGTCTGTAACTATAATTTCAGAATGCTTACAGCAAATGATGAGCCAGCCTACAGGTCTGTGAAGCAGCATATGCAAGTTGAAGAAATCATAGGAGAATGTAGTAATGACTGCAGTATAATGCGAATAATCTGTAAATATCAGTCTGTAATGCTTACAGCAAGTGATTGCTTAACCAGTAGGTCTCAGAAGCAGTAGATGCAAGTTGTGGAAATTACAGGAGTTTGAAGAGATGATTGCAGCCTAAGGAACAGGATGATGGTAACTCCAAGACAAACAGCAACTGAACGCAAGGATGACTGAATGCTCATACATTACATGTGTGCCAAAGTGGACCTTAAAGCCCCCGTTACACATAGCGATATCGCTAGCAATATCGCTGTAACGTCACCGATTTTGTGACGTAGCAGCGATATTGCTAGCGATATCGCTATGTCTGATACTTACCTCCGACCGGCTCCCCCGCTGGTTATCGCTGGTTGCGTGAGAATGTCCTGGACCATTTCTCGTCGGGCGCTTCCTGCTGGGCTTCCAGTGGCGCCGACGAGCGGACGCGGGCGGGAGGACGTCAGGATCGCCGCGTCTGACAGGTAAATAGCGACCCCCGACCGCTGCTATGTCACTGGTGAGATCTGCCTGTGTGGCAGCTCACTAGCGACCACTTAGCGATGCACCAGCAATCCATATCGTTGTCGGGATCGCTGGTGCATCGCTAAGTGTAACGGTACCCTAAGAGGCCTTGGATAATGATGTCAGTGAGATATGCCGAGCAGCTTGTGAAACCTGGAATGACACATAACAAAGGGCGGCAGCAAAAAGGATAGGAAATAATGTCTGAATCTGAAGATAAGACAGTAACAGTAATGGTCCAAAGAGAATCACTGTATAGCAGTACAATATATAAATGTATTTGTTGATCATTTCAATATGTAATCTGCAGTTAACAATAGCAACAAAATACAGGTGTTACACCCGCTCCCTGTCCTGGCGCGGCACCCAGGTCTGCCACTGTTACACCTGGTCCATTCTGGGCACTCACCTCGAGCCTCACATGCTGTACTTAGGCAGCAGCCGGCCTCCCCTGGATCTCATGCTGTTGCTCAGTATTCTGGTCTCCCTCCACCTCCTGGCGTCCTCTGTGGAGATCTATAGCTAAGGCTATTAGGGTACGCCCGCCCACTCTCCTGCCTTCTTAAAGGGGCGGCGTGCATTATTAAAAAAGTGCAATTAACCAATGGCAGCGCACTGGCTGCTATTTCTGGCCTCTCCTGCATAGGGAGAGCGCTGGAGCAACGAGTATCTATCATTACTACATCCGGTTCTCATGCTAACCTGTCTGTGCTGCGTCTGCAGTCTCTATGCATTCTCTAATGCTACAGTGCCTTGCGAAAGTATTTGGCTCCCTGGAACTTTTCAACCTTTTCCCACATATCATGCTTCAAACATAAAGATACCAAATGTAAATTTTTGGTGAAGAATCAACAACAAGTGGGACACAAGTGTGAAGTTGAATGAAATTTATTGGTTATTTAAAATTTTTGTGGAAATACAAAAACTGAAAAGTGGGGCGTGCAATATTATTCAGCCCCTTTAACTTAATACTTTGTTGTGCCACCTTTTGCTGCGATTACAGCTGCAAGTCACTTGGTGTATGTCTCTATCAGTTTTGGACATCAAGAGACTGAAATTCTTGCCCATTCTTCCTTTGCAAACAGCTCGACCTCAGTGAGGTTTGATGGAGATCGTTTGTGAACAGCAGTTTTCAGCTCTTTCCACAGATTCTCGATTGGATTCAGGTCTGGACTTTGACTTGGCCACCTTCTTCCACATGATTGGTATGTATCCCAGGTGGCTTGTTGCAAACTTTAACCCCTTAAGCCCCAAGGGTGGTTTGCACGTTAATGACCAGGCCAATTTTTACAATTTTGACCACTGTCCCTTTATGAGGTAATAACTCTGAAACGCTTCCATGGATCCCGGTGATTCTGACATTGTTTTCTCGTGACATATTGTACTTCATGTTAGTGGTAAAATTTCATTCAAATAACTTGCGTTTATTTGTGAAAAAAACGGAAATATGGCGAAAATTTTGAACATTTCGCAATTTTCCAACTTTGAATTTTTATGCCCTTAAATCACAGAGATATAGCACACAAAAAACTGAATAACTAACATTTCCCACATGTTTACTTTACATCAGCACAATTTTGAAACCAAAATTTTTTTTGTTAGGAAGTTATAAGGGTTAAAAGTTGACCAGCGATTTCTCATTTTTGCAACACCATTTTATTTTTATGGACCACATCACATTTGAAGCCACTTTGAGGGGTCTATATGATAGAAAATACCCAAAAGTGACACCATTCTAAAAACTGCACCCCTTAAGGTACTCAAAACCACATTCAAGAAGTTTATTAACCCTTTAGGTGCGTCACAGGAAGTTTTTGAATATTTAAAAAAAAATGAACATTTAACTTTTTTTCACTAAAAAAATACTTCAGGTTCAATTTTTTTTAATTTACCAAGGGTAACAGGAGAAATTGGACCGCAAAAGTTATTGTGCAATTTGTCCTGAGTACGCCGATACCTGATATGTGGGGGGGAACCACTGTTTCGGCGCATGGCAGACCTCAGCAGGGAAAGAGCGCCATTTGACTTTTTCAATGCAAAATTGGCTGGAATTCAGATCGGACGCCATGTCGTGTTTGGAGAGCCCCTGATGTACCTAAACAGTGGAAACCCCCCCCAAGTGACCCCATTTTGGAAACTAGACCCCCCAAGGAACTTATCTAGATATGTGGTGGGAACTTTGAACACACAAGGGCTTCACAGAAGTTTATAACGTACAGCGGTACAATTAAAAAATCATATTTTTTCCACAAAAATGATCTTTTCACCCCCAATTTTTATTTTTCCAAGGGTAATAGGTCCCTAAAAGTTATTGTGCAATTTGTCCTGAGTACACTGATACCCCATATGTGGGTGTAAATGACTATTTGGGCGCATGGCAGAGCTCGGAAGGGAAGCAGCGCCATTTGACGTTTTTGGCTGGAATTGAGATCGGACACCATGTCGCGTTTGGAAAGCCCCTGATGTAACAAAACAGTAGAAACCCCCCACAAATGACACCATTTTGGAAACTAGACCCCCCCAAGGAACTTATCTAGATGTGTGGTGAGAACTTTGAACCCACAAGGGCTTCACAGAAGTTTATAACATACAGCCGTACAATTAAAAAATCATATTTTTCCAAAAAAATGATCTTTTCACCCTCAATTCTTATTTTTCCAAGGGTAACAGGACCCTAAAAGATATTGTGCAATTTGTCCTGAGTGCGCTGATACCCCACATGTGGGGGTAAACCACTATTTGGGCGCATGGCAGAGCTCAGAAGGGAAGCAGCACCATTTGACGTTTTTGGCTGGAATTGAGATCGGACACCATGTCGCGTTTGGAAAGCCCCTGATGTACCAAAACAGTAGAAACCCCCTATAAATGACACCATTTTGGAAACTAGACCCCCCAAGGAACTTATCTAGATGTGTGGTGAGCACTTTGAACCCCCCAGTGCTTCACAGAAGTTTATAACGCCCGTGCGTGAAAATACAAAAATCATATTTTTTCCACAAACATGATCAATTAGTCTCCAATTTTTTTATTTTCCCAAGGGTAACAGGAGAAATTGGACCCCAAAAGTTGTTGTCCAATTTGTCCTGAGTACGCTGATACCTCATACGTGGGAGAAAACTACTGTATGGGCACACGTCGGGGCTCGGAAGGGAAGTAGTGACATTTTGGAATGCAGACTTTGATGGATTGGTCTTCGGGTGTCATGTGCGTTTGGAGAGCCCCTGATGTACCTAAACTATTGAAACTCCCCACTAGTGACCCCATTTTGGAAACTAGACCCCCCACGGAACTTATCTAGATGTGTGGTGAGCACTTTGAACCCCCAAGTGCTTCACAGAAGTTTATAACGCCTGGGCATGAAAATAAAAAAACCATTTTTTTCCACAAAAATGATATTTTTGCCCCCAATTTTTTATTTTCCTAAGGGTAACAGGAGAAATTGGACCCCAAAAGTTGTTTTGCAATTTGTCCTGAGTATACTGATACCCTATATGTGGGGGTAAAACACTGTTTGGGCGCATTGCAGAGCTTGGAATGGAAGGAGCACCATTTGACTTTTTCAACGCAGAATTGGCTGGAATTGAGATCAGACACCATGTTGCATTTGGAGAGCACCTGATGTGCCCAAACAGTGGAAACCCCCCAATTATAACTCCAACCCTAACCCCAACACCCCCTTAACTCTAATCTGAGCCCTAACCCTAACCCTAATGGGAAAATGGAAATAAATACTTTTTTTTAATTTTATTATTTTTCCCTAACTAAGGGGGTGATAACGGGGGGTTTGATTTACTATTTATGGCGGTTTTTATTTTTGGCGGCTGTCGCACGCTAAAAGACGCTTTTTATTGTAAAAATAGTTTTTGCATCACCACATATTGAGAGCTATAATTTTTCCGTATTTTGACCCACCGAGTCATGTGAGGTCATATTCTTTGCGGGACGAGTTGACGTTTTTATCGGTGCCATTTTTGGGCACGTGACATTTTTTGATCGCTTTTTATTCCGGTTTTTGGGACGCAGAATGAACAAAAACCAGCGTTTCATGAATTTCTTTTGGGGGGGTGCGTTTACACCGTTCCACGTGCGGTAAAATTGATAAAGCGCTTTTATTCTTCGCGTCAGTACGGTTACAGCGATACCTCATTTAGGTCGTTTTTTTATGTTTTGTCGGTTTTTTGCAATGAAAACAATTTTATATAAAAAATAATTATTTTTGCATCGCTTTACTCTGCGAGCTATAACTTTTTCAGTTTTTTGCGGATGATGCTGTATGGTGGCTTGTTTTTTGCGGGACAAGATGACGTTTTCAGCGGTACCATGGATATTTATATGCGTCTTTTTGATCGCGCGTTATTGCACTTTTTGTTCGGTGGTATGATAATAAATCATTATTTTTTGCTTGGTTTTTTATTTTTATTTTTTAAGGGGTTCGCTAAAGGGGTTAACTAATGGGACAGTTTTATAGGGCGGGTCATTACTGACGCGGCGATACCAAATATGTGTACTTTTATTGTTTTGTTTTTGTTTTTTTTCAAAAAATGAATTTATTGGGGAATATTTTTTTTTTTTTTTACTAATTTATTTAGCGATTTTTTTTAAAATTATTTTTACACTTTTTTTATTTTTTTTTTACTTTATTACATAGTCCCAGGTGGGACATCACTGTCCTGTGACAGATCGCTGATCTGTCACATCACAGATCACTGTCACAGGCAGTTCTGCAGACTTCCTCATGCCTGCGCTTTGCAGGCAGTGAGGAAGTCAGCTCCCTACAGGCCCCCGAAGGCCCCCCGTCGCCATCTTTGATCCGGGGGCCTGTAGGGAAAGAGTCCCCCGCAGCAGCACTGCACATTGCGCTGCCGTGGGGGGCTCAGGGAAGCACGGAGGGAGCCCCCTCCCTGACGATGCTTCCCTTTAACTCCCGGTACACCGCGATCATGTTTGATCGCGGTGTACAAGGGGCTAACGTGTCGGGGGCGGTCCGTGACCGCCCCTGATACATTGTGCCGGGTGTCAGCTGTGATAATCAGCTGACACCCGGCCGCGATAAGCGGCGCTCACCACGTGGGCGCCGCTGATCGCATTAGACGTACTATCCCGTCCTTGGGAATTAAGTCCCAGGGCACATGGACGGGATAGTACGTCTAATGGCAGAAAGTGGTTAAACGACACTTTTTATGGACATCTTTGAGAAATGGCTTTCTTCTTGCCACTCTTCCATAAAGGCCAGATTTGTGCAGTGTATGACTGCTTGTTGTCCTATGGACAGACTGTCCCGCCTCAGCTGTAGACCTCTGCAGTTCATCCAGAGTGATCATGGACCTCTTGGCTGCATCTCTGATCAGTCTTCTCCTTGTTTGAGATGAAAGTTTAGAGGGACGGCCAGGTCTTGGTATATTTGCAGTGGTATGATACTCCTTCCATTTCAGGCCGGTTTCACATTCGCGCTTTTGAGCGCAGCGACGGCCTGCGCACGGCCGCCGCTAAGCCCCGCCCCCTGTCCCGCCTCCACCGGTATCTCCGCCTCCGGGCGCATGACGTTGCATGCGTCGTGCGTCCCCTATCTTCATCACAGAGGGCACAGGCCGTGCACAGTCTGCGTTTGACGGCGCATGCGTCCTTTTGACGGTGCGCCGAGCAGCGCCAAACGCAACCTGTTGCATTTTGGTTGTGCTCGGCGCACCGTCAAAAGGACGCATGCGCCGCCAAACGCAGACTGTGCGCAGACTGCGCACGGCCTGCGCCCTCTGTGATGAAGATAGGGGACGCACGACGCATGCAACGTCATGCGCCCAGAGGCGGAGATACCGGTGGAGGCGGAGATACCGGTGGAGGCGGGGCAGGGGGCGGGGCTTAGCGGCGGCCGTGCGCAGGCCGTCGCTGCGCTCAAAAGCGCGAATGTGAAACCGGCCTCAATATGATGACTTGCACAGTGCTCCTTGGGATGTTTAAAGTTTTGGAAATCATTTTGTATCCAAATCCGGCTTTAAACTTCTCTACAACAGTATCACGGACCTGCCTGTTGTGTTCCTTGGTCTTTATGATGCTCTCTGTGCATCAAACAGAACCATGAGACTATCACAGAGCAGGTGCATTTCTACAGAGACTTGATTAAACACAGGTGGATAATATTTATCATCATTAGTCATTTAGGACAACATAGGATCATTCAGAGATCCACAATGAACTTCTGGAGTGAGTTTGCTGCACTGAAAGTAAAGGGACCGAATAATATTGCACGCCCCACTTTTCAGTTTTTGAATTTCCACAAAAATTTAAAATAACTAATACATTTCATTCAACTTCACAATTTTGTCCCACTTCTTGTTGATTCTTCACCAAAAATTTACATTTGGTATCTTTGTGTTTGATGCATGATATGTGGGAAAAGGTTGAAAAGTTCCAGGGGGCCGAATACTTTCGTAAGGCACTGTATCTGTCTCCACAGAGTATTAGTATCCTGTGCTTCCTGGTTATATCTGCAACCATCTGGGCGAAAGCCATCTCGTTCCGCCAACAGCCATCCGTGTCCAGACTGTGTGAACGTCACTGGAACCGACTCCTTACCAACTACCAGGATCCAGGACCCGGTTCATTATGGACTCTGCTGTAACTACTGTTATCCCTTTTGGTCCCGCTGGGACAGCTGCCATGTGTTCGGGGTATAACTGGATGTAGCACCTGTATCCTCCGGGTATTCCACTCTGGCTCTGTCTGAGGGGCGTTAGTACGGGTGCCCGGGGCTCACTAGTCACGCCCCCTTCGGAGCCCCCCGGACCGTGGTCCCGAGGTTCCACTTTAAAAATTAAATCGAATGTGAACTTCACCATCTCTGCCTCCTCTTCCATTCATTACATATTGCTCCGGCCATGGAATCCGCTGGACCCCAGAGGCCTCCGACTATGGAACTGTGCCAAGAGGTGACCCGCTTAAAAGATCAACAGGACAAGAACACGTCTTACCTATGTAACCTGTCCACCTGCATGGATTCTCTGCTGAACCCGGCTGCTTCTGAATCACCTATCAACACCCAGGTGCCTGCTGTCACGACAAGCAAGGGTCCTCGCCTGGCAGCTCCTTCCCGCTTCCATGGTGACCCCACTCAGTGTTGGGGTTTTCTCAATCAGTGTACCCTACACTTCGAAATCTTGGGGCACATGTTTGCTTCTGACCATGCCAAAGTGGGCTTCATTATGTCACGTCTAGCCGGAGAGGCTCTCACCTGGCTAAACCCCTTATGGGAGAGAGGAGACCCACTGGTTAATGATCTTCAATCTTTCCTAGAGACTTCGCAGGACCTTCGATGAACTTGGCCGGGTCACGTCGACCGCTTCTGCCCTGCTTCGCTTACGCCAAGGAACCCTCACGGTGGCTTAGTATGCTGTTCAGTTCTGCACCCTCTCGTCTGAGCTGTCCTGGAACAATGAGGCCTTGCTGGCTACCTTCTGGGAAGGCCTATCTGGAAAAATTAAGGATGAGCTGGTGGGATTGGACAGGCCTACCATCTTGGATGACCTGATTTCCTTGGCAACCTGGATTGACCTGTGTTTTCAGGAGCGTTCCATGGAGATCAAGCGAGACAAGAGGTCCTACCACCTGGACTCTAGTTCTTCCAAGATGTCTACCCCATCTTCTCCCGAAGCTATGGAGGTAGATCGAGTAGGTCTGGCCAGCCGCCGCTAGGAAACGCGTCGCAAAGACGGAAGCTGTCTATATTGTGGTAGTTCCGAACACCTGATCCGCTCCTGTCCAAAGAAGTCGGGAAACTCCTGTGCCTAGGTTCGGTAGGAGAGGCCACCCTAGGTAAATAACATTACTCTCCTTCATTGCAGATCTCAGTTTCCGTGACCTGCGGAGCAATAATATTTTCTGGACTCTGTTGGATTCCGGAGCTGCCGGGAGTTTTATCCAGCAGACGCTTGTGGATCGTTACCACTTACCACTTCAGGCTCTTCCCAATCCACTGCGGGTGACCGCTGTTGATGGCCAGCCACTGACTGAACCCGTCCAGTTCCAGACTGTGCCAGTGGAACTCTGGGTAGGTCTTATGCATTCTGAAAGAATCCGTTTTTATGTGTACCCTGGTTTGTCTCACCCCTTGCTTTTAGGTTTGCCTTGGTTTCAGAAACATGAACCAGTTCTTAATTGGAGAACAGGTGAAATTCTACGGTGGGGAGATTCCTGCTTGGACCGTTGCTTAACCCGGATTGAACCAGTTTCACACCCGGTCCAACCTGCTACCCTGCCTGGATTACCATCCGCTTACTGGTCCTTCTCGGATGTCTTCGGGAAAAAGGAGGCTGAAAAACTCCCCCCCCCCCCCCACTGGTCGTATGACTGTCCAATACATCTTCTTCCTGGAACATCTCCTCCCTGTGGGTGAGTTTACCCTCCTTCCCAGGCAGAGACTCAGGCTATGTAGGACTACATCCAGGATAATATGGCCAGAGGGTTTATCCGAAAATCATCATCACCGGCAGGAGCAGGCTTCTTCTTCATGAAGAAAAAGGATGGATCCTTGCGGCCCTGTATTGACTACCGGGGACTGAACCAGATCACGGTAAAAAACAGGTACCCTTTTCCTCTAATTTCAGAACTGTTTGACCGTCTCCGAGGGGCCAAGATCTTCACCAAACTGGATCTCAGAAGTGCCTACAACTTGATCCGAATCAGGGATGGAGACGAATGGAAAACAGCCTTCAACACCCGTGATGGCCACTACGAGTACCTGGTAATGCCGTTTGGTCTAAGCAATGCACCCGCTATTTTCCAAGAGTTCGTCAATGACATTTTCAGGGATCTGCTTTACACCTGTGTTGTTGTCTACCTGGAAGACATTCTGATTTTTTTCACTGACTTGTTCTCGCATCGGAGGCAAGTACACCTAGTCTTACAGAGGCTCAGGGAGAACAGACTGTATGCCAAGTTTGAAAAGTGCCTCTTTGAACAATCATCTTTGCCTTTCCTCGGTAAAGGCCCTTTTACATTTAGCGATGCACCAGCGATCCGACCAGCGATACAACCCGGTCAGGATCGCTGGTGCATCGCTAAATGATCGCTAGTGAGCTTCCACACAGGAAGACCTCACTACGATGCAGCAGCGACGCAGCGCACGATGCTCACCTTTCACACACAGCGATCCAGACGTCCTCCCGCCCGCCTCCCGCGTCGCTCGTCTCACACAGCAGGAAGCGCCCGACGAGAAATGGAGCCGCCCGATCTCGCGCGATGAGAGACAGCGGGGGAGCCAGTCGGAGGTAAGTATCACACATAGCGATATTGCTAGCAATATCGCTATAACATCACAAAATCAGTGAAAAACCCCCTTTACATTGTTTCCTCCACATGATTAAAAATGGATCCAGAGAAGTTATCGGCTGTACTCAAGTGGCCTCGTCCGTCTGGGCTTCGCCAATTACTACAGACAATTCATTCCTAACTTCTCCACCCGAGTGGCGCCCATCTCGGCTCTGACCCGGAAAGGTACAAATCCCAAGGATTGGCCCCCTGATGCGGAGGAGGCTTTTGTTTCTCTCAAAAAGGCCTTTGCGGTCGCACCTGTTCTTCATCGTCCTGACTCTAATGAACAATTTTTTCTTGAGGTCGATGCCTCTTCAGTAGGTGCGGGAGCTGTCCTAACCCAGAAATCGTCCACCTGTCGAATGCACTCCTGTGGTTTTTTGCAAGGTTTTTTCTTCCTCAGAGAGGAATTATTCCGTCGGAGATCAGGAATTGTTGGCTATCAAGTTGGCTCTGCAGGAGTGGAGGCATCTTCTAGAAGGAGCTCTTCATCAGGTAGTCATATACACCGATCACAAAAACGTTGCTTACCTCCAAACTGCGCAAAGGCTGAATCCTCGTCAAGCTCACTGGGCTTTGTTTTTTGCTCGCTTTAATTTTGTTCTTCATTTTCGCCCAGCTGACAAAAATGTCAAAGCAGACGCACTTTCCAGAGCCTTTCTACCTCCTGATCAGGAAGAAGAACCGCAGCACATCATTGAACCCTCAAGGTTAGTCGCTGTCGCTTCTTCTGACCTTACCTGACTTCCCCCTGGGAAAACTTTTGTGTCAGGTTCTGAACGTACTCGTGTCCTTCGGTGGGGTCACTCATCCAAGTTGGCTGGTCACGACGGTCAGAAAAAGACTCTGCAACTCATCTCCTGGTACTATTCGTGGACTGCTATGGCTAAGGACATTGAGGAGTACGTCACAGGCTGTTCTTCTTGTGCCCATAACAAGACGGCCAAGCATCTACCCGCAGGTAGGCTTCAGCCCCTACCAATTCCATCTGTTCCCTGGCAACACATCGCGATGGACTTCATCACAGACCTTCCGATCTCATCTGGCTGTTCTGTGGTGTGGGTAGTGGTGGACCGCTTCTCTAAAATGGCTCACTTCATTCCGCTACCCGGTCTTCCAACTGCTCCTGAGTTGGTGGATCTGTTCATCCGGCACATCTTCCATCTCCATGGTTTCCCTCTCCACATTGTTTCCGACAGAGGAGTCCAGTTCACCTCAAGATTCTGGAGAGCAGTTTGTAAACTGGTAAGAATTGAACTGGATTTTTCCTCAGCATACCATCCCCAGTCCAATGGACAAGTGGAGAGGACAAATCAAATCCTGGCTGGATTCCTGCATCACTTTGTCAACGCGCATCATGACGACTGGCTAGACTTACTGTCCTGGGCCGAATTTTCCTACAACAACCAAGTAAGTGAATCTTCTGGAAAGTCTCCCTTTCAGATTGTCTGCGGACTGCAACCCGGAATACCTCTTCCCATCTCCGGATCATCTGGCGTTCCAGCTGCCGATACTTTCTCCGAAGATTTTTCTAAGGTCGGGAGGGACACAAGAACAGCTCTGGAGAAAGCCTCCCAGCAAAGGCACGCAGACAAGAGACATTTGGATGCGCCTATCTTTCGTCCCGGAGACAAGGTATGGCTCTCTTCGAAGTATATCCGTTTAAAAATGCCATCCTACAAATTGGGTGCCCGGTTCATCGGACCATTTGAGATCTTGAGACAAATTAATCCAGTCTCGTACAAGCTGAAGTTGCCTTCTTCCCTACGTGTGCCTAACTCCGTTCATGTTTCTCTCCTCAAACCAGTAGTTTTGAGCCACTTCTTTAAGGATCCGGGTACCACTCCTGACCCTGTCTCGGAGGATGATGTTTTTGAGGTAAAACATATCCTGGCCATAAAAAAAGTAAGGGGTAAGACCTACTACATGGTGGACTGGAAGGGTTTTTGGTCCTGAGGAGAAATCTTGGGAGCCCAGGGAGAACATCCAGGCTCCTCTTCTCCTTAAACAGTTGTACGCAGGTTTGAAGAAGAGGGGGTGTAAAGAGGGGGGTACTGTTACACCCGGTCCCTGTCCTGGCGCGGCGCCCAGGGCTGCCACTGTTACACCTGGTCCCAGTACTGGCGCTGCATCCAGGTCTGCCGCTGCCCTTCGTTCTGGGCACTCGCCTCGAGCCTCACATGCTGTCCTTAGGCAGCAGCCGGCCTCCTCTGGATCTCATGTTGCTGCTCAGCATTCTGGTCTCCCTCCTGCCTCCACCTCCTGGCATCCTGTGAGGAGATTTACAGCTAAGGCTATTAGGGCACGACCGCCCGCTATCCTGCCTTCTTAAATGGGCGGCGTGCATTATTCAAAAAGTGCAATTAACCAATGGCAGCGCACTGGCTGCTATTTCTGGCCTCTCCTCCATAGGGAGAGCGCCGGAGCCATTGCTACATCCGATTCTCATGCTAACCTGTCTGCGCTGCGTCTGCAGTCTCTGTGCATTCCCTAATGCTATCTGTCTCCACAAAGTATCAGTATCCTGTGCTTCCTGGTTATATCTGCAACCATCTGGGCGAAAGCCACCCCATTCCACCAACAGCCATCCGTGTCCAAAGACTGTGTGAAGGTCACTGGAACCGACTCCTTACCAACTACCCGGATCCAGGACCCGGTTCATTACGGACTCTGCTGTAACTACTGTTATCCCTTTTGGTCCCGCTGGGACAGCTGCCACGTGTTCAGGGTCTAACTGGAGGTAGCACCTGTGTCCTTCGGGTATTCCATTCTGGCCCTGCCTGAGGGGCTTTACTACGGGTGCCCGGGGTTCACTAGTCATGCCCCCTTCGTAGCCCCCCGGGCCGTGGTCCCGAGGTTCCACTTTAAAAATAAAAACGAATGTGGACTTCACCATCTCTGCCTCCGCTTCCATTCACTACAACAGGACAATGAGGCAGAAACTAATGCTGAATTTTGTAGAAGATTGAGACATAGATTTTACTGCAATAGAAAGGCTGACATTTGCAATCGCCTCACAATAAAATCACCATGTAAAATGTAGGTTGTAGATGGATTTTTCGACAATTTGTTTATTATTTCCACTACAGAGCATAGCTGTAATACGGCACTTATTGAGGTGAACAGAGGTACAATATGGATCCATAGTGTACTGTGAATGCCGTATTAAAGATGTCATGATCCATGCTGGATCAGGACAGATATAGTGCACTAGTAACCTTTTTTTTCCTCAAGCTGTGCTTAGAGATGTTTTTGCCCCCGGTGGCCATTTGGATTATTGCACTGTGGTGTCGTTTGTTCTAAATTTGCCCCCGGTGGTGGTGAGCGTCTTTGCAATCTGTTTCTTTAGTTAAGTGCACATGTTTATAATGCAGGTGTGATTGCTGGCTCTGCTATAAAAGAGTCACAGGTGTTGCAATCAGCGTTGGTTATAGTATTCATTTCCAACCCTCCCTGGTGGAGGAAGGAGCTGGAGAGAGCTCCTTGCAGCACAGTCAGAGCCCTGGTGTGGAAGGAGTCAGAGGGGATTTCCTTACAGCTCTGACAGAGCTTGGTGGCAGCGTTTCAGCAGGAGAGCTGCATTCTGGTGGTGGACTCTGTTGCCAGGAGCAAGGGCAACAGAGTAAAGCTAAGTGGTGTTTCCCTGTGTGTGCCTTTCCTTTATGTGGGTTTCAGTGCAGTGGTGGGATTAGTCTCTGCACCAGCCATTTCACTAGAAAGGGGTAGTGTCATGGTTAGGACATAGTTAATGTCCTGTTCTCACAGGGTTAACTTTTGTCGGCCCCTCTTTGGATCTGGGAGGGGTATTTATACTCACTCCAGACTAGGATTCCCTGTCAGCTATACTGTTATTCTGGCTGTGTGTCTGACCCCCCTGGTGTGCGTGGATACTGCATTGCTTGTTTGATTCCCATGTATGACCCGGTCTGTCCCCTCATTCAGATCTCTGTCTCACGCTTTGGTATTATTGTCTTCTCCTGTTCTGACCTCCTGGCTTGGCTATTGTTACTCCGTTACAGTTTGTCCCTATTGTACCGTCCATTGCCCGTTCTGGTTTTCTGATCTATTGCTACGTCCTGACTATTCTCTCTGTCTAACCATTTGGTACTATCCTGCTATCTCGTGCTTTGACCCGGCTTGATCTGGTTTACATCCCTGTCTATGCCCCTTGGTAACATGTCCCGTAGTTACCTTTCTAGGAGTTTCCCTGCAGCTCCTAGCTCTGTGGAGCTTAGGCCACACCCCCAGCAGTCATGTGCTTCTGGTCCTTATAGTCTGAAGCATGCATCGTCACCGCTGCTGCCCAGCTCCACAGGTATCTTTGAGCCCTGTTTTTGTACTCAGGACACGTGCACTGGCTCAGTGAGCGAGTGTGTGTTATCCTCATGGATCCCATACAAGCTTTGGCTGATCAGGTCAAGCACCTGACCCAAATGTTCCACAAACTTAATGTGGAACAGCGCACGATGGCCCAGATCCAGCAACAGTTGGTGGATACTGTGCAGGGGGCTGTCGCTGCAGGGGCTCCTAGTGCTGGGGATAGAGATGTGTCATTGGCATCCCCCGAATCTCTGGTCAAATTGCCAGACCCTTTCTCAGGGGATAAAAGGGAGTTCAGGTCATTCAGAGAAGGATGCAAGCTTTTTTTTTCGGTTAAGGAGAAAGAGAGAAGGCACCGTAGAGACAATCTACTATGCTTTTACTGTGGAGCCTCTGGAAATTGGAAAAGGAATTGCCCCTCATGCCCTTCTTCAGAGAAACCATCAGAGAAACGACTGAGTCTGGGTAACAATCGAGGAGGTTGTCCAGACTCCCAGGTACATTTTTTTCACGTACAAAGATGGTGCTCCAGGTTGAATTGGAAATTGCTTGCGGTCCTGTTATGACCACCGCCTTTGTTGACTGTGGTTCCTCCATTAATCTGATTGATGCCCAAGTTGTGACTCTTAATAAGATAGGGACAGTCAGGTTAAAAGACCCTCTTAAAATTGTGGCTGTGGATTCATCCCCTCTTACCCGGGATGGAATTTGCTTTATGTCTGAAGTTTTTTCTATGAAAATGGGTTCCACTCATGTGGAAAAGTTAAGTTGTTTCATTATGAATAATCTGCCTGCAGGACTGGTATTGGGGAAGCCCTGGTTGCAACGCCACAATCCTCTCATTGATTGGGTGAAGGGGGAGATCATCTGATGGGGATGTAATGATAATGGTCTGTGTTGTAACCCGGTTCCTTTTGTCAATCCGATAAGATCTGTATCTGTGTCGTCTGTTGGTCTGGAGGGTATTCCGGAGTATCTGAGAGACTTTGAAGACGTGTTTTCCGACAGCGAGGCTGAGGCGCTCCTACCACATAGACCATTTGATTGTGCTATCGATTTAGTACCTGGAGCCAAATTACCCAAGGCTCGTTTGTTTAATTTGTCCGGGCCTGAGCGCCAAGCTATGAAAGAGTACATCAAAGAGAGCCTTCACAAGGGGCATATTCGGCCCTCAGTCTCAGCCGTGGCAGCGGGGTTTTTCTTCGTAAAGAAAAAAGATGGTGGGTTGCGACCGTGCCTCGACTTTCGGGAACTGAGCAAAATTACTGTTAAGAACACGTACCCTCTCCCGTTGATTCCTGATCTATGCAACCAACTCACAGGGGCCAAATGGTTTTCTAAGCTCGATCTACGAGGGGTTTATAACCTTATAAGGATCCGGGAGGGAGACGAATGGAAAACAGCGTTCCTGACAACTGAGGGGCTGTTTGAAAACCTGGTTATGCCCTTCGGCCTCACTAATGCTCCTGCTGTTTTTCAGAACTTCATTAATGTTGTTTTTTCTGACTTGATTGGGCGTTATGTAGTCATCTACTTGGATGACATCTTGATATACTCTGAGGACAGTCAGTCACACTTACACCATTTACGTACGGTTCTTATGAGACTCTGGGAGAACCATTTGTATGCTAAGCTGGAGAAGTGCTCATTTTTTATGCAAGAACTGTCTTTTCTGGGTGTAATTGTATCCGGGGAGGGATTCCGCATGGATCCAGGGAAGGTTCAGGCCATTACCGATTGGGTGCAGCCTCATGATCTGAAGGGGTTGCAGCGATTTCTGGGCTTCGCTAATTATTATAGGAAGTTCATTAAAGGGTTCTCGCAGGTGGTGAAACCCTTGACGGACCTCACTCTTAAAGGGGCAGATGTAAAAAATTGGTCCGTGGTCGCAAAAAATTCCTTCCTTACATTAAAGAAGTGTTTTACCACAGCCCTTGTGTTGGTACAACCCGATTCGTCAAGACCTTTTATCATCGAGGTCGACGCTTTGGAGGTTGGGGTGGGGGCAGTATTGTCACAGGGCCCCTCTACCCTGACTAACCTCAAACCCTGTGCCTTTTTCTCTAAGAAGTTCTCTTCGGCCGAGAGAAACTATGATGTCGGTAACAGGGAATTGTTAGCGGTTAAATTGGCCTTCGAAGAATAGAGGCATTTTTTGGAGGGGGCCGCTCATCCCATTACGGTCATCACTGATCATAAAAACCTGGCCTATATCGAGTCTGCTAAGAGATTGACCCCCAGACAGGCTCGGTGGGCACTTTTTTTTTCTCGATTTCATTTTACCATCACGTTTCGACCAGGATCTAAAAATGTAAAGGCGGATGCCTTATCCCGAAGTTTTGATTCTATGTCCCCTCCAGAAACTCCTTCCTCCATTCTTCAACCGGGAGTGGTTGTAGCCGAAATCTCTTCTGAGTTACAGAGAGAGATTCTGGAAGCACAAGCTCCCAGGAATAAACCCCCAGGTAAATTGTTTGTACCCGAACAATTCCGTCTCACACTCCTTCAAGAATTTCATGATTCTATGTTAAGTGCACATCCTGGTATTGCAGCTACCCAGGGGGCAGTAGCTAGGGGTTTTTGGTGGCCCTCTATGGGTACTGATATAAAAAGGTTTGTAAATACTTGTGTGGTGTGCGCGCACTCTAAAAGCGCTCAGGTCCGGCCGGCCGGGAAATTGGTGCCTTTGCCAATTCCGGATAAACCATGGACACATCTGTCCATGGACTTTATCACTAATCTTCCATCTTCCAAGGGCGACTCAGTGGTGTGGGTAGTGGTTGATAGATTTTCTAAGCAAGCCCACTTTGTGCCATTACCTGCGTTACCATCTGCTGAAACCTTGGCCCGCTTGTTTATACAGCACATTGTTCGATTGCATGGAGTGCCCGTGAACGTGGTGTCGGACAGGGGTGTGCAATTTGTGGCCAGGTTTTGGAGAGCGTTTTGTATGAAGTTGGGGGTCACGTTGTCATTCTCCTCTGCCTATCACCCGTAATCCAATGGACAGACTGAACGCACCAACCAGTCGTTGGAGCAAATTCTGAGATGCCTGGCCTCCTCCAGACAGGAAGACTGGTGTGAGGTATTGCCCATGGCAGAATTTGCATTCAACTGTCGTATTAATCAGTCTACCGGAAAGTCTCCCTTTCAGGTCAATTATGGGTTTGTTCCGCAGTTTGGGGAATTTTCCCGCATGGATTCGGATTGCCCTGGTGCCGAGGGGATGGTACAACAGTTAAAAACCCTTTTGAGGGAGGTGCAGGGGAACATCTCTAAAGCCCAGAAGAAGTACAAACATTTTTCGGACAGGAGGAGGGGGTTGGGTCCTGCGTTAACAGTGGGGGGAAAAAGTCTGGTTGTCCACCTGTAAAATCAAACTTAAAATACCCTCTATGAAGTTGGGCCCCAAATTTATTGGCCCATTCAAGATTGTAGAGGTGATCAACCCGGTGGCATACAGATTACAGTTGCCCACCTCCTTCAAAATATCTAACGTCTTCCACAGGTCCCTATTAAAACCTGTGGGGACAGTTAGAGAAGATCCCTCATCTGTGGCTCCACCAGTGTTGGTAGAGGGTCAACTGGAGTACGAGGTAGGGTGGATAATTGATTCACGGTGGGTGCGCCAGAGACTTCAGTACCTTATTCATTGGAAGGGATATTCCGTTGAGGATCGGTCATGGGTTCGGGCCAGTTCGGTGCACGCTGATCGACTGGTGCAGGCTTTTCATGCCAGATACCCTGAGAAACCTGGGGGGTCCAGCTGCCCCCCCCATTAAGAGGGGGGTACTGTCATGGTTAGGACATGGTTAATGTGCTGTTCTCACAGGGTTAACTTTTGCCGGCCCCTCTTTGGATCTGGGAGGGGTATTTATACTCACTCCAGACTAGGATTCCCTGTCAGCTATACTGTTATTCTGGCTGTGTCTGAACCCCCTGGTGTGCGTGGATACTGCATTGCTTGTTTGATTCCAGTGTATGACCCAGTCTGTCCCCTCACTCAGTTCTCTGTCTCACGCTTTGGTATTATTGTCTTCTCCGGTTCTGACCTCCTGGCTTGGCTATTGTTACTCCGTTACAGTTTTTCCCTATTGTACCATCCATTGCCCGTTCTGGTTTTCTGATCTATTGCTACGTCCTGACTATTCGCTGTCTAACCCTTTGGTACTGTCCTGCTATCTCGTGCTTTGACCCGGCTTGATCTGGTTTACGTCCTAGTCTATGCCCCTTGGTAACTTGTCCCATGGCTACCTTTCTAGGAGTTTCCCTGCAGCTCCTAGATCTGTGGAGCTTAGGCCATGCCCCCAGCAGTCACGTGCTTCAGGTCCTGATAGTCTGAAGCACGCATCGTCACCGCTGCTGCCCAGCTCCACAGGTATCTTTGAGCACTGTTTTTGTACTCAGAACACGCGCACTGGCTCAGTGAGCATGTGCAGTGCGGTGTTCCTGACAGGTAGGTGCAGGGCGAGCTAGGGTTTAAAGGTATCCTGAGTGGCGCCCGGAGCGGAACCGGCCTAGGGATCGGTAGGAGTGTAGAGACACTGACTCAGGGGAGTGCTGGAGGTCTCTATATCCCCGTTTCCTATCGCAGGGCCCACCATTGTTAGTGTCCCTGGTGTTTCCCCTTATTATTTAAATTCACCCTGCTGGAGGCGGTGTATCCGGTTTTACGTGTATTTCTGAAATTCGCCTGCTGGAGGCGGTGTATCCGGCTGCGCGTCTTATTATTTAAATTCGCCCTGCTGGAGGCGGTGTATCCAGGGTCGCGTGTGTCCAGCCACACGTTGATCGTGACAATAGATTTGTACAATATACATGTCTAAATCACACAGTTATGTGCATGAAGCCCAGTTTTATAGGAAAAAGGCACTGGGCAGAAAGCAAAATATTGCATCCTGTCATGACACAGCTGTCGGGTGACCCGGGACCAGGGGTTCCTTCCCAGTCCCTAACACTAGGGGGTGCCCTAGCTTGCACTATTTCCTGGGGCACTTCTGAAGGTGAAGATGCCGAGGCCTCCATCCTTGCCTTATCTCCTGAGTGAGCACTACTGTGCACTGTAGTACACCAACCCGACAAACAAGGTAATACAAACAAGGGTTAACAGAAAACTCCAGGCATACAAAATATTCACTCACATATAACAGAGGAATGCACCAGGGCATGTAGGTAGGGGAATAAACCAAAATAGAGAAGGATAAGGACTTACCATGCGTACAAACCAAGCAACAGTCACAGATAACTCCTCCAACTCTCCTCATATAAACACCTCTCCCTCCATTAGCCATGCAGCAAATGCTACCTCTGACAAGGATTTGCAACAGAGCCCAGATTGTAAAGGGAAAGGAGTGGCTAACCGAGCACAGCTGCGAGCACAGATTTCCAACATGGCCGATTAACCCCTATTCTGCCAGAAGGAATAAACACCACTAAAATGAAGGAGAAGTGCTTCTTCAAAGTGCAGGAGCAGGAGAAATCAGATGCTCCAGTCTTCTGGCTCCACACTGTTGCGATAACTCAGTGACGTGTCCCTTTGCCATTTTTTAACAGTTGTCCATGTAATTTCAGCACAATATAGTGTCAAAATAATAGCATAAAATTCAGCCCACATTATACCAAAATAATATGTAGCACACAAATAATACTACCCACAAAATACTGCCATATACTTCCTGCATAATATGGCATTTGTAATCCTAAATAATATCACTGTACCATACAAAAGTAACTAGGATTAGATTTAGGCATTAGTATTTAGGTAAAATCCTTGTTTTTGGTGGTTTTGGATCCATTATAAATGGAGGCCGCTGGGCATTTGCCCAATTCTGTACCCATTAAAATCCATCCTGTTCCTAAAAGTACACATCCGTAGATGACATGCATTTGATACTTTACTAACCTCTCGATAACATGGATGACTAAATACTGTATATGACCATTACCATGTGTGGGTATTTAGTGGCTGCAGGAGCAGGGGAGTATGTCTCAAGTCTGTTCAGTAGATGTAGACGATATAGAGATACAAAGCTGATTTTCCTATATCTTCCAGTCCAACCCAAAACACTCTTGTCCAATATTAACGTGAGATTTCTCTTTTCCATTGGCTGCCTGTAGAGTTTGGATGGAGAACACACAGTTCTAAGACAAAGAATTAGACTTGGGCCGTCTATGGCAGAAGGATGAGAAGGAGAGTGTCTGAAATCCTCTTGTCTCTGGAAGTGAGAACAATTCTAGGCTGGTGAAATTCTTATGGATTAACAGTTTTCCAGCTAGGGAATGGAGAGCAGCATGTGAGAAAACAACTTCTTGTGTGTCTTGAGAAAATGTTCATGTCATTAGACTATGTGGCAATATATTAGAGAATTGCTTAAAGGGGTTGTGCAGGCTTATCAGTCTATGTAACTTCAGACTTGTGACTCCTCACAATGTCGCCCTGAGGATTCTCCAGTGCCGATGATGAGACCGAGCAGACATGCGATGACAAATATGTGATGTGCATACTCCCGACCACATTCTGACTTCTGAATGTTAGTGAATTGAGCGAGGCCGCACACGTCTACTCATAATATACATATCACATATATGCAATCACTTGACCACTTGGTCTCGGCACACCAGAGAATCCTCACAGTGCATCCTGTGTGTGGTAAGAGGAATCACAATTCTGCAGTCACATAGACTGACTGCAGACTTTTGTGATACGCCTGAACAACCCCTTTAAGCAGTAGTTTCCTAACTTGTTTTAAAGGAAATCAATTGAGCATAGGGATAAATATAATAAGACAACACAGTAACATTTTCTCAGATCTCTCCTTACTAATAAAGATAATTTCTAATAATATCGTATATACTCGAGTATAAGCCAACCCGAATGTAAGCTGAGGCACCTAATTTTACCACGAAAAAATTGGGTAAGCTTATTGACTCGCGTAAAAGCTGGATATGCATTGTCCCCTCATCCCTGTCCTGGTATGCGTGGCTCCCCCGTCCTGTCGTAGTATGCATGACTCCCCCATCCTGTCCTGGTATGCGTTGCTCCCCTCCGTCCTGTTGTAGTATGCATGGCTCCCCCTGTCCTGTCCTGGCATGCATGGCTCCCCCCGTAGCTGTCCTGGTATGCGTGGCTCCCCCCATCGCTGTCCTGGTATGCGTAGCTCCCCCGTCGCTGTCCTGGTATGCGTGGCTCCCCCCCCGTAGCTGTCCTGGTATGCGTGGCTCCCCCCTCCCATTCTGGTATACATACTTCCTATTACAAAGAGAAAAAAACATCCTACTCACCCTCCTCCAGCGTGCCCTCGCAGCATCTCGTTGGTGCCGGCTTCCAGCAGCACTTCCTGTGCTGAGCGATCATGTGGCACTGCTCATTAAAGTAATGAATATTCCCTCCAAGCCTATGGGAGTGGAGACGCGTGCATGTTCATTACCTTAATGAGCAGTGCCACGTGATTGCTCAGCACAGGAAGTGCTGCGGGAAGCTGGCACCAACGAGATGCTGCGAGGGCCACGGGACTAACGAGATGCTGCGAGGGCATGCTGGAGGGTGAGTAGGATGTCTTCTGGAAGCCGGCGGCTGCAGCTGTCACTGAGCGCGCTATAAGAGAAATTAATATTCATTTCTCTTTAGCAGCGGCACAGGTTTTAGCCACAGCCGCTGGCTCCTGCCTCTGTGACCCGCTGCTCTCCCTCCCCCACCAGCAATCTGGGACAATAGACTTGTGTATTAGCCGAGGGGGGCATTTTCAGCACAAAAAAATGTGCTGAAAAACTCGGCTTATACACAAGTATATACGGTAAGTACTTTTTTATTGCTGGTGACAGTGCATGTCCATAAAAGTGCCATAAAGAGCAAACACATGTAAGAGGAAATTGCCATAAATTAGAGAGAAATTTAAGCTTCCATTAAATCAGTTCTAGCTTTCTGCTTGGGTTCGCCTGGATTTTTGTTTGATACCAATTATTATTAACCAATCAGCCATAACATTAATGCTAGGGTCACACGACCATATGTTCCATCTGAGAAAAATCGGTCCGATTATGCTAATTACACTGATCAGGGTGTGAACTCGCGGCTGTTAAAAGCACATGATGGCTGATTAAATCAGTCATCATGTGCAGAGTAAAGATGTGGACTCTGCAAGTGAGCCAGCATCAAAGGCAGGAGGACACAACCATTGACATCAATTCAAAGGTTGTGGAGGGGTTAAGGAGTAGCTGTCACTTTAAATTTTTTTTTATAAATCAATAGTAAACATGAAAATAAGCAACTTTGTAATATATCTTGCCAGAGAAATTTGCATCTTTCTACTCTTAGAATGATCTGTCACTCTCAGTTCATGGGTAAAATCTGTAAAATTTGTATTCAGTGAAGAACGATTTTCACATTACTGAGATAGGAGATGACAGTTGGTGCGTGTAAAATTCTATGGAGACGGAAGGGGGAGGAGCTAGAGGCAGACACAGACATTCTGCTGTAAGTTCTCCTGAAATGTACATTGCATAAAACTAAATCATCTCCTACTCTCACCTCCTGCCTCACTAATAGGAAAATCTGTATTGACTCCAGACAGAATTTATTTATGAATTGACAGTAGTAAGAATGAATGGTCAGTGCAAGAGGAGGAAAAAGCAGATTTCTCTGAGAACATATATTACAAAGTTTCCTATTTTCATTGATTTATTAAAAAAAATAAAACAATGGATACTCTTTAAGATTACCTAATGGCACTGAAACAGCTTTGACCTGCTAAGCCATGGACTCCACAAGACCTCTGATGGTGTGCTGTGCTATCTGGCACCACGAGGTTAGCAAGAGATCCATTAAGTTCTGTAAATTCAGAGGCACCTCCATGGATTGGACTTGTTTTTCCAAAACATCCCACAGATGCTCGAACAGATTAAGATCTGGGGAATTCAGAGGATAAAGGTCATACCTTGAACCTTTTGTCATGTCCCTCAAACCATTCTTGAATAATTGTTGCACATTATCCTGCTGAAAGATGAAATGGCCATTAGGGAATACCGCAGTCGTGATTGGGTTTAATTTATATGCAACAATGTTCAGGCAGGTGATACGAGTCTAAGTAACAATTAAGTGAATGCGCGGACCCAAGGTGTCCCAGCAGAACAATGCCCAAATATCACATTGCCTCCACTTACTTGTATTTATTCAGCACTGTATCCTGGTGCCATATCTTCCCCGGTAAGAATAGTCATCCACATATTGTAAAAGAAAAGGTACCAATCCCCGTAGGTAATGGACAGGGCTCTGTATGGACGCTATGACTGGTCTGTAGCTACACAGGCTTAAGCCTAGCAAACTCTGATGCTTTGTGGGTTACAACACCTTTCCATCATTGACAGCAATAATTTTTCAGCAATTTCTGCTACAGTAGTTTAGGCAGAATTTAACCAGAAAGCCTAGCCTTTACTGCCCACCTGAATCAATAAGACATGGGCACCAATAAATCTGTTGCGGAGTCACCAGTTGTACTTTTATAGGTATTAACCACTACATACCGGGAACATACCAGAATATCTATCATTGTGCAGATGCCCTGACCCAGTGATGTATCCATTAGATCCTCCATGCACTTAATGGAGATAGGACCCCTGTGACCATAAGAGCTTACTTATTACAGGAGTGAGATAAAGAGATAAGACCCCAGTGACCATAAAAGCTTATACTCTACAGGAGAGAGAGAGGACAATAGGATCTTACACGAGAGATAAGTCACCGGTGATGATAAGAGCTTACACACTGCAGGACAGAAATGGAGAGATAGGACTCCGCTGATCATAAGAGCTTACACTCTACAGGAGAGAGAGAGAGAGAAATAGGACCTTGGTGACCATAAGAGCTTACAATCTACAGGAGAGAGAAAGAAATAGGACCTCGGTGACTATAAGAGCTTACACTCTACAGGAGAGAGATAGGACCCCAGTGACCATAAGAGCTTAAACTCTACTGTAGAGAAAGAGGACCCTGCTGATCATAAGAGCTTACACTCTACAAGAGAGAGAAGGGGAGAGAGAGAGAATGAGAGGGGACTTCACTGACTATAGGATCTTACATTCTACAGGAGAGAGGTCCCCCGTAAGGATAAGAGCTTACACAATGCAGGAGAGAAATGGAGAGATAGGACTCCGCTGACCATAAGAGCTTACACTCTACAGGAGAGAGAAGACTTCGCTAACTATAGCAGATTACACTCTACTGTAGAGAGAGAGAGAAATAGTACCTCGGTGACCATAAGAGCTTACACTTTACTGGATAGAGGAGGCCACTAACTATAAGAGCTTACACTCTACAGGAGAAAGAGATAGGACCTCGGTGACCATAAGAGCTTACACTCTACAGGAGAGAGAGATATAACCCCAGTGACCATAAGAACTTGCACTCTACAGGAGAGAGAGATATAACCCCAGTGACCATAAGAACTTGCACTCTACAGGAGAGAGAGATATAACCCCAGTGACCATAAGAACTTACACACTACAGGTCAGAGATAAATATATTGGATTTTGGTGACCCTAAGTGCTTATAATCTACAGGAGAAAGCGAGAGATAGGAACCCGTGACCATAAGAGCTTACACTTTACAGAAGAGAGAGACTTAAGCAATGACTCTGTAGATGGAAAACGACTCTGCTGTACAAACTGTAATCTGCTGGGAACCTCTAATTCCTGATGGCCAAGGTACTGATCACGACTGTACAAGGTATGATATCTGTAAATTATGAAAGCTGCAGGCCATTATGGGAAGACCTACACGACCACGCAAAAAGATATTAGACTGCACTCGGATGCTTAAGCAATGTGGGAAATGGCAGCCGGCAAGGTTGGTTTTTTATTTTTTGCAAACAGCAAATCGAATTTCAAAGTGTTCAAATTTGCGTGAAGCTGAGAAATTCAGAAAATTTGACTCAAACTTGATCCTCCACATATCAATTCGCTAATTTTTAATCGGCAGTCTGAAATCGGACGTGCCAGATCCTTCTCTCTGCCAACATCTGTCGGGGAGTGTCGGGCGGGTCCCATACACATTAGGGCCCCGTCACACATAGCGATGCACCAGCGATCCCGACAACGATATGACCTTGTCAGGATTGCTGGTGTGTCGCTACATGATCGCTGGTGAGCTGTCAAACAGGCAGCTTCACCAGCGATCAGCACCAGCGACATGCAGGTAACAAGTGACGCACGTCGCTTAGTTACCCACTGTGCACCTTAGTTACCAGCGTGCTGGTAACCAAGGTACACATCGTGTTTCTAAGCAGCGCGCGGCACTTAGAAACCCTATGTGTACCTTGGTTACCAGCTCCCTGCACCAGCGAGCTGGTAACTAAGGTACACATCGGGTTTCTAAGCGCTGTGCGCCGCTTAGAAACCCAATGTTTACCTTAGTTACCAGCAGCAGGTCGCTGATCGCTGGTTTCCCGCCTGCCACACGCAGCGATGCGTGCTGGCCAGCAGGAGACCAGCGATCAAAAAAATGTCCTGGCCATTCCAGGACAATCAGGGGGACCGGACCCCCGGCAGGGGGACCGGTCGCTGGTAAGTGTCACACACAGCGATCTCGCTGGTGAGATCGCTGTTACGTCACAAAATTTGTGACTCAGCAGCAAGCTCGCTAGCGAGATTGCTGTGTGTGATGGGGGCTTTAGTGCATTGGCCAAGCCCGACGATGTCTGCAGGTTCGGCCATCGATAGTCTAATGTGTATGGAGGTCATTAATTGTGACAATCGCCTTTAGCATTCCACAGACAAGAAGCATTGTTTGCAGCTCTGCACCTGAAATAACAGAGTAGCTCATATCACTTATATTTTACTTGGTGAATAAAGTACAAAAAAAAGGATTTTATTTGAATTCCATGTGCCAATGCGTTTCATCTTTTTCAGCTTTTGAACAGTCACTGGGGTTAAGCCAGGTTCTCCTCTCTCTTCCTTCAACAGATTGATAGGAGCAAGCACATGCAGGTAGTTACCAGGCAAAGTGCCAGGAGTAATATTTTCCCAAGGATGATCTGTATTTGTAATGTAATATATGAAAATAAAAATTGCATACCCTGCATTCTTTGGACAGACAGTCTCTCCTACTAATTACTTCGCCCTTTCTCTGGTCCCAACACACCTGGTGGGCACGGAGTATTAATTCAACAAATGACCAACTGTGTCTCTGGGCTCGGTATTCATGCACGGGACTGGAATACAATACAGAATCTGTAGACCAAAAAAAGTAACTGTCTTCAGCACAAAGCTCCTTCGATTTCCTCTGCCTGGCAGCGTTCTCGAGTTTATACGATGCAGCAGGAAGAAACCCCAAGGCAGTCAATTTGTGTGAAGGAATTGCTAACATTGGCGTATGGGAATTCTTCTGTGCCCGATGGGTATGTAGAGGTGCCACCTGGCTCTAGAGTATATCTATAGTCACAAAACAATAGTAATAAATAAAAAAAACGGGATTACGGAAACAAAAGTTATATATTAAATTGTATTTTTTATTAGTAAACTTATCACGACGTTGATTTATTTGAATGATTGACATTTTTATAAATACACAAATAATACAAGTTTCTTTCAATTGCTTTTGGCATTTAAGGAAATACTCTGGGCAAACCTTGGTTCCCGTGTTTATGGCAAAGCCCTGTGCACGATGGCCGTCTGAAAGCGATATTCTCCCCTAGCGCTGTACAATGGATCTGACGTTTGACAGAATCTTCTGTCACTTTTGTATGGGCTAGCAAAATTAGCTCAAAAAGGACCAGGCATTAGGAGAAGGTACAACTAGGGGTTTTCTAAGGTGTCCAAAAAAGTGTCTTGAGCAGAAACCACTTCAAGAAATTCTCCTTTGGGTCAGTTCAGTTCACACGTGGCGTTTTTTGCTTTTCTTTTCTGGTGCAAAAACCAAAGTGATGGCTGGGAAAACGCTATGTAAAATACATGAATTTTTGCTTGCCTTTTTGAATGGGTGACAAGTGCTACAAAAACACTGAAAGAATTGTCATGCTGCAGATTTAAAAAAAATGATTTGATGATTCAAATCTGCAAGAGAAAAAAAGCAGAGTGTGAATGAGATTTCAGAAATCTTGTAAAATTTTGTGATTTTTCCGCAGCAAAAACGTGCAAGGAAAAATGTAGCAAAAGCTCCTGGTGTGAACATACCTTCCGAGGAGTTTATGGAGAAGATTTTATTTTCCTGAAGCGGTTTTGGAAGAGTTTTTTTTTCCTGATTTTGTTTTTTGCAGCCTTTTGTTTGCACAGTCATTACTTTATTCCTTCCACCAGGCATTTTTCAAAACATGTTCAGGGGGGAGGACTGGATAATTGACAGGAAGGACATTTGTCCTGGAGACTAGCATCACAAGGCTTTGTTTTGAGGTGTAAAAATCGAATGAGCTTTTCAATAAGTTCTATGCCAGGAAACAATTCTTTTCTTGTTGTTTTTAGAGTTGATTTTTCCCAATCCATTTCTCAAAGCTGCGGAAGCTTGTAGTGAGTGTTCTATGGCCTCAACCCAGTGCTGGAATCACAGCTACAATGCTTATTACTAATGTGTAATGCTGCTGCTTCTGTGCTTGTAAGAGATAGGGAAAGCAATATCAGTAACTCCTCTTCTCCTTGAGTGTAGTGTATGGAAATATCATAGCAGCTAGTTTTCTGAATGATTACAGCAGGAGACGGGTCTGGTGGAGAAAAGGCATTTTTCTGCAATAAACTTTATTACGACGTTTCTTATCTTCACTAGTAATGTTGATATAGGTTTGGTTCAGACAACTGTTGTTAAAATCGAGCCAGTCATGTCCACAAATTAACCATCACGGACACATGCAGAAGCTGCCTATTTCATATATTATTCTGATCAACAAAATGGACCAGAATAGTGCATGCTGTGATTTTGTGGACTATGTGTACTTGCACAGAGCTTTTTATTGGTTAATGTGTTGTCTATTTTATATGGACAGAACATGATATGAATGACCTAAAATACAATGATCTTAATGAATCCTTATGTGACTTAACAACAACCTGGCTAATCGGCAACTGTATCTCATCATCATTTACCTCCTTAGACAAAATTTGCCATTCCCCACCGTCATCTTCTTGTGACTGTAACTACTCTAAGTTTTGTGCATCACTACACAGCATCTTATCCTGTACCTTTTGGAACATGCAGGGTGACAGGCCACAATCAAGAAATGATGTAAAAAGTTCCTCGGAGTGTCCTAGTGTTGGATCACTGGTCTCCTGGAACTCGGCAAGATAGGAGGAAGGAGGATCAGAGAGAGGATTAAGTGATCCAGACTGTTGGCTGGTGAGACTGTACGATGTGGAAGACTGGGTGGTGCTGGCAGGCATGTTGGAAGCATTATCTGCTATCCAACTGACCATCTGTTCACACTGGTGTGGATTCAGAAGTGGTCTCCCTGGAAAATGGGACAGAAAGCTATTTGTGGTGAATGGGCGTGTTTCTTGTGCTCCAGCAACTGGCATAGTCACACCTGCTCTATGTTCTTGGCATCTGCTTGCATCATTAGCACCAGTTCCATCCCATATTGCAAGGCTTACGCACCATAATTTTATGCACAACATGTAAAACTGTATGGATGACTAATTGAAAGTACAGGTAGACCACATGTAAGTTTTGAATGGGAGAGAGTATACACCTAAAGGCCCATCTTAGTCATAGTACCTTTGCTCATTTCCACATGGGGTACTATGGGTAAGATGGCCCTTTGGGTGCATTTTCTCTCCCATTCAAAACTTGCATGTGGCCTTTCTGTACTTTTACTGAGTAGTTCTTATACCATGTTACATGCAGACCTCTACCTATAGACATTGCTATTCTGTCTCATTTGTGCATATATAATATCTGGGGGATATTATCATGATTGTACTATTTACTTTATAGTGTTTAGAGACTAAAACCCTTGTTCATCATTGATTTTTTTTTTCAATGTTACACTGACTTAAAAAGTGTTTGCCCCCTTCCTAATATCCTATTCTTTTGCATGTTTGTCGCACTTAAATGTTTCAGATAACCAAACAAATTTAAATATTGGACAAAAATAACACAAGTAATCACAAAATGCAGCTTTTTAAATGAAGGTAATTTTATTAAGGGAAAACGAAATCCAAACCTACAGGGCCCTGTGTGAAAAGTGATTGCCCCCACTTAAAACAAATTAATTGTTGTTCTTTGAGAAGTGGAGTTCAAATTCCCTAGTCACACACAGGCCTGATTACTGCCACATCTGTTCTCAGTCACGAAATCACTTAAACAGAACCTGCCTGGCAAAGTGAAGTAGGCCAAAAGATCCTCGAAAGCTAGACATCATGAAGTGATGCAAAGAAATTCCAGAGCAAATAAGAAACAAACTAATTGAAATTTATCAGTCTGAAAAAAATTACAAATCCATTTCTAAAGCTTCTGGACTCCAGCGAACCACAGTGAGAGCCATTATCCACAAATGGCAAAAACATGGAATAGTGGTGAACCTTCCCAGAAGTGGGTGTCCAACCAAAATTACCCCAAGAGAGCAGCAAAGACTCATCCAAGACATCACAAAAGACCCCACAACAGTATCCAAAGAACTGCAGGACTCATTTGCCTCAGTTAAGGTCAGTGTTCTTGACTCCACCAAAAGAAAGAGACTGGGAAAAAAGGCCTGCATGGCAGAGTTCCAAGACGAAAACCATTGCTGAGCAATAAGAACATAAAGGCTCATCTCAATTTTGCCAGAAAACATCTTGATAATACCCACAAATTTTGAGAGAATACTCTGTGGACTGACAAGACAAAAGTTTAACTTTTTGGAAGGTGAATGTCCCATTACATCTGGCATACAAGTAACACATTTCAGAAAATGAACCTCATACCAATAGTAAAATATGATGGTGTGATGGCTGCTTCAGGACCTGAAAGACTTGGTGTTGTAAATGGAACCATGAATTCTCCTGTCTACCAAAAAATTCCAATGGACATTGTCCGGCAATCTGTGACCTCAAGCTAAAGCACACTTGGGTTATGCAGCAGGACAATGATCCAAAACACACCAGCAAGTCCATCTCTGAATGGCTTACAAAAAACAAAATTAAGACTTTGGAGCGGCCTAGTCAAAGTCCTGACCTTAATCTGATTGAGTTGCTGTGGCATCACCTTAAAAAGGTGGTTCATGCTTGGAAATCCCCAAATGTGGTTGAATTACAACAATTCTACAAAGATGAGTGGGACAAAATTCCCCGAGAGCATTGTAGAAGACTGGTTGCCAGTTATCGCAAATGCATGATTGCAGTTGTTGCTGCCAAGGGTGGCCCAATCTGTTATTAGGTTTAGGGGGCAATCACTTGTTCACACAGGGCCCTGTAGGTTTGGATTTATTTTCCATAAAAATAAAGACCTCCATTTTAAAATGGCATTTTGTGATTACTTGTGTTATTTTTGTCTAATATTGAAATTTGTTTGGTGATCTTAAACATTTAAGTGTGACAGACATGCAAAAGAATAGGAAATAAGGAAGGGGGAAAACGCTTTCACACAACTATATATTTTTTGCACAATACTAATACTAATAGATAAAACGCAGACAGTTGAAGAAAAAGTGTACTGATATATACCAGCTCAACAAAGACCAAAAGAACAATTATTTCACATAATCTCAGTGCATATCTGGGCTGCAGAATGTTGACAATAAGTAATTTACCTTCTGTGGCCAGTTTACAGGGTTTGCTAGATATCATCTCTTGCTTGTAAGAAAAACGTCCAAGGGGAGGTGTTCTGGCATTGAAATGAGAACTGGTCGTTTCCTCCTCACTAGTTTCACTTTCCATAGATCACTGTTCAGCGTGTGTCTGGAGGAGGAGCAGCTGCTCTCTGCACTGAGGCTGCTAGAGGGGGAGGATTTGTTACTGTGTGAGGAGGGCTTGTTCATGTGGTCGGGGAGGGCCTGTTGCTATGGAGGGTGGGGTTGTTGCTATAGAGGGCATGTTTTTAGTAGAGTAGGAGGAAACTACCAGTTCTCATTTCAATGCCAGAACACACACCCCCTGGACGTTGTTCATAGAAGCAAGAGATCATATCTTGGAAACCGTGCATACTGGCCACAGAAGATATGCACTGAGATTATGTGAAAAGCCCGGACAACCCCTTTAAGCTACAAGTCTGAAGTCACTCCATTAGACGGCAGATTTGTGAATCCTCACATCACGTGAACTGCGTGCTGAGAGGATTCAATGGCGTCAAAAGTGGGCAGTCATGTGACCACAAGTATGAGGTTTGCATACTTCCGTCCACATTACGACTAGATTTCATCCGGCTTCCCTGAATATACTTGCATCAGACAAGGCTGTGAACAGCTAATCGGCAAATGACCGCATGTATGCAAATCACATATTTGCAGTCACGCGCCTGTTGCTCTCTCCGTCGGAAGCGGAAAATCCTCACAGCTCACTGTATGGCTGATGTGAAGAGTCACAAGTCTGCAGTCACTCTGTAGATATGTTTGTAATGTCTATTTGCAATATACTTTGACAACTCCCATAAAGTACATTAAAAAATACTTGACCCCTACAAAAATTCTATTTACTTGCAGGTATAGTGGTAATCTGTAGGTAATTAACATTTAAATCATATCTGGCAGGCTTACAGGAGCGCAGCTACAAGGAGAAAATTAAGTTATATTATCCCTGCAACTTTTTGCTTGCAGTCATTAGGGTGGTGCAAAAAGCTATAATTCACCCCATTCTATACAGTGAATGCACTGTAATCACTCCCCGACAGTCTGCACAGCAATGTATAAGTGCTGAGCAGGCAGTAAATCAAGGTGCAGGCAGGGGGAGTGAGCCACCCAATTTTCTCTTCATTCTATACTGCTCCCTATAGACAAGATGATGGTATTACAACAATTACACATATGATTCCAGACCAAACTATATTACCATACACGAGCATACATATATTATTTAGCACACATGTATGAAAGACTTTATTACTTAGTTCTGCACATGCTCTGCAATAGACTAGTCTGGCCCACGCCTTTTCACAGCATGGTTGGAAAAGGAATGGGCCGAAGACAGCAATTTTGAATTGTTCCGGCTTTTGCAAATCATTATTGAAAACTGAAAAAACTTAAAAAATACTTCTGAAAGTGAAAATTTATAACTATGGAATGCCCCTTAAAATAACGCAATGAATGTGAGTAGAGTGGGGAAGCAATAGTGCGCACATACCTATACTTGTTGATCTCGCAGATAGTTTTAAATTGGATTGAACAGAGTACTAGTTAGCTGCCAGGCGAGCGTGTCGAGACAAGCTGAGTGCTGCTCTCCCTCCCTGCAGAAACCTAGAAGCGATTCCATAAATCCTCATTTTCTTCTCTTGTCTTCGAAGTTGCTGGGAGTAAACGTGCTGGGTCTGTAGGGAGGGAGAGGCTCCATGAAGAACAATGGGGGGTATGAACACATTGAGCCTTAGGCTTGCATCACCATCTAGTAATAAATGGCAGAGAAATAAGATGAAGGATCAGAGCCAACAGTTATCTCGTTCATCTACCAAGATGCCAGAAAAATAATAAGCAAAAAGATATGTGGACAGAGCAACCATGCAATAGATTAAAAGTTTGAGGCTCAGTTCTGAAGCAATTGACATGTTAACATATTAATTATATTTATAGAGCACCAACATATTCCTCAGCGCTTTACAATTAAATTATACAAAACCTTAGATAAAAGCAAAATAAGCAAATGCCTTGCAGTAAGTAATAGCAATAGTGCATGAAAATAAAAAAAAATAAAAAACGTAAAAGCCATCGCACCATGTCAAGGTAACCTTATTCGGGATGGTCCTAGCCTCGAATATTAAAACCTCTAGTATTATTATACTTTATATAAATATATAGAAATATTACAAGTATTAAAAAGGGTCACCTTGACGTGGTGGGATGGCTTTTATGTTTTTTATGCTTTTTGTGATCAAAAATATGTCAAGTGCACAATATTATCTTCATACAGTATAGTTATTTATTTATTTACCGCAAGGTATTTACTTATTTTGTTTTACCTTAGTTTTAGTCTGTTTAGTGGCCAGTGTGAACATATGCCTGCATGCGCATCAACTTATATCCCAATTCATTTCTTTATGGGGTTTTTTTAGGTTTTTTGCACTGTGTGCAAATAAGGGTGTGGCCTCCCTTTTCCTTGAGCTGGACATTACAATCATATAGTTTCCCATGGCTGGGTGTCCAGGTCTCAGTCCTTCTCAGTACTTATTCACATTGCATAACTTGACATATGATCAGATGCATCTGGTCCACTCTTAATTATCTGACCAAGAGGAGCACAGACCATTCCTCTCAGCTTCACACCTGAATGCACTTTGTAGCACATATATTGCATAGCACAAGTCTGCCAAGACTTTAGTATGCAGTGTGTATCCTAGAAGTGTGTGATGATATGAAAATATGAATTAATCCAGAATTGAACCATAAGGGAACAGAAGGTAACTGGAAAGAGTCACTGTAAACAATGTTTTTGTTTGTTTCCACTCTAACCCCCATAATCCTTCACTTTCTGATAACCCCACTAATCCCTACACCTAGTAAGGAACTGTTCATCTCTTCTTCAATCCTTCCAATCCACCTCGCCTCTTCCTCAGATCTGTTCCTCAACATACAATCCTCTGTCTCCAAACACAGACAGCCCCCTCATGCCCTCTCCTGCTCCTCCTCACTGCTGGCGATATCTCTCCAAATCCTGGTCCTCCTCACCACATTCCCACAGTCATTTCTACCTCCCATCCACACCCAATCACAACTTTCCGTAACCACTCCAACCTTATACACATTCGCCCAGCCCCAGCTTCCCCAGTCCCACTAATAGGAGCTCTGTGGAACGCTCGCTCTGTCTGCAACAAACTTTCTTTCATCCGTGATCTTTTTATTACTAACAAACTTTCCTTCCTCACCATCACCGAAACCTGGCTCACCTCCTCTGACACAGTCTCTCCTGCTGCACTCTCATATGGTAGATTCCACCTTTCGAACACCCCCCGCCCCAGCTGCAAGCATGGTGGAGGAGTTGGTTTTTTCCTGTCAGATAACTGCTCCTTCACCTCAATCCCACTGCCGCCCTCTGTTACCCTCCCTTCCTTCGAGGTGCACTCTGTGCGCATCTACTCCCCCTCCAACCTCTAACTAGCTGTCATATACCGCCCTCCAGGGTCAGCCACCACCTTCTTTGACCACTTCACCACCTGGCTACTGCATTTCCTTTCCACTGATATCCCCACTATCATCTTGGGCGACTTCAACATCCCCATTGACACTTCCCTCTCAGCTGCCACTAAACTTCTATCTCTCACCTCCTCCTTCGGCCTCACTCAATGGTCTTCTGCAGCCACTCACAAAGATGGCCACACACTAGACCGCATCTTCACCCGCCTCTGCTCCCTATCTAGCCTCTCTAACTCACATCTTCCTCTCTCTGACCACAACCTACTTACATTCTCTTCCCTCTCCTCCTCAGGTCCACAATCACCACCTCAAAAACTCGCGCCCCCTCACAGAAATCTTCAACACCTCGATCTACACTCACTGTCTGAATCCCTCCTCCCTCTTACAGACATAAGTTCCCTACACAATGTGGATGCCGCTGCCGCTCTATATAACACCGCAATTGCTGTAGCTTTGGAATCAGTTGCCCCTCTCAAACATACCAAAACTCGCAAAATCAACAGACAGCCCTGGCACACCAGTCTGACCAAAGAACTGAGGTGGGTTTCCAGGGCTGCTGAGCGGAGATGGAAAAAATCCCACTCCAAAGAGGACTTCATCACATTCAAACAGTCCCTCACTACTTTCAAGGCCACACTCGCTGCAGCAAAACAAACCTACTTCTCATCTCTCATATCCTCCCTGTCTCACAACCCTAAACAGTTATTCAACATCTTCAATTCTCTCCTCTGCCCCCCAGCACCTCCTCCCTCTCCACTCATCTCAGCTGAAGACTTTACCTCATTTTTCAAGGAGAAGATTGATAACATCAGAGACAGTTTTGGTCAACAACCTCCAGTGCCCTTCCTCCTACCTGCCCTGCCCTCCTCCCCCAAAACCAACTTCTCCACCATTACAGAAGATCGACTCTCCACTCTACTCTCAAAATCACATCTCACTACCTGTGCACTTGACCCGATCCCATCCCACTTCATCCCAAACCTCACCACAGTCTTCATCCCAACCCTAACCCATCTCTTCAACCTATCACTAACAACTGGTGTTTTCCCCTCAAGCTTTAAACATGCCTCAATCACACCTATCCTCAAAAAGCCCTCTCTTGACCCATCCTTTGTATCTAGCTATAGCCCTATATCACTTCTCCCCTATGCCTCAAAACTACTGGAACAACACATCCATCTTGAACTATCCTCCCACCTCTCTTCTTGCTCCCTCCTTGACCACTTGCAATCCGGCTTCCGGCCACACCACTCCACTGAAACTGCCCTAACTAAGGTCACCAATGACCTACTAGCCGCCAAGGACAAGCGACACTACTCTGTCCTCCTCCTCCTGGACCTGTCCTCTGCCTTTGACACAGTGGACCATTCCCTATTACTACAGACCCTCTCATCTCTTGGTATCACAGACTTGGCCCTATCTTGGATTGCGTCATACCTAGCAGACCGAACATTCAGCGTCTCCCATTCGCACACCACCTCACCGCGCCCCCTATCCGTCGGAGTCCCGCAAGGTTCAGTCCTAGGGCCCCTTCTCTTCTCCGTTTACACCTTCGGCCCTGGACAGCTCATGGCTTTCAGTATCATCTCTATGCTGATGACACACAGATCTACATCTCTGGACCAGATATCACCTCCCTACTAAACAGAATCCCTCAATGTCTGTCTGCTATTTCATCCTTCTTCTCCGCTAGATTTCTAAAACTTAATATGGACAAAACAGAATTAATCATCTTTCGCCCATCTCACGTAACCCCCCCAACGGACCTATCCATTAGAGTAAACGGCTGCCCACTCTCTCCAGTCCCACAAGCTCGCTGCTTCGGGGTTATACTTGACACTGATCTCTCTTTCAAACCACATATCCAAGCCCTTTCCGCTTCCTGCCGACTTCAACTCAAAAATATTTCACGGATCCGTACATTCCTCAACCAAGAATCTGCAAAAACCCTAGTCCATGCCCTCGTCATCTCCTGCCTTGACTACTGCAACCTCCTGCTCTGTGGCCTCCCCTCTAACACTCTCGCACACCTCCAATCTATTCTTAACTCTGCTGCCTGACTAATCCACCTGTCCCCCCGCTATTCCCCGGCCTCTCCCCTCTGTCAATCCCTGTACTGGCTCCCCATTACCCAAAGACTCCAGTTCAGAACATTAACCCTGACATACAAAGCCATGCACAACCTGAGTCCTCCGTACATCTGTGACCTAGTCTCTCGGTACTTACCTGCACGAAACCTCCGATCCTCACAAGATCTCCTCTTCCCACAATCGTATACAAGATTTCTCCCGCGCATCCCCTCTACTCTGGAACTCTCTACCACAACATTTCAGACTCTCGCCTACCATGGAAACCTTCAAAAAGAACTTGAAGACCTACCTTTTCCGACAAGCCTACAACTTGCAGTAACCACCGATCCACCAAACCGCTGCACGACCAGCTCTACCCTCAACCTACTGTATCCTCACCCATCCCGTTGTAGATTGTGAGCCCTCATGGGCAGGGTCCTCTCTCATCCTGTACCAGTCGTGACTTGTATTAAGATTACTGTTCTTGCATGTATTATGTATACCCCTCCTCACATGTAAAGCGCCATGGAATAAATGGCGCTATAATAATAAATAATAATAATAATAATATGATAACGTTTTAGGGTGAGTGCACACGTTGCGGATTGTGCTGCGGATTTGGATAAATCCACAGGTCAAATGACCTGCGTTTTACCTGCGGATTTAGTGTGGAATAGCCTGTGGTTTTCCCCTGCATTTTGACACCTGGTGATGGAGCAGGTGTCAAACCGCAACGGCTTCTGCACAAAGAATTGACATGCTGAAACCGCGCGGAAAAATCCGCAGCATGTGCACTGCATTTTTCCATTTCCATTGACTATAAAGGTACTGTAGAATGCAGCAGAAACTTCTGCGGATCCGCAGGGCCAAATCCGCTGCGGATCCGCAGCAGAATCCGCAACGTTTGCACATACCCTTAATACTAGAGGTTAGAACCATCCCGAATAGGGTCACCTTGAAGTGGTGGGATGGCTTTTTTGCATGCACACCAACTTATATTCCAATTCATCTCTTTAGGTTTACAATAAAACATGTATGATGTCTACAATTTGAAGTGGACTCCACCCAGTAAACCTATTATGTACACTGTATTCTGGCCTGGTTCATAGAAGATAATGTCTTAGGCAATTAGTAAAATAGACCCCACTCACTGATGGCTCAATGAGCAAATTAATTGTAGATTTAAGAGTTCTTATTAACTACTTATTCTTAAATGTTAAAATTCAGGGTGATCCTAGGGATCTCCATAAGAATCTAAGGCCCTGGGTATTTGCCTAGTTTGGCACACCCTAAAGCTGGATAGTATTTATACTGTAAGGCAATGGCAGCTTTTATAGGAGTTCAATGCAGGTGAAAATGAGCTTAATGGACATGTCCATGTCCCACGTTAGTGACATAGAATTTGTATGCTTAAATGGAATCTGCAAGCATAAAATGACTGTTCAAACCAAGCACATGCGCTCAGTGCAGAGGTGTACATTTCATTGGTGCAACCTCAGAGATCGTAGAAGTAAGGGACCAACATCCATCTCCAAATCAGCTTGTTTTATAGACAGAGCAATTGTACTGAAAAAGGTGATGCACCGGGGCCCTTTTTATCTGCATCAGTGTGAATCGCCCCCTAGGGCTGTGGGGATACTCAGTACCGGGCCGCTTCTTAAAGGGAAAGTGTCACAGCAGCAGTGACCCAGTCCGTGGCCCTGGGAGTCCAATAAAAGGGGATTATTTACAGGGGAAAAATAAAGAGTTTGTAAAGTGTTCCTGATGCCACCTGTGGTTTCTGGTCAGAGGTGACCAGCACTGCAGAGCAGATCCTTTTGGGACTGGTGGTGATGCAGCAGAGTTGGTATAGCTCTCCACAGGCAGAGCTTAGTTCCAGGGCAGATGTAAGATGTAGAAGGTGATGGTAGATGTAGCAGTGCTGAGTAGATGTTGCAGAAAGAATTCAGAGGACACAGCTGGGTGCAGTTCCAAATCTTTACTCACAGTTCAGTTGCATTCACGTGCCCGCTTGGTGCTGCTTCCTCCAGGTGAGGGGCCCAGTCAACTCCCAAGTGGATGGAGAACACCTTTCCATAACTCCCTTTAGTACGTGCCTTTCCTGGCCGTCTCACTGTGTTGATTTCTCACCTCTTCCGTCCCAACACCTCACAGTCAGTGTCCCAGACCAGCAGCGGTGGACCTTGTCGGGTAGCGTCCTCGCCGTGTTCCCTTGCTCCCTTTTGGCTGTCTTTCCGGCAAAGATAACTGTGGCTTGTGGCTGAGGTAGCTAAAGGTGCCTCTACCTCCGGCTTTCTAGCCGAGTCAGATTATATCTCCACTAGGCTAGGGGGCCAGTACCCCACTGCGACCCCATCCCTCCACCCAACCTTAGTCAGCGTTGAACGAGCCCCACGGGCAGTATGGTCACTGTTCCATGCCTCTAGGATCCGCTCCTTCAGGGAGCTTCCTTCTGCCTCTCCCCTCTCAGCAACTCCTCTAAGAGCTGCTCCATTCATGTCCGTCCACTTCTTCCCCTACAGGAAGACTGTCCTAACTAGAAAACCTACTCTCCCGCTCTGAACCTACAAGATCCACCCACCTCCCAACACCCTTTACTACCCAGACAGGGTTGAGATCCTCCTCCCATAGGGTCCATCCAGGGTGCTCTGCTGCTATATGGTGTGTGTTGGGTGCAGGTGTTTGAGTACTGATAGGTACCTCCACCTTACCTAGGAAGTGGGATAGCACACCTCTGGGTGAGGTGCAGTACCTCTGTGGTGACTGAACCCTCAGGGGTGTAGGGAGGAGGACCCCCACAGAGTGTCCAGGCCGGAACCAAGGGGACCGCCATCTGAGTTCCTAAGGACACAGTACCCGGGGAACAGAGGAGAAGAGTGGACTGTTGAGAGTGACAGGACAGCAAGGGGAGGGGCGAGTATAAAAGGGGCAGGGAGCGCGCAGAGGAGTCAGTTGGTGATACGTCAGACACAGAACAGGAGGCGGAGGGGGCGTGAGTGAGCGGGAAGGACACTGACAGTTCAGAGAAGAGACCAGCAACAGAGGGTAGATACGCAATGGCCCTCAGTAAAGAGGCGCCAAGCTTACCAACAGGGGACTATCTCTTCACCCCAATCCCTGGTTACGATCTGCCCCCGGTCATCCTTGGCCGTTACCGCTGAGCTCGAGCCCTCCACGGCCTGTCCGCTCCCTCTCCCGGCTGCTGCCATCCCCCTTCAGCCCGCGGTTGCGGCCTGCCCGCTGCCACCCGCAGACGCTGCCGGGTCACGTCAGCCCGTGGTTGCGGCCTGTCTATCACCGCTCACAGCCGCCTTCACCACGCTGCAATCGGCAGTTGGGGCCTGTTCTCGTCAACAGAGCCACTCTGCACACAGCCCCAGGCTGTGCGCACGGCCAGTAAACCGCCACTCTTGAGCACTGCGACACAACTCTGCTTGGGGACAGGAGTCCCATTGAACTCGCTAACAAGCGCAACCCCGCTGTTACAACAGGGGGTTACTTGATCTCAGGACTCCATCAGGGCCTGTTGTGGCCTAACTCCTCCTGGGCGCTAGGGCACCCGAAAACTACTCCAAATCTTCAGCAGCTGGGCCCAGCGGCTGCGACGCCAAGGCAGCCTCATCAAAGATGCCAAAGCATCCTTATCAAAGACGCTAAAGCAGCTTCATCAGCAACGCAGCTTCCACAGAGACGCCGAGGGACGTCAGGACAGATAAGTGAGATTATAGAGTATAAGGACCCGTAGATGACCATACCTTGGTCCCATAGTAACCGGACTCGGCCGGGTTAGTCGTGTTCTTTCCAAATAGTGTTTGGTTGTACTGAGTTCCTGCGAGGACAACTGTTATCCCTTTTTGGTTGCTTAATATAGCCCTAGCGGCTTTAAATTATAAAAAAGTTTGCTTTTCAAAGTTCAACCAGTCTCGCGTCTCGTCACTGCATCCTGCAAACCTGCTGTTACCTACAGGGGTACCACAAGTGCACAATTGGCATGGCAGACTAGTTCAGAGCACCTTCCTCTGCCTACTTATCTTCCATCGATCTCTGCCCTTCTCTGGCTTTATAGGAATCATGGTAAGGTAGAGATAGGTGGAAAAAAAAGTAGGTGGGAAGGTGCACTGAATAATTCGGCCACACAAAAGGTGCACAGAGAGCCGGTGTATTGTTTGAACAGTCAGTCATTCTATGCTGACAGAGTCCCTTTAACAAAATAAATTTGCAGTAAAGTAAGCATCGTTTATCCCATCATGAATCCCACTAAAGGTCTCCCACCCTGCAATTACACTAAAATCTTGGAATGCTGCTTTACACATCTCTTGTCTATGATCCTTTTAACACAAGAGAAGAGTTATAAAGGTGGGACATGACATCTTTGTAAGGGTCTGTGATTGTGACCTATATGCTATATGGCAATACACAGAGAGCTAATGGGTCTCTAGTATAATATTTTCAGTACCTTAGTATTAAATTGCTATTTTCAGGAAGATGGGCGAACAGCAGGCTAAGAGCACATAGTGCAGATTCATGGAGTCGAATAGAAATAGAAGCAAAAAAATTCTTCTTAGGTGCATGTTGCAATCAAGCCTTGTGGATTTCTTCATCACAGCTAATCGGTGATACTAAAATGATGACGCGTCCGCACAAGCAGAATTATAACACCTCTCTATTAGGAGGTACATACAGAGTTATGGTCAATAATTGGCTAATGTTTATGGTTCTCTTTAGTTTATTCCCTTCCTTTATGTTTTGTATTCCTAAGATCACAAAACAGAACCTAGTGATTAGCACTGTTGTCTTACCATATACTGGGGTCCAGGGCTCAAATCCCACCAAGGACAACATCTGCAATGAGTTTATATGTTCCCCTGAAATTTGCAAGGGTTTCCTCTGGGTTCTCAAGTTTTGTCCCACACTCCAAAGACATACCGTTAGGAAAATTAGATAGTAAGCCCCATGGGGACAAGGAGTGATGAGGTCTGTAAAGTGCTGTGGAATATGTGGACCCTGTATATGCAAGAGGAATACAATAAAAATAAACATACCGTATCTGGAGAGTCTCCATCTCTGCCTAGTTTTCCTCTGTCTAAAAAATTGGTAGATTATTTAGCTGCTTATCAGATTTGACTGTAAGCCCCATAGTGGACAGACACGGATATAAGTGATGATAATTATGGAATATATTGGTGATATAACCAAGAGAAAACTTAAAAAATGCATTTTCAGATATCTCTAACAGAGGCTTATCTTCCCTGAAAACAAAAGATGGGAAGTTTAGAATGCAACCGCCCGACCCTTCTGTCTGGTGACATCAACTGTCGAGGGAAAGTCAAGAGGTCCCCCAATATGTAAATGAGTTGTTAGGATCTATGGGTGGATCATAGATCTCCCCGAGGATCTGCCTCCAGAGCTTATTTTAAATGAAATGGAGAAGATACCACCAGTGTGAGACATGTAATGACAGTCTGCTCTCCTGACCTACATGTCTCACACTGATAATGCCCCACGTCATTTACGATAAGCTGAGGAGGCAGATTCTCAGGGAGATCTATGTCCTGCCCATAGAACTTAACTCATTTACATATTAAGAAAAACCTATTTCTCTGGACTAAGACAACGGATTGCAGATATCAAGGAATCATTTTAACTTTCTATGATCTACATGATGATGTATAAGTCTTAGGAGAGTTGATCCTACTGACAGATTCCCTTTAAGGCCGGGATCACACTTGCGAGAAACTCGCACGAGTCTCGCATCTCAATACCTGGCAGTGCCGCCGGGACTTGGACCAGAGCACTCAGCTGCATAGAAATACATGCAGCCGCACACTCCGGTCCAGAGTGCTGGCGGCAGTGCCTGGTATTGAGACGCGAGACTCGTGCAAGTTTCTCGCAAGTGTGACCCCAGCCTAAGTCTAATTTCCTTTTCGATGACTGTCTTAGTAGGAAGATGGAAAACACTGTAATACAGCAACTAAGAGGCAAAAAAAAAATATTTGGGAAAAATCAATATTTAAGGTCTTTCACAGTGTAAAACTCAAACTAGACTAAATAATTACCATACATAAGTTTGTTCTCACGACCAAAACAAGTTTTTACATAAGAACTTTATTTCATGCATTTCTCAGAGAGGTGAGCTTGACACAACAAAATTCTGACATCAGTAGCCTCACATGTGGTCCATGGTCCAACTAAAGGGTTGTGCCAGTGGAAAGGTCTTCATTGCTTAAGGCTATGGACCCTCTGTGCAGCATCCATTAGGTGTGCATTAAAGAAGGGTCGATTCATGATTTAGGGTGACGAGATTAATGTGTTATCACAATCTATATGTCTAGATGTTCCACATTTCCATTCACAAACCACTGGTAAAAACACGGTAAAAACTAAAATCATAGAGTAGCAACTGGTCTCTTTATTTACAAACTAAACATATCCTCGGTCTTGTCCGCCGTTATTCACAAAGTACATTTAATTTGCATTGAAAAGAAACAAATAGACATTTTTATTCTTTAAAGAAAGATCCATTCCTTTCTATTTATAGCATAAATATCATAAAAATCTTTTTATTACAATAAGGCCTTTAATCTTTAGATCTCATAGTGTTCAACATAGTTGGGTTGTTGTTTTTTACGCCAAGTCAACCACTGGCACAAAGTCCTTAGATCTCTGGAACGGCTTGTGGAATTCTCAGGGCCCATAGCGAAATATAAGAAAAGTTGACCCTGTTTTACTTACATTTTTAGAACATCCACTGACCTGTTTTTACTGTGACGGGAGGGGAAAGGGCATTTGCAAATTTTGTATATATTTTAAAAACAAGGAATTCGAAACCCCAGATATCTATTCTGTCCATGCATTCTTTGCTAGAAAAGGAGCATGGCACAAAACTGGTGCGCTCCTGTCTAGCACAGAAAGATTTCTTTTCTCTTTTTTTTTTTAATTAGTTTTTTATTAAATCAATACAAAAAAATAATTCATTGTAAATATAATATATATTTATATATTTGTACATATATTGAATATATTTACATTTATATCCAAACAGCGATAATGCTGCATATGTGCTCTGGTGAAGGGATGGAAGGGGCTAGGGTGCTGGAATATATTTTCTCATAATATTACAAAATTAACAAGAAAGGCAGGGAAATAAGTGTATCAGCCTTGAGTCCATAGAAATCCATCGGGGAGCAACTGCGTAGCTGGCTTTGCCATGCCTGATGTAGCTTCAAACCAGGCACATTCTTCCTGTTGTCTCTATGCGTTCACTATTCACTTGGGGTTCACGCATCTTACCAGCTGTTGCACGCCCATGGAATTTGCAAGAGAAAAACAGTGGATTCTGCTCCTGCGTCCTCTTCCCACCACGTGTGTCCACTTTCACAGAAAGGTCCACATGCTTTGGCGTTCTGCAGAATGAGTCAGTGCTATTGGTAGTGCTCCTTAGAGCCGAACTGCAGAACGCAAGGTGCCTCATGTATTTACGCTGCCATTTACATTTTGGATTTTGGGGAGGCAGGGTTCATGTGGCATGGGGTCGGGAGAAAAAACAGAATCATCACCGGATGAGGAAGCAGAACACGAGGAGTCAGGGAAACTCGGAGAATATTGCTCCAAAGGGACACTGAGGTCGAGGTACTCCTGTAAAGGGGGAATGGAAAATTCCATTAATATGCTTATAATTTACAAAACATATTCTAACAAATAGTGAAACCTTATTAAGATGACCACCCAAAATTATATTTTTCTTGAAGATGATGGCCAGTATTCATAGAGTACAATGGAACAGAAAATCTGATGTAGCAAGGTCCGGTTATGATCTTTTCATGAGGTTTCACTGTATCTCCTTTCTACTGACCTCGGTACTGGTTAACGTGAGTATTCGGTCCAAATCCTCCACCAGCTGTTTGAAAGTAGGCCTATGGGAAGGAATGGCATGCCAACAGTCCCTCATCATCATGTACCTATGGAGAAGAGGGTGCACCATTGTGAAGTCTGGAAGTCAGACAACGCACACTCCGCATGGATATATTATACATCCTAAGACCAATAAATTATCCGCATGTGCCAAGGATGGTAATGTATTAGGAGAAGCTAATCACTGAGCCAACAAAAGTTTAGTAAAATGATATACAAAGAAGACCGATACAGCAGATGTATCTGTGGCTTTCGGCTTAACAACCATCATTAATCAGGATGATTTACTAAAAGACAGACTGACAGCACTGAAAGATAAAAAGAAACTTTTCAAAACCACATGGGGAAATGTTTAAGCGACTTCTTGGCTAGATTCTTTCTCAGGCACGAAACTGAATACAAGAGTAATATCGTCTCTGTACATTATGGAGGCAGACGTCCATGCGAGACCCTACCTGCAATGGTTGATTGCAATCTACGAGTTAGAAATATTGATCTCCAGTCTGTAGCTATGACCTCAGCTCCCAATTAAGTCTCTTTTTCATCCCTATTTTACAATAATCTTGAGGAGAAGGGCATGGGTTTTAGCTCGTAAGATCCAGGGCAAAATCACCAACAGGGCTCCTGACAATCATATGTCTTTACTAGTATTAGTTCTTCCATACAAGCCTCAGTTCACCTTTTAAGCTCTCCATGGTTTAACATCCATGGTGAGACTGCAAACATCGCCGTTACACCCCTGGATAGAAGAGTAGACCGCACTACTGGTTCAGTAGATTGGAAATCGGTAGGCAGTATAATGCATGTAGTGTCAGATACTACTTGGTGAGAATTGCCTCCAAATAAGGCTAGGTTCACATTACGTTAAGCAGCCCGTTCAACGCATAGCGTTGACGGGCTGCGTTAACGGTATAGCATAACGCGATCGCTTTATGCTATAACCGCTAGCGCATATAAATCATCTGTGCTAGCACAGATTATTCGACTGCGCTAGCGGTGACGGAGCCTCAGATGCTGCAGCCCGTGTCCGGGGCTCCATCAGTGAATGACGGCACATCGTGAACGCGTGCCGCTTTATGGCATGCGTCGCGATGCGCCTGACAATTGGGCTGAATGGTAGCATTACCTGACTGTGTTATACCGCGGTGTAATGCAGTCCGTCTAATGGAATGCCTAAACGTAAAGTGAACCCAGCCTAATACATAGCAGGTGCAGATGATAAATGGTCTATACAACCCCAAAAAAATGGAAAATTTTCAAAACCTAGTCCTAGACCTTTGTCACTGATTTCTGAAGGACTTCTTTTGAGTAATAAGGACTATGCAAATGCCCTGTATGCACGGAATGTTTAATGAAGATTGTGAGAATTACCTCTGATGCCTGAAATTTGCAAAAATTTAGATAGTGGATAAGCTACCCATGACACTACATGTTACTACTTTACCTAAGTCAGTTAATCTACTAGTCACCAGCAAGAACAGCACATGGGTTTTATTAGTTGAGAAGTGATGGCCCCATGGACGAAAGTTGCCAAAAGACATCTGATCTCCGAGGAGGTCACTGACCTCCTGGACACCATTGCTTCCTGGCCAAAACATAGGATCAAAGAGAAATGGTGCTACCCTAATTACTTTATGAATAATTGATATCATAAGAGGTATAATTAGATCATCATAATCAAAGTCAGGTCTGCAAAAAAAAAAAAAAAAAAAAAACAGTGCTGTAATGGAAAAAGCTCCAAGTGTCACAGTAAGATAGATTTTGATATAATCTACGTCAGTAATTCTTGTCAGATGAAGCGGGAACCCAATGATAAATTACTAGAACCTGGGGCATTTTCTTATCACACCACCACTCACAGTTCATTGGTGCAGTTGGCTGGTTTGTCCATTCGATGACCCTCTTTCAGTAGTTTGAAGAGTTCCTCAACAGGAATTCCTGGATATGGAGAACCTCCCAGGGTGAAAATCTCCCACATTAACACACCAAATGACCAGCTAGAAACAAAAGGAAAAATACCTTAATTAAACATAATAGTCAGTTCATGTTCACGCCGGTCTCCAGAAGGCGGAAGCGTTAAAAACCTCAATGTATTCATTTTGCTGAGCCCATATGAGCTGTATGCGTACTGGGTGTCGAGCCTCCATACATCGAGAGTGCCTTTCTGATAGAAACCTGTGATGGAGTTAACTCATCATGCACACTGTCATGCCATAGCCTTTCCAATCTCCCATTATGTAAAACTGACAGTTGTCTCCTTTGCCCCTGTGTAACGCTCCCCCCAGAGAACATTCCCAGATGAGTTACTACCATTAGAAGGATACAAACTTTCATTTTAAAGATATTATTAAATTGATATCTGATGAGGCTGGTGTGCTAACTCTTAAATTCTGTGCTAGAATAACTGTGTAATCCTTTTTAAGTGTTTTGGTATGAAAAAAATGAGCATTTTAGAGTCAAGGTAAAGCTTTAACAAAAACATTATACATGATGTTTGAAGTAAGCACACCAGCCTCATCAGGTCTAAGGCCAATTGAGTAAAGTATACAGTGTTTATTGTGTAATTTGGTGACAGATTTGCTTTAAGCATTCCTTGATCAGTCAGGTAAATGCCACATTGCTCAGATCTTCCAATATAAAAAATATATATGTTGTAATTTTCCCTCAAATTGTTATCCTACTAGAAGTGCCTGAGACTGATCTAGTGTGAACCATCACTTGTCGACATCCACGGGAGTATAAAATACTACAGCCAGATGGATAGAAGCCATGTCACAACTTACACATCGCTCTGATGAGTGTAAACCCGATCAAAAAGTGCTTCAGGTGCCATCCATTTTACAGGAAGTCGGCCCTGGGTGAGAAAAGAAAAACAATTTACTATGGAAGGTAATGAAGAATATAATAATCATTGCTGTCGGTGGTTCAAAGGTTGTGTCCACATCAATCCCATCAGGTGTCCAGTTATGTCATTTGTGACATCAAGAACAGCACAGTCTGCAACCCTGCAGCACCAGAAACCAAAGGACAAATAAATGTTTATTCTTAAACCACTTCTAAATATTATTTTAACTTATATAATGCCATTAATTCCACATGACTTTACAGATACTTTCATCACTGTCCCCATTGGGACACACAATCTAGATTCCCTATCAGTATGTCTTTGGAAAGTGGGATTAAACCGGAGAACCTGGAGGAAACCCACATAAAACATGGGGAGAACATACAAACTCCTTCAAGATGTTGTCCTTGGGTGAAATTTGAACCTAGGATCCCAGCGCTAATCACTGAGTCACCGTGCTGCCCTATATAGAGTACAGTGCTAATCACTGAGCCACCGGGCAGCCCACGTGTAATCCTTCATACCTTGCATGAAGGTAGAGTGGACAGAACCCAAGTTCCATTCTCAAAGGGGTTCTCTGGGACCTATCCTCAGGGGAGGCCATTAAAAAGTTTTGTCCAGGGCAACTTACTTTTCCGCAGGGGTATATTCAATTAATCAGGCCATGTGAACGATACCAAGTGTGATCACATCCCCGGAAGTATGTGTAGATTTGACAACATCGGCACCCTTGTGGAACTGGACACAGGGGCGGATACATCATTGGAGCAACCGGTGAGGCAGCAGAGGGGCCCTAGGGGTACAGGGGCCCATTTCTAACCACCAAAGTAAGTGGAATTGTGCATTATGATGAGCTCTTGGGTTGCAAAGGGACCATATACTGTTCTTCTTTGTGTGACCTCCAGTGACCAGACACATGGTATAACACCAGATCAGTAGGGAGCGCCCTGCAGCATGAGCTGACTAAGAGGCCGCGAAGCTATGGCAACCACTACATCCGCTTCATTGCTTACCAGGCAGAGTTTTATGCATTTTCTTGTGAATGTTCCTCGTATTGACTTGTATATTACTAAGCTAAAAAGAGCTGCAGGACAGGGAAATGTAAGACACGGTGTTTGGTAACAATAAAGGGAACGAGGTTCTCGCCTATCAACTGATAGGGATTACTGATGTTAGACCCCTACAAATCTGATCTTCTTAGCCTATGGTAATCAATATCAGAATCCCAGAAACCCTTTCATCACAAGGAACATTGTGGAAACACTTTTTTCCTCCTGCACAACTTACATTTGTTGTTTTCTTATAATAATCTATATTGTTCACATCTCTTGCCAGCCCAAAGTCAGCAATCTTCATGACATTGCTCTCCGTCACCAGCACGTTCCTAGCAGCAAGGTCCCGATGTATACACTATGGAGAAGGAAAGAACACACGGCAGAATTACCAGATGGGTGGGAGTCTATATGGTAATGAAGTCATATCCCCCACTATTCTACAACTAGCTGAATAAGGAAATTAATTGGAACACAACTCTTAAAGGGATACTGACATATCTATGGCACATCCATGTCTCACCCCATCGTGCATGGATGGCCTTCGTCATTCACTTTTATTACAGTTCTTTGCAACTTCTACAGAAGTGGAGAAAGTCGCACATGCACACCCATTTCTGCATACACGATGCCTCAAAAATGTCACTTTCTATCCTGACAATGGGAATATCCCTTTAATGTAGAATTTATTTTGCAACTAGGGCTGAAACACCAGTCATTTATGACTAAGCGCAGAGATATACAGTCTGCCTAACAGACGACAATTACACGTTATTAAAAGTAATAACTGTCCTCTGCCAGCAGTCTCCTAATACAAAACTGAGGAGCCATGAAAAGAGAGTACGCCCAGCGCAGCTATCTCCCTTTATTATACCTTCTGGGATGCCAGGTATTCCATGCCCCTGGCCAGCTGATAAGTGCATGAGACCAAGTCTTTGAAAGTCATCTGCTCTCCGGGTACCCTATTAATGTCATACGAGTATTCCATCTCGATCGGTCGACGGGCCCGGAGGTATTCTCGCAGGTTCCCCTTAGCAGCATATTCTACGATTACATACAGGGTACCTGCAAATACATAGCATTGTTGAGTCAGTAGGATGCATACACACATTATATATGTGCTATATTCACACACACAAAATTATATATATTATACATACACACATGCAACATATACACACATTATATATGTGCTATATTCACACACACACAAAATTAAACATATTATACATACACGCATGCAACATATACACACACACATTATATATATATATATATATATATATATATATATATATATACACACACACACACATACACACACACACACAGTATTTTTATACACATAATAATCTTTATTTTTATATAGCACTAACATATTCCGCAGCACTTCACAAGTTTGCACACATTACCATCATTGTGAAGCAAAAAAAGAAGAAATATGCAGCACTCACCGATGTAGCTGAAAAACTGAGTCTTTATTTCACATAATTTCCATCAAATGTGTGGACATGCGCGCACACACACACACATTTATACACATACATACACCACACGCACACACATTATATATACACATACACTCACTGGCCACTTTATTAGGTACACCTGTCCAACTGTGTGTTAAGACTTAATTTCTAATCAGCCAATCACATGGCGGCAACTCAGTGCATTTAGGCATGTAGACATGGTCAAGACAATCTCCTGCAGTTCAAACCGAGCATCAGTATGGGGAAGAAAGGTGATTTGAGTGCCTTTGAACGTGGCATGATTGTTGGTGCCAGAAGGGCTGGTCTGAGTATTTCAGAAACTGCTGATCTACTGGGATTTTCACGCACAACCATCTCTAGGGTTTACAGAGAATGGTCCGAAAAAGAAAAAAAATCCAGTGAGCGGCAGTTCTGTGGCCGGAAATGCCTTGTTGATGCCAGAGGTCAGAGGAGAATGGGCATACTGGTTCGAGCTGATAGAAAGGCAACAGTGACTCAAATTGCCACCCGTTACAACCAAGGTAGGCAGAAGAGCATCTCTGAACGCACAGTGCGTCGAACTTTGAGGCAGATGGGCTACAGCAGCAGAAGACCACACTGGGTACCACTCCTCTCAGCTGAGAACAGGCATCTGATGGCTACTTTCAGCAGGATAATGCACCATGTCATAAAGCTCGAATCATCTCAGATTGGTTTCTTGAACATGACAATGAGTTCACTGTACTCAAATGGCCTCCTCAGTCACCAGATCTCAATCCAATAGAGCATCTTTGGGATGTGGTGGAACGGGAGATTCGCATCAGGGATGTGCAGCCGACAAATCTGCGCCAACTGTGTGATGCCATCATGTCAATATGGTCCAAAATCTCTGAGGAATGCTTCCAGCACCTTGTTGAATCTCTGCCACGAAGAATTCAGGCAGTTCTGAAGGCAAAAGGGGGTCCAACCCGTTACTAGCATGGTGTACCTAATAAAGTGGCCAGTGAGTGTATATACACACACATTATACACATTATATATATATATATATATATATATATATATATATACACACACACACACACACACACATACATATACACACACATGCACCATTTAAGCTGAATGCAAGGTGTCTAATAACTGGGTTGTTCACTAACAAGTAACTACTATGTACTTGTAAAAGGCAGACAGGCGCTCTCCTCGCTAATGAACATGTATGCTAATAACAGGACCAGGGAAAAACTGGAAGACTGCAGGAGTCCCCATACTATTCAGAAAGCTACATGTATTTACAGTTTAGTGCCGGCGGCCATTGAACTCCTCTCATGTCCTGCAGGGCGTTCTTTCTCTTTCACCCATTAGTGACTCTGGGCCAACCTAATGACCTGCACCAGGTCCTTTCATTACTAGTGACAAAATTGAGGCCCTTATGTTCCTGAACGTCACTTACCCCCCTGAGTGCATGCACCCAGCAAGTTTATGATGTTCTTATGCTTTCCAATCATTTTCATCATCTCCATCTCAGAGACCAGGTCCGCCAGGTCTTTCTCAGTAGCATCATCTAGATGGGTTACAATAGGCACGCATGTCTTATTACTATACATAGCCAATCCAACGATTATACTATTATTTCTAAACTCCTCAACATTGAACACAAAGAAGAAAAAGTCATACAATTGTGGAAATCACTGGACGGATAGACATGTTACAGATATGCAAAAAATGGAAACAAAATTTTCAAAACATCTCAATTTATTCAATAAATCAGCCATTGGTACGGCCATTTCTTCAAAGTGTCCGAGGAACCGTTTTTTATTACAACAATGCCAGTATATTACTGGGGACACTGTGAGCAGCCCGGTGGCCTAAACATGGTACCATGACCTGCAGCGCCTCCGGACTCGCTTCCCATCGAGGACGTCATTGGTCAGCAAGTGGAAAGGGAGCTGCCAGCAGCGGATCTTGATGATTTGTCCAGGAGAATTCATCGCAGCAGAACATTCCTCAGACAACCATGAATAAACCTCACTGATGGCAACCACGGCGATTGGCACTCATACCCTATACTGAATAAATTGAGATGTTTTGAAAATGTGGTCTGTGTTGTAGGCAGTGGAGTTTCAGGGTTAGGTTTGTAGGTATAACTATTTAGCCACAATTTTTTCCTTATTTATTTTTTAAAAAAGATGCCATGATGGTTGTGTGAACACAGCCTTTGGACAAATTGGTGAAATACTTAGAATCATGTATGGAAAAATGCCTGTCTTTGTCAGGAACAAGTAAAGTCAGCCATACAATTTAGACAGCTGTTTGCCAAATGCTCGTTCATGCATGTCCGTGAAAGTGGTTTTGTGGAGTAAGTCTCGGACAGACATCGCTGGTATATATCCTTAGGAATAATAGTTATATGACAGTTGGCGTTCATAATATTCTATGGAGAACTGTATCTGGCATTTCAAGAGAACAACTTGCAGTCAAATGTGTGTGTCTATTTTCCCTCCTCCATAGAATTTTACAAGCACCAACTGTCATCTATCTCAGTAATAGCAAAAAATCTGTCTTCACTGACTACAGATTTTACCCCTGAATTGAGAGTGAAAAATCAATCCAGGAGGAGAAAAAAAAAAAGCAGATATATTACAAAATTGCTTATTTGCTTATTGTTATGTGTACTATTGATTTAGGACATAAAAATTAAAATCAAGGTTGTTTTTTTTCATATAGTTGTAATTTTTATTGAAAATTTTTCATATTCAACAGGAAATAGACTTGGGGGGGGGGAAGGAATATAAATTAACAGGTTACAGTGAAAATAGAATGATCAAGTTTTGCGGTTGAGATGCAAAAAAATTATAGTGAGATTCAAATTTCTTATATATAATTTTCATGTAGGTAAAATGTATTTATTTTTTTTTCTTTGGAGGGTTTTTGTTTTTTTTTTTTTACACACAACACCCAATGTGAAAAAACATTATTTAGCACATTATTATAAAATAATGACATTCCTCACCACTAGCCACTATTATACATGTGTAGGATTCAGGAGGGTCTTTTTTTAATGATGGATAAGAATCCATATAGCCAAGTAGAAAAAAAAAAAGTTTTGATGAGAGGGAAGGGCAAAAAAAATGACTTTCAGACAGGATTTAATGGAAAAGAGCATTCACAGGACCCAGGGATCATATTGAGTCTTGGTGGCAAAAAGGATTGCATAATTGAAAGCAGCGAGGCTGTAAATTACACGTCTTTCCAAAGCTGCTGTCTTTAAATCACAGAGAGGGGCAGCAATACTGAGAGGGGCTACCGATTTATCTGTAGGGTCAGGAATGTGACCTGGTTTCCCCCACTGAGAGAGGAAAAAGCATCAATCCCCCACCCCTTTACCTTTCAGCATCTTCACAGCAACAGTCACAGATTCCTTGGGCCGGTCTTTGTCAACCCCAAGGGCCTCAGCCATAACCACTTGTCCAAAACAGCCCTCGCCAAGGGGTTTACCCAGCGTCAGTCTATAGTTAAAAAAATAAAAAATAAAAAAAATCCTTATAAATCACACGTTTTACTAATAAAATTATTTTAAAAAAATCTGCAAAATAGGTTAAATAATATTAATTACATTGGCTGATATACATCTTATCTATAAGTACATCAAAATAAAATTGATATTGGGGTTAACCACCTATGGAAGGAATTTTTTTTTCTTTTTTCACTTTTTTTAATTATTATAATAATAATTATAATAATAATAATAATTTTTATTTATATAGCGCCAACATATTCCGCAGCACTTTACAATTAAGCGGGGACATGTACAGACAATAAATTCAATACAAGTTAAGACAATTCAAACAATGACATTAGGAGTGAGGTCCCTGCTCGCAAGCTTACAATCTACAAGGAAATGGGGGGACACAGTAGGTGAGAAATGCTTGTTAATTCAGGTCTGGCAATTATAATAGGGATTTTCATATAAAGCTGCATGATCCGGTCATCAGCCCGTGTGTTTAAGTGCAATAGACAAGTATCAAGTGCAGTTATCATGTGCATGAAGGGTGTGGAGACAGATGAATAGTAGGGTGCAGATTCAGAATAATATTTGGAAGGAGGGAACAGGGCAAAGTTAGCTTGCTGAGTAGTTGATGTGATAGGCTTCTTTGAAGAGATGGGTTTTCAAAGCGCGCTTGAATAGGTCAGGGCTAGGTATCAGTCTGATCGTCTGGGGAAGTGCATTCCAGAGAGCTGGAGCAGCACGAGAGAAGTCTTGGAGACGGAGGTGCGAGGTTCGGATTACGGGGGATGTTAGTCTTAGGTCATTTGTAGAACGGAGGGCACGTGTAGGGCGATAGACAGAGATGAGAGAGGAGATATAAGGCGGTGCAGAACAGTGGAGAGCTTTGTGGGTGAGAGAGATAAGTTTATACTGGACCCTGTAGCGAATAGGTAGCCAGTGTAATGACTGGCATAAGATGGAGGCATCGGTGAAGCGGCTGGACAGAAATATGACCCTGGCTGCTGCATTCAAGATGGATTGGAGAGGAGAAAGTTTGGTAAGAGGGAGACCGATCAGAAGAGAGTTGCAGTAGTCCAGACGAGAATGAATAAGAGCGACAGTAAGAGTCTTAGCAGTTTCAAAGGTGAGAAAAGGTCGGATTCTGGAGATGTTTTTAAGATGCAGGTGACAAGAGCGACTGAGTGATCGGATGTACGGAGTAAAGGAAAGTTCAGTGTCGAATATGACCCCAAGACAGCGGGCATGCTGCTTGGGAGTTATGGTTGAACCCTCCAGGGTTATTTCGATGTTAGGTAGAGTGAGGTTAGTAGAGGGGAGAAACACAAGAAGTTCAGTTTTAGAGAGATTTAGTTTCAGATAGAGGGAGGACATGATGCTAGAGACAGCAGACAGACAATCCTTGGTATTTTGAATTAGGGTAGGGGTGATGTCAGGGGAAGAAGTGTATAATTGGGTGTCATCAGCATAGAGATGATACTGGAACCCAAATCTGCTGATTGTTTGTCCAATAGGGGCAGTGTATAAAGAGAAGAGGAGGGGGCCTAGGACTGAGCCCTGAATGTATAGTTTTTACTATTGGGTTTTACAAAAAAAAATGTTGCACTATTTAGATTTTACAGGTTCTTTCTTTCCTGCCATATTCAATTTTGATGTTGTCAAGGATCATAAATCAGCTGAGAGGAGCTCAGAAATAACAGGTAAAAACAGTAAAAAAAAAAAAAAACACCCGGTCATAGAGGGATTACTGAAAGATGCTCAGATAAAAAGGTTGACAACTACTTTTACACTTATGGCTAGAGTTGAGCGAAACGGGTCGAAAAAATTCAGAAGTCGCCGACTTTTGGCAAAGTCGGGTTTCATGAAACGAAACCCGACCCTAGGATGAGGTCGGCCACGAGGTCGGCGACTTACGCGCCAAAGTCGCGTTTCAAAAGTTTGTTTTGCGCTCTTTTTCAGCCAATCAGGATCCACGGACACTGTGGGCAACGTGATGACCTAGGCACGGGTCACCACCATCTTTCAGAAGGGCATGCAAGTGATTGGCTTGCTTTGGTGGGCATCACAGGGGGTATAAAAGGGCGTGCACGCCGACCGCCATCTTACTTCTGCCGATCTTAGTATAGGGAGAGGTTGCTGCTGATTCTGTAGGGAGAGCGTTAGGCAGGGAAGAAGACAAAAAAACTGCTTCTGCTGCTAGCGATTTGGCCTGCACAACACACAAGTCACTGTGTGTGCAGTGCAAGGGGAGGCTATATTGCGGTGTATCAGTGGTGTTGGTTGTTGGGCTGCCTTTTAAGGCTTCCTGACACGCTGGCATTGCTGTTTACCCACTGCTCCGCAAACTGCTTTTTTAAAAGCAATCCAATCTCCCTTATACTCTAGTCACTTTTGTCACAGCTGTGCCATCGAGCGTGTCACATAGCGCTCAGATATCAGTGGGCCTCACACAATCCACAAGTGTCCAGTGTCCAAAAGTGTGCGCAGAGATTCAAAATCTCCATTATCCTCTCGTCACTTTGGTCACAGGCAGCTGTGCCATCGAGCGTGTCACATAGCGCTCAGATATCAGTGGGCCTCACACAATCCACAAGTGTCCAGTGTCCAAAAGTGTGCGCAGAGATTCAAAATCTCCATTATCCTCTCGTCACTTTGGTCACAGGCAGCTGTGCCATCGAGCGTGTCACATAGCGCTCAGATATCAGTGGGCCTCACACAATCCACAAGTGTCCAGTGTCCAAAAGTGTGCGCAGAGATTCAAAATCTCCATTATCCTCTCGTCACTTTGGTCACAGGCAGCTGTGCCATCGAGCGTGTCACATAGCGCTCAGATATCAGTGGGCCTCACACAATCCACAAGTGTCCAGTGTCCAAAAGTGTGCGCAGAGATTCAAAATCTCCATTATCCTCTCGTCACTTTGGTCACAGGCAGCTGTGCCATCGAGCGTGTCACATAGCGCTCAGATATCAGTGGGCCTCACACAATCCACAAGTGTCCAGTGTCCAAAAGTGTGCGCAGAGATTCAAAATCTCCATTATCCTCTCGTCACTTTGGTCACAGGCAGCTGTGCCATCGAGCGTGTCACATAGCGCTCAGATATCAGTGGGCCTCACACAATCCACAAGTGTCCAGTGTCCAAAAGTGTGCGCAGAGATTCAAAATCTCCATTATCCTCTCGTCACTTTGGTCACAGGCAGCTGTGCCATCGAGCCTGTCACATAGCGCTCAGATATCAGTGGGCCTCACACAATCCACAAGTGTCCAGTGTCCAAAAGTGTGCGCAGAGATTCAAAATCTCCATTATCCTCTCGTCACTTTGGTCACACGCAGCTGTGCCATCGAGCGTGTCACATAGCGCTCAGATATCAGTGGGCCTCACACAATCCACAAGTGTCCAGTGTCCAAAAGTGTGCGCAGAGATTCAAAATCTCCATTATCCTCTCGTCACTTTGGTCACAGGCAGCTGTGCCATCGAGCCGGTCACATAGCGCTCAGATATCAGTGGGCCTCACACAATCCACAAGTGTCCAGTGTCCAAAAGTGTGCGCAGAGATTCAAAATCTCCATTATCCTCTCGTCACTTTGGTCACAGGCAGTTGTGCCATCGAGCGTGTCACATAGCGCTCAGATATCAGTGGGCCTCACACAATCCACAAGTGTCCAGTGTCCAAAAGTGTGCGCAGAGATTCAAAATCTTCATTATCCTCTCGTCACTTTGGTCACAGCTGTGCCATCGAGCCTGTCACATAGCGCTCAGATATCAGTGGGCCTCACACAATCCACAAGTGTCCAGTGTCCAAAAGTGTGCGCAGAGATTCAAAATCTCCATTATCCTCTCGTCACTTTGGTCACAGGCAGCTGTGCCATCGAGCATGTCACATACCGCTCAGATATCAGTGGGCCTCACACAATCCACAAGTGTCCAGTGCCCAAAAGTGTGCGCAGAGATTCAAAATCTCCATTATCCTCTCGTCACTTTGGTCACAGGCAGCTGTGCCATCGAGCCTGTCACATAGCGCTCAGATATCAGTGGGCCTCACACAATCCAAAAGTGTCCACTGTCCACAAGTGTGTGCAGAAATTCTAAATCTCCCCTGTCCTATAGACACCTTGTACCTTGTTTTACATTACTATATAGTTTGTTGGATTTTGGCTACATTTCTACCAAAAATGAGGAAGGCTGGTGGAAGAGGCCGTGGAATTGGGCGGGGGTTGGCAGCTGGTAATGATGGTGTTGGTGGTGGATCTGATGGTAGTGGCAAGAGCAAAATAGGACCGAATGCAGGAGGTGCTGACCCTGCGTCATCGTCTGGCTACATAAGGCCTCGAACGCTTAGTTTTCTAGGAGTTGGCAAACCGCTTTTAAAGGCAGAGCATCAGGAAAAAGTTTTGTCTTACATTGCTGACTCAGCCTCCAGCTCTATCGCCTCCTCTTCTTCAGTTGTAAAAAGTAAAAGCACTGAGTCGTCATTGGAGGCTCATGTTCATGAACCACACCTTTCCTTGTGTCCTTCACCCCAACCAAGATTGAAGGATGACGCAGGCCATACTACTGATTACTCCATGGAGCCGTTTTCACATACCATGCCTGGATTATCAAGTGAAATGGTGAATTACCCAGGCCAAGATGAATCTGACATGGAGTGCACTGATGCACAGCCGCTGATGGATGATTCTGCTGGTACATTCACTCAGAGCACTACATTGTCCTCGCAGTGTACAGAGCCAGATTTTGACCCTGATGAGACTCAGGTGCCCCTTCCCGCACACTATACCACCATACACGGTGACACAGAGAAAGGTGCACATGACATAGAAGAGGAGGTGATGGATGACCCAGTTGTTGACCCAGATTGGCATCCATTGGGGGAAGAGGGTGCTGCTTCCAATAGCTCAGATGAGGAGCATCCACAGCAGACATCGACATCGCAACAGCTGTTATCTGGCAGGCCCGGAGAACTCCAAAGACAGGTTCCAAACATCAAAAGAGTTGCTGGACAGCTTGTCCAGAGGGTCAAAAGATCACAGCGTGCTAGGCCGCAAAATGTCTGCCAAAGTAGGAAGAGTGCAGTGTGGCACTTTTTTGAACAAAATCCTCATGATCAGGCCAAGGTTATCTGTAAGAAGTGCGCAAAGACCTTTAGCCGAGGGAAAAATCAGAAAAATTTGAATACCAGTTGCATGCTTAGACATTTAACCAGCATGCACTTGCAAGCGTGGACACAACACCAAACCTCAAGTGCCACATGTGCAACTGATCACAACGAAGGTAGTCAGCAACGCTACATTGTTTCCCCCACTGTAAGCCCACCGGTTAGCACAGCAGCAAATGTTGAGGTGTCGTTGCAAGACCACAGCAGTCAGGGAATCCCACTGTTATATCAACGAAAGACTGATTCTAGGCCATCAGAAAGAACACCAACTCCATCACCATCATCAACCCTCTCTCAGTCCGCCCTGTCCACCGCTACTTCCACCATATGCAGCTCTCAAGTCCAGCTCACCCTCCCAGACACTATGAGTAGGTCAAGAAAGTACTCAGTCTCTCATCCGCGTACACTGGGTTTGAACGCCCACATTGCCAAACTAATCTCGTTTGAGATGATGCCCTTTCGGTTGGTGGAAAGCACAGCTTTCCGCGAACTCATGGCCTATGCAGTACCACGCTATGACCTACCCAGTCGCCACTTCTTCTCTCGCAAAGCCATCCCAGCCCTCCACCATCATGTGAAAGACCGCATTGTCCATGCACTCAAGCAGTCAGTGAGCGGAAAGGTGCACCTCACAACTGATGCATGGTCCAGTCGGCATGGCCAGGGCCGTTACGTGTCCATCACTGCGCACTGGGTTAATGTGGTGGATGCAGGGTCCACAGGGGACAGCGGTGGTGGGACAGTGCTGCCTAGCCCACGGTATAGGAAACAGTTGGCTGTAGGCGTTCGACCCTCCTCCTCCTCCTCCTCCAGAAGCGAAAGCTCGTCCACAGAGCGCAGTCGTACGAGCACTCCATCTGCAGCTGCCACTGTTGCACACGATGTGTCCCCCTATCGAGCAGCTAGTGGAAAGCGTCAGCAGGCTGTGTTGCAGATGATGTGTTTGGGCGACAGACACACCGCCGAGGTGCTGGCCGAGTACTTGAAGCGACAAACTGAGTCATGGCTGGGCAGTGTACATCTTGAGGCAGGCAAGGTAGTTAGTGATAACGGCCGTAATTTTGTGGCAGCCATAGCCCTTTCAAAACTCAGCCACATACCTTGCTTGGCTCACACCTTGAACCTGGTGGTGCAGTGCTTCCTCAAAAATTATCCGGAGTTAACAGCCCTGCTCCAGAAGGTGCGAAGACTGTGCGCGCACATCCGCCGGTCGCCTGTACACTCCGTTCGTATGCAGAAGCTGCAGCAATTGCTCCACCTTCCCAACCACCGCCTCATTATCGACATTGCAACAAGGTGGAAACTCCACCCTGCACATGGTGGAGCGGCTGTGCGAGCAGAGGCAGGCCATAATGCATTTGTGGGAGGATACACGGCCAGGCACTTTGAGAGCAGACATGGAGTTGACAGGCGTGCAGTGGTCGAAGCTGAAAGACCTTTGTAAAGTCCTTCAGTGTTTTGAGGGATGCACACGGCTGGTAAGCGCAGACGACGCCATCCTAAGCATGAGCATCCCACTTATGCGTCTGCTCATGCAAACTTTGACCCACCTTAAGGAGCAGGCGTCTGCAGCCAATGTTGATGAGGAGGAAGAGGAGGAGGGAATCCTTGATGACATTCAGCCATTGTCTGCTCAGGGACCTCTCCTGGACGAGGTGGAGGAAGAAGAGGAGGAGGAGGAGGATGATGGGGATGATTACTTAGGGGAGGAGGCTGCATCTCGTGGGGCAAGTAAAAATGTTGGCGTGGCAAGGTCTGGTACAGGGTTTGTGCGTGACTGGAGGGATGTGGATTTGCCAGAAAGTGCTCCTCCACCCAGCACTCGCAGTGCATCATGGACACTGGGAACATTGGCCCACATGTCAGATTATGCCTTGCGGATCCTAAAAAGGGACCCCCGCATTGCCAAAATGATGAACGATGACGACTACTGGTTGGCCAGCATCCTGGATCCACGCTATAAAGGCAAATTACAAAACATCATGCCACAGGAGAACCTTGACCTAATATTGGCTAATAAACAAGCAACTCTGGTAAATCGGTTGCTTGAGGCATTCCCAGCACACAGCAGCGGTGATGGTTCTCACACGAGCCGTACGGGCTGGGGGCAGCTTGGCAGAGGTGTTCGTGGTGCACACAGCAGAAGTGGCGTTGGAGACAGGGGTTTCATGACAATGTTGTGGACTGATTTTTCAAATACCGCTCACACAACTGGTAATACTGCATCGATGGAAAGTGACAGGAGACAGCAGTTGTCAACTATGGTTACAAACTACTTTTCCTCCCATATCGATGTTCTCCCACACAGGTCATTCCCCTTTGACTATTGGGCCGCTAAACTGGACACCTGGCCTGAATTGGCCCAATATGCCTTACAGGAGCTCGCTTGCCCAGCTGCAAGTGTGCTATCGGAAAGAGTCTTCAGTGCAGCTGGATCAATCCTGACAGAAAAAAGGACCCGTCTGTCAACCCAAAATGTGGATGATCTAACCTTCATTAAAATGAACCACGCATGGGTTTCCAAGGATTTTGTCCCACCTTCCCCTGATGACACATAGGGTAACAGAAAAATGGCTTGCTTTGGTCCACCTCTTCCTGGTACTTCACCTATTTCGCCTTTTGCATCAGCTGAATGTCCAACATCAACATATGCCACTTTCTATAACTCCCTAACTGTGCTGCCTCCCCCCCCATGGCCGGGGTCACCACCTACCGCACGACACCGTGCGAGTGCCGTTGCCCTGGACAGGTGGGTAGGCCGACTCTTGAGCGCGGGCACTGGCACAGGGTCCCTCATAGTGCAATCAAGTGTCTCTGACGGTGGTGGTGCACACCCGCCGTCAGACACACAGCTGTACTATGAGGGGCCCAGTGCCAGTACCGACGCCCACGAGTGGGCCCACCTTGCTTGGGCAGGGCCACAGCATTTGCAATCTTTACCTCTCCCTGCTCCTCCGCTGTGTAATCTGGGCCGTCAAATCCATACTGTGCCTGACACCGTCTGAGCCTGCCTCCTGAGACATATATTTTGAATGTGTACGCTATCCATACATGTTATCCGGGGATACGGTACCCTTTCTAACCTTTGTGCAATCACGTGCAATCCATACTGGGCCTAACACCGTCTGAGCCTGCCTCCTGAGACATATATTTTGAATGTGTACGCTATCCATACATGTATCCGGGGATACGGTACCCTTTCTAACCTTTGTGCAATCACGTGCAATCCATACTGGGCCTAACACCGTCTGAGCCTGCCTCCTGATACATATATTTTGAATGTGTACGCTATCCATACATGTGATCCGGGGATACGGTACCCTTTCTAACCTTTGTGCAATCACGTGCAATCCATACTGGGCCTAACACCGTCTGAGCCTGCCTCCTGAGACATATATTTTGAATGTGTACGCTATCCATACATGTTATCCGGGGATACGGTACCCTTTCTAACCTTTGTGCAATCACGTGCAATCCATACTGTGCCTGACACCGTCTGAGCCTGCCTCCTGAGACATATATTTTGAATGTGTACGCTATCCATACATGTTATCCAGGGATACGGTACCCTTTCTAACCTTTGTGCAATCACGTGCAATCCATACTGGGCCTAACACCGTCTGAGCCTGCCTCCTGAGACATATATTTTGAATGTGTACGCTATCCATACATGTTATCCGGGGATACGGTAACCTTTCTAACCTTTGTGCAATCACGTGCAATCCATACTGGGCCTGACACCGTCTGAGCCTGCCTCCTGAGACATATATTTTGAATGTGTACGCTATCCATACATGTTATCCAGGGATACGGTACCCTTTCTAACCTTTGTGCAATCACATGCAATCCATACTGGGCCTAACACCGTCTGAGCCTGCCTCCTGAGACATATATTTTGAATGTGTACGCTATCCATACATGTTATCCGGGGATACGGTACCCTTTCTAACCTTTGTGCAATCACGTGCAATCCATACTGGGCCTAACACCGTCTGAGCCTGCCTCCTGATACATATATTTTGAATGTGTACGCTATCCATACATGTTATCCGGGGATACGGTACCCTTTCTAACCTTTGAGCAATCACGTGCAATCCATACTGGGCCTAACACCGTCTGAGCCTGCCTCCTGAGACATATATTTTGAATGTGTACGCTATCCATACATGTTATCCGGGGATACGGTACCCTTTCTAACCTTTGTGCAATCACGTGCAATCCATACTGTGCCTGACACCGTCTGAGCCTGCCTCCTGAGACATATATTTTGAATGTGTACGCTATCCATACATGTTATCCGGGGATACGGTAACCTTTCTAACCTTTGTGCAATCACGTGCAATCCATACTGGGCCTAACACCGTCTGAGCCTGCCTCCTGAGACATATTTTGAATGTGTACGCTATTCTATACATGTTATCCGGGGATACGGTACCCTTTCTAACCTTTGTGCAATCACGTGCAATCCATACTGGGCCTGACACCGTCTGAGCCTGCCTCCTGAGACATATATTTTGAATGTGTACGCTATCCATACATGTTATCCAGGGATACGGTACCCTTTCTAACCTTTGTGCAATCACGTGCAATCCATACTGGGCCTGACACCGTCTGAGCCTGCCTCCTGAGACATATATTTTGAATGTGTACGCTATCCATACATGTTATCCAGGGATACGGTACCCTTTCTAACCTTTGTGCAATCACGTGCAATCCATATTGGGCGTGAGAACGGCTGGCGAGCTGTTAAGCAAGCTACAGCACCTGTCCAGACAAGTACAGGGATTCCCTAGCGAGGAGACTTATTTGATTGTTTTCAATGTTGGGACAGCAATTTTTGGGGAGCACTATACTCTGGAGAATGATAGATGGGGCCCACCATACACTGGAACATTCCAAAGGTGGACATCAGACACTGGAGCAGCATTTACAGGGCCCATTATACACTAGAGCATTAGAAATGGGGCCCATTATGTTTGGAGCATTATTTGGGCCCATAAGACAGTGGAGCTTCATCCATGGGGACCAACATATACTGTAGCATTATGTGGAGCTCATCATATACTGTTTCAAACATTATATGGGACCAATGATTCTGTATGGAGAAATAGATGGGCCTCGTCATGAGATGTAAAAAGTGAGGTATTTTTCATTGTACTATACCGCTATTTATCTGCCGTATCGGAGCATGATGAGTTGTGGTATGTGTTAAAGGGGCGCTCTTTCGCCCAGGGCACATGAAAACCTGCAGCCAGCCCTCCCCCCCCAACAACTTTAGCCAAGTAACCCCCATTTTTCAGTGCATAACTTGTATTATGAAGTTAATTAAGGTTGACAAGCTTAAGTAAGAAGAATTGATGCTTTTGGCATTCAAATGGGCACTGTAGGTGTGTTTCCTGTCCTCCTCTCACTGCCGACTTTTATTCCCCATTGACTTACATTGGGTTTCGTGTTTCGGGACGACCCCGACTTTTCCCTATAATCGGACGATCTTGCTCGACCCGACTTTTGGAAAAGTCGCTCAACTCTACTTATGGCCTATCCTTAAGATAGGTCATCAATATCTGATCTGACTTAGTACAAAGCATAAAAAACCTAGTAAAATATTTAAAAAAAAAAAATCATTAAAATGTACCGTAATATAAGGCTTTAAAAATAACACCCCCTACATCTGTAAAACAAATACTATTAGTATACTACTAGAAATGCATACTTGTCTCTTGGAAATTCCCACTTTGGATCATGAGGAAGCTCGTACTCGGACACGTTTGGTAGGAGCACCGTGTCGGCGCTGGATAGGAGCCTCGTAGTGATCCTCACCAGTGGAGTTGTAGAATTCATAGAAGAGCTGGAATCTGCCGACACCTGAAAGTGGAAAGAAGTCTGTGATATACGTCTAATGACAGCAGAACAAAGAGTCATCTCAAGGCAGCCGTCCATGTGCAAACTCCGCTCTAGTCAGCAGATGTGCCTCCATCACTCCAGAGACGATCAACTCAAGGCCTTTAAAAAATAGCTCCCTCCATATAGCAAAATGGTTAAAATTAATCAATAAATGCCCAAACACCCCACCTCCACCCCCAAATCCAAATACTTCCCTACAGGCTCTTGATTCACTGCTGTGCATAGTAGATTTTTATCCCATAGATCGGACCCCGGTTTTCATACTGTCATGGCATATTTTACCAAAATGTTATAACATTACGAGAGGAGAATGTCACTTTAGAGCCACATCTTTTTTTGTTACTTTTTTTTCTGTCACTTTTGGATCTGTTTTTCCCATCTGTACATGGTAGTCAGAAGACATGTTTGGGTTTTTGACGTACTATACTGTGGTATTGTCTTGTCATTTAGTCTGCTGGCTCAAGTCAGTGTGTGTTACATGTGGTATTTCTAGCTCATATCATGATTACCTGATACCGCTGCCTTTTGAAGAGCAAAATACCAATTAAATTATGGAGAATTAGTTCATAAAGATACCGGATACCAAAGTAAAGTTTTGCATTTACATCTCTTAGGTATTACAACCTTCATTATACAATATATGAGGATATAGAAAGCCACATAGAAGGGTGAAAAATGATTCTGCAGGAGTCCAGCTGGCACTTCATGACTTCCCATTCTTCCAAAACAATCCCGAAGGTTTTGGCTGTTGGGTAGATCAGGATTCACAAGTCGTAAAAGGTCCATTCTCGGTAGATATCAGGAACTACAATTTATTACTTAATCTATACAAGAGAAAAGTCATGTACCCATCATGACTGGATTACTTGGCATGACCACAATACCAATATATTTGCTTTGTGGTGTCAAACTTGGAAATCTGGTCCAACTAAACACGTGCTGGAGGAAAAGTAATTTGTTATGTTTAACATAATATTCTATTAATTGAATTACAAATATTTATTAAAGGGGTTGTCCATGCTTGGGGTTCAAGTCTGCAGTCACTGTATGTAACCTTAGACATGCCGCGTGTGGGACGTCAGGACTCCGGTACCGAGAGAAGGCGGTTGCTTAACTGCAGATATACGATTTGCACACATTTGAACACATGCCAAGACGTGTGTGACCTCGCTCAAATTGACACGTCTAGTGAAAATGTGACCGGAAGTATGCAAATCACATACTTGTGATAACATGACTGCCTGCTCCCGGCGAATGCCGACAGCGTGCTCTGTGTGCACTGTGATGGTTTACAAATCAGCAGTCACATAGGGTGAATGAAGACTTGAGCTCCAAGCCTGCACAACCCCTTTAACCCCTGAAAAATAACTAACAAAAAAGGAACTTGTTAAAAGTTTGCCAGAGCAAGTCTAGTATCTATCCCTCCCTCAATAGGATTTACCTACATACAGATTAGTAATATTTTTTCTCTCCGCAAAATGTATTATTGCCCAACCCTCAGAAAATTAAAGAAAAAAAAAAATCACAATATCAGAATGCACAAGAATGTATTAGTCTGGCTATAAATTGTGGAACGAATGTTAGTATGAATGTTCGCGCCAGACTAAACAGGCAGGCAACTACTTATCGAATAAACAAAACTTTTGTTATTAGGTGGGAAGATTTTTTTGGCTTAAAAAATCCTCTCTTTCTCGGCAGACGTGTAAAGAGGTGTTCACCTGCAGCTAACATGATACTCTTTAGGAACAGAAAGATGTTGTTAATGATTGTTCTGCGAGAATATAATATCCATCAGCTTATTTGCATAGCTCATTAAACGACCACTAGTTGACTTGCGTGTAGGCCTGGATTGGCACATCTAAAGAAGCCATAATTCTATGCGCAATACAAGGTCTTTTGAAGCATGAGGCATGGAGTATCACAATGTCCCTCCAGCTGTTGTTCACATTTCTATTGCTAATATTCTCCACTAATGATATACAATTTTGGCTCCACATCCAGCAAAAATAAATCTCGTTCACAGACACTAGTGCTTCTCTTTAGTGCGGGAAGGCTCTCTAAACCCACTGCCATCAAGACACAGTGTCCAATTTGCTCTACAAAAAAACAATACAAGTCTGATTTTATTTTTACGCTATGAATTGCGCACCACTTTCCCTCGATATCATAGGCAACTGCTTTCTTAGCATCTGCTTCATCCCATCCTTGAGAGTCACTAAAAATAACATACATATGGTGGACAGAAGGTATAAGGTCACGGGATGCTGCAACGTAGAGAGTATTTTAAGCCTTAGTCAAATAATACAAACATAAAAAAATTGGACAGGCAATATAAATGATGAAACTATGTAGTACAACTTACACAAAATGATAGATAATGCAAAACAGAGAAACCCTGTCTAGAGGAGATCTGAAGATTCATGCCATCAATTAGAATACTGAATGGACATCATGCCTATAACATAGCCCAAACCTTGTGAATAATGCCACTGCAATCACAGTGTTTAGTGTGAACTGTAGAGACTATGGGCAGTACCCCTGGACTAGCACTGATGAGACGCACCTCACAATCAGATCGCTGGTATTGGTGTCTTGGCACATGGCGGCTACTGGTCGGCGCATACAGTTTTTTGAACTCTTTATCTACTTTCTGTTACCTGGCGGTGTAGAGGAATTCGCTTGCTGAGCTTGTGGACTACAGGTGGTCCAATTAAAGTCTTCTTCTTCTTGGCTCCGTTGAGAAAGTGGAATATCAGGCAAATAGCAATAAAACCGATGATAAAGAAGGTTCCACCAATGTAGATTCCAATTTCCATATAGTACGGTAAAGAACTGACCTCTTCGGGAGGATCTATACCTGCAAAAGTATTTAGGGTGGAATAGTGAGTAAGATTTCCAGGAATCTCAAATATTCTATATTGTCCATATCAAGACTCACAAACACACCAACAGTCAACTCCTATGGGTCTCACAATGTGTGGTGAATTAACTGTTATAGCTAATGAATAAAAAAAAACAAAAACATAAGACTAACTCTTCTTTACAAATTCATTACTACGGCATTTCAATCCTAGCAAATATTTCCTAGTCCGAAGCACCCAGCAGACCACAAACACTACAAGCACAGCATGAGCACCTGATCTCTGCATCCGGGAACCTACTAGACATTAAGCGATGCTTGATTTGTGAGCACAGTGCAATCACGCATTGCTAGTGCTGGCAAAGATAATGCCCAACAGCGGACAAGGCAAGGTGGTGACTCACTACGCTTTGACCTGATTTGACACTAGCTTACGGTTTCGACAGAAAAGCAACTAGACAATGAGGCACGGAAAGACTGGGGAACAATTGTAAGTAAAGGGCCTACATTTAGGTATCTAATCATAGGTTTAACCAAGATTTTTTTTTTTTAGTTTTTATGAATCAAAAACTTAAGAAAAATGGAAATTCTTACCCTATTGGATTGTGGAATCTACCATAATGTATGATGCTAAACAAACACATTTACTCACACATTCCTCCACGGCATTGACTTATTCATCCGATGAACAAAAAAAGGTAACTAGTACTGACAAGGGGGTTCATTACCTTTCTATTTCACGTAGATGTCTGTCCCCCAAAGTTAAAAAAAAGCAGCAGGAAAAGAAGAAAAATAGAATGAAAAGTCTTAAGAGACCGAACAGTAAGGAGAGAAGAGTCCTGTACACCAGCAATGTTTTTTTTTCTGTTGTGGCTTAAACACTTTCAGCAGCGCCAAAGGGGTTAAAACACAACAAAGCAAAAACATCTCGCCCCCGAATGCATAAAGAGCCCATGCTATGCAATTCGGGAACTAAGAAAGTAGATGCAGAGGTAAACACGGTTACACGGCTCCAAATCCCGCTAAACTAAAGGTCAGACTGGATAATGTTCTATTCCAAAAGCATACAGAGAATATAAAATGTATCACTAGTGTTTTTTTCCTTGCGTGATTTATATTGGTTTCCTTGGACAGGAGAAGTGTTCATGGTTTACCCCAGCAACAGAAAAGTTAAAGACAGAAACCCAAGACAGGAGGATAATACCTGGCAGAACCGTCAACCAGGCAGAGTGTTGAGAAATCCCAATGGAATTTCCAGCTATACAAGTATATTCCCCAGCATCCTCAAAAGAAACATTTCTGACATATAAGACTTCTATTTCTTCATCTGTAATGTTAACACCGGCAGCCTGGAAGAGAACGATGGCAAAAAAAAAGAAAAAGAAAAGCAATACCCCATGAGAAAAGGAAACACGTGGAGTGTGCTCAGGAGACGTCTCAAGCCTTGGAGAGGCACATTGACCTTTGAGGATCTCCCTTGCTTTCCACAGAGACCTTCTCCAAAAGACCCAACACACCAAGAGCCACCATGAAGACATTATGAAAACAGACAGCAGTTTAATACACATTGCCCATCACCAGAAATTACCACCATTTATGCATGCAGTGCAATCACAGAACATGGAAAAAAATCAGACCCATGAGTAAGGATTTCATCTTCTTATACAAGATAAGGGGGAAGGGGTCGGAATGCTATCGACTTTCCTAATTCTAATCAACAAGTCTGTAAAAATGAATTAGGTTTATTTACTGTCCATCATTTCATAAAGTAAAGATAGGTAATAAGGGTAATTGCACAAAATGTCTTTTTCAGGTGGGTTTCGTCTGAAAAAGTGCTAAAAAAATCGCCAAAAAGTGAGAACATATGCACAGCAATGTCAAAGCGACTTGCTGTGCACACATTCCATCGTTTGTCACTTCTTTTCGTTGCATCAGACTTTGAAAACTGTGATGCGGCTAAATGAAGTGACTGATCCATTCTTCTGGCAACACAATGTTATATATGGCGGCAAATCTTCCTTAAAAGACAGCCAAGTAAACGTCAAAATGGACAGTTCGGGGAAAATAAGCATCTTCTGCTTCAAAATCATTGTATGCTGGAATCTAAAAAACTGTATGTGCACATAACCTAAGTGGGCCAAGTCAGCAATCGTATCAGGATAAGCTGTTAATTAACGAGGAACCTTTGACCTCATTAAGAGAAGCAATGTGTCCTCATTAACGTGTTGCAGCTTTCTGAATATAGCTTGGCCTCCAATGTGTGTGAAGGTCATAAGAGGAAGACAGACAGAAAAATATGGACGAACGTATAACACAAGATGAGTTTGGGTATTAAAGTGTTAGGGGAAAACAAAAGAGGTTAATAATTAATGAAATCCTTAAGCTCAATGGGTATTTTTCCATGGCCGTAATTCAGTACGGCATAACACCACCTCCAGATTTTGTCAAACGCCACCTTTGCCAAAAGCACCAAGAGCCCATTCGCAGCCCGTGTGCAGAGGCAGGAGACGTTACCTGGTTCTTTCTTCACCACTGTGAGCCAGGCTGACTTGTTGGCCTCTCCAATATAATTGGAGACCGTGCAAATATATTCGCCAGCATCTGCTTCTGTCACATTGTACAGATTCAGCACCTCAGCGCTGGAACTGTTTATTCCTGAGTGCTAGACATGGTCAGGTGACACAGGAAGAAAAACATAGAGCCGTTGACTATCGGGTGTATCGGTATTAGTGTCCCTATATATATGCCTCATGATCATTAAAAATGGCTATTGCTGATAGACCTCATAAAGAGGTATTCCCATCTCAGAATGGAGAGAGGCACACATATGCTGCAACATCTCCATTCACAGTGGTCTGTGGGGGTCCCAGAGGCTAGACCTGCATCTCACAGACATGGCATATCCAATGATGGGAATAATCCTGTAACTGAATTATTCTGTTCCAAAATAGGAACTTTGCTCTTTGTTACTCATGATAAATTATTAATGTTCTACAACATATATTAAATATATTGCTTAAGTTATTCTGATGTAAGGTAAAGGTATTTTTCAATTAGGATTAATCAGTAATGTTTGATTAGTAGGGACTGATGAGCATATAAAGGGCCTGACACTCCAGAGGTTGAGTTACTGTGCCCCTGGAAACAATGAAGAGGCACAGCAACCCAAAAATAATAAAACGACTACCACATTTAAATCAATAATGACCTCAAGGGATCTAGCCCCCAAAACAAACATTGATGATCTATCCAAGTGTGTAACGCTGGTTATACACATCAGATGGCTGTCAGCTGAACAATGCTTTGGCCGACAGCCATCTCGGCCAACTCTCCAATACAGAGGAGTGTTTCATCGACTGAGCACTCATGATCTCTATGGGAAAGGCTCCGACTGACACATCAGCCAGTGGGGTACCTCCAGAAGAACAATGCGATCGTCAGTCCAAAACCAGTCCTGTGCAATCGACATCACTCCCAACCATCAGTCGGCTGCCACCAACATACACATTAGACCGTCAACTAAACTTTTCAATCTCGACGGGTTTAGCTGACATTAGCCGAATGTGTTTAGAGGCCTTAAGTTTAGGTGGAGTTATATAATTTTCTATTCTTCCTTTACAACAATAGAAGTTGGTTCTAGTAAACCTTGGTCATAAAGAATATCATAATTTCATCAAGACTAATAACTATTAATATTCTGGTTTTAAGGAAGAATTTATCTAGAAAACACCTTACACATTTATGCTATGTAACAGATTCTTACCTTCAAGACCTTCATGTATGGGATCCCGTCTACTCCATACCGGCTTCCATTCTTTTCCACATATCTCACCCAGCGAATATGGGGCTGGGCATCGCTGTATACCTTGCATACAAATTCTGCATCTCCTCCAACATAGGCAGTTGTGTTGGCTGGGAGGCCTGCCTGAAGTATAGGCCGATGAGAGGAGCGCTCTGTTGGAAAAAAACCACAGAGAAGGGGGCTTTAACAAAAAATCACAAAACTCTAGATGACTTTCAGAATTCTTGATCTTAAAGGAGGATCTCTGTGATGTGGAACATGGACTTTTCTTTAGTGAAATGCACACAAGGAACTTAATGCAGTGTTCCCAAGAACATTAGTCCACAAAAAAAAAAATCACAAATGAAAAAGAAATATATTGGTGAGCAAAGAGAAAAAAACTGTAGCTTAAGGTCGATATTTTTGTAAGCCTGTTCTACATTAAAGTTGTAAAGTGTATTTAAGGACCTTCTACAACAGATCACACATTTACACCACAAGCATATATGTTCAAAGTTATACATGTTATAAAATAAATAAGGGCAGAGACGCCAATGAAGGAGGGGGGAATAACTCCAGTCTGTAAACCCGTTAAGTTCCTGGCAAGGGTCCCTAAAGCAAAAATCAGTGCCAAGTTGGAAGGGAGGGAGATGTGTATTTGTAAGTAATGGGGAGGGAGGAGGTAATAACTCAATCTTCAAATGATACCGCCAAGGGGAGGACAATAGAAAACATGCTAGTTTATACAGGCCAGAGAAGAAAGAAACAAGGGGCATGGATTCTGTGCCCATATATTTGGATGCCAAGATTTGTGTGTCACCTGTGACAGAGAGTGCTGCAATTAACCTGTGTGGTTCTAGAATCCACCATCAATGGTAGAAATACTGACCTGAATGACGCAATACTTAGAGAAAATCATGGTGCCAAGCAATGCCCCTACAGTGTCCTGTTCATTTCATCTGATAACTAACTTTTGCTTGGTTCATTACTCGGGTTTCCCATTACCATCCAGAGGTTTTCCCACCTGCAGAAGCTCTCGTCACTCCTGACGTACGAATGACGTTACTTTTCACACTTTCGGTGTTATGAGAAGAGCGGAAAAGAGTAATAATGCGGATGAGTAAAGGAGATTGACACTTTCTAATTTTAATCTCCGCAACAAAACTTTCAAAGACTGGGGCTACTGATCTTTAATTGCGCTCCGTATTCCACTGGCAAGGAAGGTGTTAAGGAACGAAACGAATCCAATCTCTGGGAGCGTCTTACACACACACACACACACATACCATGTTCCAATAAATTGTTTCACAAACAGACGTCCAGAGAGCAGCCTCATGTAAAGCCAGCACACCTCCCTGGAACAAAGGCGGCTTTCATGCAGGTTGCTCTCCCTGGCACTCTGTGGGGAATTGGTCCGCTGACGTAATCCTGGCAGCCCCAGCACAAGCGCCAACCTTGTTTAACTTGCAGTAAGCTAAAGCATAGAAGGAAAGGGGGGAGAAATTTTTACAAAAAAAAAAAAAGAAAGGAATATTAAAACAATCACTCCAGATTTCGGGCACTGATGTAGAATACCGGAGAATGATGTGTAGTTCAAAAGATATATTTATCAAACTGTATTTTTTCCTTTGAAGTCACAATAAATGACTCCCTGCCTACATTTTTACTACCCATTAAGTTAAACAAGCGACTCACAGCTCACCAAGACCAGACAGAAACAAAGCAATGGAGAAGAAGATCATTCTGGACTCCATAAAACAAACGTCAAGTAGACCCCATGTGAAAGACTCCTCCTAAGATCTGTAAATGCCCTCCGAATTTGGCCTCATGACGCGTTATGGTCGACTGTCCATGGAATCCTTAGAAAGAAAAAGGTGAAGATTTTCCTGTATGCATGGGTACCATAAGGATCTCCTATAGCTACTATGGGGCGCCCGGTAGCAGGGTTGCCAACTTGAGTTTTTACTTTTGCTGGAAGGTCATCAAAAAAAAAATCAAGGGCAGACAATATTTTTTACACACACATTGGAAACCATTATACGGTAAGTCATTATGATTGTGATACATGTGTGCCACAACACAACTATGATAAGACGACATCAGCTGCATTCACCGTAAAGTGTAAAATGATGATTATTACAAATCAAAATAATCTGTAGACGTTTCTTCATTTGAAAAAAAAAAAAATCACAGGTGACAAGTTTTTCTTATGGAAAAGACAAAAGTGCCCTATTTTTATGGACTGTCCTGGAATTTCTAGATGGTGGTCAATCCAGCCGGTGAAAACGAACCTGCTGTTAAAATGGAGCACAAAATGACTCTTCAAACCAAGAACAGGTACTTGTTGCACAGAACATTTCAGCGCACCATCTTGCCTACTTCTTTTCCATCTCTCTATGCCCTTTTGGAAATCCTGTAAAGCCACGGGTGTCAAATCAAAGAAAAACCGGATCCAGATGGATGTAAATTAACTAAGTAGGAAGGAGCACTCAACTGTTTGGCCACGTCAAGGGAGCTTAGTTTGAATAGTCCATTTCTACTAACAGACCTTTTAAGTGGAGGGAATCTATGAAGGACTTATCTGTGTAAGCACTGCAATAAGATGACAAGAAACGAAGGTGAAAATTGGCACAATAGTCATGGAGACAGTGTAGTGACACCAAACCAGAACCATGTATGGATCCAGTGTTCCCTAATTAACGCCTGGTGCCAATTCTCAGAAGGACTCCCATTTCCCCTACATGAACCAATTGCATCCCTAATGTCCAACGAAGCAGCAACTTTGAGCAATATAAGTAGTTGCCTACTTCTCTCCGCAGTATAAACAATATATAGTTTAATAAAAAGAGGAGGAAAAGGCACAAGAGTTTTAACAGTTAATAAAACGGTTTCCATTCTTCGGAAGAGACATTAAGCAAAAAATATGAGCAAGGTGGTCAGAAGACAGCTGTGGAGCCTCCAAGAACACTATCAAGGCTGCAATCACAAGCCCAGCCTAAACTATGTCAGCATCCTTTCCTGGACAACCTTTTAGCAGCGGAACTATTTCATTAACCCTGTGCTAACTAAAGCCATATTACAATCAACTTATAAATAGCAGACAACACAAACTTGACTTTCACGGAAATTGTTTTCATGTTGACGTTGTTTAGTTCCAACATGAAAGCAGATGTGTACAGAATAGAGGCCGACGGACAAATCTACAGATGTATAAATAGATTTGGTGTAGACCATGGATCCTCAGTAGCGCATGCAAGAGCACACCTAGGGATGGTTAAAGAGGTTTTTTTACTGCCTTTGGCTCGATCTCTGGAGCCATGGAGACTTGATGGATGAACGATCTGTAGGAAGATCGATCTTGTGCAAACCGAGAGAAGGTCCACCAGAGTCTTCTGAGCTGTTATCTTGATAGTATCTAGCCATCGGGTGGCCGGACTTCCTATTTGCCTATTCTTCCAACCATGATGTCCTTCTCCAGTGATTGCACTTATTGTATGATGTGTCCAAAGTAGGCAAGTTGTAGGTTGGTGATCAGGTACCGACTGGGGCTGAAATTCAGCCCTGGCTTTTTAAATCACACAGGCCCATGCATTTCTAATGATACCTCCATCACAACTCTTAACAGTATGGGTGTCTTGAGAACACCGAATCTATTAACAACGTAGCAGACAAGGTGGCCCACGACCACAGGCCCTTCTGTCATTTGCCAGATGGCCAGTCCTGCCCTCTTGGTGGTCCTTGCTTCGAATGACATATCTGGCATGATTTCTTCCAATAATTATTTGTTTGTCCTTCTTGCCATCCATGGTATTGGTAACATCCTTCTCTAGCACCACATTTTGAAGGCATCAATACTTCTTCAGTCTTATTTCTTTATCATCCATGATTTGCATATGTGTGTTACCACAAAAAAGACCAAACTATGTACCATCAATAGTGCACATGAAAAAAATAAACTTTGTAATATATCTCATCAGAGAATTCTACTTCTTTCTCCTCCTGATCTGATGTTTTATTCTTAAAATTCTCAATTCTTGGGTAAAATCTGTCTTCAGCGAGCACAAATATTCCCTTAACTGAGAAAGGAGATGACAGTTGGTGCTCATAAAGTGTATGGTGAACAGTAATTGTTGTTTCAGGAGAATGACCGTGTCTTCTAGCTCCTCCCTTCATGGATTTTTAAAGCCCCAACTGTCATTTCCACTTTCAGTAATGGAGAAGACTGAATACAGGTTTTACCCATGAAAAAAAATATACCTTTGTACCGTGTTAGCCTGTAATTTTGTTCCATAAAGATGCAGTACATTCTGGTATCCTTCATTTTGATACAGAAAAAAGTATATATCTTTGTACCAGTGAGCCAATTCTATGCCTGATGAAGGGACCCGAGTATTCTCGAAAGCTTGCAATTAGTGATGAGCGAGTATGATCGTTACTCGAGGTTTCCGAGCATGCTCGGGTATTCTCCGAGTAATTTGGGCGTGATCGGAGATTTATTTTGTGTCGCTGCAGCTGAATTATTTGCGACTGCTAGCCAGCCTGAACACATGCAGGGATTGCCTGTTTGTTAGGAAATTCCCACATGTATTCAGGCTATCTAGCAGTCGCAACTCATGCAGCTGCTGGGAAACAAACTAAATCTCTGAGTAAGCCCAAACTATTCTGAGGACACCAGAGCATGCTCGGAAATCTCAAGTAACTAGCATACTCGCTCATCACTACTTGCGATTGCTTGTTACCATCTTTTCAGTTAGCTATTAAAATCCAGGGAGATAAAATGTTTTACCCATGAATTGCAAGTGTCTAGGAGAAGAAAGAAGCAGATTTCTCTGATAAAATATATTACAAAGTTGTTTATTTTCACATGTACTATTGATTTACAAAATTAAAACGACTAATAAAAATTAAGGTATAATTCCCTTCAAGGCATATTATACACAAATTTTTTTTTTGTCTATAAAAGAATGACCTGTGATCGATGTCCTTGAACTCACTTACGGTAAAATTCTTCAATACTGGAGCCAATCAGGTTGAACAAATATATTCTCCATGGGGGTCAAAAGAAGACTCCTCTGAAAGGGATGTCTAGAGAAAAGATGGACTCTTTCGGGAATATAAAGAATGGCCACCATGAGAGGCATTATGTCTAATGCAAGTGACTAACTTTAAGAAATTTGCCAGCGTTTCCTCCAGGTAGTCCAATTTTTTGTTTAACGTTCCGAGATGGCAATAAATATTCTTACAACATTTGTTCCATATGTTTTTTTCTGTATGTAGGGATCAGATAAGGAAATTGAAATATCTCAGTCTGATGACTTTGGGAAGGTTCAGCTTTAGGAAGAATTTTTCTATAACTGTGTGCAGTGGATTTTCTATATCAAGGAACAACATCCTTTGAGTGCCCTGATCTGTTCCTTCACAAACAGGTTTCAAGTGTGCTTGCGCCACCAAATTCCTCTGCCGGTGAGTGCTGGAAAGCCGTGCTTAATGCAGTCTGGCTTGGAATCTATGCTCCTTTTCATTTCTCCTTCAAACATTTTGTGGGAAGTTGACTTTGTTTAGAAAAAAAAGGCAGGTTTCTGCACATGATCCCTGCATAATTGGAACCTTACAGCTCCCCCACAACCCTCTCTTTGCATCCTATGGGAGCAGCTATGGTGTTATTACAAGTCTTACGTTCTTGCTTTTCCTTCACTTTCTGAGCTTTGGGTTTCAGAGCTCAGCAGCCGGATTTCATTTCCTTTGCCCTAGAAGCACTTTGGTTAATGGGGCCAGCAAGGGAACTCATCCTAGGCCAATCTGGGACATCACCAATAACAGGGTTAATAGCTGTCCTGGTCATCATATTCATGATCTCTTTCATAGAGCAATTGTATGAACCGAAAATATTGTAATATGTTCCCTGAGCACTTCGGATGATCACTGCGAATATTACAACGTGATTTGTACAATGCCACATTTCTCAAAGTTCTCCATCGCTAAACATTTCAATTGTAGTTCTTTTACCAGGAATGAATAAAAAGTGTTTACACCCCGAATAATGGGACAATTATGCTCAAGGGGAAACCTGTCAATAGATTTATGTTGCCCGAACCATGGGCAGTATGAATCAGAGCCTGTATATTGCAGCCAGGTATGGTTTATGCTGACATGCATCTTCCTTCTGTGCACACGTGGGTGAGACCTGTCAATCAGCTGGAGTGGCACGGGGAGAAGTTCTCCATATCGGAGTACTCATGTCTCTAACTATGGTGCACAGCCGACTACTCAAACTAATCAGCTAGGCCCTGATTCACGGTATCTGCGTTTCGGGCAGAATGAATCTAGTGCCAGGTTCCCTTTAATGTATCATCAGAAAAAATGTTATTTTATGAAATGTGATTTTTTTTTTTTTTTTAACTTTTACATGCAACACTCTCACTCTAATATAAATATGTTTACTCATTTTATTTTTTTAATCCAGAAATCTTGCAGTTTTCACCCCGACAACAATTAGCTGACACATCCTGTTCTGTAGATACCACAAACACATAACACCTCTATATGCAGTAGATAACATACAAGCCACCATTCACAATAGGTGATATCACAGCTCACCTCCTCTCCCTCTCTGCACAGATCACAAGGCATGCCCACAACACACCACTATAGAGGTCAATGAACCTCTCCAGTCTATTGGCTGTTGTAAAGATATCTAGATGCTGCAAAGAAAACGTAGCCACGATTGTGGACCTCATAATCTATACTGTGGTGCCCTATCTACCGAGCAGCACGGTGGCTCAGTGGTTAGCACAGTAACCTTACAGCGCTGGGTCCTGGATTCAAATCCAACCTAGAACAATATCTGCAAGAAGTTTGTATGTTCCCCCTATGTCTATGTAGGTTTCATCCCACACTCCGAAACTTACTGATAGAGAACTTAGATTGAGAGCCCCAATGGGGACAGTGCCAATAATGAATGTAAAGAAATAGAAAAAAGTACAATCAGGAAATAAAACCAGATTAGAATAAATTACTATTTATCATTATCTGGTTTGAAGTCGGATAAATAATATATGTTGTACAGTCCCCCCCCACCCAAATCTTTCTATTACCACCGTCCAGCACAATATAAACTACCACCACTTCACTTGGTGCTTTCATAGCGCTCATCACCATTCCGCACATGGTAGCAGTCACGGTGCAGAAGATGCCTCCAGCTTCGTGAGCTCTGCACCGTCATGTCTCCGCTTCCAGCTCACCTAACCATTTTCGACGTATGTCAACAACTTCTTCCCCACCTGCTGAACAGGCAAGTCAGGGCAGGACAGCACGCAAAGAGTGAACATCTAATGATCTCATCTTCAGCAATCCCCGACTATTGTCCTTCAGATTCGCGCCTCCTGAGCCCACAAATCTATAGAGCATTGCACTCTCCTCATCCTTCCTGTTATCTTCTGGAATATCTCCTCTTTACCTTGTATCCAGTCACTCACTGTCTGCACTAAATGCAGGAAAGGTGTAACATAACCTCAATATTGGCATGAGCACCATAGCGGCACACCTGGTCTATGCATCGTCACACTTTTGCAGAAAATCATAACTTGCATTATTCTGCTGGCTAGCTCCCGCCAAGATCTTCTGCCGTGGTAGTAAAAATTACACGGATCTTATCGAAGCACAATGAAGAGCAATCCCTTTATACTGGTTCAATACAGGTCAGATGGAGGTTAGAGGGACTGGTTATCACGGTATATGGTCATATATCCTTGCTGGGTCTATAACGTGAGAGAAGACCCCCATGCACATTAGATAATAGATGATATCGGTAGGATGGGACGACCATCTAGAGATTATGTAGGGCAACGTAAGGATTGAGTGGTTGGAATTCAATCCTTTTGTACCGCAGTGAGCTAAGCCGCTGTCATGGAGAACACAAACGCTTGGCCAAGAGTTCTTGTGTATGTGGGAGTCGGGAGAGTTGATGGTCAGCAGGAGAATCGTGGGCTAACAGCTCTGTCATGTGTATGGCTAACTGTAGAATAGTTGAAAGTTAGAAAAAAAAAGTTACAGGTTATGCTCCTTGGAGTAGAAGGCGAAAATAGTCCATGGCACTAAGGAGGAATACGTTTGGCAGGTAAGAGACAGATGATGGGAGGTGTCATTTTTAGTTTGACAACAGCAAGAAAGCCAAAGATTGCATAAGGCATTAAGCACGCTGAATTCAAACATTTAACTTTCATTAAAACAGGGCCATTTCTTTACCTTAAAATAGTTCATCTAGTACAGCATGCCAAGAGCCCATCTAGCCACATACAAAGCAGCCCATTGTGTAGGTGCGAGAGCAATGCTGAATTTAACTAATTTACTGTGTAAGCTGTGGCACTACTGGGCCCAGTTTGGCAGGAAGCAGAACCTATTCCTGGAGACTTATTTGGAATTTTCCTCCTCGGCTCCTGGCCGCCCTCTGTGATGGTGTGTCAGGTTTAACATTATGGAAGTCATAGAATAAACTGGTACTACTGACGCAATCTGACAAAATCACTCGTCTCTAGCCTATACAGTCCCAGGAATATACTGTATATAACTAGCTGAAGAGCTCAGCGCTGCCCGGGCATAGTAACTACCTACGGTTAGTTATAACAAATTATAATGATTATATCTATATATAAAGCTGAGTGTATAGCCCCGCCCACTCCGCATAGCCCCATTCACTATAATATCCCACATCATCCCGTCAGCCAGAGCTACGAGACTACTACCCAGTGGCGTATCCAGGGGGGGGCCCCGGGCGCAGGCAGCAGGGGGGCGCAGTCGAGCCGCCCGGCCGCCTAATGCAGCGGTCCGCAGTATGCCAGTATCTCCCTCCCCCCCCCCCCCCGGCGGCTGTGTTCTGGGCAGCAATTGTATATATAGACGCCAGTACAATTGAAGCTCTGACCGCCGGGTCAGAGCGACGTCAGCAGCGTGATCAGGTCATGTGATCACGCTGCTGACGTCACTCCCGGCGCCCAGAGCGAACGCTGGTGGTAAGTGTGCTCCTCTGTGGAGCTGAAGAACCACCGAAGATGGGGGTTAATGAGCGGAGATGGGGGTTAATGAGTGGAGAGGGGGGTTAATGTGGGGGTGGGGGTTAATGAGTGGAGATGGGGGTTAATGAGTGGAGATGGGGATTAATGTGCGGGGATTAATGAGTGGAGATGGGATTAATGTGGGGATGGGGGTTAATGAGTGGGGGGGTTAATGAGTGGAGATGGGGGTTAATGTGTGGGGGTTAATGAGTGGAGATGGGGGTTAATGAGTGGAGATGGGATTAATGTGGGGATGGGGGTTAATGAGTGGGGGGGTTAATGAGTGGAGATGGGGGTTAATGTGTGGGGGTTAATGAGTGGAGATGGGGGTTTATGAGTGGAGATGGGATTAATGTGGGGATGGGGGTTACTGAGTGGAGATGGGATTAATGTGGGGATGGGGGTTAATGAGTGGAGATGGGATTAATGTGGAGATGGGGGTTAATGAGTGGAGATGGGGGTTAATGTGGGGGGTTAATGTGGGGATTGGGGTTAATGAGTGTGTGGGGGGATTTGGAGTGGGGGTACATAATGTGGGGGGGGATTTGGAGTGGGGGTACATAATGTGTGGGGGGATTTGGGAGTAGGGACGAGGGGTTATTGAGTGGGGATGGGGGGTACTTAATGTGTGTGGGGGATTGGGGATGGGGGGGGATTTGGAGTGGGGATGGTATTTAATGTATGTGGGGAGATTTGAGGACACAAAATGAAGAGTATGTATGAGGGCATGTATGAGGAAACAGTATGGGGGATGGGTGCAGACAGTAAGGGGTGCGAACGGGTGAATGCATGTGGACACAGTATGGGGAGTCGGGGATATGTGTGAGCAGACAGTATAGAGAGTGAGGGGGTAAATATATGAGGAGACAGTATGAGGAGGGAGGGGAATATAGTGTGAGGAGACAGTATATTGCAGATATTTGTATTTAGGGGCATTATAATGACACTTCTATCTTTAAGGGCATCGTGTGGGGATTTGCTGCAGAAGACCGGAGAAGATGGAAGTCTGCAGAGACGAGATGTGGATGAGAAAACTCATCATGGGGTCTGGACAAGAAGAAAAGGAGAACGACTCCAGAGATGACGTCATCTATAAGGTACCTGGATGTAAATATTATTTGTGATATTGACTAATTCTCATGTTTTTTATTTATGTCAGGAGCATTACAGGGGTTGTCCAGGTCTGTGCTGAGTCTGCAGTCATTCTATGTGACTGCAGACTTCTGAATTCTCACAGTGCTCACTGATTGCTGTCAGGATTCTCTCGTGCTGGTAATTTACATACATGCGGTCACATGCTGACTAGACATGTGTGGCCTCACTCAATGAAAGTGAACGGAGCGAGGCCGGGCACGTCTAGTTGGAATGTGGCCAGAAGTATACAAATCACATACTTGTGTTGACATGACTGTATATCGGCAAGGGAGAATCCTAAATGTGTGCAGTGCATTAGTTGTGAGAATTCAGAAGCTGCAATGTCAGGATTCAGCTCTGCAGGTTCCAGTACTCATCACATGGACACCTAAATCATATGCGATTTTCATAGGTATGGTCCTGTGACAACGAGCTTCTCTTCCTGCTTTCAGTTTTTTACTGAACATTGAGAGCATTAGGGAGAGCAGCTCGTGGGTACACGACTAACTGTGCAAGTCGCATATGTACTTGGGGGGAGGGGGCGCCGAACCAAATTCTTGCCCCGGGTGCCAGAAAGCCTAGATACGCCTCTGCTACTACCCCTAGTATCCCACATCGTTCCATCAGCCAGAGCCACCGCACTATTAATATCCCACATCATCCCGTCAAAGCCACCGGACTACTCCCCCTAATGTCAGCCATCAACCCGTCAGCCAGAGCCACCGAACTACTCCCCCTAATATTCCACATCATACCATCAGTCAGAGCCACCGGACTACTACCCTCAATATCCCACATCATCCCGTCAGCCAGAGTCACTGGACTACTACTAATAGAAGCCTGGGGTGAGAATCATAGCACTGAGGGACTTACCCTAACTTCTATACCGTAGATCCCTTTAACCTCTTCGCGACCGCCCACAGTAGATAAACGTTGGCGCTTGCTGGGCTTTGTGCAGCGCCGACGTTTATCTACTGTCGGCAGTTTTGTGCCCCCCGGGACCCCCTCATACCTTATAACGCGGGGATCCCGGTGCACAATGCATGCTGGGACCCCCGACGTCATCGAGACCTGATTGGTTCAGGTCCTGATGACGTCGCGTCACAGCAGCCAATGAGAGAGCTCGCTGGGAAAGCTGCTTGTTTCCCGGCGATCTCCCTCATTATAACGCGACTTCTCCTCTGAGATCATGCTGACAGATGAGCAGAGGTGAAGCAGCGTTACTGTGTGACTAGATCGCTGCCTGGCACAGCTGATCGCTGCCTGGCACAGCTGTGTCAGGCAGCGATCTTGTCACACAGTAACGCTGCTTCACCTCTGCTCATCTGTCAGTGTGAGATCAGAGGAGAAGTGGCGTTACTATGTGCCAGGCAGCGATCTTGTCACATAGTAACGCTGCTTCTCCTCTGATCATCTGCCAGTGTGAGATCAGAGGAGAAGTGGCGTTACTATGAGTCAAAAATACAAAAAATAAAAAACACAAAATTAAAAAAAAAAAGTAAAGAAAAAAAAAGCAGGTAGGCGGTCTAGGGCTAGAGTTAGGGCTAGAGTTAGGGCTAGAGTTAGGGCTAGAGTTAGGGCTAGAGTTAGGGCTAGAGTTAGGGCTAGAGTTAGGGCTAGAGTTAGGGCTAGAGTTAGGGCTAGAGTTAGGGGTGTGTTGGGGTTAGGGTTGGAATTCGAATTGGGGGTTTCCACTGTTTAGGTACATCAGGGGCTCTGTAAATGCAATATGACGCCCGCAGACCATTCCATCAAAGTCTGCATTCCAGAACGTCACTACTTCCCTTCCGAGCCCCACCGTGTGCCCAAACAGTGGTCCCCCCCCACATGTGGGGTACCAGCGTACTCAGGACAAATTGGACAACAACTCTTAGGGTCTAATTTCTCCTGTTACCCTTGTGAAAATAAAAATTGGGAGCTAAAAGATCATTTTTGTGGAAAAAAAATGATTTTTTTATTTTCACGGCTCTACATTATAAACTTTAGTGAAACACTTGGGGGTTCAAAGTGCTCACCACACATCTAGATAAGTTCCTTGGGGGGGTCTAGTTTCCAAAAAGGGGTCACTTGTGGAGGATTTCCACTGTTTAGGCACATCAGGGGCTCTGCAAACGCGACATGACACCCGCAGACCATTCCATCAAAGTCTGCATTCCAAAACGTCACTACTTCCCTTCCGAGCCCCCCCGTGTGCCCAAACAGTAGTTTTCTTCCACATATGGGGTACCAGTGTACTCAGGACAAATTGGACAACAACTTTTGGGGTCCAATTTCTCCTGTTACCCTTGTGAAAATAAAAAATTGGGGGCTAAAAGATCATGTTTGTGGAACAAAAATGATTTTTTATTTTCATGGCGCTACGTTATAAACTTCTGTGAAGCACTTGGGGGTTCAAAGTGCTCACGACACATCTAGATAAGTTCTTTAAGGGGTCTAGTTTCCAAAATGGGGTCACTTGTGGGGGTTTCCACTGTTTAGGCACATTAGGGGCTCTCCAAATGCGACATGGCGTCCTATCTCAATTCCAGCCAATTCTGCATTGAAAAAGTCAAACGGCACTCCTTCCTTTCTGAGCTCTGCCGTGTGCACAAACAGTGGTTTAGCCCCACATACGGGGTATCGGCGTATTTGGGAGAAATTGCACAACAAATTTTGTGGTTCATTTTCTGTTTTTACACTTGTGAAAATAAAAAAATGGTTCTGAATTAAACTGTTTGTGAAAAAAAGTTAAATGTTTATTTTTTCCTTCCACATTCCATTCATTCATGTGAAGCACCTGAAGGGTTAATAAACTTCTTGAATGTGGTTTTGAGTACACTGAGAGGTGCAGTTTTTAGAATGGTGTCACTTTTGGGTATTTTCTGTCATATTGACCCCCCAAACTCACTTCAAATGTGAGGTGGTCCCTAAAAAAAATGGTGTTGTAAATTTTGTTGTAAAAATGAGAAATCGCTGGTCAACTTTTAACCCTTATAACTTCCTAAAAAAAAAAAAATTATGTTTCCAAAATTGTGCAGATGTAAAGTAGACATGTGGGAAATGTTATTTATTAACTATTTTGTGCGATATCACTCTCTGATTTAAGGGCATAAAAATTAAAAGTTTGAAAATTGCAAAATTTTCAAAATTTTTGCCAAATTTCGATTTTTTTAACATATAAGCGCAGTTCATATCTAAGAAATTTTACCACTATCCTGAAGTACAATATGTCATGAGAAAACAATGTCAGAATCAGCAGGATCCGTTGAAGCGTTCTAGAGTTATGGCCTCAAAGTGACACTGGTCAGAATTGAAAAAATTGGCCTGGTCACGAAGGCAAAAACAGGCTCAGGCGCGAAAGGGTTAAGAGAGGCCTGGGGTCAGAATCAGAGCGCAGAGTGGATTTGCCCTCACTTCCATACCGGGGACTCCTTTAATAGGGGCCTGGGGTCAGTACCAAAGCGCAGAGTGGATTTGCCCTCACTTCCATAACAGGGATCCCTTTAAGTGGGGCCTGGGGTCAGAATCAGAGCTCTGAGGGATTTGCCCTAACTTCCATACAGGAGATCCCTTTAAGAGGGAAGATGTGCGCAGATTGTTCGTTCGTCCGGAGTGGGCGGAGCTAGAGCGGAGCTGCAGCGCATGCAATTGGGCAGCTTGCGGGGGCGTGGCCTAGTGCAGTCGGCCGGAGAGGGTGGAGCTTGCAGGAGTGGGCGGAACTAGAGCGGAGCTGCAGCGAGTGTGATTGGGCGGCCTGCGGGGGCATGGCCTAGCGCTGTAGTAGGCCGCAGTAGATGCCGGGGACTAAATTTATGCCTGGAAGCTGCAGGGGAGAGGGAGATAGCGCAGTTGGCGACGGGGTGCGCCGACTGAGCCGGAACAGGCCTGGAAGGGTGCCGGCACTATTCGGCCCCTGTCCTGAAGACTGTCTTCCTCACAGCCCCGCTCTCCATGCACTGTCCTGCTGTATCCGTCCTCAGCCCCGCTCTCCAGCCGCGTCCCACTCTGCTGCTTCGTGATTGGTTGGTGTCCCACTCTGCTGCTTCGTGATTGGTTGGTGATACACAAACATTCAGATTTATATATAGAGATAATCTAATGATATTAAACAATAGATCAAAAAAAGCGAACCAAAATATAAAAACATTTTTATTGATAGTCTTTAAAAAACATTGGACAATAATAAAAGGCAAGAATGTCTCGAAAAAAGAACTGCCACTAAATAACATGAAAATTCATGGTAAACAGGTAAAACTCTATATAAATAGAAAGACTCTAGGTCTCATATGTAAAAAGACCCAGTATATGTCCCCCATAAACAAATAAATATAAGATTATATATCCAGAATATAGAGTTAGAATATGTCCAAAAAACGTTGTATATAAGCTGCTAAATTATTTAACAATAGTAGCAAAAACTTAGTAGGGAAGTGTAATGTATATATAGCCTCAATGGTTTACAATACTGTGCAAATCTGCATCTGGATAGAGGGGAACAACAAATAAGACATATGTGGAAGTTTGGGTAAAACTTATTACGTTGCACCAAAAAACAGCCCAAATTACCGTACATTCTAGTGACAATGAAATAGGCACAAGTGAAAGCCAAAAAAGATAACCCAGAACTCATAGTACCTGGAAGGTAGAAAAGTGACGGCTCCCTACCCCAAAGCGCGTTTCACTGCAGGCTTCTTCCGGGGCGGAAATTATTTAGCTTATATACGTTTTGTGGATACCTTGTAGCGCTGTATTCTGGGTATATAATCTTATACTTATTTGTTAATGGGGGACATATACTGGGTCTTTTTACATATGAGACAGAGTCTTTCTATTTATATAGTGTTTTCCCTGTTTATCATGAATTTTCATGTTATTTAGTGGCGGTTCTTTTTTCGAGACATTCTTGCCTTTTATTATTGTCCCATGTTTTTTAAAGACCATCAATAAAAATATGTTGTTTTTACATTTTGGTTCACTTCTTTTAATCTCTTGATTAATATCATTAGATTATTATATATATATATATATATATATATATATATATATATATATATATATATATTCATTCATTACTGGATGTGCTTCTCCATATGTTTTCTGGTCTTCTTTGCTAAATTATATACAGTCCCAGGGTAGAGAATATAGACCTCAAGCCTACGGAGGCGGAAATGGTCAAGGATAGATTAACGTTTCAGTAAGGCTAGAGCTACACAGCAATGTTTTGTGACCTAAGAACTTGCAAATTTTTCAACCTCTTCCAGTGCAGCCATCAGAAAAAAATCCAACACTTTTGCACGTGACCACCTTGGTCTCATAGGCTTCAATGCAAGTCGACTTCTCCCTCTCATGTCATGTGACAGCAGGTCACACTAATGAATTTGGTCACACAATTCGACTAAAAATGCCAAAAAATACTCGTTTAGGACACGAGCGCGCTCGGATAAGACTTCCGCTCATCACTACTAGGAAGCCATATTTCTATACCCTCTGGCTTCTGTTTTTGTGCATGTTCTCATGGTAATTACATAATACAGCGCCACTACATGTGATATTTTACTTTTTTCTTAAAATACATTTTCAAGGGTCAAAATATTCAACTCCTCTGACATTTTTGCAGCAATACTATACTAGCTGTACTTTGCTGTGACTGGTATGTGCGAAGGAAGCGTTCACACATGCCTGTCATACTTTCTGTTTCTGGAACATACTGTATATTCCAAGGCTTTGCTTGTTTCTACTGCCCTTTAAGGCAATGCTCCAGGTCCATAATTCCCAATACACCAACAACATATGGCATTATTAATTTCATGCACATGTATGTCTGAAGAAACAGTTCCAGTATCATGAAAAAGTAAGGCCGGTTTTAGATTTGCGTTTCAGGGCGCAGCGACGGCCTGCGCACGGCCGCCTCTAAGCACCGCTCCTTGCCGCGCCTCCGCCGGTAGCTTCGCCTATCGGCGCATGATGCTGCATGCGTTCCCTATCTTTATCACTGAGGACGCAGGCCGTGCGCAGTATGCGTTTGGCGGCGCATGCGTCCTTTTGACGGTGCGCCGAGCGCAACCAAATTGCAACAGGTTGCGTTTGGCGCTGGTCGGTGCACCATCAAAAGGACACATGCGCCGCCAAACGCATACTGCGCACGGCCTGCGTCCCCAGTGATAAAGATAGGGTACGCAGGATGCATGCAGCGTCATGCGCCGATAGGCGGAGCTACCGGCGAAGGCGCGTCAGGGGGCGGGGCTTAGCGGCTGCCGTGCGCAGGCCGTCGCTGCGCCCTGAAACACAAATGTGAAACCGGCCTAAGCAAAATAATAATACACTAAAAACATTGAAAAAAATACATTAAGCCTTATCTTAAACGGTGCATTGCGGTCCGGGCGTGTGCTGGATTATTCCTCTCTTTCGACACCACATGTGGTGATGAATTTTGTAATGTCACTCACCTATGACATCAAGGCTGTATGTATGATTTATTGACCCATATTCATTTTCTACGATGCACGTGTAGACGCCTTTGTCCGATGGAACAACGCTTTCCATAATCAAACTCCAGTGTTGGTTACGAACCTGAAGAGGTAGGCAAAGTTTATTATTCATCATTTTATAGACAATACACTATTCACATTCAAAAATGGTTGGAATATATCATATGCAGTTGGCCGACTTAAAAAAAAAATATATATATATATATATATATATATATATATATATATATATATAAATATAGGTTCTCCATGTAAAAAAAACAGGTAAAAATTAGTAAAAAAATAAATAAAATGTAAAAAAAAATAGTGAAAAAGAAAATGTCATTATGAATTTATTCCTAAATACCTTTAATTAGCAAATCACACTGGTTTTTATGTAGGGAGGTAATCACTATGGATTGTTATATTGAGAGAAACCTGCCTTAGAATATTACATCTTGTCGGATACCTGTGAGCATGTGCAGAAGGAAGATCTGCTGCTGTGACCTGAAAATTACCTATACTGGCAAGCTATTCCCAGGTCACAGCAGCAGAGATTCCTTCTGCACATGCTCACGGGTATCTGATCAGTCCTAACATTCTAGGGCAGGTTTCTAGACCGAGGCTATTTTAGTGCACAATAGCTATTAATTCCAGAGACATAACACATTATTTAGGAATTTATTCATAGTGACACTTTATTTTTATTATATTCTCTTGCAAGCAGTGTTGGACTGGGGTGCCAAGGGTCCACCAGTAAGGCTAGTTACACACTAGCGTTCTCGGGCGCAGCGCAAGGCCGCCGCTAAGTCCCGCCCCCTCCGGTCAGTTCCTCCTCTGATCGCATGACACTGGATGCGATCACCGTACCCTATACTTAGCGTTGGGTACGTTGACCGTGCGCTGGTATGATTTTCCTGGCGCTGCGCCCAGCGCACAAAAATGCAACAGCGCGCTTTTGTGCGCTAGGCGCAGCGCCAGCAAAACCATACCAGCGCACGGTCAGCGTACCCAACGCTAAATATAGGTTACTGTGATCGCATGCAGTGTCATGCAATCAAAGGAGGAACTGACCGGAGGGGGTGTGGCCAGGGGTGGGGCTTAGCGGCAGCCCTGCACCCTCGAATGCTAGTGTGAAACTAGCCCAACAATGACTTTGGGGGGCCACTTTTCACCTGCATACAAATATTACACTGTCCTCATTTACAAATGTTTCTACACCTCTATACAATCATAAACTGGGTAGTTTGGTTAATGAATGATGAGATGCTGATTTTTTTCTATCCAGAATGAATCAAGTGAATTATGCCAAGTACTGCCTATACATTTGGGTTGGGGGCTCAGATCTGGACAGGGGCCCACCGGAGAATTCCCCTGTGACCCTATGGGCCAGACCAAGCCTGCTTGTAAGCAACTTAAGGGACAAGAGTAGAGGTAAAAGTATGGATCATATCTCAGAGTTATCAAAATGTACTAATAATGCAGCCATAAAACGAGTCAAGATCTACTACAGCCGTACGTAAAAGTCTTCTACTACTCGGTAATAATCATGACTGATCCGGAGACAGCGCAGTTGGTTTCTCCACATGCTTCAAACCTATATACAGCAAATCTGGTGCCCATTACTGGTCCCAAATGTAATTACAGACTAAGGAACTTCTATCTATCAAGAAAGAATTGCAGAGCTGAGAGAGGAATGCAGAGGAGGGGAGTAGAGCTGGTGATGGCATGGATTGGGGGAAGGGAGAACAGGTATCGCTTTATTTTAATGGAGTAACAAGCCTCCTTTCAGAGTATACAAAGTCCTATTCAGCAGAGACCTCTGCTCTGTCAGCAGCTCATATTGTGAAATCATTTTAGGGTGATGAGGGACAGTTCTGATCAGGGGAATCCAGAGTATGCAATGGCTCTTTATGTCACTTTTAGGAAGGAATCCCAGAACGTTCCTCAGGCCTTAGGTTTTATGTAGAGAATGATTCACCTAAAAAGAGTGCTTCAATATGCGTAACACACTCAACGTAAAGATTATTATTGACGAAGCTCATCTAAACCTTTGACCCAACTTTTCATGTGCACACAAGTTGCATATTTGCAGAGGAATTTTCTGCACCAAAAGCCAGAGTTTTAGCAGGAAAAATGATGATTCCACTAATTATTACCAACAAGCGCAGATATTTTAAATTTTTTTTTTTGTTATAAAAGCAAAAACTATATTGCTAGAGATAATCAGTTCAAAATAATCCCTTTAATTCCCTTTCAGTATATGGGTTTTCACAATAGGGCAGATGGAAAGGACAGCCTCCTCTTCAAAGCTCAAGTAAATGTTCTGATATTCTGTAAACTGAGCAAATATTTAAAAAAAAAAAAAAAAAAATGGAAGAGAGGATAACAGATAACACGGAACCTGAAACTGAAGATAAGACACAATGGTGTTTGTTCTTGCTGTATAAAAAATAAAGGTGTCAATACACAGACAAAAAAACAGCCAAAGCTGCCAATATATAGGGCCTCGATACTCGGCGAATAAATTTCAGCAGCCAACTCTTCTATTCTCAATGGAGGTAAGCCGCCACCAGAACTGTCCGGACTACTTTGAGCATAAGAAATGTTCGTCAGGTGAAATTCAACAATAAAGGATCATTTTACCATCCAATCACATACTGTCATTACCTGGAGCAAAGTCGGCCAGGCTTAATTTTTTGGGGCGTGAAACATGAACAATTGTTCCATGGAAGGTCTTCTGCTCAAATGTAATCGAACATATATGGCCACTTCAAACAACCAATACCAACTAAATGTGTATGGTTTTGATTGCGGAATTGTGCACCAGATGAACAGACAATGAATGGTTGTTCAGCCAATAACCATTTCTATATAATATGTATGGAAACCTTTTTGGGTGCTCAACATGAAGCGAGGTCAGTAGGGTGAAACGAGCCTGACATAGAGGCCAATCTCTATGCACATATGACACACTTGGTGTTCAAATAGACTAGTAGTAGTTGTAAAAGTGCTCAGCTCAGTGTCAATCAGAGGCGAGTAAACCTCTGTTAGACATCCATGAAGGTGGCGTACCTCCTAGATGAATAAATAAAATCAGACATTAAAACAGGAGAAGCAATGGAATTAAACTGAAAGAGAGAAGACCCAGATTAGATTTACGAAAAAAAAACTTTTTGACAGTGAGGGTGATCAATGAGTGGAAAAGGCTGCCACGAGAGGTGGCGAGTTCTCCTTCAATGGAAGTCTTCAAACAAGAGTCTGTACAGACATTGTCTGAGATGGTTTAGTGAATCCTACATTGAGCAGGGGAGTTGGACACGATGACCCTGGAGGTCCCTTCCAAATCTAACATTCTATAGTTTTAAGCATGCCAGACCTTTCTTTTCACCCTTTTTTTGTTGGGGTAGAATTGGAGTCCTACATATGCATTAGATGGTAAACCAGTCCCACCAAAAAAATAATTTGGGGAATTACTTTTTACTAGTCGTTATGGAGGTCTCTTTATCAAGTGACTACTAGCTTAGTGTAGTAGTAGTGAACGGTTTACTACCAACCTCTTCTCCTCAATGCACCAGATGACTGAGCAATAGGGAGTAATAGCAGATTACGACAAGCAGATTAAATCCTCAACTGAGCGTCAGTAATATTCCATGTTAAATTGCATTCCAGAGCTTTTTTGCTAATCTCTAGCTAATGGGTCACTCAGGATAAATCCACCTGTGTCGCTCAGGCATGCAAAATGAAGAAACAGAATCACTCCGGTAGGACGAGGCTCTACATGTCCTGACAGTCCAAGTGACAAGTGTTATAGCTCCCATCCCAAATTCTGTATTCCCATTAAATATGTTAAAGCCATTCGCTGTCAATCAATAGTGATCTCTTAATCCTGACTCTTCACGTCTAGAACTCAGAGAAGACCTAGACGCACAAACAGGAGTAGCTATCAACCAGAAGGCATGTCTGTGGATTCAAGGCCATATTAAACAGAGAGGTATACCCCTGGCCTGTTAAATTCCAGGACACTCGCCCTTCATTCCAGGGCAGTCATCTCAGCTACAATCAGCGCTGTGTACTCAGGCAATTCCCAGCGATTAAACTGTTTGTTTAGCTTTTTATTTACCTTCATCAACCTGTGTAGAAAGGGCTGTGGCGGGAACGACTTATCGGGGCCAGCAGATGTGGGAACAGAATTCTGTTAATGTTAAACTTAAGTCCCAAGATGAAGCAAGTTTGGTTTTTGGGAAGGGCAGAAATGCTAGATTTTGTGACCATGGATTGCATGCCACATAAGAAAGGTTGGCTTAGGTGGGCACAAATCTCACAAAGACAGTTGTTAAAATATAAAAAGACATCCATCAAACTAGGCTATCGTGCAATTTTCAGAATATTGTAAAACATAATCTGCCTGAAATTTGTATGTAAATGAAATATAATAGAAAAATTGTAAATTTATCATTTAAGCAGTTATACTACTTGAAAAAAGAAAAATCTAGATTTACAATTTTTGCATAGAATTTTCATGCAAATTCCATACATCGTGCTACTTTTCTACTTGCCTGTCTCATATACAAGTACCGCCTCCTCCCTCCCACATTACACACAACATGCCGTTATAGGAGAACCATGAAAAAATGTATAACGGCATAATACTGAAAAATGTAACTCTAATCATGCTCATGAGATATTGCTATATCATTTGCAATATCCCAGTGTAATACAGTGGTCTAAGTGTCCAAAATATATACTGTAAATTTTGCCAAGGACAATCAAGGTGACAGATTTGTCCACCAAGCTGTTGACAGGACACTCATCCTTTCCACTCATACTACCTTTAGGTGGAACCTAAAAGTATCCAACATGGCCAGATATGCTTCTTTCTAAGTGGAATACCCTCCCATACACTGTGGATAGGTTTTGGCCAAACATGAGGTTGGCCAATCTTTTGGCCGGCAACTGGCTTGCCAGTTTCTCCCATACACAGGAGCACTTGCTGTCTTGAGGGCTCCTGTGTCTTCTATGAGAGACCTGCTGCCACACATCTCTGGTGGCAGGTTATCTCTTGGAGAACAAAAGGACCATCAGTCTGAAATATCTCCTCCCCATATCATCTGTCAGGGGAGTCTGTACACATTAGACTGTCTGTCGGCCAAACCAATCAATATCAGCGTAGTTGGCCAAGGCAAGTTTGAAGTGTAAAAGGGGCCAAAAGGCATACGTTAAGACTGTCAACACCAAGATATAACACCGACAGCAGAAATGAGACATCTAGTGTACATCACTTTCAACACGATATGGTACCCACACAATGCCTTCCCTTATAGAACTGTACCTTTAATTTCAGTAGTTTGAATATAGATTTATAGATTACCCCTAATCTCTATATTCAGGATATAGTTTCTGTATATTTCTAAATATATGCTCATCCAGAATAACATCAGAAAGCGTTTACATTACTAGTCCCATCTTCCTGAAATTAATCGTGAACTGAAGAATACAATAAATTCTAAATTGACATAAAATTTTTGTATGTTTTTTATCTAAAATGTTCTAATTTTATCACCCCTGTCAGTTCAGGTCCAGTGTATGTAGGAATTACTTTTCTGAAGCAACCTTATCAAGTCTATGTAAGTACGTTTTGTTTATTACGTCCAGATTTACAAATGGCTTTGAGCCTCATCAGCAAAGACGAAAAGCAAACAGTAGAAGGAGTAAATGGAACAAAACCGAAGAGGCAGGACACAGGTAAAAGTGTGTGTGTGGGGAGTACAAAGAGTAGAAAAAAAAAAAGGTAGATGTCCAACATAGTAATTTATACAAGAGAAAATACACACAACAGCTGTAGAACGCACGCCCAGGAGTGCTTACATATACACTGCAGGCGGGGAGGGAGACCGGCCGATGGAGGGGGGGGTCGGTTCAGCACTTACATATTGCTATAAAAATGTGCAGTGAAAACACACAGGCACCATCGCAAGTACCAACAGGCAGCCATCTGAGAGCTCACGTATGAACTCCAACAGACAAAAGCACATAAGAAGCACACGTACAGTACACAACCCACCGAGCACAATTACAGCATGAGTCAAAGTGTTGAAGCATTACGAGTGCGGAATATACTTTTAAGGTCCACCAAGCTCACCACTGCATGTTACTGAACAAAACCATGATACCTCTGTCTGGGCATCTGAGGAACATTCTGGAACCACAGTGTAAAACTTGACATATATAAATGAACAATTAGGAACGCCATTACAACGTCAAAGGCTGAATTAGTCACTGACTGTAGAAATCTAGAAGGCAAAAAAGAAAATAGTACCCAAAATAGACACCCATCTGCAGACAGGTTTTTCTGGGTTTTTTTTACTCCCACCAGTACGAAGTAGGGTGGTGATTGTACCAATTCCTTTGAGGGGTACTGATTCTTATAAATCCAGCTTCTATATAGAGGTTTAGTTATAGGAAATGCTCAGGTATGCAAATTAGCTGTCATCCAGACGGAAGAAATAATGCTTTCATAATAGCTAAACTAGATGCTGCTCTGTACTGACAAACTCCAGAACAGCTGTCTACAGATGGGCATCTAGTTTGACCGATTTGCAAATTAGCTCTCCTTCAGAAGGAACAAGACAATTTCCTACTTTTTCTAATAGAGCATTACCTGTAAGTAAGGCCCTTATAAACGTTAAGTTGGTCAAACTTGCCAATTTCGGCCTGACCAGCTACCAACCAATATGTATGGGGGCCACATGACTGTCCCTGACAGTTGATGTCAGGGGAAATAAAATAGCCATACACATTAGATTGCTGTTGGTCACGCTATCATATGGTGGACAGCAATTTCTCCCATCCTCATCACACAGGAACAACCAGAGTATTCCTGAGTTTCCGGTGAGCAAGTTAATGCCAGAATCATCTAGCAGTGTATTATCTCCTCACCGAACAACAGGATCAAGAGATTGAATTCTAAACTCCCTATCCTTAATGTTCCCTACCTCATTCTATCGGGGAGAGTTGGGAGGTATCCTAAAAAATAGAATGGTGGGCAGATCTCAGAAATCAGCAGGTTCAAACAGGGCCGCCATCAGGGCATTACTGCCCTGACTGGCATATGGGGCCCGATCAGCAAAGTGGGCACGCATCGAGCCCCGTCTCTTCTGCTGATCGGGCCCCAGCGGTAGGATTCTGCCGGTGCAGTAATTGAACTTGCATCCAAGATGCAGATTCAGTTACTCTATTGCCTTGCGACCCCGGGCGGGCCGACACGGCGATAGTTAAAGCCGCCAGCCAATCGGAGGCTGGCAGCTGACATCAGCACGCATGTCGCAGGCATATGACGTCATTGTCATTCACTAGCGAGTGCATGGCTGAAATGCCTGGAGAGATCATCACCCGAGGAGCATGGCCAGGAAAGGAGAAAGTTTTTTTGTTTTTTTTTTAACATTTTTATTGAAATTGCCGGCAGGATGGACACACATGGGGCAGGATGGGAGACACGGGGGGGGGCAGAATGGAGACACGGGGGGGGGCAGAATGGAGACACGGGGGGGGGCAGAATGGAGACACGGGGGGGGGGGCAGAATGGAGACACGGGGGGGGGGGCAGAATGGAGACACGGGGGGGGCAGAATGGAGACACGGGGGGGCAGAATGGAGACACGGGGGGGCACAATGGAGACACGGGGGGCACAATGGAGACACGGGGGGGGCAGAATGGAGACACGGGGGGGGCAGAATGGAGACACGGGGGGGCAGAATGGAGACACGGGGGGGCAGAATGGAGACACGGGGGGCAGAATGGAGACACGGGGGGGCAGGATAGAGACACGGGGGGGCAGGATAGAGACACGGGGGGGCAGGATAGAGACACGGGGGGGCAGGATAGAGACACGGGGGGGCAGGATAGAGACACGGGGGGGCAGGATAGAGACACGGGGGGCAGGATAGAGACACGGGGGCAGGATAGAGACACGGGGGGCAGGATAGAGACACGGGGGGCAGGATAGAGACACGGGGGGCAGGATAGAGACACGGGGGGCAGGATAGAGACACGGGGGCAGGATAGAGACACGGGGGCAGGATAGAGACACGGGGGGCAGGATAGAGACACGGGGGGCAGGATAGAGACACGGGGGGCAGGATAGAGACACGGGGGGCAGGATAGAGACACGGGGGGCAGGATAGAGACACGGGGGGCAGGATAGAGACACGGGGGGCAGGATAGAGACACGGGGGGCAGGATAGAGACACGGGGGGCAGGATAGAGACACGGGGGGCAGGATAGAGACACGGGGGGCAGGATAGAGACACGGGGGCAGGATAGAGACACGGGGGCAGGATAGAGACACGGGGGCAGGATAGAGACACGGGGGCAGGATAGAGACACGGGGGCAGGATAGAGACACGGGGGCAGGATAGAGACACGGGGGCAGGATAGAGACACGGGGGCAGGATAGAGACACGGGGGCAGGATAGAGACACGGGGGCAGGATAGAGACACGGGGGCAGGATAGAGACACGGGGGCAGGATAGAGATACGAGGGCAGGATGGAGACACTGGGCAGGATGAAGCCAGATGGGCAGGAATATGGGGCAGGATGGAGACATATGGTGCAGGATCATGGGGCAGGATGGAGAAAGATGGGGCAGGATGGAGAAAGATGGGGCAGGATCATGGGGAAGGATCATGGGGCAGGATGGGGAAATCATATGGGGCAGGATGGGACATCACATGGGGGCAGGATGGGAGAGCATATGGCTGGAGCCAGGAATGAGACACACGGGGTGGCTAGGATATTGGGTGGCACGGTGGCTCAGTAGTTAGTGCTGCAGCCTTGCAGTGCTGGGGTCCTGGGTTCAAATCCCACCAAGGACAACATCTGCAAGGAGTTTGTATGTTTTCCCCGTGTTTGCGTGGGCTTCCTCCGGGCACTCTGGTTTCCTCCCACATTCCAAAGACATACTGATAGGGAATTTAGATTGTGAGCCCCATTGGGGACAGCGATGATAATGTGTGCAAACTGTAAAGTGCTGCGGAATTTGTTAGCGCTATATAAAAAAATAAAAGATTATTATTACCATAGGGGCCAATTAAGAGATATTATTACTGCAGTGATGTATTTATTTTATTTTTTGAGGATACTGTTTTAAACGGGGGAGGCGGTCCTGTTACTGTGCAGAGCAACACTGTTGCCTTTTTTATTCATCAAGATGAAAAACAAAGATGAAGGACTTCACCTAGAGACCTCACTGGTGAGTCAATGTGTTACCTGTACACTGACACTATACACTGTATACTATATACAGCAGTTCTGTGTGCAATGTCACCAGTGATCACTGTATTATCTTAACACTATATACAGAGCTCCTGTGTATAATGTCACCGGTGATATTAGTACTGTTTTTTTATTACTGATCAGTATTGTAGCATTAAGTCACCATGTGGTGGTAATATGTTGTCTGGCCATGGTGTGACAATATTTGTTCCTTGTACGTGCTATCGTTTGGTCACTATGTGGTGGTAATATGTGGTCTGGTCATGGTGTGGTGGTATTTGCTCCTTGTATGTGGTATTATTGGTCATCATATGGTGGTAATATGTGATCTGGACATGGTGCGGTGGTATTTGTTCCTTGTATGTGATATTGTTTGATCACTGTGGAGGTAATATGTGGTCTGGACATGGTGTGGGGGTATTTGTTCCTTGTATGTGGTATTATTCGGTCACTGTGGTGGTAATACGTGGTCTGGACATGATGTGGCGGCATTTGTTCCTTGTATGTGGTGGTAATATGGTGTCGGGTCATGGTGCAGTGGTATATGTCCCCTGTATATGAAATTATTGGTCATTTTAAAAATTGAAAAACAAATAAAAATATAACTAATTTGTATTGGATATTTAATTAAATGTTTAATAGGTTAGAGTAGAGTAGGGTCCAGCCAAAAGAGTCTACCTTGTCGTGGTGGTGGTTTAAAAAAATCTTTTGACTGGGGACAGTTTGAGGGGTGGAGGCAGGGCTGGGGTGGAGCATGGGCAGAGTCTCAAGGGGGCCCTGAATTTCCTAGTGGCAGCCCAGGGTTCAGACAGCTTTTAGCTAATGTGTATGAAGGCCTTAAGGATCAGGCACTTTAAGTTTCAACCTTCAGCTGGACATTTTCAGTGAGAAATGACTGTAAAGGATAAAAGATTAAAGATACTTGGCACTCCAAAGTATGCAGCTGATCACAATCCAGATAAGTCAGTGATATTTCGGCCCCAAGATATGGGCGTTCATCAGACCTAGCTTTCTCTAGTATTGTGGTAAAGTCCTAGGAAAGGCAAACCTAATCGCATGTTGCCTTTCTTCAGCACCATCTATCCTAAATGTTTACCATGATACTAGCGCAATCTTAGTCTGATATAGGCCCATATTTTGTGGTCAAAACATCACTGATGTGTTATCTGGATTGCCAAAATAAAAAACCCAACTGCGTACTTTGGAGTGGCAAGTATCTGTAGTCTTTGTATATATGGGGTGGAACCCTTTGTGAGTGACCATGGCTCTTTCTTCAGTAGCACCCTGCACCCATTCCAATCCTGTAAAGCAGTGTTTCTCAACTCAAGTCCTCAAGACCCACCAACAGGTCATGTTTTTGGGATTTTCTTAGTATTTCTTAGGTGATGGAATTAATGTTTGTGATGAAATTATCACCTGTGCAATACCAAGGATATCCTGAAAACATGACCTGTTGGTGGGATTGGAGGACTGGAGTTGAGAAACTGTAAAGGGTAAAAGATTATCAGAGCAGTATTTTTTCAGATTTTTTTCAACATCACAAGACCATCTACATTAGGAGGAGATATAAAAAAACTCACATAACCAGAATTTTTTGCTTCCATATTCTCATCTCTTCTTGGATAGGAGATTGGATTCTACTATGCTGGTTTCTGGCGAGTTGTATGACCTATAGAGGAGCACTCCGGGCAACCTGAGGTTCCTGGGCTCTTCTGTGGCTTTTCAAAGCCGACTCAATGGCTACTACCATTGGTTACTAAAAAAATAAAACTAACCACTAAAAACTGGTCTTCCCACCAGTTATTGCAGTATCTTCTGTTCTACAACAAGGTCCCAATATGCCAATGACATCAGTAAAGAACACTCGCTTTTGGTTTAAGCATACAATCTACAGATGCTAATCAGGATTTCTTACGTCTCCATGAAGATTTCAGACACGTGCAAGAGATCAAAGCCTATAACATCTCCATAATTTACAACAGAAGACATTTTAAGGCCAAGGGACATCCTGATTATACAAGCATGAATACATTTTCCTTCTCTACATTTCCTGGGAATCTAAACAGCCTCGTCAATAGGAAGTTACCCCTTTTGTTATTGTGGCTACATCTCGCCTACTTTAAGGGACATTTTTATCTATTAGATGCAGGCAAAAAAAAAAGAAAAATATGTACTTGCCAAACTACTCCATATAGTAACATTATGGCCCAGACAAAGTCCCAACACACCCAAACACTACAATCATATCTGAGGCTACTGCTGCTATTAAGGGTAATTGCCCGTGTTAATGGTCTGATAACTGCTCTGCACCTGGCTCTTTTATTATCTACATATAATTAGTTTTTTTTTTTTTTCATTATTTTGTAAAAAATATTGACCAAACTGCAATTTATCTCTAATCTGCCCTTTAATCTGCACCGATCAGGTCATTTTCTAGTTATTTAGTTACATTTAATTCTCCCATGCATGCTTTAAGAAAAGAGGTAGCCTAGTTATTAGGATCTTAAAGTAAAGCTCCACCCAAGTAAACCTTTACTATCTAACTTGCTGATTTTATGCCTTTTGACGACATTTGTATAATGTTGGAATTATCACCTGTTGGTACCTATAAAGGTCGCTGCTGTTGACGGATCCTATTACAGCTATCTCTATAGTCCGGTTTATATTTTATGCTTCATAAATAATATAAAAGCATCTAAATAAGCAGATCAACCATTTGGGAAATGGGAGTTCTTACTAGAACATAATTAGGGCCTGTGCACATAACCGATTTTCTTGGATAAGTGCTACCCATGGTTTTCAAATATAGAACTCGTATCTATGATGTCCTGTGGGGCTAGGCGGAAAAATTCAGACATGTCCGATCTTGATCTGAATGTCGGATCAAAATCGGCAATGCAAGTCTATGACCAAGTTGGGTCAGATTTTTCTCGAACTGACTGAATGTAGAAGGTGGAGATACTTTTCATTTTTTCTCAATGTCCAAGAAAAATTGATCAGAGTGGCATCAAAGTCTGATCAGAATAGTCGGACCAATTTTTCTCGGATGTCTAGAAAACGGTCATGCGATCCTACCCATGGGGCTGAATTCATACATCTGTTGCACACATCCATGTGCTTGTTTTTTTTCGCAGACAGAACTCGGACTCATGAGTTACACTTATCCACACACGTGTACGTTTTAAAAACCATGAGACTCCGAACACGTCCTATTTTAATCTGTTTTGCGGACCAGACTCAAAGTCTATGGGGTTCCAATAAAAACTGATGAAAAAATGGATGACTTTTTTTATGTCACTGTTCCATCCATGTTTCATCCGTTTCTAAAATGATCCATTAATAAGATTTAATGGATTTAAAAAAAAAAAAAATAGTTCGGACTTTCTATGTCTTTACGCTTTTAAAGATGGATGAGGACAAAAAATGATTGCAACATGGATGCAAAGTAGAAGTAAAACATGTGATACAGAAAAAAAATGGTCCATTTTAGGCGAATGTAAAAACAGAAAACAATCAGAAGATTTCCGACCAAAGTACAAAATGTCAAAACAAATATGTGTAAGGGTAAGTTTACACTAGGCGTTTTTTTTCTGCAGCAAAACCTGATCTCTTGGTGGGAAAGAAACTGCAGAAAAAAAGCAGGTTTTGCGTGAGTTTTTTTGCTGTGTTTTTGGCATGCTAGACTTGTCTCTTGTGCATGGTGATAAAGGTTAGCGCAACAAAAAAAAAAAACATTCTGTTCTACATTACCAGGTTTTGGCACAAAAAACTAATGTCCTACAAAGAAACTGTGGAGCAATATGTCCTCAAGAGTAATGTGAGGTGAGACATAGTAATATCGGTGATATATAAAGAATTTTTTATTGAAAAACTTGCTCACATAAATAGTACGGGTATAAATAACCCACATCACAGTACAAAACGAGTAAAAAAAAAAAAAAGTAAAAAAAAAAAAAGGTGGGGGGCGGAAAATCGGGCAACACGATTCATCAGAAACTCTAATAGCAAAGCCATAACAGCACAGAGCTTTGACAGCCCCCCAAGGAAACCCATCACGCGAAACGCGCGTCAGGGCTACGGCACATACGGCTCCTCACCTTCTCTCTCCCACATGGCTTAGCATCACTTTATATCCAGGATAATGCAGATGCATACCTGCTAGCTCACATACCATCTTTCCACACGGAATTGTTTATTTCTCCAGTTGGTATTTGTAGCTGAGATGTATGTGCTTACTTATTTTGTGCTCTGTGCTGTAATGTCTTTGCTATGAGAGATTTATGAAATCTCATGGGCATAGCAGATACTGTAAAAAATAGAATACGTTTTTGCAACTTCGGACTACCGGCAGCATTGAGATTAGACCTCATGTCTCTGACTGCAGCCCTAATCCAAAGCCTTAAAACCTGTCGGCCATGCTACCTATAAAAAAGATAGCAATTACTGTAAAAAGCAGCTGAAAATTTGCATTAAAAAATGCATTAAAAAATGCTGAAAAAACGCCCACTGTGAACTTACCCTAACTGTAAAATAAGTTATATCAATAGACAAAAAACAGTTGTGCTCGCCTGGTTCTACATATTCACTGCAACTACATGGAAAGGGACTACAGGGGATTGCTCCAGGGTCTCATTTAATTGAATGACATAGATAATAAAGCATGACTTTACCTTGTAGCCGCCAATCCGATGTTCTTGTTTGAACTCCTTATTGTTCTTCAGCCACCTCATAGTAGGGACAGGGTTCCCTGCAGCCGGGCAGCGTAACTTTACTGTATTGGCAGCTGGAACAGCATGGAGCTTTTTCTCCATTTTCTCAGGATTAGTCCAATAAGGAGCTTCTGCAAAAAAAGGAGAAAATATCATATTTGTAATCTGTGTCTTCTCAAGAGTTGCCATGTGAAGCCAGAACCCCACTGTGGTCAATGGCCACGATCAATATAAACTAAGGAGACCACATTCACGCACTTACTGATATTATTGTTGTCATTGATGACATTTTCAGAAACATCATTATCATTGTCATCTTCATCGTCTCCTGAAGAGCTGGCCTCTGCAACAAAAAGAGACAGAAATGCAATGGAGATTAAAAAAAAAAAACAAAATTGATATTAAACCCCCAACTTGGACATTGGTTGCATTAGTGTTGTCTAGTGACCAAACAGTAAAAGACTTGTTCAAGTGAATATTTAGAAAGCTGTGCAGCGTAGAAGTAAGCCAACACCACATGCAACCCTTGTTTGTGAGCTTTGGTGGAACTTTACAATACTTCTTGGATATTGCAGAAAAAAAAATGGAGGTAAAAAAAATTGGAAAGGGGTCAAATTCTTCAACATTTAGTCCAAGAATGGAGTGGAGTCGGAGGGCTCACTAATCTTTTTTCAATGGCAAATTGTTAAATCCAGTTTATTGTTTGAATACAAAATGGCGATGACATACAGAGTATTGTGGTCTGATAGGGGACACCTCTCTCCTCCAGTCACTCACCTGTGACATTCACAAGGAAGAAATGCGCATTGCTTTGGCCGCCTTTATGCGCAGCGCAGGCATACAGCCCTGAATCCCTGAGGGCCGTCTCGTTTATCAGCAAGTAGTTCATGACAATCACCGTCCTATTGCCGGATTCTAATTTCACCCCATCCTTAGTCCAAAGCACCAGGGACACGTTGTTGTAAGGACAGCGCAGATCAAGTGGCTTGCCGGGGCTAACGGTAAAAACATCCGGCTGGGAGATTTGGTATTTGGTTGGAGGTTCTGCATGAAAGGATAGAGGAGAAGCAGCAGAAAACGGAAAGACACCACATGTCAGTAAAAGCACCCACAGCAAATCAATTCTCAGCAAGCAGTGCAGGTCCTACTTGCTGGTGTACAAGCTATGCAGAGATATTAGTGAGGTTAAACAAACCATGCATTGGAGTAGTGTAGCAATACGGAGTGTAGTACGGGGGTAACACCAAAAAGCTCCAGTGTGAGACGCACAATGCACACGACGGGTATAACCACCTGCAATCTGCCCAAATGCAACTCCCCTCATTTCATAGATCCTATATGAGGACGCACACTGCCACACTAACGGCAGCCTCCGACTGTCAGCTATATGGCACGTAGAGGGTCTGATCTAATGATTTGTCTGCCTCAAAACTACTGGAGGATTGTTCGAGAGCAGGTTAAATTGTCCATAAACGTCAGGCTGACCCATTCGACTATTTCTCCAGACTTCTGCACACAAATGCATGCTTGATTTTGGAGCATGTATGTCTTTTTAAAGGGAGTTTATCACCAGGTTTTTGCTACCTCATCTAAGAACAGCTTAGGGTAAGGAGAGAGACCCTGACTCCAGCGATGTATCACTTAGGTTTCTGGGTGCAGCAGTTGTGACACAATCAGAGTTTTCAGATGTAGCATGTATCCAAGCTCAGAAAGCTAACTCTGCCCACACCAGGCTTTCTGTATATATTGTATATTGACAGTGAACTGCTAATCAGAGGAGGGGGTGTGGTCAGACTAGAGCTCCAGTGCCCTGTAGTCCATGCAATGATAAACTCCTGGTGATAAAACCTTCATTGTACGAAATAAATAGCACACAGCCTAATATTTGACACATTGGTGAAATCTGTGTCTCAGCCCCTACTTCATGCTGTACTTAGATTGCATAACAAAAATCTGTTGACAGATTGCCATTAATGGTGGGCAGGGAGTAGGTCCTTGATTTTAGGGGAAATTTGAGAAGCCCCCAAATGGATAAGATAGTCGGACAATCCTGCAAAAATTGTCAGGTTTGGACAACTTTTCTGTATTGTATATGGTCATCCTAGGAGGAGATCTATATTGAGCTGATGAAGGTGCAAGGGGTCCACATACTGCTCCAACTCCGGGGCTCTCTGCTGTCTGTGTTTGCCCCTGAGTATGTCCTATTAAAAAAGGTTGTCAGATTGGAAGTTATCACTATACACAGGACAGATGACAACACTTAGATCAACGGCGGTCCTATTGTTGGGACCCCCATTTGTTATCCAGAAGAAGGAATTTTTATCCCCAGAAAAATGGAGCTGCAGTGCACCTAACCGTAGAGAATGAATGAATGAATGAATGAATGAATGAATGAAGTGGCAGTCAAGCATGCGCACTGCAGCTCTTTTTAATGGGGATTAATAAAGTGCTCCGTTTTGGCAACCGATGGGGGTCCAAGTGGTTTGGACCACCACGATCCTAAAGTTATCACCTATCCTGCGGAGAGCTGATAATTAGCTCCTTTAATGACCGAAATAAAGGAAGTTTTGGCTACAGAGTTTCACCACCTATTACCCAAACGGTGTCTTTGTAATGTATCGTATCCAGAAGTTGTACGAGCTGCTGCCCCCCTGTCCCTCCACTAGACTAGCAAAGTGACACAAGGAAGAACATATTACATTAAAGCCACATACGGTGCACATGAAACCAAGTTACTACACCGAATTACGTCAACTTCTAGTAGTTACAAAACAAACACTAAACTGATAGCAGGAGCTCTACCTTGGTGAAGCTACAGATTCATTTCTTAGCATTACGTCACCGCACGGAGTTATCAGCTCGGCTCGAGCCGCCTGCTAGCACTTTAGTTAAGTGACCATCTGTTTTGGTAGCAAGGGCAATGTAATGGGAACCTGGTAAGGATCATCCTTTGGTTCAAAATTAAACTGACTTCAGGAATCTGTCAGCTTTAGCTATACTAGGTTGTGCGCATCGGAGGGCTGGAGCGGTTTTCACTTTCAGCCATCGCTGCTTCGTCATTAACCATTTCGGTAAAAAAAAAAAAATACAAAAGTTGCAGCTCATTTTAATTAACTCCAGCTGACACAAGAGAAGCTCCCTATACACCGCGGAATTCACTAAAGTGGAGAGAGAATTGTGTTCTCAATTTCCATGCATGACCATAGAAGGAGAAAGTCAAGCGAGAAGCTTACTCCTTCAGACACAAGTAGGAGAAAAAGGTATGGGTGCTCTCCAGCCTGCGCGCTCTCCAGCCAGGGTGCCTGGGCGCTCTCCAGCCTCGATTCTCTCCAGCCTGCGCGCTCTCCAGCCAGGGTGCCTGGGCGCTCTCCAGCCTCGATTCTCTCCAGCCTGCGCGCTCTCCAGCCAAGGTGCCTGGGTGCTCTCCAGCCTGCGCGCTCTCCAGCCAGGGTGCCTGGGCGCTCTCCAGCCTCGATTCTCTCCAGCCTGCGCGCTCTCCAGCCAGGGTGCCTGGGCGCTCTCCAGCCTCGATTCTCTCCAGCCTGCGCGCTCTCCAGCCAAGGTGCCTGGGTGCTCTCCAGCCTGCACGCTCTCCAGCCAGGGTGCCTGAGTGCTGTCCAGCCTGGGCGCTCTCCAGCCTGCGCGCTCTCCAGCCAGGGTGCCTGAGTGCTGTCCAGCCTGGGCGCTCTCCAGCCTGCGCTCTCTCCAGCCTGGGCGTCATGCCAAAATCATAGAAACATGATCGATGTGCAGAAGACAACCATGTACCCCAGGACTACATGGTCAAGTCTTAAAAGGAAATCTGCCACTGTTTTTGCTACCTAAACCAAGAGCAGGAGAATGTAAGAGCAGACATCCCGATTCCAGCAATGTATCACTTACTGGGCTGCTTGCTATCAGTGTTTAGCAGAAGATTATCAATAAAGGTCTAGTAAACCTGCTGCCATGTAGTCCTCCATATTCACAAACTCTGTATAACTCCGCCCCCACCGCTGAGTGGCTGCTTTCACTCTACATAGGCAGAAAGCTGACAGTGGTGTGGGCGGGGCTATACAGAGCTCAGCATTCAGAGTAGTAGGAGATCTGCAGTAGAGAAAACAGTGAGGTTTTTTGTTTTTTTTTTTCAAATCAGCAGCAAGTGATAAATTGTTGGAATCAGGGTCTCCATCCCTACATTATGCTGCTCTCGGATGAAGAAGCAAAAATCTGGTGACAGATTCCATTTAAATAAGTTAATTTCTAATTTTTTTTTATAAATTAAAATACAAGCCATTTTTATTTTAAAGTCTTTCAGCTAAAACCAGAAATAAATGATTATAGCTAGTAATCCAGAGATAATCTCGTCCCTACTGTTTGACAGTCGGTGAGATTCTCTGCATTTTCCTGAGATGATCAGTAGATGACACAGTTGTCTCATTTCCAGCCCATCTGTTCTATAATTGGCTGTAATGTGGGGGAACGGTGGGTGAAGCCAAGTGAGTAAGGCTTAACAATCTTTATGTCCTACAGATGGGGGGAGGCTCCTGCTGCAGCCAGTTGTCTTACAACCATACATCGGTTGTGAGGAACAAAGCGACGGGCACAGCTCCTATTCAGGCAGTCTTTAAGGGGTCTGGTAGCTAAAATTAGGCCATTACTATCTATTATCATAGAAAGCTGGAGGGTCATGTATTACTACAAAGCACATTCACATAGTTGTGCCAAGTCCTTCAGAACTGGAGCTGTTCTTTAGGCTAAGTTTATATCTGTATTGTAATTTCTGGTCTTCCGTTACATTATAGAAAAGCACAAAGTGCCAGGACCATCACGTCACCTGACAGACCCAATGTGTTTCTGACAGATAGAAGGAAATCTGTGATCATCCCATACAGGTGTGAACAGAGCCTTAGGGCAGCTCTCTGATATGCGGTTGAAGGACTTACTGAGGTCCATGTGATCCATTAGGGTTGTCCTAATGGGTCTTGGTTTGTGTTTCACATGACTTAATGATACAGATCCTTGCCGTCCCGATCAATCAAAATCTTTTTTTTTTTTTCAAGCATATACCTTGTTAGTCTCACAACCTAGCGAAAAGGAAAATACCTGTACACGCTGTACTTGGTCATGGCTGGTCTGATCTCAATGCAAAGCAAGACAAGTCAACGATACAGGCTCCCGAGGTTTACATAAGGGTGTTTACACAGGGATGGGTGCTGAGGCTCCACCAGTAAAACTATAGCCCCCGCTTGTAAGCAGGGGCACAAGCCCGAACACGGCCATAAAGCAAAGAGGAAAAAAAAAATGCATTTCAAAATGATTTCTTTTTACATGACTACGTGTTTGAAGTTAACTCTTTACTTGCACACAGTAGGAGCGCAGCGACTTTAGGAGAGGATTAACTTTAATTCCTAAGAATGCAACCTATCAAGAACGTGCATCGTGCCTTACACATGTCATCCACTCCTTGCAAATCAACTGGTTAACTATTGGTTTATACGATTAAATGGACATCGATATCTAAAACTCATCTTATTGGCAACTCCAATTTTATGTGAAAAAGTTTAAAAGTGAAATTACACAATTTAAACTTTTTATACATTACAGCTAGTCTAAATTGTCAATGATCAGTGGATGTCCGGGTCCCGAGTCACACACTAATTTTTTTAAACCATGTGGCAAAGACTTCTGCTTGGGCATTGGTGGGCATTGGTGTGCGGACTCATCAGAAAATGTATGGGTCACTGCTCTGCTGTTCGAGGGCTCAAGCTGAGAGTTGGTTGTGACTGAAGGGTTAAATATGCTTCTCGGGACCCAGCCCCCCCACAGATTAACAGGGCTTAGGAGAGGCTGCAATCCTTTATTAATGTTTTGTGTTGATAGCTCACCAAGAAAGATTTTTTTACTTCCTGTCCTCCTACTTGCAGAGAATGACATGCCAGAGTAAGGAGACTTATAGGCCATGCAATGACCCTTTGGGAATTTAAATATGCAAGCAGAGGAGTAGAGGTCTTGAACTCTAGTATAGCAATTCTAAAAGTCAATATCAACCCTTTAAATGGTGTTTGACAAATGACAGCATAAAAGCCAAACCAAAATCTCAATTTGCAGACACATGTTTCGGAGCGTTGCACCTCATCAGTGCAAAGCAAGAGATCTGATTCAGCTGTATGAGAGGCCTCTGACTGGGGTCTAAGTGGCAATGTTTCTCTTTCTGCCTAAAATATTCTTGTCTTATCCAGATCCAATCATTTTCACCAATTACCTTTTTATAAAATTCTTTCAAGTCTGCAAGCCCAAATATCTCCTAGTCCAATTAGTTTGCAAAGTATCTAAGTAAGAAAAAAAAATGTAACAGCAGGTTGCTTAGACAGGATACATTGTGGCAAACTCTCACCTGTGGGCGGTATAAGCTCTGTATAGGTGGATGTAAGGCTATGGGCACACGTTGCGGATTCTGCTGCACTTCCGCAGCGGTCTTGGCCCTGCGGAAACGCAGCAGTTCCGCTGACATGGTACAGTACCATGTTACCCTATGGACTTTCAAAACCGCTGTGCTCACGCTGCGGTTTTGCTGCGGTTTACAAACCGCAGCACGTCAATTGTTTGGGCGGTTTCCGCAGCGGTTTCACACCTTTAACATAGTAGAGGTGTGAAACCGCAGGGCTAAACTGCAGGTCACTTTACCACCTGTGATTTTACCTGTGGATCCGCACTGAAAAACCCACAGCTGAATCTGCAAAGTGTGCACATAGCCTAAGCAGATTGCTGGCAGCGCTCAGGACCATCTTCTCTATAAATGTTTATTTTTTTATAATGATGAACTTTATTTTAATTCTTTTTTACTAACCCAATGTTGTGTGTCCTGTTAGAACGGAGGTGACTGCATGGCAGCTGTTCTTGGAAGATTGCGCCAGGAATACCTCGTATTTGCCAACAACTCCCTTCTATTTATATGCTGCACAGTACACAATAGTTAGTTTAATAAGTTCTAGAAAAATGAACAATTAAAAAAAAATATATATTACTAAGAGTGTGAATGGATACGAATGTCTTTGAATTCAGAAAGTGACACCTATGGATCGTTTATAGTGCTGGAACCACAGGTCCCAGCACGCAAAGGTAGCCGACAGCAATCTAATGTCAAAGCTGTCAGGTTGGCTGATCAGCCATCAGCAGGAATGTACGTCTTAAGTTATTTCTATTTTGCTTCTGGTATAACTTCCTTCTAAAGCCCATAATAATACTAGTGCGTTCCTCACATCCTGAGGTACGCTCTTGAAGATAATTATGTGCTGCTTTACAGGGTGGGGGCTTCAGTGTCGAAATATGAAACTGAGCGCAGTAAGAATTCTGCCCTTCTCTTAGTAACATGGTGAGCCACAATGTCTATTAGATACATGGAAAGAAACTTTAGTGATCTCTTTGTGCTCCTGGTTAGGAACTGATTTGCATTGCATGTACCATAATTTTTCGGACTATAAGACGCACCGGACCATAAGACGCGCTTCAAATTTTCAGAAGGAAAATAGTGAAAAAAAAAAATTAATGCATCAAATGAGGGTCCATCTTACAGTCCAAATTCAGCTTACCGGGTTGGTGGGGGATCAGCAGTGCTGGTATGACTCCCATCCCAGACTGATGTGGTAGGTTTGGTGGTGCTCAGTGGTACGGGGGTATTTTGTGAAAGCCCCGAGCCCCTGCACATCCATTGTTACATTGCGATGGCCTCCAGGAAAATAGTCGCAAACAACAAATTGCCAAGATCTCAATCTGCACATGCGCCGCATCCGGCAGCCATTTTCCTGGAGGCCACTGCATTGCAGCAATGAATGTGCGGGGGGGGGCTCTGGGGTTTCACAAAATGTCAGCGGAGCCCCCGCACCACCGAGCAACACTGAATACAGCTGCACCAGTCTGGGATGGGACTCAGATCATCAACCTGCAGCGTCAGACCACCGAACACCCTCTTCCCAGCCCAGAATTGCCAGACTCCTGCTGCCGCCACACTCCCGGTAAGTACATTCCGACTATAAGACGCACCCCCATTTTCCCTCCAAATTTTGCGGGGAAAAAGTGTCTGTCTTAAAAATTAGAGTATTCAAAAAAAAAAAAAAAAAACCCACTAATTTCTATTGCAAACATGTATGATAAGTCTCTATAGGCAGAGAAACTGCAGTGAAGGAGAAAAATGGTAATCAGCTCACCTTCCAAAGAGAACAATTCAGTGTGAAAACCACTTGTATTCACATAGGAACCCTGGTAGACCTTACTTGGTGAGGGGGTGGTGCAGGGAGTGCAGAAACACAGCAAGCCGGCCGGTATCCAGGTCAGAAATGGAAGAAGGGTCCATGAGGACTGAGCTCTGGCAGCCAAAAGTAAACGTTAAAGCATAACTTTTGATATGCAATTAAAAAAAGGTGAGAAAAAGCAAAAAGATTAATAAAAAAAAAAAAAAAAAAGAAGGATCCGTAAGCTTGCAAGTTTTGCGTTGGCAGCCCTTATTCAAAGCGATTAACCCAAAATGTGTAAGTTTATGAATCCCTAAATTTTTTTTTGCTTTTTCCTCACCATTTTTAAATGCACAGTAAAAGTTATGTTTTAACATTTTCTCATTGGTGCCCGAGCCCAGTCCTCATGGACCCTTCCTTCTAGAGGAGCTGCTGTATTCGCACATTTTTTTTCCACGGACTTACATTGCAGAGACAGTAACTAGTTACTGTATTCATGGCTGTATATATGTGAGGGGTCTCTATGGCAGATTAAAATCTGCTGCCTTCTTAACTCCTAACCACCTAGGACAGCAGGACAGGCCAATTTTCACCCCTTGCCATGATCCTTTGGTGAATTCCCTAAATGGTAGTTTTGCTAACTTGATTTGGGTAACATAGCATCTACATTGGCTGCCTACATAGAGAAAACAAGTCTCACATGTAATGACTTTCTGATGTTGTCCAGCTCCAGGAGTCACATTGGATGTCAATTTTAAATCTAAGGAGCGATATATCAAATGAAATCATAGTTATACTGACATGTCAGTGGTTTTGATTGGTGGGATCCTCATTTATCCTCTGAAATTGGCTGAACCGCAAGCTTAGTTGAAGATGGCTCATAGATGTCTACAGGTCCATCTTCACCAAACCCTTTACCGCAGAGCTGATCACAGCTGATGAAGCCTGGCTGAGCACCTTCGCACCCTTCTTTTCTTTTTAGTAATTGTTGGGGGGTTTTCAACACGATGACCCGCACAGATCAAAGGTTTTGATGTCTCATTATGAAATGGAATAAGTTTTATAAAAGGCACTTTGTTTTTAAACTAACCTCAATAGAGGATATAGAATTTTGCTGGCCAAAGCAAATGGTTTGTGATATCACTTGACCATCCAATTACTATATTCCAGCATATAAGTGAAGTCACCAAAAGTGTTTTCAACACAGTTTTCAGATTCAAAGCTTGTTATTTACTAAATCTCCCGGTCAAAAATTGTACCCGCTGACACACGTCTAGAATATGTTGAGTGTCAGGTTTTCCAGAAACTGTTACAAAACATAAAAGGACTGCAAAATTGCAAATGTGTGAAAAACAGTAACGAAGAGTGCTGATGTGATGACATATAATAAATGAAACTATGGTGTATGGATGGCTCCACCTGCCTAGACACAGGGCAAAAACAGTTTACAAAAACACATACGCTATTTTACCATAAGATTGGATTCCTATCCAACCATTCAAAAGCCAACAGAAAACTATGCTGTAAGAATGTTATAAATCCGGTTATCTTAATGAAAAGTTGTCAGTTTGCTGCTCCCATACCTAAACCTTGGCACAATAGGAAAGTTGGCAGCACAACCTTAAACCGATCACCACTGGATGGAGGGTTGTACAGGTTCAGGTGTGGTCCTGCAGACACTGCAAACAGGACAGGCGGCATTGCTCCCATACCTTTTAAAGCTGCACATATCAGACGGACTGACAGCCTGGAATTCAGAGTGATAACTATATGCTCTGATGCATCAGGTCTTCAAGAAGAGTCTCCTGCAGGGCAATGTCACCGGTGTTCTTACAAACTATCTCCCCTGGGCAAGGGTGCAACCAGTGCTTAGAAATCTTTAGGCTGGGAAGATGAGTGATCGCACGTCTTAATATGTTATGGACATGGTGGCCTCACAATATAAACAGTGTGTAAGCAGCACGCCTAGATTGTAGATTGTGCATCACTACCTTTCAGCTCATCAATATCTTAATAAGAGGGCTTGTACACATAGCCAGTTTTCTCATAGGAGTGCTCTACATGGTTTTTACAGATAGCACTTGTACCTTTGATATTTAATCGGGCAGTGCACAAGTCCAATTTTTTTCTCATACCGAGCAGTAGATAGAAAATATCGGAGACATGTCCGATTTTGATCCAATGGTCTGATCAAAAATGGCAATGCAAGTCTAAGAGTCCGTGAAAAAAAATAAAAAATTGGATCACACTTGGATAACATCCACGTGCGGTATAATTTACATGGACAGATAGAAAAGACTAGATGGAGAAAAAAAATGTTCTCTCCATGTATGAGAAAAACAGTTAACTCTGGTCAAATTCCAAGTTTAAAAATAAACGCTCCCAAATATTGTCTTCAATAAATTACATCAATCATCAAAACAAGAGCGTTCATCTCCAACATTCTGTAACTGTCCCTTGATATGTTTCTGGTTTTATATTGGGACACATTTTTGCTATATCTTACCTTCTGGTTCAATGGTGGTATCCTCTCCCCGGCTGTAAGATGGACGAGCAATCGCCAAACCAACCAGAAACAGGCAAAGTAGCAGCAGCATGTCGTCAGTGTACCCACCGCCTGTTTTCCCTGAGCGCCACACCGAGAACAACCCCATCTGACTGGCTGTGAGCAAGCATGAGACGTAATCACCACTATGTGGTCCTCAATCCTGTTTGGGAGATCCTGTAAGAGATTAATGGGAACATTAAAATGGATTCATAATTTCTTTTTTTTAAGCCTATTTTTACGTCGACACTTGTAAATGTTCATCTCAGAACAATGTACTTGTTCGCCAAAGTGACCAGAGATCATATTAATGATTTTGATGCAAAAGATCCAAAAAGTTTTCAATATACTTTATTTCTCTGTCAGCCCAAACGATTGTTCAGCTGACAACTCATCTCTGCCATCCTTCCCAAACACAAGAACAATCGGCTGATCCTAAATTTTATACATTTTCATTGGAGAAGTAGACAGCTGTCAGACATTTCTGGAAAATTATAGCTCTTGGGAGAACAAAAAGATGGGGCATTGTAATCAAAACTGCCTGCTCCTTCTCTTTCCCATCAAGTATCAAGGACAGATTCAGAAGACACCCACCATACACATTATTAGAAGATCAGCTGGTGAGTTCGGCCAACTCTAATCTAAAAAAAAAAATCCCGTGTTGACCTCACTTAATCTAAAATCAAGCCAAGACTCCTGTGTAGTCAGTATTTTATAAACTTCCAATTGCTCTTGTATCCTCTAAGAAAAAACAAAAAATTAGGGACTGTGTTCCTTTATGGTGAAAAAATTGCCCTGAACTTTGCCAAGGGAGGTGTGGGAGATTGTGCAAATGTCATTTTACAAACAGATTACTAAGGAGTGGTTAAGACTCCATTATGTAGACTATATTAGTTATTGTTCTTAATTATATGGATATTAAAGCTCACCGATTAAATAAAGTTCACATGGCAGCAGTTTCATTGGTTATAGTAACCCTTGGTGACTTGTAATATCAACACGATTTACAATGCGGAGAGTAACCCAATAGAATAAAACATCATACAGAATAGTAATGTTTATGTTTAGTATTTTTATATATTCTTTATATATGTTGACTGTACCCCAGTTGTGTCACTTATTACTGAAGTATATGGATAGACTTCATTACACATTTCCATTTTTATAAAAGCATCATCATTAGGAAAACATACGGTAAGTACGCCGCATAATTTCAACGTAGTTCTACTCTTACAGAACTTAATAGAAAGCTCTGGCACCAATGTCTTGTTGACAGATCCCACCATAGTTGGGAGTAATCTGCCAATGATCTAATGTCTATGGACCCTGGCAGGATTTGCCGGCTGCTTGTCAACAGAATTGGCCACTTTGACCATATTTCTTCGCCAATCCTTCACGGGGATCATAAATGTTAGCCAAGAGCTCTTCACAGATTACATAACAGCTTTAGCGAACCTGGCCCAACATGATAACTATGGTTTATCTTCTAGAGTCAACTTTCTCAAATGTATCCTTGGGGAACCCCCGCAAGCCAACTCTTTAGGGTTTCCTTAAATGTTGACTCTGTAGTTAATTAACTCATGTTTCACTATAGGAAATCTCAAAGTATTGCCCGTTGATGCTCCCTGAGGAAATATTTGAGAAAAATAGGGTATATGAATATGACATCTTTTAGACAAATGTGAACCCACCGTGTTTTTTGGGAGCAAAACGTACCAAGACATTCCAGTGTCTTTTGTCCTGAAGTGACTTTATTGCGATATCTTTGGCCAAGAGAATTTTTTTTTTTTTACACTTTGCACATATGGGAACATGGCTCCCCTTTTTGGCCTGGGCATCTTTTCAACATAGCTTTCCAAGGGCAGGTGCTAAACAGACATGTGTGGGTCCTGATCTGCCCCAGTCTATTTTGAGGTCTGCTGACACATAGGGAGGTGAACTACAAAATTTAGGAACCATCCTGATTGGGTCACCTTGTCGCAGTTGGATGGCTTTTACTCTCTTTTGTTCAAAATAGTGTCAACTATGTATCCTATGTTATTTGCATGTATTATTACTATTTATTTAAGCTTACTTCAGGGTATGTGCTCATTTTGTTTTTATACTAGGTTTTGTATTGTATAAACTAGAGAACAACTTTCAAGCCGAAACTGCCTGAAGAAAGGTCCGGTCACTTATTTCAAGTGCGGTTAAAAGGAGATCAAAGCCTGAACATAAGCACAGCAAGTCATTTTTAAGTATTTAGTTAGTACTTTTATACTATAAAACAGCTACTTCTATTATGAATGGTTGAGTCCATGAAATCCAGTCGATCCTTACAATAAAGAAAATTGAAGGGTCACTATTAAATGTTGCCATCTTCTCTCTATTGTGAGTCATCTTCATAAAAACAGCTTGGATATGTCGCTATATTTCCCTTTCTCCCGTCACATTTGGCAATGAGATATAAAAAAAATTTTTAAAAAAATTTAGACGTTAAGATAGCAACCATGGTAAAGCAAAGACTTCAGAAGTTTTCAAAATGGTTCCAAAATTCCATGAGTACTGGAGAGTGAGAAGATTTTTCCCATGTAATCCACTTTTATTAAGGTGGTAGAACACAATTCTGCAATGCAAGCAAGAAAGCAAACCACACAGAGGAGAACTTGCTGCCACATCTCTGCGATAAAAATTCCTTCAGTCCAAAAGTATAGATCTCCATTTTTAAAACGAAGATGTGGTGAGAAACTTTCATCTCAACATAAAATGTGGTTGGCTTTATTAAATATGAATCAAAATGGTTATGAATTTTGGTTCAGGAGATTGTGCTGCGTCTTGTAGGATTCCTAAATACTCGAGCAGATGCTTGACCCTAATGAGACGCAGGAAAAGGATGGGTGTACAGCTATAATCAATAAGCATGGACGGCTATAGTAGGAAGGATCACAGGGGACCCATAAAGCAGGTGAAGGTAGCCTACACAATAGGAAGCTTTAATAGTTCTGCTGTTACAATAGGGTGAAACAGAAGCTAAAAATAACCCAAAAAGTAAGATGCTTAGAAGAGTTTTCTAAGATCAAGTTTATGCTAAAGAATTCATGAATCCATGTGAATGCTATGGTTGGAAGTTTGGTGCTAAAACGTTGAGGGCCAACAACGGAGGTAGGGCAAGTTGATCAAGTTTATACAATTAATTTTGACTTTGTATAAGGGGTGGAAAGCAGTTCTCATTTGCTTGAAAATAACATATCCTTGAACATAGCTTGCAGACTAAGAAATCTGTGATTACAGACACTATGACACTATGGATGTCGAATTATGGTGCGAGACTGGTGGGAAAATATAGAAGAAGCCACAAGTTGATTTTAATATAGGCCACATCATCACTGGGTATAGCACTAATGACATCTATATGTGGAAAAAAAAAAGTTAGGACCCCTCATGCATACTGGATAGCTGTCGGGCAAACAATTGTTCGGACAGCAGATATCTCCCCCGACTCCCATACTCTGGAACACTCAGCGCTGGTGTTCTCTGAGAAAGCAATTGACAGTTCCTTTAGCAGTGCCACATCTCCCAAGGAAAAGGATCAGCTATTGAGGGAAAGTTGGGAGCCTCCATATCACATGTTCAGATGATTTTAGTCTAATAAGTATGGTGGCCTTAAAGGGATTTTTCCAGGCTCGTGGCTTGTGAATCCTCACAGCGCACAGTGTGCACACGGTCAGGATTCTGCAATTTGCATACATACGGTTACGGCCTTGCTCAATACAAGTGAATTGAAAGGTTGGACATGTCTAGTAGGAAAGTGGCTGTCACCTGACTGGCACCAGAGAATTCTGAGTGCGCAACGTGCACGCTGTGAGGATTCACAAGTCTGCAGTCACATAGAGTGATTGAAGACTTGAGCCCAAGAGCCTGGACAATCGCTTTAGGATACTTCACGCCCATGTATTCAAAGTGATGATGGCATCTACTACACAATTCCAAACATACAAAATTAATGCATATGCTAAGGCAAATGACTGTGTAACTTATCAGGAATTTTCGGCAGGCAAAGTTTATGCTCAAAAACTCCATTCTGGACTCTTGTGAGAACAGTTTGTTTGCAGGACCGACAACCATTTTTTTTTTTTTCAATCTTGCCAGCAGAGTTTTTACAGCTGCATTTTCCAACTTGCCCCCCTTCCTACTAGGAATAAGGAGCGTCACTTTCCAGAGAGGGTGAGGGGGGCTCAGCTTTGATTGCCTAAGTCTGTGTAAATGACCTGTAAAATTAGAAAACACTAAATGCATTGTATGTAATGTATGTAACAACTATTTATAAACTGACAATGAAATCATTCAACTATATATAAAATCATATTTATATTATTACTTTATTATTTATTTTTGAGAAACCATAAATCAACTTTAGGAATGCAAATGATAAAATCTCTATGCACCTGGTTTTCTCAAACTATAAACCTATAGTGAATAACGGATGGACGCGGGCACACAGAAACATATAGGGGAGGTAGAGCAGTTCATCAATATTTTAGAAACTTATTTTAGGACGCAAGGTAAGGAATAAAATGGAAATGATCTAGAGTTTTTCAATGAGATTCTGGAGCAGAAACTGAGTGGAAAATCTCTTAATCTAAAACCTCCTCAAAAACTTGGCGTTTCTGGTCAGAAAATTCCATGTCCACATAACCACTCATCTTTGAATCCCTTGGTTGCATGGTCATCATGATTGCTTCCATCAGTTTTTCTAGCCATGAAGAAGTGCGTGAAGATCTGAGGTTCAACTGAAGAGCAAGAAAATCTCTAATAAAACACATTAATAAAATCGGCGGTAATCGGTATTCCGTGCAGGAAAAAGTCTGCGTCCCTTAGAGCCGAGGACTCAGCTCTATGTCCATTGGTCTACTAGTCTTAGAACGAGGCCAGCTCCTCACAAGGTGTACTTATGATGCTGACTATTGAACATTGATACATCTCCACTTTTCATTGGTCTTCCCCCATAAGTCGAATATCTTTTTGTTTTATGTCTTAACAACACGGGATGATGTTATGGTGTATGCAGCTCAAAAGAGAAAATAAGAATTATGTTTACATGTAAACCTTGAAAGGGCAGTATTAATTATGCTACCCACAGACATTACTCTTTCACTAGAGGATCCTGTACACAGTATAAGGTCTACGCAACGACAAAATCCTGGCCTGACACCTAATTTCAAAGAAAACATGGATCCAACCGGACAGATTTGTCAGTTCTATACTCTTGCTTTCTCTTGGGATAAGTGGTTCCAGACGCCTATCCCCATGCTTTATTACGTCTGAGGACAGGGTAAAGCTAGCAATTAGCGTAAAAGTTTAAGAAAAAATGTGGCTGTTTTCTAGTATTTTCTTGGGCAGGGGTCCCCCAATCTGTGGCTCGGGAGTCAATATGTGGCTCACATGTCCCTTGCATGTGGATCCCGGCTGTTCAATTGTGTGCCACTCTCAACTGTATTGGAATACACCAGGGACATTACTACATACTATGGGGGCACTGAAGAACTAATGTTATACCATGGATCAGTGCTGATCAGTGGTTTTTTCTCGTACCAATTCATTGGATGGCACTCATTTAAGTCTACGGATGCATGAAAATCATCGGACTGCGCTAGATCGCTGTGTGTGACACTTATCAGCGACCGCCCCCCCCCCCCGCCAGGTATCGCTGATCGTTCTTGAAAGCTCTGGACTTTTTTTGGGTCGTTGGTCTCCCGCTGCCCAGCACGCATCACTGCGTGTGGCAGGCAGGAGAGCAACGACCAGCGAGCAGGAGCTGGTAACCAAGGTAAACAGTGGGTTTCTAAGCTTAGAAACCCGCTGTTTACCTTGGTTACCAGCTCCCTGCATCAGCGCACTGGCAACTAAGGTACACAGCGACACGCCCGCTCGTCGTCACTGGTGCTGATCGCTGGTGAAGCTGCCCGTTTGGCAGCTCACCAGCGATCCTGACAAGTTCATATCGTTGTCGGGATCGCTGGTGAGTCGCTATGTGTGACGGGGCCCTGATTCTCTCAGAAGAGATAAAATACACTTGTGTGACCCTGGCCTTATAAGCGGCACTACTTTTTAAGGTTGTACTCGGGGGGGGAGGGGGTATAAGTACTTTGTAAACCGGCATCCAGGGTATTATCAATTTCAAAGAAAGCACTTGTGGTATTATTACTTTTTAAAGGGGTACTCAAATAATTACTACTTTACAATGGGGCTCTTGGGAGATTATTTTATATAGGGACACTTGGCATTATTATTTTCTAAAGGGGCACTATGGGTTACAAATACTTTATAACGGTGGTCTCAGGCCATTATTTCTTTATAAGATGGCACTTGGGGTATTACTACTTTATAAAGGGGCATTTGAAGTATTGTTAGCTTACAAAGGGGTACTCGAGGAAATCTAATTTTCAAAGAGGCTCATAGGTGGCGTTCCACGATTTCTTTGCATATTCTGTGGTTTGCAACCATTGACAGAATTTAATTTGACTCACGAGGTAAGAAAAGTTGGGGGCCCCTGTTTTTGGGGACACATTATAGAGGCACTCATCTCTTAAAGGAACTGGAATTTTAGCATACAACAAGGGAAAGGACTTGTCCAAGGATCATGGACATAGTGTAGATGGAGAAAGAAATGCCAGCAGGATCTTTTATTATCTATTATGCTTGCCGTTGCTTACATAGTGCCTACATATTCTGTATTGCTTTACAGACACCATCATCACTGTTCCCTTTGAGGCTCACAAAATCCCAAATTCCCTATCAGTAAGGCTTTGAAGTAAAACCGGAGTACCGGGAGAAAATCCACGCAAACACGGGGAGAACAGAACCCCAGCGCTATAAAACAACAGTGCTGACCTTTATCATGAGTGGCAAATCCTGGCATTACAATAAGGAGCCCCACGGCGCAAAGGAGTAAGATTGTCCTCCCTGGCCAAGAGGAAAAACATAAGAGAATGTATGGTATGTGCGCCGTATGGAGATTATTATCGACATCTCAACTTGTGGTTATGATTTACTACACAGATCTCAAATGTTTAAAAAAAAATTCATTATATATATATATATTCATTGTGCTAGATCTCTGGAGATGAGGTTTTATATCGGTCCTGATGTAGTCACAAGCAGCTAACGATGCCCCAAAGGGTTAAAATGAAAATTCTGCTCCGTTACATCTGTATGTATATATACACATCTTATTAACATTCAAGGACATAACAAAACACCATGTAAGCGTCACTGCTGCCAAGTCCTCCCCATCAGCTAAAGCTTGGGTTTCTCTCACAATACACAATCATTTTTTCCTGTTGCACCTATATGTACACGTGTAGATATACACTGAAGTGGCAGAGCGGTATACACAGGAGCGGGGCGGCATACACTGAAGGGGCAGGGCGGCATACACAGAAGGGGCAGGGCGGCATACACAGAAGGGGCAGGGCGGCATACACAGAAGGGGCAGGGCGGCATACACAGAAGGGGCAGGGCGGCATACACAGAAGGGGCAGGGCGGCATACACAGAAGGGGCAGGGCGACATACACAGAAGGGGCAGGGCGACATACACAGAAGGGGCAGGGCGGCATACACAGAAGGGGCAGAGCGACATAGACAGAAGTGGGGCAGACTGCAACATACACACGTGGGGCAGGGCGGTATACACAGAAAGGGCGGGGCGGCATGCACAGAAGGGGCAGGGCGACATACACAGAAGGGGCAGAGCGACATACACAGAAGGGGCAGAGCGACATACACAGAAGGGGCAGAGCGACATACACAGAAGTGGGGCAGACCGCGACATACACACGTGGGGCAGGGCGGTATACACACGTGGGGCAGACCGCGGTATACACACAAGGGGCACGGCGGTATACAGAAGGAGCAGGGCAGTATACACACCTCTCTTGAAGCCCCCCGCCTTTACCATGGAAGACTTAAATAAACACTCCCCTATAAAAACTGCACTTACACAAACATTCCCTTTATACAATCTCCTGCTGAAACTTGCTGCCTCCATAAAAACATATTTATGGCTTGTGCCAACTACTCAGACTGGAATCATTTTTTTTTTAAACTTTCTTGACATGAACAATTTTTTTTCTTAACCTAAAGCTCAACAAGAACAAAAAAAAAAAAAAAAAAGGGAAGAGCGAAAGAAAGAAAGAAAGAGAGGCCCCTAAGCTAAAAATGCAGCGAGTTCAGCCAGAACAAGAGGACTGACTTATTAGAAATGTATAAAAATCCATTCTGCCATACACGTGTACAAGTATTTGAGACAGTTGCGATAAACACTACAATGTCGTCACTTTTTCTTGCTGCTGTTTACTTTAGTAGTTCGTAAGTTTACAATTAAAGTTCTTGCCCATGACTAGAAAAATATTCAGGATTGAGAGTCCTCAGTAGTTGATACCTTTTAATGGCTAACTGAAAAGATGGTAATACATTGCAAGCTTTCGAGACTACTCAGGTCTCTTCATCAGGCTGATGAAGAGACCTGAGTAGTCTCGAAAGCTTGCAATGTATTACCATCTTTTCAGTTAGCCATTAAAAGGTATCAACTACTGAGGACTCTCAATCCTGAATATTTTTCTATCTACTGGCTAACACGGTACAAAGATATACATCTTTCCTGCCCATGACTAGAAATCAATAGTCATAGGCAGCACATGGTACAAACTGTTTTCAAGCCCTCGAAATGGCACCAGTGATGGAAAGGTTTGCATCAAACATCCAATTTTCACGCAAGTGTTCTATCCAAGTTTTTCATTTATAGAATGTTAATTAATTTTTGAATAAGGTTCATCTTAAAAGGGGCATGCACCTCGCCACAAATCTTACTCCAGTCAACGACTGGAGTAAGATTTGTGTCAAAAGTATATCACGGCAAGCAGGAGTCGCCACTCCCCGTCCCCATTCCACTTTGCCCATTTTGATGGAGCTGGCCAAAAGTGACGCAAGACCAAAAATTGCAAAATTTGTGCAATAATATTACAACTTTTCAGAGCGTTTCATGCCAGAATTCTGGCATAATCACCGAATCGAGACCAGAGCAAGAGAGAAAAAAATAATAATACGAAAAGACAGATATGTCCATGTTTGTTATTAGTGTCAGATACAGTTTATAAATGGGAAGAACATTGACACCATTTGTGGCTCATCCAAGTGATGTCCATTTTTCACTTTTTAATGGGCAGGAGAAGCTTGGAGGGGTTTTTTTTTGCTTAGCAAACGCTAATAACAGACACATAGATCAACAATGGATAAGAATTGGATAAAAACTTACAAAAAAAATTAGATGTCTGAATGAGTCCTTATTAATGGGTCGCCCCTCCCAGGACTGCGGGGCACTCGGCACCTGGCCGGCGCCAGGGGGGTGTGTCACAGCAGCGGCGACCCGGTCCGTGGCCCTGGGCGCCCAAGCAACAGGGTAGATGTAGTTAATGGTAGAATAGTTCGTGACGCCACCCGTGGTGTTTGGCAAGTAAGATATTGAGCCAACGCTGCATGCAGATCCGCTGGGACTGATGGTGTGGTGCAGCAAAGATGGTGTAGCTCCCCAGAGGTGGAGCTGTAGTCCCAGGGCAGTGTAGGTGCAATGGATGAGGAGAGGTGCAGAATGGTATAGATGTTGTTACCCAGGTGTAGCAGTGCTGGAATAACTGGAGGACACCAGGGTGTGCGGTTCCAAAGCTTTACTCACTGTTTGCAGTTCACACACACGCTTGCCTCCGTACTGTGTTCTCCAGGTCAGGGCTCCAGCCAACCTCCAGGCAGGATAGGATTCTCCCTTCCACACTCCGCCAATATGTACCTTACTGAACAACTCCTCAAATGCGCCTTTAGGTGCGAAGCAATCCAGTACATAGTTACCCTGGAATGCCTCTCTAGGTGTTCCTAGTCTTTACTTGTATGACAGACAGCTGTAGCCTGCTTCGGAGACTCCTCACTGCGTCCTGGCTCTCTATTCAGTTGCTGTTGTGTTCCAAGTCTATGATGGGAGCAAGGCGTTAGTCGCTCACTACTCCTCCGGTGTCTGTTGCCGGACATAAAGATCCAATCAACCTCGGGGACCGGGCCCCGGCCTTTGCGCTCTGGACTGGAAGGGTTCTCTATCTTTCTTCAACCAGCTTCCCACCGTCCTTCTATTCTCCTTCGTTCCGATCTGTTCTCTCTCTCTTATGGAAGGTTAGGTTATCAATCTTATCAGTCTCTTTCTCTGGTCTTTCTCATGCCAGCAGCCCAGATCACTGGGACCTGCTGCAGCACATCCTTCAGACACCCATCTTCACTCTTCTCCCTCTCTCTCCAACTAACCCACTAACTCTCACTCTTCCCACTCTTTTGTATCATCTCACTCCACCCGCCTCCCAGCACATCTCGTGTTACGAAGCAGGGTTCCACGAGGGGTGCTCTGCTAACCCCCAGCCTGAAGCTGTTAGGTGGCCCCACTGAACTATGCTGTGTGTGGAATGCAGGTGTGGAGCGTGGTCAGGAGTTCCCACCTTACCTGGATGGTGGGGCACTACACCTTAGGAGAAGGTGCAGTACCTCTTTGGCGACTGAAGCCTCAGGGGCGCCACATTAACACAGGCCGACACATTTTTCGAGCACGACGAAGCCACTCAAGCATGCTCAGATACCACCTTATCCCAGCAAGATCGCTCATCACTAAGAATTACCTATTATCAGACAATTCGGGACGACAATGATATTCTTTATACTATTTACTGATAAGTACATTTCTTCAGTTTACATGCAGCATCTCTCAGTGGTATCTGCTCTGTACTTTACACATGACTTTAATGGTTTACTTTGGTTTCTATGGAGTAAAGACCCTCTTACATATTAGATATAAGTTGGTTGGACCCGCCAGGGATTTCCTGACCATCTGATGTGTATTGGGGCCTCCAAACTGTCCCCTGACAGATTATATGGGAGGATATAAGATCGGGCCGTTGGAATTCAATCCTTTGGTTCAGCGAAGAGACAAGCTGCTGCCGATGACTGTGGCAGCCACTCTCCCATAGACTGGAGAGGAATGATCAGCCGAGCAGAGTGTCCTTATGTATGAGAGAATCAGAAAAGAGAGAGCTGACGGCTGGATTTTTCCCAGGTCTGTCCAGATTTTTTAGCTAAAATCCTGGTAAATTTAGTCTGTTAATGGCCAAAAAAGGTACTGTATAATAAAGATATTTTACGCAGGTCCAGAACGCTCAGTCCGGGACTTAAATATCCCTATGCCACCAATTCCAACTAATGATGGCGAGAATCTGTATGAATCCAAAACTGGCATGTTCATCTAGATGCCATATTATGGAGCTGTCCTGCCTAGAGGTCTTGCCCTTATGGAAAGTAAGTTCCTTGCACATCTCTAGAGTTCTGCTGGCAGCGTAAAGCCAGCCATACACATTTCATACCTATTGGCAGTTCAGATTTTATCCAATATCGATGGGTCCAGCTGATAGTTTAAATGTGTGTGGGGGTCCCGGACAGATGAAGTAGGGGGAGAGATGAATACAGCATGCCCAATTTCAGACTGCCAATCCTTTTGCTCTCCCTGAGATAAGCCGTCAGCAGAGATGTCTTGCGGGAGTCCTCAGTTAAAGAACACAAGCACTCCGCAGAGCGGGAGCACCTGGGTATCAGAGAAACAGCCAAGATAGCTACCGGATTAGCCATCTTTTAGCCAGCTATGGGGGACTTACAAGCTTGTGACCAACAGCTATGGAGAGTATATTGTCACAGTTACAAACAGTTAATAGTAGACAACGTCCAAAATACTATTCGGCCAATAATAACATATATTGATAAGATGAATTGCAGATTAGGGCTACATTCACACGTTTTGGTAATTTTTTTTTTTTTTTTTTATTGGTGGCATTTTTTTTGTGCACAAAAGAAGATGCCTTTTACAATATTAGCTAAAGCCTTGAGATTTCAGAAATCTCATGCACACACAGCTTTTATTCTCCTGCATTTTTGAAAATCTGCAGCATGTCAATTCTTTCAGCGTTTTTGCTGCGTTTACCCTTTGAAAGTAATGAGAAACTGGAAAAAAGTAAAACATTTGTGCTGCTTTCTTGATGTATAAAACTAACTTTAATAATGTACTGTTGTCAAACCACATGTCACCTGCACCAAAAAAAGAAAACATTTTATTTGCAGCGATTTTACTGTCAAGAGAGAAAGTTTTGGCTGCAAACAAAAGAAACTCCAAAAACACCACGACTTGCTTGTGTGGGTTTCCTCTGGGTGCTCCGATTTTCTCCCACACTGCAAAGACCTACTAATAGTGAATGTAGATTGTGAGCCCCAGTGGGGACAGTGATGATGTCTGTATAAAGTAGTGATGGGGAATATGATGGCATTATACAAATGAGTACCGTATACTAAATAACTAAATAATAAACATAACCTTAAGGGCCGATTCACCAAACTTTTACCCAGAAAACGCCAAACGCCCTCCAAGGAAGCCAAAAGCAAAACGCGCGTTGGGGCCACTTATCCACATCACTATCAAGTTGCACACCTGGGATTATTCCGCTTTATATCGTTAGCTTGGAGTCAGGAATGATTGGTATTATATCTTCACTTATGGTGGCTGCTGAACTTCTTAGGTCATAACTATAATCTCTTGCCGTTTATATAATGCGCATGTGTCTATGATGGGGCTTTGTTTGTACTTGTTTGCTTATGCTTATAAGACTGGTTTCACATTTGCGTCTTTTTGCGCAGCGTTTGATCTACATAGATCCGCATGCGTCATGCGTACACATATTTAACATGGTGTACGCAGGGACATGTGTTTGCATGCTTTTGCGTACGCATGCATCGCTTTGCGGTGTGCGGCGGGGCGCAGCGAATGCAACATGTTGCATTTTTTTGAGGCGTCAAAAATCCGTCAAATATGCGAATAAGTGCATAAAAAAAAACGCATTACTGTATGGGAGCACATTGGTACGCAAGGACATGCGTACGCATGCGTTCTTCAAAATGTAAATAGCAATCCCATGAGACACGCCCATTTTTGTCTGATGTTATATTGAACGCATGCGCATAAACAATGTAAACGCATACAAACGCATGCACAAGCAGCTTTTTTTCTGTCATGCGTAAGATGATGCGCATAAAAAACGCTGCGTAAACATGCGTTTTGCGTGCGTTTTTGCATGCGGATCATACGCTGCGGACTCAAGCGCTAATGTGAACCTAGCATAACTTACTATTTTGAGAATTGAAGTTTGATTTACCTCATTAGCACTGTATAATTAGATTTTCTTACTTTCTGCACAAGCACTTTATAGAGCTCATTAGGATTCATACTCCATTATATACTGTTTTGCATTACTATTGACCTATTGAGGGATTATGAAGAATTTTCTTTTCAATGCTGCTCAGTTTTACAGCCTTTTTTGATTCTCCAAGTTTTCGTTTCACGCTTTGTCGCTCCAAGTGTTATGTGCCTCCTGTATGGACGTGGCACTTCGGTGTCACTTTTTCTCCCCTTTTTTATTCTTCCTTTTTATTCGAATTTGTCTGATGTTTTTATTAATTGGCCATATAAAGACTTTTATTCTTTTACTTGATACGCACCAGTGTCCTATTATTTCTTTTTGGGTTATAGGATAGGGAATGTAGATTATGATCCTTAATGTGGGCAGCAATGATGGTGTCTGTAAAGCGCTGTAGATTATGATGGCGCTATACAAATAAGTAAGCTAAACAGATACATTTTTGCTCAACTCACAGCTGTGCAAAAATTTTGCAACTTTTGTGGTTTTTGGTGCCAGTTTGAATCACGGGAAATGGGGAGAAGTCGAGAAACGACATGGTGTGGACACACTTGCCTATCCATGTCATCCAAAGTGAGGATGTTTTATACGGCAGAAATGTGGCACACGTAGGCACAAGTCGCTCTCAATTAATTTGGCTCCTTGTATTTCAACAAGACTGTCACCAGTCTTGATGAACTGGGCCATTTGGTATATTAAAAAGAAAAAAATATACAAAAATGTTTGCAATTTGATAAAGTTTTAAGGAAAATTTACACGATGAATTTCAGTGATCTTTCGCGGGTTTATTAAGACGAAGGGAGGCGGAGAGTTAATCAATTTGTCGGCTGAAGAACTGATTATTTACACGGTCAGGACACAATGGAAAGAACTGTTCCAGTTCACTGACACATATACCAAGAACAAGTTTATATTGGAGACTTGTAGTAATGCCCCAACATAACTGCATGGAAGGAAAAATGAGGCAATTAATTCTAATTGTAAGAACCAACCCACATTCCAACCGCTAAGCACACACATACACACACCTCCACAAACACACAACATGCTTCAGCAGACTACCACAAAAGGCACAAAGGCCCGTGTGTTACAATAGTCAAAAGCCTCTTTTGTGAGAAGGTGAAAGGAAGAAACGTTTCGGAATGTAAGTGCCCAGGTGGTTGTGTTTGTTGACCGTCTCTGGAGACTTGGCTTTTGTAAGCTATATCTGTAAACAGAACTTTATCTTTCAGCTTTCTCCTTGGTCATATAGAAACTTGGGGGAGATGCTTTGTGAAGGACGTGAATTGTGTAATCCGGCTTGTAGGCCATTTGCCTCGGTAAACAGCGATGAATTAAAAAAAAGCCATATCCACAAACTCATATAAAACAGCTTAGCGAGTAAAGTCACATAATGTATGTAAATGCTCAACACGGATTATGTGGAACACTTTTTTTTTTTTTTTTATACCACTTGACTTTAATTTGCTACGATCATCCAAGGTTGAAGGTTTAGAATTAGAGCTAGTAATTTCAGCAGTTTCACAACTGAGATGCTAAAGTTCACACGAGTATATTAAAAAAGTTTTTATTACTAGTCACCCATGTGCAGACTGTGTGCAGTCCATATACAATCCTACAATGAATTTTTTCCCACTAGCAACTATTAATTATTTACACCATTTCCTATAGTACAGAATTGCATCCATTTTTTTATGCACCCATAGACTTGAATGAGCGAGTCTCATCCGATTTATGGAAGAAGCTATGACATACCAAATGTTTTTTCACATGCAGATTTGGTCAGTGACAACAACAAAAAAAAAAAAAAAAAAAATCACTCCTCTGGACTGCCCTACTGAATAAGGGTACTGTTACACATAGCGACGCTCCAGCGATACCGACAACGATACAACCTGGTAAGGATCGCTGGTACGTCGCTACGTGATCGCTAATAAGCTGTCAGACAGGCAGATCTACTCAACGACGCAGCAATGATGCGGAGATCCATATAACGACCTCGGCGGTCGTTGGGACCTTGTCACACAGCAGCTATTCTGACGACTCAGACCTCGATAGACGCGAGTTCTGAGTCGCCAACGAGGTTATGGTGTCAAACACAGCGATGCATGTTGGCCAGCGGGACACCAACGATCAAAAAATGGCCTAGGACATTCGAGCACGATCAGCGATATCGCAGCGGGGGACCGGTCGCCGCTATGTGTCACACGTAGCGAGATTGCTGGCGAGGTCGCTGTTGCATCACAAAACCTGTGACATCTTGCTATGTGTGAAGTACCCCTTATATTGGTCCGAGTGCGGTCCGTTTTTTTCACAGTCAGCAGTAGGACCAAAAATGCGGTCATGTGAACGAGCCCTTACAGGAAGAGTTTCAGCAGCTCTTCAGGTGTAAGGAACCTCACGCACAGGAGGTTAAAGTTGAACGAAATGGACGATTTCAACCACAACATAGGAGTCTTTGTTTTGACTTATATAATCATCTACAACACCTGTTGGATATTTTTCTGATTTTCTGAGGATTTTTATCTGATTACCTTTTTCCACGGGTTTGCCACTAGGACCCGTTTTCCTTTCAGCAGCACATATTCTCCTTGGGCGCTAGAGTCTTTATTTTTCTGAAGATGTTTAGGACTGACTGAATCTTCAGCTAAAAAAAATCCAATATTGGCTGATGTAGGAGTGATGTGTTTTGGGACATCAACACAACAAATGTTCATTCAACCGATGAACAATCACTCATTGTCCCAGTTTCGCATTATACAGTAGACGACCATTTTAGCTGACGGATGACACACCATTTCTGTCTGGAAATATGTTGGACACATTTGCATTCTTGTTATTGGACAAAACATTTTCATTACTTTAACAAATCTTTCATCCACAAGTGATTTTACTTTGAAAGAACATTCCAAGAAAGGTCTCTAGTCCGTCACTAATTATCATTGAAAATATATGGTCAGGCTCAATGACTAACAGGCAATAACGATCATTCGATCTACTATTTAATGTCTATATCCATCTTTTTATACATAAATGGTGGCACTCATTCAGTATTCACAAGTCAGTAAGTGGACAAGATGCACATGGACCTTATACCCGAGCACCCGAAGTCTAAAAATGCAGGTCCATAACACCGATTCATATGTGCTCTATGAATCACCCCATGGAGCCTCCATGAGGCACAGGTTTCCCCCCAAACAAAAAGTTTGTTTTGGACTATACTTTTGTAATGTAGCATAGTCATTGGAAAGTGCCAAAAATGTCAGACGTATTTCTCTGAAGGTTAAAACGTGACTGCAAAATATAACTGGCACGGCTTATCTTATGGGAAAAATCCAACCTCTACAATCCCATTCACATGTCTTCCAGTTATCAGATTACAGCCATATCCATTGTAGGACTGGAATTCCATGGGCCCACCAGTAACATTGACTCTGAGGGCCCCCTTTTCAGCTACATGTAAATATTGTACCTGTACTTAGTGAATCAAATCTTTTGTGCCAACTACTGAACTACTGCTCTTATAGAAGGATTTGGGGGCGAACCGGGGGGGGGGGGCAGTCACCTGTTCTTCTTTGGGCCAGTCCATGCCTGGCCATATCACGTGAATCTCAACTGGGTCAGCCAACAAAAATACAAAATCTCTAGCTACCTATGAGAATATGGGTCCCTTTAATAGGAACAACTAGGGGCATGATATGACCGCTGATCGGTATACATTTACCAGACCAAAATAAAGGATTATACTGAGCTATCTAGAATAGATCACTTAGCGCACGTAGGCTGCCATGGTTCTCGGCAATTTGAGTCCTGTTTCCCCCAGACGATGTTCTGATGAAAACAATTATCATTTTGCTTATTTATCAGGTGATTGTCAGTCTGCAATCGCATTGCTTACTTTGGTATGCCTGTGTGAACAGGCATTTAAACGACCGCAGATCGATAAACGGCAAGACTACGTAAAAGGGTCCTACATCAGAGAGAGAGACAAGTTCTTAGCCAGAATCTCTCAGACAGGTTTTTCTCGGGCAGCCCAATATTTTTTTTTTTACTATGCCTTTACCATCAAAAACCACAGCTCTTGTTCACTATTGTTATCATTCCAATCTAGATTCAATTAAGTAATTATAGGTCAACAAAGCGAGAGCTATAAAAATCATTTTTCTCGGGTGTCCTTCCATATTGCGTCCATATGCAACTATATCCAGATACAATGTTTTTGTCTTGAAGAAATTGTGCAAAGCTAAAAGTAAAGCCAATTGTGGATATTATTTTTTCCTTTGCGGGTAAATAGTCAAAGTGACTATACCGAAAGATGTGTCACATAAAGGTAATGATGTACCAGATGGTAAACCAACTGTTTACTTTGTACCAGCACAGCGCTGTTTGAGAAGATCACTGCCATAATGGTAGCCTAAAAGGAAGAAGATAGTTTCAGCCTGACTTTGTTCCCTTAAGGCAGAACTTAACCTCTCCTTAGCATAAGTATATGTATATTTAGCAGGGTTGACATCTACATAATTGTGTTGCAACAGGGACCTTCCTAATAAAGAAGAACGATGTTATACAATGGCTTATTCAGTTTTCGAAGGCTCGAAAAACAAATCATTTTTTGTGCAAAGTTGGATAAAGGTTATCAAAATCTAAGCAGACCGCCTGAGGCGTGAAAGTAAAATGAGAATAATTGTTCTCTGTAACAATACTATGTCTTTTACTATAGAAATAATTGACATTACAGCAACTGCCCAGCCTACCGTATTCACAGTCCATGTACAGGCCCTTCTTCTCAACTTCACCTATCCTAAAAAAAATGCACAAAATACAAATATAAACCATACGGCATGACCCCAGTGCCCAACATGTTCCCAGGTGGCCATTTTGTAGTGAACTGCTTAAGTCCTCCACTTCTGTTTTTTGGGGGGTTTTTTTAGGGTTCATTTCCACTGGCCTATTGTGAATAAGCATTCCTAGCCAAACCTGTTTTCCGATAATCGGCCAGTGTAAAGAGGCTGCCAATCACCTAATGAGCAAGTACAACATGGTTTTCTAAAAATTACTTCTCTCGGCAGCACATTGTGTAAACCGGACCTATGCTGCCGAGAACAGTGACTAAGTGCACAGAATGACCTATAAAAGAAGCGCGGTCGGCCTGTCTAAATAGACTACTCAACGACCACCAATTGGCAAATTTGTAGCCTATCCGTCGTCACGAAGTGTAAACAAGCCCTTAAGAAAGGGAAAGCTTCACATTGTAAAAGTGTAATGTCGCAGCATTTTATATGACTATTAGCCCGTAAACACAATAGATGACGACTAAACACGAGCAAGTTTTACAGACTTCTCATCCAGGAATTGTAAGTACAGGGCTAGATTACTGAAGGCTAGATGAAACATGACGCTGGTCTCTGCAGATTGTGCTCGGGGCAGGTTACTGGTCCATCAGGTTGAAAAGGTTGTTTGTCCAGCGCTTGCAGATGTGGATTAATACACACAACATTGAGGAACCTGCGTTTGTTCAGAGGGAACACAAGCTTGAAGATTCAATTCAGTCCAGGAGACTCTAGCTGAGACGTGAAAGATATCCTTTATAGGAGTATAAGGGATTTTATTATTTTTTATATCCGATAATGTGTAAATCAGTATTCTAGTTAATTTATCTTAATTTTTAATAGGCTTAAAGGATTACTTCTTTCTTCTGCTCTACTATGACCCATTCATTGTCAAGTGTTTTCTAATAATTGAATTCTCTGTATTATATACAACAATCGCTCCCTTCTTCTGGCTCCTTACATAACTAAATGGAGGTTTTAAGCTGACACCACCTAAGTGCGGCGGAAACAGACACTTTCTAGGTTGAACCACGACTAATTTCGTAATGATCTCACCAGTTTCTAGAAAAAGCAGCTGGGTGGAGAGTAGATCAGCCCGAACAACATGGTTTCCTTTATTGTGTCTACATGGCAGATCCCAATAAAATGCCCATGATAGTAGAAGCTGAAAGATATCTTCACTCTGGTATTCAAAAGCAGAGTTGAGCGAATTTTTCAATATTCGGTTCAGATTGTGATCGTCGGTGAATATTGTATTTGCAATATTCGCCTAACATAGCTGAGCGCCATTGGAGTCAGTGGTAGTAGAGATGAGTATGTTCGGAAACGATTGTCAGACATAAATTCGACACGGGTAGGGTACCAATATGGCAAATTCCGATTCGGCGCTAGCTCATATATTCGCTCATCTCTATTCAAAAGGTCATTTAGCAACACTGGTAAATGGCTGTCAGACAATGACACAATCTTGTATCCAGAGTTAAGAAAAAAATACAAGATAACATGCAAAATCCAAACTGGGCAATCCAGTTTTTTAGGAAGCTAAAATAGACTCAAAAGGTGACCATGCACTTAAGATAACTGTCAAAAATTAACTTTTTGAACTCTGCCATACACATTCAACTGAGCAGAGCATGCATATATTCAGAATAGGTCCGGGAGAAGATATCTCTTCTGATGGGTAGTCCTCAAGAATAATCAGGCATAGATTTCACCATACCTGTCCCTTCTTTACCCTGACATCATCTGTCAGAGGAGAGTCACGAGACTCCCTATACCCAGTATATATAATCTGTGAAGCTTTTCCCAAAATCTTGGGGGTTCTTGTCTACATTGCACTAATGCGTATGGGAGACTTTAAATAACACTGGTTAACAGAAAGAAAATTTGAGACTCCTGGGTCACAATGCAACTTTTTTTTTTTTATCAGGGCTCTCATCCACCATGTGCCATGTAGCATTTATGGCAAAGGGCCTCTCATGCCCCAGAGTCTAGGTACAACTACTACTTCTGCACCCCCCATGGTGCCCCTGCCTGTTACTTCAATTACAAACAGTGTACCAAGTTAAGTATACAGTGGGGCAATAAAGTATTTAGTCAGTCAGCAATAGTGCAAGTTCCACCACTTAAAAAGATGAGAGGCGTCTGTAATTTACATCATAGGTAGACCTCAACTATGGGAGACAAACTGAGAAAAAAAAATCCAGAAAATCACATTGTCTGTTTTTTTTTCATTTATTTGCATATTATGGTGGAAAATAAGTATTTGGTCAGAAACAAGCAATCAAGATTTCTGGCTCTCACAGACCTGTAACTTTTTCTTTAAGAGTCTCCTCTTTCCTCCACTCATTACCTGTAGTAATGGCACCTGTTTAAACTTGTTATCAGTATAAAAAGACACCTGTGCACACCCTCAAACAGTCTGACTCCAAACTCCACTATGGTGAAGACCAAAGAGCTGTCAAAGGACACCAGAAACAAAATTGTAGCCCTGCACCAGGCTGGGAAGACTGAATCTGCAATAGCCAACCAGCTTGGAGTGAAGAAATCAACTGTGGGAGCATAATTAGAAAATGGAAGACATACAAGACCACTGATAATCTCCCTCGATCTGGTGCTCCACGCAAAATCCCACCCCGTGGGGTCAGAATGATCACAAGAACGGTGAGCAAAAATCCCAGAACCACGCGGGGGGACCTAGTGAATGAACTGCAGAGAGCTGGGACCAATGTAACAAGGCCTACCATAAGTAACACACTACGCCACCATGGACTCAGATCCTGCAGTGCCAGACGTGTCCCACTGCTTAAGCCTGTACATGTCTGGGCCCGTCTGAAGTTTGCTAGAGAGCATTTGGATGATCCAGAGGAGTTTTGGGAGAATGTCCTATGGTCTGATGAAACCAAACTGGAACTGTTTGGTAGAAACACAACTTGTCGTGTTTGGAGGAAAAAGAATACTGAGTTGCATCCATCAAACACCATACCTACTGTAAAGCATGGTGGTGGAAACATCATGCTTTGGGGCTGTTTCTCTGCAAAGGGGCCAGGACGACTGATCCGGGTACATGAAAGAATGAATGGGGCCATGTATCGTGAGATTTTGAGTGCAAACCTCCTTCCATCAGCAAGGGCATTGAATATGAAACGTGGCTGGGTCTTTCAACATGACAATGATCCATAGCACACCGCCAGGGCAACGAAGGAGTGGCTTCGTAAGAAGCATTTCAAGGTCCTGGAGTGGCCTAGCCAGTCTCCAGATCTCAACCCTATAGAAAACCTTTGGAGGGAGTTGAAAGTCCGTGTTGCCAAGCGAAAAGCCAAAAACATCACTGCTCTAGAGGAGATCTGCATGGAGGAATGGGCCAACATACCAACAACAGTGTGTGGCAACCTTGTGAAGACTTACAGAAAACGTTTGACCTCTGTCATTGCCAACAAAGGATATATCACAAAGTATTGAGATGAAATTTTGTTTCTGACCAAATACTTATTTTCCACCATAATATGCAAATAAAATGAAAAAAAAAAACAGACAATGTGATTTTCTGGATTTTTTTTTCTCAGTTTGTCTCCCATAGTTGAGGTCTACCTATGATGTAAATTACAGACGCCTCTCATCTTTTTAAGTGGTGGAACTTGCACTATTGCTCACTGACTAAATACTTTTTTGCCCCACTGTATGACTCTTCAGGTAAATTAAGGGGCATTTCCATCGTGAACGAGTTTTGTTAAAAACGCTTATTTCACAATCATCTTGCCGTGCAAACAGGCCGCCGATCACCTGATGAACAAGCAAAACGTTCTTCATCGGGTGAAATCGTCTTATGAAGCATAAAAGATTATCGTTCTTGGCAGTGGAGCGTCCCACGTAAACTGGACTTGCACTATTGAGAATATTGGCAGCCTATCCATACTAAGCGATCTAGTACAATGGTTTGCGTTGGTTCTTTTCCTATATTGATGATGTTGGTGCATTTGTTTTTTTACTTTCATACATCATTTTAACCCATGACTACACAACAAACTCATGTTTTCATGTGTTTAGCCATGCGAACCAAACAGCACATGGAAATGGGGCTTGTGATGATGAAACCAGATGAAGAAAAACAATGAAAACCTACTCGCTGGCTATTAAGGGCTTTCCTCACACCCTGCCGCTTGGCATCCATCACTTCTGTTACATATTCCATTATGGAATAAATTACAAGTGTAATGTAACGACGAAATAGAAGAAGTGCCAGACCTTGTGTTACCATTGGCCAAGAGAACGGAAACATGTATGATTTCTTCATAAAAGTTATAATATGAGGCGCAAGCATTAATCTCTCTCATTAGTGTCCCCAGATCAGCTCATGGAAAGGCTGCAGGTGCAATTCATACCGTACCCCCAAGATGGCCATAAGATGTATAATAGTGCCGGAGGTTGGGCTACTCTAAAACAAGGCATCTTCCTCTTTGCAGCGGCCTGACACTGCTTACCGACTGCGCCCAATTTAATATCTGGCTCCAAGTCACCACATCACTCACGACTGCAAAGGCAGCTCTTTTTCACGCAACTGTAAATTTTAATTAACTACGCAAAACCATACAGCCGTGAGTGGTAAATAGGCTGCTGTGTTTTTCTATTGTTCAACCCACATGGAAATGATTCTTAAAGGTTTTACAAAACCTTTCAAGGCCGAACAAGCCAGTTTCTCAAATGGATCCAAGTCAAGAAAAAAAACAACTCAGATTTCTATCTTCCATATGTAACATCTGAGGCACATGGCAGCAACATACCCACATCAATGTTCTGGCAGTGACTTCAGGCGCGAGAGCAGAAGGATGTGTCCCATACCATGGGCAGAATACCCAGCATCTATTGGTGGGCTTCTTTATACCACAGGCAGCTTGTGTCCTGGGCTATTAGGTCTCATTAGCTTCAATAACTACTTCATGTAGGTCCAGACTTGTGAACATATTAGGATCCACTTCAATAGGAATTTTAAAATGCTCATGTCTCTACGTTTATTCTTCAGAGTTACACATTTCTTTCCAACAATACACGGAATGCCCAACCTTATGATGTTGACGACTTATCTTAAGGCTAGGGTCACACCACCATATTTTCTCTCATCCCAGAGAATCGGGCGGATTGTGCTTATCACATACTGATCACAGTTTGATCCAATTTTCTCGGATGTGAAGAAAAATTAAATAAAATTCTCTATCTTCTCCACTCCGTCAATCTGTGAAATCACATTTCATTAGGCTGTCAGCTGAGAATAGCCTGATGTTTTCCACGGATTCATTGACTTGCAAGGCCAAATGCGATCGCAACAACAAAAAAATTGGACAAGCTCATGGCCCCATAAAATAACATTGGTCTGAGTGGAATCCGATTTTTTTAGTTGGATCGCACACTGATCAAAAATACGTTTGTCTGCACCTGCCATTAGAATAGGTCATCAAAATGGGAAGTCTAGCACCCAGCACTTCAACCAGTCAGCTGTTTTTAACTCCATTAAGGTCAAATGACCAATGAGAGGTGGTGAGTTCTCCTTCAATGGAAGTCTTCAAACAGGGGATAGACAGACATCTGTCTGTGATGGTTTAGTGAATCCTGCATTGAGCAGGGGGTTGGACATGATGACCCTGGAGGACCCTTCCAACTCTAAAGGGCCGCAGCAGCGATATCACTAGCAATATTGCTACATGTGATACTCACCTCCGACCCCCCCGCTGGTTATTGCTGATTGCGCGAGATCGGCCTGGTCCATTTCTCGTCGGCGGCTTCCTGCTGGCGCCGACGAGCGAGCCATGGACGCAGGTGGAAGACGGTCACCCTCGCCGTTTTGACAGGTGAGTACGACCGCTGCTGCATCGCTGGTGAGATCTGCCTGTTTGGCAGCTCACTAGTGACCATTTAGCGATGCACCAGAGATCCTGACCGGGTCATATCGTGGTCGGGATCGCTGGTGCATCGCTAAATGTAACGGGGCCTTAACATTCTATGATTTTATGCAAACAGTGAAAGGAGCCAGAACAACTCAGCTTCATTCATTATTTAATGGCCATTGAAGAAAACTACAAATCAATTCCTGAGTAGATATATAAATTGAGTTTAGGTTATCACTATCTTAAGGCCAGACAACCCACTATCTTGTCTCATCTTGTTAAACAGGGATAACTGCAAAGTGCTTCCAAAAACAAGAAACTTTCACTTTACTTCTTATTAAAAGTCCTCTCCGTTCTCAAGTATGTAGGGATTTTATTTCTATAGTTTACTCCTTGTTGCCTAGATTATTGACCACCTCTGAAGTCTATCACAGGTTGATGTTTTCCTAGAGCCATCTAGCAAGCGCTTCACCCAAAACCTCATGATGACCTTCGATGCTGCAGAGGCAAAGCTGTCACTGTTTGCAGCATGGGGGGAGAGCACAGTTTGAACCCCATGGCATGATCATGCTTCTGGTTTGAACTGTCAATCTTCAGGAATGCACCGCCCCCAGCAAGCTGTGTGCACTCCAGATGAAAGAACAAAAGAAAAAACCCTTAAGGGTATGTTTCTACATCATGTTTTTTGCAGAATTTTACTCTCCCAGCAAAATAAATGAGATTTCTGAAACCTCATACACGTGTTGCTTGTTTTTTTCTTTGCAGACTTGAAGCAGTTTCAAATCTGCAGCATGTCAAGTCTTTCAGTATTTTTGCAGCGCTTTTCCACCCATTCTAATGAGTGGGATAAAAAAAAAAAAAAAAAAAAACACACACGAGAAAAAAAAACCCATCAATAACGCAAAATCACCTGTTTTTTATACAGCATTTTTTGTGTCGACATGTCTGCAGCAAATATTTAACGTGTGCACATACCATTAGCCTTTATGAAAAGAACCCCATAAAGTGATCCCCAGTACTTTAAGTTTCACCCTACAATTTGCCTATGTTCACTTAACAACACTAGATGAAGGTCATCAGCACTTTCCAAGAAATATTTGCTCTGAGGTCTGATATCATATCAGCAAACTGCATTTGTAGTATCTGATGATTTTCCATTTTTGTTAATAGTAATGTGGTAAATTAGGAGAACTAAAGGGGCATTTACACGACAAGATAATCGTGAACAAGCGTTAACACCCCTGTGTCTGACCATGTACGGCGCATACCACATCTCCTGGGCAGGGGAGGAAGCAAAAGACAATACTGACATTACAGCAGGGGATCACAGAGGATTCATTTTGCGAGGTAAAATATTTCACTGACTATTTTTAAACAATATTTTACCTCACAAAATGTATCCTCTGCGATCTCCTGCTGTAATGTCAGTATTGTCTTTTGCTTCCTCCCCTGCCCAGTAGCTGTGGTATGTTCTGTACACGGTCAGACACAGGGGTGAGAGAGACAGAGCACAGGGGAGAGACAGCTCAAACGGGACAACACAGCACAGGAAGGAGAGAGACAGCAGACAATGGGGATAGCACATGGGGTAGACAGGTCAAAGAAGAGAGCATGGACGGGAGAAGTCAGCACATGGGGAAAGAGAGAGTGGATAGGTGGGGGAGCACATGGGGGGAGAGATTCTCAACGCTGCAAAGCCTGCCCCCATCTTGACATTACCGCCCTCTCGATGCGATAGCATCAGGCCTCCATCTAGTGATATATAATAGCACATCTGATTGTGCTGTTCTATGTTGCAAGGCGTGTATGCGTGCTCCAGGTATAGGGATTAAAGGGGTTATCATCCTTATGAAGAAAAGCAAAAAACGCTGACTATTCCAATGTACAGTATCTGCATCAAGAGATAACATCTATTGCGGTCACTCGTAGTTCAAAGACAATGCGTTAAGGTACTGTCACACTAAGCGATATCGCTCGCAATATCGCTATAACTTGTGACGCTATAGCGATATTGCTAGCGACATCGCTGTGTCTGATACTTACCTCCGACCGCTCCCCCGCTGCTTATCGCTGATCGCGCGAGAACGTCCAGGACTGCTTCTCGTCGCCAGCTTCCTGTGGAGAGATGAGCGTGGAGCCGGGCGGGAGGACGCAGGATCGCCTAGTGTGACAGGTAAGTAGCGACCCCCGACCCCAGCGATGTCGCTGGTGAGATCTGCCTGTGTGGCAGCTCACTAGCGACCACTTAGCGATGCACCAGCGATCCTGACCGCGTCATATCGCTGATCGGGATCGCTGGTGCATTGCTAAGTGTGACGGTACCTTTACTCAAGCAGAATCTGCTTTAGGAACCTGCTCTGTTTTTGAGAAGTTTTTGGAGGCGTTCTCCTTTTCCTCATGCTCTTTTGAAGAGTTTTCAAAGTTCTTTTTTCCTAAAGCGTTTTTTTTTTTTTTGCAACCTTTTGAGTTAACAGTGCTTAGTTTGCCATGCAGTCCATTAGGAACAAAGAAGCAACATGCTAATTTTTTTCTATTCATAGGGCGTTTTTTAAAAACCAGGAAAAAAAAATGCTCAAACTATTTCTCATATGAATAGCAAAGCAGAATCCCACATACTGTAAATCAAAGTAAATTTTTCGAAGCACTTTTAAGCTTTTAATTAAAGTTGTTTTTTTTTGAGGGGGGTGGAAGGTGGGAATGAATACACTCCAACTCCTCAAACTAAGTGACTATAGCCATGCTTTGAAGCTGTGACTGCTTCTACTGAATGTGCGGTACAAGGAGTTAGCCCACATTTTGCTTTTTTTATTAACTGGCTTGGAATAGTCTGTAACTGCTACCTTAACCTGCAGCCGCCTCAAACTGCCCTAATTGTTGATTCTTTTCCTCACTCAGATTTGGGGGTCTGTTTTATGTCATCCCCAAATGCCAGTTTCACGTTTACCAAAGAGCAGAGCTCCAGTGTGAAGCTGTCAACCTGCCAATGATTAATTACATCCAAGCACAGGCTGCTAAACTCGCACCACTACAAGCAGAGGCCTGCAATCCCAATCATCAATCCGCTGCATTCTCTCCATCCCTCTGTTTGTGAGCCATGCACACTGGACAATGCCAGAATGACTTGGCTAATCTCAAGAAATGAGACCAAGGAGATTTGGCAGGGAAAAGCTACAAATACCTTTGTAACAGCAAAAGAACTGTGACATTATGGCCCCAGGCGGGGTGGTCCAGTGAATAATAATAAGATCATATTGTGCCGGTCGTAGAGTTACTCAATACATCCTCTTGTTCCTCCGTGTCCATGTTAGCACTAGAGCAAAAACAACAGTAAATTTATTAGCAAAATATGAATGCATTCGCACATAAAGTAACCCCCCTTGCACAATGGACGAGCGCGGACACTAAGTTCATTGTTGAGCATCAGCTCGCAAAAAAAATTATTCCAAAAAAGGTGATATTATTGTAACCCTCATGTTTTATTCAATGCGATACATTCTAGATTTATGACATTTGTGTCATGACAGCTGCGAGATGTACCGATAATCTAATGCAGATAGAAAACTGTCCAAAAGGACAAAACCCAACAGGCAGGGAACCAACGTGACGAGAACTTTGCTGCCATCATCTGACTTTTTTTCGGGAATTGGTAGACTCTGGAGACACCAAGAGCAATAACCAGAGCCAGCGTCACTACCCAGCGTTTCCGGACAAGTGCCAGGGTTCTGTAGAAAGGATGGGGGGGTGGTCACGCTCATTAGCATATTGCCACCAATGGCGGAAGACCACACAGCTGCTATGGAGTCCATGAGTCGAGGGGGGGGGGCGGTGCCAAGGCTGGCATCAGGCGCCCGTCCCCTCACCTCCATCACACATTAAACTGTTTCAGTATTCTGAATGCCAACACAGTTGAAAGCGATGATTGGAGAGGGAACCGTCTTAGGAAGCTCCCTCTCCTATCATTCCCCCTCTGCGCTCTGTGATATCTAAGTGCAGAGGTCGAGTTGCAATGAAGTCGCTACAAGCAGTGCAGAGGGTCAAAAGATCGGAGAATGCAGAAACCGGAGTCGTAGGGGAACAGGGAGAGGCGAGTATTTGTTTATTTTTAGTGTATGGCGCACTGTATGGGGCCCATTATTCTGTATGGAGCACTATATGGGGCAATATATGGAGCACTGTTTGGTGCTCAATATTCTGTATGGAGCAATATATGGGGCACATTATACTGAATGGAGCAATATCTGTGGCACGTTACACTATATGAAGGACTATGTGGTTGCCCATAATACTGTATGGAGGACTATGTGGTTGCCCATAATACCGTATGGAGTGATTAAAGAAGAGAAAAAAGTACTACCAGAAAAATGCACACCACAGAAATATATATGAAAAATATAAATCACAACAACTCTATTGGCACACAATACAATTAAAACACACTTAAAACCATAGAACTGTGTCCACAGATAAAAATTGATACAATAACAACCCACATGCATGAGAGTAGACAATAAATGACCCTCAATTAACCCTTCCCCTAGTGGCTCATGAGGCTAAAGCAATACGTGTAAGTGTAACCTGTCCAATAGGACCTGGAAATCTCGATAGACTAATAATCTCAAAGGGAGAATAATCCCAAGGGGAGAGCAAAGAAAAATATATATATGAACAGTCTAATATCGATGGACAATATGAACCCAGAAGGAAAGCTCAAACAATGAAATCACATTCCAAAAAAAAAAGCCCCAATGTCAGCATATTACTAGAAGAGAGTCAGGAACCCACTGCTCCCAAGAGTCAGAAATCTAAGTGGACCGCAGACATAACCCGGTTTATGTCTGCGGGCCACTTAGATTTCTGACTCTTGGGAGTAGTGGGTTCCTGACTCTCTTCTAGTAATATGCTGACATTGGGGCTTTTTTTTTTGGAATGTGATTTCATTGTTTGAGCTTTCCTTCTGGGTTCATATTGTCCATCGATATTAGACTGGTGAGACGGTTCATATATATATTTTTCTTTGCTCTCCCCTTGGGATTATTCTCCCTTTGAGATTATTAATCTATCGAGCTTTCCAGGTCCTATTGGACAGGTTACACTTACATGTATTGCTTTAGCATCATGAGCCACTAGGGGAAGGGTTAATTGAGGGTCATTTATTGTCTACTCTCATGCATGTGGGTTATTATTGTATCAATTTTTATCTGTGGACACAGTTCTGTGGTTTTAAGTCTGTTTTAATTGCATTGTGTGCCTATAAAATTGTTGTGATTTATATTTTTCATATATATTTTTCTGTGGTGTGCATTTTTCCGGTAGTACTTTTTTCTCTGCTTTAATCATAGCTACGTTTGACTACTTGGTTGCACCCCTATTTCATACATATAATTATTTATATAACGCGGTGCACCAAAATATATTTTTTCTCCTTATACATAATACTGTATGGAGGACTATGTGGTTGCCCATAATACTGTATGGAGGACTATATAGGAGGAAAATGACTTCTGCATAGGCTACAACTCTGAGGACAGTGTCTATTAGTAGGGTACATTAATCAATACCACGTTAACCTCTAATACTATAGGTACCGAAATCTGTGGATCTGTCAATCACCTGAATCCCCTCTGCTGTACGGCATTGTAGAATTTACAATAGATATCACTCATGTAATGTAAGAAGTGAAATCTTTGGCATTGCACTATACCTATATTTCTCTGCCGTATCAGTGGATCATGAATCTGTGGTATGTGTTAAAGGGGTCCACGAAAACTTGGAGCCAGCCTTGACAGTGGCTAAGAGGGAGAATGCAGATAGAATTGTATCTCAGGCTTGCTAGCTTCAAGAAACTTAGGTCACTAGGCAAAAAACTAAGGGCATGTGCACTTGGTGCCAGGTGAAATGCCATTGCACTTAAGCTTTTTATTCGGAGATATATATTCTCTTGTCATACAACTCCAATGGAATTCTCCAACATATGCCATAAGGGGATATGACATAAGACACAAGGGTTCTTACGTGTACTTTCAATCGCTGTGTTAAATAAGTTGAGCCTGGGATCCTCCTTTAGGTAATGGAGAGAGAGTCCTTGCAGGGCATTGTTCACATGTATTTTTATTATTACTCGGAACCTTGATCAGATCTTAACAAGATGAGAAACATAAAAGAAAATATCATATGTCTCCCTTTTGGAGCTGATCCCGACTTTGGGTACGAAATAAAGAACACATGCCGTCACCCCCAAAAAAGATTAACCATAGATTCCCAGGCACATAGAAGAACATGTGGGTGAAAATTGCGACATAGGTATAATGCTAGAAACGTCCATCAGATACTCAATCACTGGTTAGTTGTCTAGGGAAGCGTGAAGTCACACACTGACTTGTGGATGCCCTCGTAATGCAGATTTGCAAGCCAATGTCAGGAGGGGATCTTTAAAGGGAGGGAAAGTATAAAGAAACAATACTAGTAGTTTTGACGTTATGTTCTTCTAGTTTTTGCATCAAAAAAGCCACAATTGAAAGCCCCATAAAGAAGAAGATGGAAATAAACTATTTTGGAGCAACTTACATTCTGTATAGATCTATAGATTTATGGATCTACTTCTTGTACTTGTCCAAGATTCAAGTTAATAAAGGTAAAAGGTAGAACAATCTTGGCTTCATGGAAATAATCAATTGTGAAGGTAGGTCTACCTCTCCGGATAGCCTTTAATGGGCCATATACCTTGCGAATAAGGGCAAAGAATACAAAATAACTGGCCATTTCCAAAGTAAACAGCCATTGTCCACCTCCAGAACGGGGCTGCATAAATCAATTAGTTTATAGGAGGGGGAGTGAGGATTTTAGCACCTGGAGACTATTACTGGATATTTGTTTATTTTATTTTCACTTTCAGGATGAGATCTTAAGGGATCTGGAGCAGTTTACATATCACAGTCACCAATCCATCCATCACACCTCTCCCAATCTGGCCAGTCAGACAGACCCCTGGAGAAGGAGAGTGGGGGGGCGACTGTCCATAGCTGAGCTAAAACATATAAACAAAATGACTGAGATTTCAAGCAGACACATCTTTCTCCTAACGAGACACCTCAAGCCAAGGAAATGTCCTCCTTCCAAATGTAGGAGCAGCACAGGAATATCAGTGGTCACATATGTAGAAAGTTCTCTTGTATACACTGGGGAATACGCAGAAACTTTTTTTTCCCCCCAAATCCCTAAAGGAATAGAATAGGATTTCTTCTCGACTAACTAAAGTTAAAAAAAAAAGCTATATGAATACATAGATATGTTAATTCCCCATCCCCAAAACAGTGCCACCCTTGTGCATGGGCAGTGTCTGGTATGGCAGCTTACCAAAAGTGTCACTTTCAAAAACTTTTCACGTACTAGAAGTTTAGATAAGTGGGGGTACGGGCTCTGTGATAGCCGCTTATCAAAAAAACATGGAGGAGGAAAGTTTACACTGTACTCTTCTGAGACTGAAGATGAGACAAATTCGGACATTCAGCTATTTAGTGAGAATTTTACTCATTATTTTCAATGTGGACCCGACCCTAGACATACAAGTTAAATCGATGATACAAATATGCACACTAGGGTGACCGGATCTCATATGGGGGGGGAAAAAAATGTCAGAATCTTGTTCGTCTGGACCCCACAAAACGATTCCCCTTTCCAGATATTGAGAGAGCCAAAATTTGAGCTCGATCAAACGACGTTAACCCGTGCCGCTCGTCGCTCAAAGTTTGAAAAAATCCAAATTGAGGTATTTTAAGATTTAGGTATTTTGCATAGTCTGTTAGACTATAAAGAATGTGACAACAACATTGCAGAAATAGCCCTGACCAAATTTTCGAACCATTTGTGGTATTTGAATGCAGAGTTGGTGGGATTATCGTTTTTTGATCCCACCATTACAGACAATGAAAAGTTAAAGGCTAATAAATTGCTCAGTAGCACAGATGAACCATCAGAGCACGCTAACCTACATGAGTTGATAATTTTACATAGTTATCTAATCTATTCTAGAGCTTTTGTTAAAGTAGTTTTTGAAACGTCAGAATATAATGCTCGGCATTTGCTTACAACTTGCAGGACATATTGCTTTTGTTCTTCATCTTTTGTCAGAAGGTCGTTAAAGTCGGTTACTTCCTACCTCTTTTAATTTTTCTTTCCTAACTTTTGGATTTACAACCCTAGCGTGCTCTGATGGTTCATCTGTGCTACTGAGCAATTTATTAGCCATTAACAACTTTTCATTGTCTGTAATGGTGGGATCAAAAAACGATAATCCCACCAACTCTGCATTCAAATACCACAAATGGTTCGAAAATTTGGTCAGGGCTATTTCTGCAATGTTGTTGTCACATTCTTTATAGTCTAACAGACTATGCAAAATACCTAAATCTTAAAATACCTCAATTTGGATTTTTTCAAACTTTGAGCGACGAGCGGCACGGGTTAAATTCGTTTGATCGAGCTCAAATTTTGGCTCTCTCAATATCTGGAAAGGGGAATCGTTTTGTGGGGTCCAGACGGACAAAATTCCGACATTGATTTTTTGCGGTCACCCTAATGCACACACACACCAATAAGTACGCAAAATATGCGCTGATTTTTTATATAGAAATGCTGTGGATTTCAGTTTAGAAACCTGGGGGAAGAATCAAGCACCAAACACCCAATGTGATCCCAGCTCAAAGCGCATAAAAAAGCAGATAGAGAAGAGTGCAGCTGTTTCTGGGGAAAATGAGGACCCTGTCATCTTAAAGAATCCCTTATCTCTTGGTCAATCATTGATTTATTTATTTTTTTTTTACTTTTTCACTAGGCAGTTCATTAGAAGCACAATGGCAGAGAGGACCACCTCTCCTTTTGTCTTTGGGCTAGTTTGGAAACAAAGTTTTTTTTAGCTTAAAAAAGAAACTTTGTAGAGTTGGAACATTCCTTTAACCTATACTTATGTGTTGCGTATCATTTTCTGATAAAGGCTGATTCTCGCTTTAAAAATTTTGGGATGATGGCAGAGTTAATTGAGACATTGGAACAAAACAAAGAGACAGAAGGTTATTATTGCGCCTCTCCACCCCTCATAAGGCATTGTTTTTCTTTAAATGACGACATTAGCACAATAAAAGTCTTTCAGTTGCACAGAAACAATTCAATTCATCCACAGCCTGTGTATAGTGATCCTCAAAGCTGCAGTCTGCACTATAATCTGTTCACTTCGACTGGGGGGGGACACGGGTGCACAATTTTGAGAATTTTGCCATACTTTGTCAATTTCACCTAAAATACCTTGAGCGCCTCATTTGTCTATTTCTGGCAAATATTATTTATTTTAATTTTATAATGCCGTATTCTATAGCACTTTTTCAAACATTGTCATCTATGTCCCCATTGGGGCTCACAATCTAAATTCCCTATCAATATGTCTTTGGAATGTGGGAGGAACAGGAGTACCCAGAGGAAACCCATGCAAACACGGGGAGAACATACAAACTCCTTGTAGATGTTGTCCTTGGTGGGGTTTGAACCCAGGACCCCAATGGTTCAAAGCAACAGTGCTAACCACTGAGCCACCATGTAGCTCATAAATAGACAACTGCATGAAGAAGCCGTGAAGGTGTCCATATTGGCGATTATTATGTTTTCCCAATTAATTGGGGATTTCAACAGTTCTGCATAAGAGGGCACTTGAAGGACTTGGATAAAGAGCTCCTCCACATGTGGACTAAAGAGGCCCAGGGTAAAGTTGAGTTGTTGTCCTCCAACTCTACTGATAAACATAGTCCAAAGCAATTTATCAAAGCCACCTATGAAATCATTACTCACTATCAGTTAGCAATGTCAGAGCCAACTCGGAGTCTCATTTTTCTCCACACTTCAAGCAACTCCTTTCTATGGCCAAGAATTCCAATTGTAAGAGCATCTCGCCTCATTAAAATGGCACCTTCTTTACACAACTCGTCGCGCTTTAACATAGCTATCTCTAAAGTTCTTTCAAGCTTCCATGTAAAAAAGGGGTTTAACCCCTGCTCCCCATTAAATCTAAATCCCTAGAAGGCAGAGTGCCTTCATCTCCATTAATTGCGCTTACAAATCCCATATAGAATTTCTGATTTTAGTTCAAAGAAGATCTGGCCTCCTCCCTTAACACCCCACCATGGATATTAATTCTAAAGCTTTGTAGAGATCACAAAATGCTTCTAATCTGCATTTTAATTGGCATTCTGTAAAAGGCATGGGAGGGGGTAGCCTCGTCTCCTTCACTCACTACTTAGAATCAAGAAGCTTTTTGCAACCCCCATTAAAAGTTACAATGAGACCTGAAAGCCTCTACAGCCCTCACATACACTTCACGTTACAGGTTAAGAATGCAAAATTTCACACGAACATACAACCGTAAGTCCCAGATGCCAGAGCACAAAGTACATTCACCGAGCTTGGCACAATACATGTTTCATACAAAGGACATCTAGATTTTTCTCCAGCAAAACACTCCGGTCTTATAGCTTGGAGAGTACCGATAATTACTTTAATTAGATAGCACTTTTCCACCAAACACTTCAGGATCAGAGCATGAAAGGACCATTGACAACCATGGAAGAATCCAAACACTGAGCACATTATAGGCAGAAGAATTGCAGCAGTTGGCATATGTTACTAAACTCCTGAGGTGCATCATAATCAAGTCACTCCAGTGTTTAGAGTCAGGGATGGCAACCTGTGGCTATTTATCTACAATAATCAGGCTGGCCAAAGACCTGAAGATTCCTCCTCAAACTGACTAGCTCTCAATGTGCTTCTCCATTGGGAAAAAGGCAAGTTTTCTTTCTACAAGTTTACCCATCCATCATCCCACATTTATTTTTGTGATAGCATCTAAACATCACCATCAATGAAGTTCGAGCCAAGAAAAGTTTCTAATACATGAGTGCTTTTACCTCCAGCAGATCTGATGGTTGCATCACTATAGACCAGCTCCCAATGTGTTTCTCCATTGGGAAAAAGGCAAAGTTTTCTTTCAACAAGTTTACCCATCCATCATCCCACATTTATTTTTGCGACAGTATGTAAACATCACCATCAATGAAGTTCGAGCCAATAAAAGTTTCTAATATTTGAACGCTTTAAACTCCAGCTGATCTGATGGTTGCATCACTATAGACACTGCAATTTTTATTGGTCAGATTGTTAACAAGAATCTATGGCAAGGAAGAACTTAGCTGTATGCGTATATACGCAGCATATTTTTGGCCAGGATTTCCATTCTAGACTGCGTATTAAGGCTCAGATATCCGTTTTTTCACATACAAGAAAAAAAAAAAAAAAAAAAAAACTTCAAAAGTGTTTTTTTTTTCAGCTTCTTAAAAATGGACAGCATCCAAGTGCCATCCGATTTTTCTTTTCTGCATGCCCATAGACTCCCATTAGCGTTTTTGATCCGAAAACCTGGATCACTATCAGACACGTCTCCGTGATTTTGCGTAGACCACTCGGTCCAATAGAAAAAAAAAAATAAGATATGTAGACAGCCTCCTAGACTATTATAGGTGCAAGTTCTATTTATGAATACGACAAAAGGAACTTGTACGTGAAAAACGGACGTCTGAATGAGCCCCTATAGTTAGTTGCATGATACATAAAAATTTCCCCATATTTCATCCAAACTGCACAGAAAATTGTGCACTGTGGATCTGAGACGTGCAGTTTGTCCATTTATACTGCGGATTTTACTGCAGATTAGCAAAGGGTGGGATGGAATGCAAAGCCGTACCGTTTCAGCAGTGAAATATGCAACTTTTTTTTTTTTTATATAATCGCTGCCACCATTTGTTGCCTATCAATAGGAAATATTATTGTGTATTTTTAACACTTTTGGTGGGTCCTTGTGTTCTTTTTAAAAAAACAAGCATGCTCTAATTCGTGCATATTTTAATTATTTTTCCTTTAAGTTTCTCTATTGGAAACTGAAAAAAAAGCCTAAAAATTCAAACTTTTTTTTTTTTCTTTACAAATGAATGCCCAAATCTGAAATAAGGTTTAGTAATAAATGCAACTATACTTTATGCATCCATCCAACAGCTTAATCCTATGTATGGACATAACTCGTACCCCCTGAGCTCTCATGGGGTGTAACTAGTTAACCGAGCAGTGATTGCTAACTTTCACTGCACAGAAGAGGGATTCTTTGTTATAATGAGGAACATAAAAGGCCTCTCAGAGAAAATAGGTTTACACTACACAGGCATGTGACATTCCAAGCAGGCCCCAGACATGAGCAAAACCCTACAATTCTCCTGTACCTACCCCCAGACTGTGTAAATCTGTCACTGGTTAAGACAGTTTTATAACCAGTCAGGTCCAACCTATTCAGTGCTACAGACTTTTCATTTAACTATGAATTGAAGAATGCAATGACTGGAGAAAAGCCTTAAAGCGTTTAACCCGCTGCACGCCAGGCATAAAGTGAAGAAAAGACTTATTGCAACAGTATAGTTAGCTAATAAGCACAAATAAAGGGCATATTCCAAGAGGTGCTGCAGCAGCAAGCCTTTTTAGGGGTCCGGCTGGCCATGCGTGGTCAGTTTCTTGAATAATATGACCAATCGTGAGCCTTCTATTAATAATTATTGAGTTTATGGCGCAAGAACCATTAACCGGAGAGATTTATTGGACAAGTTAGTAACTTCTGATTGATTGCCATGCACCATAATGATGTCACATATACTTAGGAATATCATAAGTGGTATATGATGGACACAGTATACCGGCCGCAGTGATTAAATCACGTGTCTATGAATAATCTGCATCTTTTCAAGGTTATAGAACACTTGGTTTAGAACGAATCCTTAAAGTCTTTGGAGAACTTCACCAGGAACAGAAACTTGTTCTCCAGTCAAACACTTCCAGCCAGTCCCATAGGAGAAAAATACACAGAGGCGAACCCAGCGAACCAAAGCGCGAGATCTAAAGCGGAGCCTCAATACAATGACAACACAGGACCTCCCTTTACTATTGTTCCACTTTTCAACAATTAAGACTTATATTTCGCCCACGTGAAACAAGACAGGATCTCATACACGGGGCAGATTAACCCTGCCTAAGCCGTGCACTGCCGCCATACCTACCACTCGCTAATTTTTGGTAAGATTTTACCTAGGGGCCAATTTACGTGCAAAAAAAAAAAAAAACGATTTCCCAGCAAGCGTACTACTGATACCTGTATTTACATGGAACGCAATATCGTAACAATGACAACAACCGGTCAGGTTTACGTCGCTACGTTAGACACGTGTTCACATTTTACATACAAAACATTTCTTTTTACTTATTATGTAAATGCTCATTATATAAAAAAAAAAACCTTGTATGAAAATAGGCCTTTATGTAAAAAAAAAAATAAAAAAAAATTTTAAAAAAAGGAATTATCAGGCTACGGTCCCACGAGGAGCTTTTGCTGTTGCAGGTTTTCGGCACCCATAGGTTACTTGCATTTTTTTTTTTTTTTTTTTTTTTTTCGAAAATCCGCAGCATGAAAAACTCATCGTGGGAACGTAGCCTTAAAAGCCATATATAATTCTTTATGGCCGCGCTCTGAGATATTACCTCTTTACCAGGCGTTCTTACAAGAATTAAGTAAAGAAACAATCGGCGTCAATCAATGGTAAATCTGGAGAGCGCCGGTTGAACTTTTGGCACATGGTGTGGTACAACTAACAAGTAAAGACGCAGCAGGGAAACTAACTTTGTTGGCATTACCTGCAAAGACTGTGGTGTAAAAAGATCCCCCTGACTTGCAGCAGGCGTGTGCCTGGCAAGAGGAAACACAGAGGTCTCAATCACTCTCTAGGGACAGATTCCCAAGTTCAGTTCTAGCAATCAGATTTAATTCCCTTCTCTCCAAGAAATGGACATAAGGATCCCAAGGAAGCAACAGTCCAGGGTGTGTAATCCTCAAGCAGCAGGACCCAACAGCAAGCGGGGAGTGAGGTTCCAAAGAGGGGAACCAGCCAGATCCCCCATCCAGGGTGAATGAGTGAGGTCAGCACAAGTCCTGGACTCTTTTCTTGGATGATGCAAAAGTCTCTTTTTAATTCTTTAAGAAGTAGCAATCCAAGGTGCTGCAACAATCCACAACATCAGCTCAAGCATTTCCCCCAGACACCAGTGTCATTGTATCAACACCATGAAAACAACAAAACAAGCAACATAGGTAACAAATATGTGAACTTCCAAAAGTGAGCAGAGAGGTGAGGTGCAGGCAGTGCAGCCCGAGTGTGAGGAGCAATGGAAAGTGGATGAGGCTTTTCCCTCCCCCCTCACTCTTCAGGCACATTCCCAGCCCTCTCCTCCTCCCTGACCACTCCTCCCTGTCTGAAACCTGAACTTCTAGCCCTTCCCCTCGCCCAATCCTGAGTCGCTGCTTTTGGCTTTGTGCAGCAGCCTTTTCTGCATCCCTCCCATCCTTCTTCCCTCCTTCTCTCTGTTGCACAGTTTGGCACACATCTCTGCACAGAGGGATGGTTTGTTTGGATTGGAATTACTATGCTATGTGCGCTCTGGCTTTTCTTTTTCCCGTCTCTTTTCTCTCTAGTTCTTTTTACCTCTTTGAAATACACCCTAAATAATAAGCAGATAAAGCGCCATTTGTGATGTCACAGCCGTTGACACTCGGGGTATCATCTAACTAACTTCTAAGGGTATGTGCACACATTGCGGGTTCGTGTGCGGATCCGCAGCGGATTTGGCCCTGCAGATCCGCTGCAGATTCGCTAGTGTTGTACAGTAACATGTTATCCTATGGAAGAAAAATCGCTGTGCACATGCTGCAGAAAAATCTGCGCGGAAACGCAACGGTTTATTTCCTGCAGCATGTTAATTCTTTGTGCGGATTCCGCAGCGTTTTTACACCCATTCCATTATAGGAATCCGCTGGTGTAAAAATGCAGGACAAATCCGCTGAAAAAACCGCGGGTATTTTCACCTGCAGATTCTGCGCGGAAAACTCTGCACACAAATCCACAACGTGTGCACATACCCTAAAGGGCCCGTTACACATAGCGATATCGCTAGCAATATCGCTGTAACGTCACTGATTTTGTGACGTTATAGCGATATTGCTAGCGATATCGCTACATGTGATACCTCTGACCGGCTCCCCCGGAATGATCACTGATCGCACGAGAACGGCCTGGGCCATTTCTCGTCGTCAGCTTCCTGTTGGGCTTCCTGTGGCACCGACGCGTGGACGCGGGCGGGAGGACATCAGGATCGCCTCGTCTGACAGATAAGTAGCAACCCCCGACTGCTGCGATGTCGCTGGTGAGATGCACCAGCGATCCATATCGTTGTCGGGATCGCTGGTGCATCGCTACGTGTAACGGTACCCTAAGGCTCCATTACCACGTTGAGTTTTTGATGCTGCAGATTTTCTGCGCCATCTCTTCACCTATTATGTAAATTAGGTTATTTGTGTTTTTTAATGCGTTTTTTTATTATGCATTTTTATTGCTTTTTTTGTTGGCTTTAAATAAAGTTGCTTCATTTTTGATAGTTCCAGGTATTTGGCATTGACCAGAACTTATTGATATATTTAGTTACACATTACATGTGTTTTTATTTTGTTTCCAGAACCTAAAGCTATGTTCACACATAGCGTTTTTTCAGCAGTTTTATATTTATTTTTATTTTTTTTCCTGCAAATTTCCAGCTGCGGTTTACAGTACCAGCAAAGTCTATGAGATTTCATAAACCTCATGCACACATATTGTTTTTTTTTTGGTCCTCAATATTTTGTGCAATACCTTGGTTTCCGCCAAATTCAGCATGTCACTTCTTTCGATGTTTCTTCGGTGGTTTTTACCTATCGAAAGCAATGAGTTGTGCAAGAAAACACTGCAAGAACACAGATATGGAATGGGTGTAAAAACGCTGCGGAATCCGCACAAAGAATTGACATGCTGCAGGAAATAAACCACGGCGTTATATTCAGGAGATTTTAAGAAATCAGGAGGCCAAGTGCACATGGTACTGCTAATTTCTAAGGCTGGTTTCACATTAGCGTTTTTTGCGCAGCGCATCGTGCACGTCCATGCGCATGGTCTTGTGTTTGCAGGTGTTCATATTCGTTTTCGTGCGCATGCGTTTTTTATGGTGTGCGCCAGACGCAACCTGCTGCATTTTTGGGTACACCAAAAGGCGTAAAAAAACCGCATGCACGCGCTTGCACACGGAATGCGACAAAATAACGCATTGCAGTCTATGGGAACGCAGGCGTGAGCATGGACATGCGTTCCTCTGCGTTTTCGTGCGCATGCGTTTTTAGCGTAAAAACGTGTAGACACTGGTTTTAACCCCTAGAGAACGAATGCGCATAAAAAACGCAAACGCGTGCAAAAACGCATGATGCCTTTTTTGCATGCGTTTCTATTGCGCACGATGCGCTGCGCAAAAAAACGCTAATGTGAAATTAGCCGAAAATATCTAACAAAAAAATGACATCACATGCAACAGATTTGTTTTAGAAATTTCTGCAACTAAAAATAAGTTGTATTTTGGTAGCCGTCATATTTAGCGATCCTTAGGCTAGGGTCACATCAGCGTATATTTTCTCATTCGAGAGAATTGATGGATTATGCTAATCACACTCTGATCAGCATTTGATCGTGGTGCGCTCCGATTCTCTCGGATGAGGGGAAGGTGGGAAAAAAAAGTCACCATCTTCTCCATTCCATGGAAATTGGACTGCACTCAGATATCATCCGAGTGCAGTCCGATGGTTTCTGCTGACTCATTGACTTGCATGGCCGAGTGCGATCCGATTATTGGATCCAATTTGTGAATGTTGCATTTTTTTTTCCATGTATGTGGCCTCATCAAATGACATTGGTCTCCGTGCAATTCGATGTTTTTTGGATAGCATTCAGACAATGCGGTCATGTGCAGACAAGTGAAGACGTCGCCAAAATTGTTGTAGGAAATTTTCCAGTTGTGACTCTACATGCAGATTTTGCAACATATATCATCATTTGCATAGCAATGGGTGACGTCCCAGGCAATCTGGATAAAATCTGCAGCATGAGCTCAAATTTGCACCGACGTTTTGTGCCGTCTGTGTGACATTTGAATGAGGTTGTGTTCGCATTGAAGCCTTTTTGCAGAGTTGCTGAAGCAGAAACTTTCAAAAAACCATGAGAAGTTTGAAAATCGCGAGATTTGATTAGTTAAAAAGTTTCTTGTTTGAAAACCCATCAAGAAAACAGTGTGGGCACACATATAGGACATGGGCACACACATACAATATGGGCACACACATAGGACATGGGCACACACATACAATATGGGCACACACATAGGACATGGGCACACACATACAATATGGACACACACAAAGGACATGGGCACACACATAGGACATGGGCACACACATAGGACATGGGCACACACATAGGACATGGGCACACACATACAGTATGGGCACACACATAGGACATGGGCACACACATACAATATGGGCACACACATAGGACATGGGCACACACATACAATATGGACACACACAAAGGACATGGGCACACACATAGGACATGGGCACACACATAGGACATGGGCACACACATACAATATGGGCACACACATACAATATGGGCACACACATAGGACATGGGCACACATACAATATGGGCACACACATACAATATGGGCACACACATAGGACATGGGCACACATACAATATGGGCACACACATAGGATATGGGCACATACACAGGATATGGGCACACATAGGACTTTTCTGCACCAAAAACCAGTGTTAGCAGGAAAAAGGCAGTGTACTGTACGCCCAAGTTTGCCATGTTTTTGCAGAGTTTTAGTTGCATTTTTGCATTTTTTTTCCCCATTCATTTCAATGGGTGAAAAATTGATGTGCTCCGAATTTGAAAATACACATTGATGGTTGAAATTTGCTAGGAAAAAAATAAGCAGCGTGTGGATGGTCTTCCAGAAATCTCATTTATGTTGCTGACACTGTAAACTGCAGCGTTTTTTAGCTTTAAAAAAGGCATGAAATAGAAGATGGCAAAAACGTAACGTGTGTACAAGCCTTAAGGGTGAATTCACACACTGCAGATTTTCTTTTGGCAAGTTTCGTAACGATCTCAATCTTCTGAAAAAACCCCTGATAAATGGAATCAATTTTCAGCCACAGAAACAAAAGTCTGCATCAAAATCTGGACTGCGTATGTAGTCACCTTAGATCCAGGTTTTCCCTATGTAAAAATCAACAGCAAACAGCATTTTGAATAAGATTTGAAGTCTCATGCACAAAAATTTGCAGATTAAATTAACCATTCCTTTGGATTTGAAATCCACATTATGTCACTTTACGCTGTGGCCCTAGTGAAGATTTACCCTCGTTGAATTGCAAATAAAGTAAAGTACAGTCAGGGTGTGCACACACGTTGTGTATTTTGTGTGCAGAAATTTCTGATCTCTTGGCAGGAAAATTCAGCCTCAAAAACGTGATTTTCATGCGTTTTTTTTTTTTTTGCATAATTATTTGCCGGCTTTTTTAGACAGTAATTTAAGCTAGTTGGAATAAAAAGAACAAAAGCTTTTTCCATTCATTGAAAGCAAGCAGGAACGGTGGATGGCGAATGTAGTGTTTATTATGGGTTTGCAAAGTTTTTCTTTTTAAGCTGTTTAACCAATGACCCATGTCAGGCTGGTGACAGCAGGTGGGCCGCAGTTGGTCGCAAGGAGTTGTTTGAAATTTCCTCCATAAAAAGATAACTCTCATTACCTGAAGGTCTTTATCTCTCAACTTTCTGCCTATGCACAGTGTACAGAAAAGCTATCAATCAGTAATGTAGGAGGGCTGATGGGCTATACAGTGCTCAACGTTCGGTGAACTGAGAGACCTGCAGCAGATAAAACTGTAATTTAATCAAAACTGTATAATGCAGCCAGGTAAGGGACATGGCTGGAATCAGGTTGTAAGGATATGGATGCTAATGTGTAATGTGACATGCGTTATTGGTGATAGTGTTATGTTTTGCTTGGCCGTAGGGAGAGTTAGAGTTAATGATTGGGACTAGCCCAGAGTGGGAGGGACTAAGGTGAAGGGACAGAGACAGTTTCCTGTTAGGAAGACAGATAGGGCCCAGCCTGCAGTTAAAACGGACCTATGGCCTGACTAGTGAGAAGAGACTCGTGTCGGGGGTGTCCCTGACATGAGTGGAGACTGAGGCAGTGGAAAGCGTGATCCTGAGTAAAGAGAGAGAGGGAAAGAGAGAAGTGATTGAAGGATGGGGTGATGCACTGGAGATGCTTCCTGGGTCAGGTCGCCTAGTAGTATGTCCCCGAGTTCATAAGTCTGAGAGGTAACGTGCCGAGATGGGAAAGAGAACGTCAGGCAAGGAGAGAGTGCCAAGGGAGTTCCATGGCGTCAGATGCAGAGAAGCTAAGTACCGGCCATATGGGCAAACTAGTTCTCTTAAGAACAAAGAGGATGTGAACTGCGGGTTGAGAATAGGACTCTCACTAACTGGACTGTAGAACTGGGCTGGGTAGTGGTGGAGATATAGGAGAGGTGAATAAACGTGAAGATGCTCTATGTGTAAAAAGGAAACGTACATAAAGTATTGCACCCGCCATCTACTGTACATAGTTCCCACAAAGTTGCTATTGAGTTACAGTCAGTTTATTGCTGAGTGGTGGTCTCCTCATTGAACTTTACACCTGGTCCTGGCCAGCTGAAATCACCGGCATCATGCGGCCGGCAAGGGCATAGCGCTCTCATGACACAAGTCCACACACCCAGCCAGGACCCCACCTTCATGTAACACAGGGTTCCCCAAGTCCACTCCTCAAGAGCCACCAGCAGATCATGTTTTCAGGATTTCATTAGTATTTCACAGGTGATGGAATTCCTGCCTGTGTAGGTCATGCAGTTAGCACCTGGGCAATACTAAGGAAATCCTGAAAACATGACCTGTTGGCGGCTCTTGAGGACCGGAGTTGGGGAACACTGATGTAATATGTCGGGACGAAAGAGACGAGTGCGAGTCCCTCACTCACGGCTACTGAAGAAAGGAGCCCAGTAAGTGACAATGCTGGAATCAGGGTCTCTCTCTCTACAATATACTGCTCTCACATGGGGTACCAAAAACTTGATGACAGATTACTTTTCAGATGTGTAAAATTTTAAATTACTCCAAAACCAACCTTAATGGATAACGTACTGCATGCTGGGTCTGAGAGATTGGACTCCTTACAGTCCTAAGAACTGGGCTCTGCAGGTCCCCATCTGGAATGGCGCGGAGGTGCACATGCTAGACTGCATGCATTCATTTTCTATGGAACTGCCAGAAACAGCCAAGCACTGAGATCCATAGACAGTGAACGCACTGGCTACAGTGACAATGAATACTACAGTCAGGGCCGACGTTAGGGGCAGGCAGACCAGGCAGCTGCCTAGGGCCCCCGCTCCCCCAGGGGCCCCCAGCTAGCGGCACATCACACAGCTGCTATAGGGCCCCTTGAAGCAGGGGGCCCGCTTTCCCCCAGTGCCGACTCCCCCCGCCACCGCATTGAACTATACCGGCGACTGCCAGTACAGTTCAAAGCAATAATGGAGGAGAGAGCATCAGCCAACGCTCCCTCTCCCATCATTCCCCGCTCTGCCACTGACACAGCGGGTGCGCGATGACATCATCGCACTCTCACTGTGTGCCGGCAGAGCAGGAGTCAGGAGCAGCCAGCAGCGCGGGCACAAGGAGAAGGTGAGAATAGTTTTTTGTTTTTTTTTAATATATCAGTGTGAGTACTGGACTGTGGGGCCATTCTGGGGGGGAGCGGCTATATGCTATGCTGGGCTATACTCTGTGCTGGGCTATATACTATGGTGGCATTGGTGGGCTTTATACCATGCTGGGCTGTATACTGTGCTGGGTTATATACTATTGTGGCATTGGTGGGCTATATACCATGCTGGGCTATAAACTATGGTGGGCTGTATACTATGCTGGGCTATATACCATGCTGGGCTGTATACTGTGCTGGGTTATATACTATTGTGGCATTGGTGGGCTATATACCATGCTGGGCTATAAACTATGGTGGCCTGTATACTATGCTGGGCTATATACCATGCTGGGCTGTATACTGTGCTGGGCTGTATACCATGCTGGACTGTATACTATGGTGGGCTATATACCATGCTGGGCTGTATACTATGGTGGGCTATATACTATGCTGGGCTATATACAATGCTGGGCTGTATACCGTGCTGGGCTATATACCATGCTGGGCTGTATACTGTGCTGGGCTATATACTATACTGGGCTGTATACTATGCTGGGCTGTATACTATGCTGGGCTATATACTGTGCTGGGCTATATACTGTGCTGGGCTATATACTATACTGGGCTGTATACTGTGCTGGGCTGTATACTATGCTGGGCTGTATACTATGCTGGGCTGTATACTATGCTGGGCTATATACTGTGCTGGGCTATATACTGTTCTGGGCTCTATACTATGCTGGGCTATATACTATGCTGGGCTGTATACTATGCTGGGCTCTATACTGTGCTGGGCTATATACTATGCTGGGCTGTATACTGTGCTGGGCTGTATACTATGCTGGGCTGTATACTGTGCTGGGCTATATACCATGTGGTGCTGGGCTATATACCATGATGGGCTATATACCATGTGGTGCTGGGCTACATACCATGCTGGGCTATATACCATGGTGGGCTGTGCTATATACCATGTGGTACTGTGCTATATACCATGGTGGGCTGTTCTATATACCATGGTGGTGCTGTGCTTTATACTATGCAGCTGAGTTATATACCAAGGGGGTACATTTTACATTATAATCTATGGGGGAGGCTGTGTTATATAATATGGGGGCTTACATTATATTCTATGGGGAGGTGGGCAGTATTTTATTCTATTTGGGGCTACATTATATTCTATGGGGGGCTGTATTATATTTATTATATTCTATGGGCGGTGATTGCATCATACTCTATGAGGGGGCTACATTATACTATATGAGGAGGCTACATTGTATTCTATTGGGGGGCAGCATTATCTGTGGGGGCTAGATTATATTGTATGGGGGCTTTATTATATTCTATGGGGGCTGCATTATACTATATGAGAAGGGCTACATTATACTATATAAGGGGCTGCATTATACTCTATGAGGGGGTTGCCATATATTCTATGGAGGGGCTGCATTATATTCTATGGGGGGTTACATTATATTCTGTGGAATAGCTGCATTATACTCTGAGGGGTAGCTGCATTATGCTCTAAGAGGTGGCTGCATTATACTATAAGAGGGGGGCTGCATTATATTCTATGGGGTTTACATTATATTGTATGGCGGGGCTGCATTATACTCTGTGGGGTGGCTGCATTATGCTCTATGTGGGCTGCATTATACTGTATTGAGGACTATGGAGAATACATTATATGATGAACTATGGTGTGCATTATACTATGGGAAGTGAATTGTACTACATGGATGACTATGGCGGTGCATTATACTATATGGAGCACTATGAGGAGTGTATTATACTATATGGTGGACTGAGCAGTGTATTTTAATATATGGAGGACTATGGGGAGTGTATTATACTATATTGAGGACTATGGGGAGTGTATTATACTATATGGAGGACTGAGGAGTGTATTATACTATATGGAGGACTATGGAGTACATTATATTATATGGAGGACTATAGGGAGTGTATTATAAAATATGGAGGACTATGGGGAGTGAATTATGCAATATGGAGAACTGAGGAGTTTATTATACTATATGGAGGACTATGGGGCACATTATATTATATGGAGGACTATGGGGTGTAAACTGTAGATGTGCTGCTGATAACATGATACTGTATGGTGATTTGTTAGTGATCCATTAGTGATTGTTCTGTCCCCATCATTCTTTCTCAGACGGTGGAAAGAGGCGGGGAAACAAGTGTTGAGCGACTTCAATATTGTCGATCACACTCATTTAGCGGCCTGAACTTAGCGCATATAAATACAACCGAAATGCTTCTGTGTGATGTGCAATATGTTAGCTTTTGGGGCCCCATTTTAATCTTTGCCTAGGGCCCCACTTTGCCTAAAACCGGCCCTGACTACAGTAACAGCACTCTCCTGAGCCGTCATCCTTTTACCTGTGTTTTTTTTTGCAACTGATCGTTTGATTAAACTTTTTTGAATTTTATTAAAGTTTCCAAATCCTGACCAGACTGAAAGTCCCATCCAAGCTTTGCTCTGTTTGGCACAAAATTCTGCTGAAAATTAGTTATAAATACGTCACACAACAGATAAGTTATATCAGTAAAAAAAAAAAAAGTACTAAGTGATTGCTAAAAGTGGGTGACAGTATTTCAATTTGTGTCTTTTTATCAAAAAGCAGCATAGGGTTTTAATGCTATTTTTAATAGATTTCAATAACATTTTTACTATACCTTTAAAAAAACACAAAAAAGATGCATATAGAAAAAATGATTAAAAAAAATAACAACACTAAAGCAATTTCTGGAGTTTTTTGTATCCAGTTTTGTAAATTAAAACAAAAAAAAAAAACGCATTTAACAAACTGCCCCAACTCTGCACTGTGTGAATTCCTAATTTCCCAGGCACTAGATATCACACACAGTGTTGTGAAATACAAGGGTAATAATAATGCAAAATGCCATTTACTACTAGGCTTTAGGTGCTTTCAATTATGTGAAAATTGCTTTTTGGAAAACCGTCCTAACTCCCAGGCAGTTTCTGTAATAAATGCCATATCTGATAGTTGGTAAAAGTGATTTTAATATACAGGAATGGCACATATCGTGCAACTGGAAATGATGCAACTTGTTCTTGTGCAAGATCATTGTTCTTTCTTCACCAGCTTGATACATACACTGAAAATAAATAACAAGCAGTATTGTTCTCCCGTCCATATGTTTAATATTCAGGGTCACACCGAGTAATAATCAGCAGGCAGCTCCTCGCCTCCAGGTCGCCATCGACCTACTAATTATCACCCAAGATTCTCTCCTGCTCATCGTCAAGGGTTTGTTATCAAACCATAAAATGATTCAGACTCAACACAGACTTCGTCATCCTACAAAACTGCAGGTACCTGCAATTGTTGTGAAACTATAACTCCCAGCATATTCAGTCTGCCAAGAGTTGGAGTTATAGTTTTGCAACTGTTGTAAAGACACAGAACAGAGACTACTGTTCAAGGCTATTAGGAAACAATAAGGGTAGTAGTTTTGCAATAATTGGATTGCCACAGTTGGAGATTACTGCTCTAGTGCCTTCAGGGATCAGTCTCAAAAACTGTGAAATTCTGTCTTGAAAAACTAGATGGACTTTCATCTCACTGAGGGATTAGCTAACACGCTGCCCATAGAAGTCTATGGAGAAGTGAAGAGGGAGATGCGGAGACACACACACACATAGATATTCTGCTGCCTCTCATAAGTGCACTCTAACTCCAGTGCTGGATTCACAGCTACACTGCTCATCAATGTTGTATAATGTTCACATAATGCTGATGCTTCGGAACATGTGCTGAATAGAGATAGGGGAGTAGAAGCTACTGATTTTACTAGAGTAAGGGTTCATCTATATGAGCACATAATTGTTTAAATGATGAACAATGCAACCATAATTTACGACCAGAAAACAGTGTCAGACAAGTAGATGAAAAAACGGGGAATTTTCAGCGTCGTAAGCTCCTTGATCCCTCTCTTTGCATCTCACAATGTCAGACAAGTGTTTATACAGGACGAGAATCATGAATGAAATGGTTGAATAGCGATCAATACATTGTCATATTGAACATGGTGCACTGTATTCACAGATAAAATATATCAAAAATATCAAGCCTACCAATAATGGCACTTTATAGCATCAAGAAATATCCAAAGAGACAAAAAAAAGCATTGCCATAAAAAGTATAATTTTTTATTAAAGCATGATAGCTAAACAATTAAAGCACATAAAAAGAGATTCCAGGCCAAAAACCAAACAGGGTGAGTATATACGTGTGAGAACAGTTGTACCAAAGGGAGATACAAAATTTCCAATCTCTCAATTTCATGTTATAATGACGGCTGGAAAGCCTCCCACCATGGTTCACACTCTCCTCTCTGCACAAACTAGCGTGAATGTGACAGTACTACATACATGTACTGCTGCAACTGCACCTATTCATTGTGTGCACAGTGCTATATCTCCTGTGCACTAGCCATAACCCCTATAATAGTACCAATAAAAATATATAACCAACATGCAATTGGGTCGCCCTCCCAGGGCCGTGGGGTACTCGGTACCGGGCCGGTGTCAGCGGGATGTGTCACAGCAGCGGTGACCCGGTCCGTGGCCCTGGGCACCCAATTAATGGGGGAAGTTTGAATGGTGGAATGAAGTGGATTAAACGAATAGTTCGTGACGCCACCTGTGGTGTTCGGCAAGTGAGATGTTAAGCCGACGCTGCGTGCAGATCCACTGGGACTGATGGTATGGTGCAGCAAAGATGTAAAAGCTCCCCACAGGTGAAGCTGTAGTCCCAGGGCAGTGTAGATGTGGTTAGCACGGGGATGTAGCAGTGCCGGAAGGGTAGGAAGCAGACAAAGACACAGCGGGGTGCAATTTCTGTACCTTTACTTGATAACTGCAGTCCAGGATCCTGATTACAGATGGTACCGGAGCAGGCTAGCCTGGAAGCAGCTCAGGGATTCTCTCTCAGCAGATGGGCTGTGCAGTCTCCTTCTTAGCGCTTTTTTGAATGAAGTATTCCTAGTACTGAGTTACACTGAAGTTCCTCCTAATTCTCTTCCACTAGCACTCCTCGTATGGCAGACAGCTGTAGCCGCTATTCCTCTCTTGGCTCACTCCGTGCTGTTGTGCCTCTGAGTCTTATGTGGGGGTAGGGCATTTACAGCCTCCTACTCCTCTGGTGTCTGTTGCAGGACCATTAGTATCCATACAACCGTGGAGACCAGGCTCCAGTTCATGCGCTATCTCCGATGCGCGTTTCACCACAGCTTCATCCAAGGGGGTAAAGTACTTGGATGAAGCTGTGGCGAAACGCGCATCGGGATAGTGACCAACAAGGTTGTATATTTCTCTCATGCACTCTGCACTTTATTCTGTACTTTTTTGTTCTAGCTCACACTAACTGATCACTCCTTCCTCCTGGCCCTCAGAGAGCACTCCTCCCTTCAATTCCGGTTCAGAGTCCCCCCTGCTGGCCCGGAGTGGAACTGTGTTGTATGTATAGGTTAACTGCGAGAGAGACCCTTCACTGCTTCCAAGCCTGGCATTACCCTCCCTGGAGGAAGGCAAAGCCACTATGGCGGCCATACCCCTGGAGGTGCCACATTCTCCCCTAGTGCAAGTCAGCACTCCTGGGCTGAAGAAAAACATATGAAAAACATATAAACATGTAAACAGTATGAAGGCTACAAGATTTGAAAAATGAAAAATGTACAAAAACCAAAAGCTATGATGACAGGTCCAAGCATCAATGTCCATGGTCCATTCCTGGGCAAATGGTGAACTATATACAAGTTGGTGACCACACAAGTCCTGTGGTGCAATGTCCATAAAACAAGACTGGCAAATTCCAAAGGAAACTCTTACAGATTACCTGTAGGCACAAAACTTGAGAACAGTTACATATATACACAATTTCAACATTTACTTTAACTTAGCTATATACGATATCTGATGGGTGGTATACCTTGTGTAGTACGGGTAGACCTGCGTAATACTGGTGTGACTGGGGATCCTACTGGTGTAGTGTGTAGTGTACTGGATACACTGCTGGTGGTTCTGCACAGCACAGGGATACTAGATTGTCTGCGAACTCTTAAACTCACCATGGGTATAACAGATTCACCACTGGCAGGGCGAGGACTCTCCGGCTCCACTGCTGGTGTGGCATCTGCTGCCTGATTTTCCTGATCATCAGGATTTTCTTGAGTCACTTCTTCCCGTGCTACCAACTGGGGAAATGTCAACACTGGCACCACTATAGCATCATTTACTTTAGTCCAATTTGCAGGGAATTCTCCAAGTATGGTGCTGTCCTTTTCTTCTTCTACGGGTTGGATGGTATTTTGTTCTTCCATTCTTTCTCTTAGCTGGTCAGGGCATAATTTCAAATGATCCCTTGATACTGCTGCTGAGGTTTCTCCTCCAACTTTACTAATACGGCACACCTTGGTATTGTCAAAGTTTGAGGGCAGAATGGTGTAAGGTTCAGCTTCCCATTGATCATCCAGCTTATGCAGTCTTCTTTTCCTCTTGAGGACTTGTTCTCCTGGTGACAAGGGAACTGCAGGTGCATGCTGATTGTAGTTCCTTTCTTGCTTTTGTCTTGCCTGAGCTAAACTCTTTTCCATACATTCTTGTACTCTTCTGTACTGTTGCTGCCTCTCTGTATCCCAGTCAGCATCTGGCGATGCTACTTCAGGTGTCAGGACTCCCATGTCCTAATCAATAGGCAGCTTACCAGGCCTTGCTCTCATTAGGTAGGCTGGAGTGCAGTTGGTGGAATTCACAGGAATGAGGTTGTAGAGGTCTACCAGATCTGGCAACTTTTCTGGCCACAGATTCCTCTCCTCCAAAGGCAAGGTCTTCAGCAGGTCGATCACACCTGGTTCATCTTCTCACACATGCCATTGGTCTGTGGGTGGTACGGTGTTGTCCGGATCTTCTTACAACCATACAAGTTACCGAATTCCTGGAACACTTCTGCCTCATAAGCGGGACCTTGATCTGTAAGCACTTGCTCAGGATATCCAAGTAGTTTACAGAAGTGCTGTTGGAATGCTCTGGCTGCTGTCCTGGCTGTTTGATCCTTGACAGGCACGACTACCAGGAATCTTGAGTAGTGGTCCACAATTGTAAGAGCATAGATGTAGCCTGACCGGTTTGGAACCAGCTTCACATGGTCCAGGGCTACCAACTCAAGTGGCTGTTTGGTTACTTTTGGCTGCAGAGAAGCTCTCTGGCTGTTTCGATCTTTTCTGCGCAGGTTACATTGTCCACACTCCCGGCACCACCTCTCAATGGCTTTCCTCATACCAGCCCAGTAGAACCTCTCCCGGAGCAATGCTTCCAACTTCTTCCATCCGAAGTGTCCAGCTCCATTGTGGTTTGCTTCCAGGACCATTGATGCCTCTCTCTTTGGGACTATCACCTGCCAAACCAGCTCATGAGTGCGGGCATTGATACTCCTCCGACACAGCTTTCCTGCATAGATGAATAGCCAACCTCTTTCCTTCTACAACTGGTGGGTTTCTTCAGGAGCATCCGACTCTGGGCGTGAGTCAGCTTGTGACATTAGCTCCTTCACCAGGCGGACTGCGGGGTCATTATCCTGAGTTTCTGCCCAGTCATGATGGGGCAATGGATTTAGGGTGACCTCTTTCAAGCCAGACCGTCTGTTTCTCACTCCTTGAGCACGCTGGGCCGCAAGTGGCCGGTGGAAGGGAGGTAACTCTATTTCTTCAAGAGCCTCAGGGTCTTCTCCTGCATCTGGCAGATTAGGCATTCTGGACAGAGCATCAGCATTGTCATTCTTGTGCTCGGCTCGGTACTTGATGGTAAACTCATAGTTAGACAGCCGAGCCATCCATCGCTGCTCCAGTGCACCTAGTTTTGCAGTGTCCAAGTGAGTCAACGGGTTGTTGTCCGTAAAGATGGTAAACTTGGCTGAAGCTAGGTAATGCTTGAATCTTTCAGTCACAGCCCAGACTATGGCGAGGAACTCCAGCTTGAAGGAACTATAGTTGTCTGGGTTCCTTTCAGTGGGACGAAGCTTCCTGCTGGCGTAGGAGATCACTCTTTCTTTGCCATTCTGTACCTGCGACAGTACTGTTCCAAGTCCCACGTTGCTGGCATCAGTATATAACACAAAGGGTTTGTCATAATCTGGGTAGGCCAGAACTTCATCTCCTATGAGAACCATCTTCAGTCTGGTGAAGGACCTCTCCAACTCCTCAGTCCATTCAAATGTGGATCTTTTCTGTTTGGCTTTCTTGGACTGTCCCATCAGGAGATTTTGCATAGGAGTGGCTATTTCAGTGAAGCCTTTGATGAACCTTCGATAGTAGCCTACCAACCCGAGGAATTGGCGTACTTCATGGAGGTTGCTGGGCTTCGGCCAGTCCCGGATGACTGTGACTTTGTCAGGGTCTGTTGCCACACCTTCTGCACTCACTACATGACCAAGGTACTGTACCTTGGGCTTCAGGAGGTGGCATTTGGAAGGCTTCGCCTTCAGGCCAAAGTCAGACAAGGCTTCAAACACTTCAGCCAGGTGCTCCAGATGGTCTTCATAAGTCTTGGAGACAACAATGACATCATCAAGGTACAACAGGACTGTCTCAAAGTTCATGTGTCCCAGGCAGCACACCATCAGCCGTTAAAATGTTCTTGGGGCAGTGCAGAGCCCGAATGGCATATAGTTGAACTCACAGAGACCCATTGGAGTGGTAAATGCTTTTTCTCCTTTTCTGCCTCGGCCACGGGAACCTGCCAATACCAACTAGTGAGATCCAAGGTGGAAAAGTAGTTAGCAGTTTTCAGTGCAGCTAATGACTCTTCAATTCTGGGTAATGGGTAGGCATCTTTATGTGTAATGCTGTTAATTTTTCTGTAATCAACACACATTTTCATGGTACCATCCTTTTTCTTTACAAAAACTATTGGAGCTGCCCAGGGGCTACAACTGTCTCTGATGACCCCTGCTTCCTTCATCTCTCTCAACATACCTTTGGCACATGGGTATTGTGTTGGGGTATAGGCCGGTACCTATCTTTAATGGGTGGATGATCTCCAGTGGGGATATGATGTTGAATCCCTTTTGCCTGCCCAAAACCTAGTGGGTGTTTACTGAGTACCCTCTCATATTCTTGTGTCACTCTGTAAACCCCATTTTTCTGGTATGAAGGTGTAGAGTCAGTCCCCACCTGCAGTTGCTGGCACCACTCCTCCATCTGCTTCACAGAGCCATTGTCCTTCACCTGGTTGGATGAGACCAAGGGCTCTGCTGCCTGCAAAGAGTTGTTATTAACAGTGAGCAGTTTAGCAACTGTGGCGTACCGAGGTATTGTGGCCTCCTCCTCCCCACAATTCAAAAGGCATACCGGTACTCTCCCTTTACGTACATCAACCACCCCTCTGGCTGTCAGGACAGTGGGCCTGCTATCAGAGTATACTGGCTCTACCAATGCCTGGTAATCTTTCCCTCGGAGGCCTATGGCTGCCCGACACCAAATCAACATTTCACATCTGGGGAGAATTGCAATGGGGAAAGCATCACTCACTCTGACACTACCAATTTCTCCACCAGAGAGTTCAACCTGTTGTCTTTGCATCAGGGCCTTGATCTCCTTTTGCAGGACTCCGTTGTTCACTGGAACCAGCAGTCTCAGCCACCTGTTGCAACAAGACAATAACCTCGGAAAGACAATTTTCAATTACATTTGTACCAAGAGTCATCATGGGATTACATTCACGTCAATCAATATCCACAACTATCAGACCTTGAGATTTTAACTCCACCCTCCCCACTTTAACAGTAATTTCTTTACATCCCACTTGTGGTAAAGACTGACCATTACTGGCAACTACTGTTAGCTCATCAGTTGGGCCACGGGTGAGTTCAGAGTCAGCCCAATACCGCTTGAAGAGGATATAGGGCATAGTGGTCACCTGGGAGCCAGTGTCCAGCAAAGCGTTCATGGGGATGCCAACAATCACCACAGGAAGGACCGGTCTCCCTCCAACATACTTGGCTCACCATTTCCTTTGGCCTTGTGGTCCTACTCCTGTGGGTTGGCCCTCTGCCCCAGCGGTTGCTCGTTTAAAGGACAAAATCTTGCAAGATGACCTGCCTTGTAGTAGCGACGACAGATGGGACGTCCGTCCTTGGCATAGCGGTCGTTGTTCCTTCCTCGGAGTGGCGGGGTCCTCCTCTTCCGGAGCCACGGGACATCCTCTGAACTGGAAGCAAGCTGGATCTTCTCTTTGGAGGATACCTGCAGGGACTGCACGGTTTTAGTAAGTGCAGCCATACCCCTGGTCAACTCCTTGACCTGAAGATGCAGCTCCTCAGTTGGATCTTTATCCAGAGTCTGTGCATCAGCCTCCACAGGGATGGAAGGGAAAGATGTTGCTTCCTGGTGGTAGGTGATCGCTGGGCGGCTGTCAGTTGATTCCTGCAGGACCCGAATAGCCCTGTCCTTAAAATCAGCAAAGTCCAGATTAGGGTTTTGCAGGGTTATGATGCACAACTGTCCTCTGTGGGTACTGGATTGGAGTCCTTCAATGAACTGCTCCTTTAACAGTTTATCTTCTTCCTTCACACTGTCAGGATCAACTTGCTTAACTGCTCGCAGCACCTCCTGCAGGTTAAGAGCATAGTCCCTTATACTGTCCTGCACTTTCTGTTTACATCCAAAGAATCGCATCATGATTTCAGCTGCAGTGCACGTGTCAAAGGTGCTTCTCAGCTTGGCTAGATTCTTTTTAACAGTCTCTTTGTCAGTGTCCTGCCAGGCTTTGACCTCTCTCTGTGCTGCACCCGTTAGCTGTCCAATAAGGATATTCACTTTCTGGCTTTCAGACAGAGGGTATACTTTAAACAAACTGCACAGTCTCTCTTTAAATTCACTCAGGGTATGTGACTCACCCGAGTACTGCGGTAGCCAGGCCGCTCCCGGAAGGCAGGGCATAGACAGCGGCATTATGGGGACCGCTGCGGCGGGCGCTACTCCTTGTGGTGCTGAGGGGATGGCGGCGGCATCCGCTGCTGCATTGCTGTTTGGCACAGACATTCTCTTCCCCCCCAGTCAACGTTAGCCAGGGCCGGGGGTTGAGTGAGCTTACCGGCGGCCGCTTCGCAGGCCCGATGCTCCGGGCTGTAGGCCTCAGCTCCTCCCCTTCTCACGTGCTGTTCTCTCTTCCTGCGCAGCACTTCACTTCTTCATGCTCTGTGGCAGGCTCCGCCAATGAAGGCCTGCCCCTTTTTCTTCCCGCGCGCGCCAATCAGCGGGATAATGGCGGCGATGGTGCCAATTTCGCACACAGTCTATAGCACACAACAGTCTCTGGCACACAGGACCTGGGGATACCGGGCTCCGTAATCCTGTTCGTGATGCCAAGTTGGGACGCCCTCCCAGGGCCGTGGGGTACTAGGTACCAGGCCGGTGTCAGTGGGATGTGTCACAGCAGCGGTGACCCGGTCCGTGGCCCTGGACGCCCAATTAATTTGGGAAGTTTGAATGGTGGAATGTAGTGGATTAAATGAATAGTTTGTGACGCCACCTGTGGTGTTCGGCAAGTGAGATGTTAAGCCGACACTACATGCAGATGCACTAGGACTGATGGTATGGTGCAGCAAAGATGTAAAAGCTCCCCACAGGTGAAGCTGTAGTCCCAGGGCAGTGTAGATGTGGTTGGCATGGGGATGTAGCAGTGCCGGAAGGGTTGGAAGCAGACAAAGACACAGCGGGGTGCAATTTCTGAACCTTAACTTGATAAATGCAGTCCAGGGTCCTGATTACAGATGGTACCGGAGCAGGCTAGCCTGGAAGCAGCTCAGGGATTCTCTCTCAGCAGATGGGCTGTGCAGTCTCCGTCTTAGCGCTTATTTGAATGAAGTACTCCTAGTACTGAGTTACACTGAAGTCCCTCCTAATTCTCTTCTGCTAGCACTCCTCGTATGGCAGACAGCTGTAGCCGCTATTCCTCTCTTGGCTCACTCCATGCAGTTGTGCCTCCGAGTCTTAGATGGAGGTAGGGCATTTACAGCCTCCTACTCCTCTGGTGTCTGTTGCAGGACCATTAGGATCCGTGCAACCATGGAGACCAGGCTCCAGTTCATGCGCTATCCCCGATGCACGTTTCACCACAACTTCATCCAAGGGAGTAAAGTACTTGGATGGAGCTGTGGCGAAACGCGCATCGGGGATAGTGACCAACAAGGTTGTATATTTCTCTCATGCACTCTGCACTTTATTCTGTACTTTTTTGTTCCTAGCTTGTTACTTATAGTATTATAGCAATCTACTGAGCTATGTATAGATAAATGTGATTTTGTGCAGCGTCTATGTTAGTTGCTGCTGGCACTGCTGATAGCACTATGGACCTATATTTTACATTTTGCCATAGGTGTACTCAAACTCAGTGAGTCTCTACAATGTGACTTCAGTACACACCCCCTATTTGTGTAATGTATCCGCATACTATTGCATGTTGGTTATATATTTTTATTGGTATTATAGGGGTTATGGCTAGTGCACAGGAGGTATAGCACTGTGCACACAATGAATAGGTGCAGTTGCAGCAGTACATGTATGTAATACTGTCACATTCACGCTAGTTTGTGCAGAGAGGAGAGTGTGAACCATGGTGGGAGGCTTTCTAGCAGTCATTATGACATGAAATTGAGAGATTGGAAATTTTGTATCTCCCTTTGGTACAACTGTTCTCACACGTATATACTCACCCTGTTTGGTTTTTGGACTGGAATCTCTTTTTATGTGCTTTTATTGTTTAGCTATCATGCTTTAATAAAAAATTATACTTTTTATGGCAATGTTTTTTTTGTCTCTTTGGATATTTCTGTATTCACAGATAAGATGTAGTCGTGTTCAACATTCATATCCTAAAAGTGATACTAATTATTTCCAATACATGAATTCATAACATATTGTAAAAGCATTTCCACTGGTTAAAAAGAAGCAAATTAGTGAAGCAAATTTTTTTCCCGCTAATTACGAATATGTACTCTCTCCAATGCCCTGACTGTGGCTGAACTATTGCCATAGAACGCTGTCAATCTTATTTATAACATGAAATTCCACTCTTCAATTTTTGCCAGTCTGATCGTTGAACAAGTGAAAAATTTCCATTCCCATTACACAATTTTGGAAAATTGAACAATAATTTTTCCTCTCGCCTAAACGATTTGATGCACAATGAACGAGCGTTCTTGGACACATAGTTCAGTTGTTCCTCCCACTCACATTAAACAATTACCGTGAACGACGTGTCATTTCCATTAAACTCTTGATGGCTTATCGACCAGTATAAATGGATCATGAATGGAGTCAACACTAAATGACTGTTCAAACCAAGTACAGGCGTTCGGTGCATCATGGTGGGACAAGCCATTCAGTGCACCTTCCCTCCTGCTCATTTTCCATCTGTCTTCGCCCTTCTATGGCTCTATAAAGCCAGAGCTGTCAATCAAAACAGAGGTGCGTTGTGGAGTTAAAGGGAAAACAAATTGGTGGGACCTGTTTGACAATGCCAAGGGTTCACCGAACACCTGTTCTTGGATTCAACAGTAAATTTGTGCTGACAGACTTACTTTTAAGGTGGGATAGCCTGACAGGTGTTATGGTCCAGACCGGGTGTTTAGTCCTGTCTATCCCGGGTTCCTGTCTGGTCATTTCAGGGGTTAACTTTTCTCAGCCTCAGTCTGGTTTCAGGTTTGCTATTTAGCTCTGCTGTATCCTGCAGGCGGTGTCAGCTATAGTTCTGCCTTCGGTGTGTGTATCTGACTCTGGTATATCCTGATTTGTCCTGCAGTGATCCCTGACTTGCCCTGTGTATGTTTATTCCCTCTGTCTGTCCTTACTCAGTGTTTCCCTGTTAGTTTGTTGACTCCCTGGTTTTGACTTGGCTTGCATTTGAACCTGTTTCTGTCTTTTGTCTTTGTCTTATCTGCTTCCGACCATTGCTGATCCCCTGGCTGGCTTGTTTCTGACCAGGTGTACTGCTGTGACCTCTGTTACTTCTGCTAATGACTGTTTCTGACTCGGCTCATCAGACCACTCTTTCGCCACCTGGTGGTGCTTGTGCTGCTGCTCAGTGTTGCTACGCTGTGTGTGCAACCTGTCTTCCCTCACCAGCACCCCCTGGTGGAGGTTGCGCTATAATGCACTGCAGTAGCATGACAACAGGGACTTAAACATGTCACTCGATCACCCGTGGTACTCAGGGCATACCCGAGCACTTGCGCTCATCACTGGTGACAACCCCCTATGGAGAATGTCACCCAGCTTTTCCAAAATGAGAAAAAAATTAAGAATTGATGGAAAAATATTTTTACCAGCTTGATAGAAGAGAACATGTTAATAATTTATAATAACTGGGGGAAATACCAAGGTTTCCTAATTATTACTGGTCTGGACTGTTTGTAATTAAAGATTATAAATAAAAATGAGCAGACGCCTGCAATTGTCAGACTGAGGAACAGAAAACCCCTGAAGTGAAGAAAAGACATATTCCTATTACTTCCAGGATTACAGAAGACGAGACCAAGTCTCCTAATAATAAACACAGTCAGGAAGAGAAGCTGTGAGGAGACTTTTAGGGCGCATGGAATACAAGAGCCATGCAGCCGAGAGAAAGATCCCCCTCACCATTTATTTATCTTGGGATGGAACCAAGCAGAATCTAGACATAATATGCACTTTTCCCCATGTACAGCACTGTGTACATGGTTGGAGTGACAGTAGACATCATTGTTGTCACAGTGCTGAGCCTCCTGACTATAGACACATAGGGAAGACTCATACAAAAAGCCTTTTATTCATTCATTGCTAAATGGGCAAGACTTTTCTTGCGTCCCTACTATACGACTATATATGCGTCTAATTTAGGGATGCAAAATCAAAATCATGCAGTATCCAAATCCCCCCAAAATCCCCACACCATTACTGACCCACTGCTAAACTAGTAATGCTGAAGGATGTTGCTCCGTGAGAACCTGCTCTCATCCGTGAAGAGCACCGGATTCCAATATTGAGTCTGCCAATCTTGGCGTTCTCTGACAAAGGCCAATTGCACTGCACTGTGTTGGGCTGTAAGCACAACACCTAAACACCTACTTGTGGACATAGGGACATCATACCACCCTCATGCAGTCTGTTTGTAACAGTTTGAGAAGACACATGGATGATAGTGGCCTGTTGGAGGTCATTTTGCAGGGCTCTGGCCCTGTTCCTCCTTGCACAAAAAAGGAACTAGTGGTCCTGCTGTTGGGTTGTTGCCCTTCTACGGCCCCCTCCACGTCTTCTGGTGTACTGGCCTCTCTCCTGGTATCTGTTCTATGCTCTGTACACTGTGCTGACAGACATGGCTACCCTTCTTGCCACAGATCCCATTGATGTGCCATTCTGGATGAGCTGTGCTACGTGAGCAACTTCTATAGGTTGTAGACACACCACCTTATGCTACTGTACAGTACCTCTAGGGGTGAGAGCAATGACAAAATGTAAAAGTGACCAAAACAACAGCCAAAAAGGATGAGAACAGAGAAATGGTCTGTGATCTCCCCCTGCAGAAGCACTCCTCCTGTTCTCTATTCCATTTGCACAACAGCAGGAGAAATTGATTCACAATCGCTGTTGCTTTATAACTGGGCAGGATGATTTCATAGAAGTGTGATTAACTTGGAGATACATTGAGCTGTTTAAGTGTTCCCTTTATTTTTTGAGCAGTATATATATATATATATATATATATGTTTATATACAGTATATTATATGTATATATAGATTGCAGAGTCTATTAAAGGAATTTTCCCATTTCTGAAAACTTCTATATCCTGAAGCAGTTTGTTTAACCCTTTAAACGGAGCCAATTTGCAGCTTAATGACCAGACCAATTTTTACAATTCTGACTACTGTCCCTTTATGAGGTAATAACTCTGGAACACTTCAATGGATCCCACTAATTCTGAGACTGTTTTTTCATGACATATAGTAGTTCATGTTAGTGGTAAAATTTCTTCAATATAACTTGCGTTTACTTATGAAAAAATGGAAATATGTTGACAATTTTTAAAATTTTGCAATTTTCAAGTTTTTAATTTTTATGCCCTTAAATGAAAGAGAGATGTCACACAAAATCTAATATATAAACCTCAATGTGTGTGTATGTTTGTATGTATGTCCGGGATTGGCATCTGCACCGTCGCAGCTACAGCCACAAAATTTTACAGTCACACGTCTGGACCCCGAGAGCGTCATAGGCTATGTTGTGAGGCGAAATTTTAACCCCGCTCATTCCAATTCACCAAACAATTTGGCCTATTATTCTTATCATTTCTATGGTGTTATCATCCTTCTGTAAAGCTGGAAATAACACAATTTATTACCGTGCCAACACAGACCACCCTCTGACACAGACTGCAGGGGGAGCCCAGTATCACATAGGATATGATTAGATACACGGCTCAGCAGGCAGTATCACACAGGAGAGGATTAGACACACGGCTCAGCAGCCAGTATCACACAGGATAGGATTAGATACACGGCTCAGCAGTCAGTATCACACAGGATAGGATTAGATACATGGCTGAGCAGTCAGTAATACACATGATAGGATTAGGTACACGCCTCAGCAGTCAGTATGACACAGGATAGGATTAGGTACACGCCTCAGCAGTCAGTATCACACAGGATGGGGTTAGATACACGGCTCAGCAGACGGTATCACACAGGATAGGATTAGATACACTGCTCAGCAGTCAGTATCACACAGGATAGGATTAGATACACAGTTCAGAAACAGAATGTGCCAAAGGAGAGGACATTTTCATTCCAAGAATTCCACTCATTCCATCTGATTTGTTTTTTGATTTTAAACGCCTCCAGTTTCCAGTTCAACTGCTATTTGCATTGTCCATTAAGAATGCTCAGGGACAGTCCTTGACAGTAGTAGGGATCAATTTGCAATCTCTATGCTTTTCTCATGGTCAACTTTACATGGTCTGTTCAAGAGTTGGAACCGCCAAAAATCTGTTCATCTTTGCACCGAAAGGAAAAACCAAAAATGTTGTTTATCAAAAGGCTCTTGAATGAGTTGAAAATAAAATACTATCAATACTTGGGTAATCGTTTAGTTAATTTGTGTTGCAAATCTGTAGTGTTGAATATATGATGTGAAATGTTTTTATGTGCAATATAATCATTATAATTTGTTATAACTAACCACAGTTGGTTACTATGCCCAGGCAATGCCAGGCTCTTCAGCTAGTACTTAATAAATAACATTTCCCACTTGTCTACATCAGCACAATTTTGGAAACAATTTTTTTTGCTAGGACGTTATAAGGGTTAAAAGTTGACCAGCAATTTCTCATTTTTACAACAAAATTTACAAAACCATTTTTTCTAGGGACTACATCACATTTAAAGTCACTTTGAGGGGTGTACTTGACAGAAAATACCCAAAGTGACACCATTCTAAAAACTGCACCCCTCAAGGTGCTCAAAACCACATTCAAGAAGTTTATTAACCCTTTACGTGCTTCACAGGAACTGAAGCAATGTGAAAGGAAAAAATTAACATTTAACTTTTTTTTTACAAACATTATACTTCAGAACCAATTTTTTTATTTTCACAAGTGTAAAAAGAGAAAATGAACCACAAAATTTGCTGTGCAATTTCTCCTGAATATGCTGATAATCCATATGTGGGGGTAAACCAGAGATTGGAAGGGAAGGAGCGCCGCTTGACTTTTTCAAAGCAGAATTGGCTGGAATTGAGATTGGACGCCATGTCGCATTTGGAGATCGCCTGATGTGCCTAAAAAGTGGAAACTCCCCACAAATGACACCATTTTGGAAACTAGACCCCTTAAGGACCTTATCTAGATGTGTGGTGAGCACTTTGAACCCCCAAGTGCGTCACAGACTTTTATAATGCAGAGCCGTGAAAATAAAAATTAATTTTTTTCCCCAAAAATGATATTTTAGCTCCCAATTTTTTATCTTCCCAAGGATAACAGGAGAAATTAGACCACCAAAGTTGTTGTGCAATTTGTCCTAAGTACTCTGATACCCCATATGTGAGGGTAAACCACTATTTGGGCACACGGCAGAGCTCAGAAGGGAGGAAGAACTCTTGACTTTTTGAACACAAAATTGGCTGGAATCAATGGTGGCGCCATGTTGCATTTGGAGACCCCCTGATGTACTTAAACAGTGGAAACCCCCCACACACCCCTAGCCCTATTCCCAACCCTAACCACAACCCTAACCCCAACACACCCCTAACCCAAATCCCAACCATAACCCTAACCCTTACACACCTCTAACCCTAATCCCAACCCTAACCCCAACCCTAACCCTAATCCTAACCCAACTCACTTTAGCCTAATTGTAACCCTAATGGAAATAAAGATATTTTCTTTATTTCATTATTTTATCCTAACTAAGGGGGTGATAAAGGGGAGGGGTTTAATTTTCTTACCGGAAGAAGATGTCGGCGGCCGTGGGGGAAAGCCACTAGACCCAGGGACACCGGGAGGTACCGTGAGTGGGATCGGGGACCCTATTTCTCTCTCTTCTGATGTATGATTACATCAGAGGAGATAGAAATTAAATGGCACATCAGGCTTTTTTTTGCGGTCACCATTATACGGTTAATAACGGCGATGGCACAACCCGAATCATGTTCTCGAATCATGTTCTTCCTTAACTACTGCCATTAAATGGCGTATCGGCGGTCATTAAGGTGTTAAAAAATGATTCTTTACTTGCCTTTCCTGGGTCCTGGATTGAGTCTCTGCCACTGCTCCCAGTGCCTGTTATTGCCTGCAGCGCTGACTTCACGTCAAAAGCGCTACAGCCAATCAGGGAGCTCAACAACTTCACCCAATTTGACTACATGACATGCTCACAGCCACTTAACTCTCCAATTACCAGCAGAGTTATAAACATGATATCAGTACAGCAGACAATAACGCAGCGTTGGACCCAAGGAGGGTGAATAAAGCCCCCTTTGTTTTTTTTTAAAGGGACAGGAATTTTCTGTAAGCAGAGATCCCCATTAAATGTGTCATGCTATAGTGAAATTGGGGACAGTAGTATTGTGCACTGTATGGCATATAAAGGATGATCCATAGAGAAGGAACAGAAATTTTAAAACAATTTATAATAGTTCTGTTACTCCAACCAAGAGGAATGCAAAAAAGAATAGGCTTTTTCTGTGCTAGCTATATATTTTCATACGTCTTATTTTGGGCAATGTTCCCATGCCATGCAGATCAGACTATGTGCCATGTACCTAGACCTGTACCACAGACACCAGTAATTGGCCACATTCGGGAAGCCTTGCCCTATCGGGAACCATTTTTGTACTATTTTATA